>NC_035792.1:2545300-3167915 GCF_001653235.2 Pochonia chlamydosporia 170 | reverse complement strand
GCCGGATGGCATGGGTGGTGGAGGAGGAGGAGCATTCGATGAGGGCAACGGGGGAGGTGGAGGAGCACTTGATGAAGGTAGCGGTGGAGGTGGAGGAGCGTTGGATGCTGGTAACGGCGGTGGAGGCGGCGGAATGCTGGCCGCAGCGGGAGGAGGAGGGACGGGTCGTGAACTCGACGGTGGGAGAGGCGGAGGAGCACTGCTGGCTGGTACTTTAGGAGGCAATGGAGGGGGAGCTGGAGGAGCAGAGTGAGAGTCGTTTGCTCGAGGAGGAGGTGGTGGTGGTACAGGTCCGCGGCTGGGGGTCGGAGGAGGAAGACGCTGGCCAGAGAAGGACGGAGGGACGGAGAACTTGTGGCTAGTGTTTTCGGGTTCGATGGGTGTCTTGGCCGGTCGGGGAGGCGGAGGAGGGCCGGGTGCTGAGGCTGCCGGCGTTGAGATTGGTTTCCGCCTCGTCTGCTCAATGTGGGCGAATTTACCGGCGTCTGGCAGCGCCGGAGGTGCGTTGAACTTGGGGCGAGGAGGAGATGGCGGAGGCGGAGGACTTGCGTCTCTTCCCGACCCATCAGGTTTGCCAGATCGTCTGGGAGCAGGAGGCGGAGGAGGTGCTCCTCGTTTCGTTGACGACGACGATGATGAGACGCCTCCTGCTGGAGGAGGAGGCGGTGGTGGTGCTCGAACATTTCTCGAATCACCTCCATTCGTGGGAGGAGGTGGCGGAGGTGGGGAGGGGTTGTTCAATTTGGCCTGTTCCTCTCGCAAGAAATCGACAATAAACTCCTGGTTATCCTTGATGAAGTCATCCGTGAGACCTTTATCGGTAAGGTCCTGGCCGAAATGCTCTCTCCACAGCGGGTCAAACGCATCCAGCAAGGCAAATTGTGACGGCGCAAGGCTTCCAAAGCTCCCATTCATACTTTGCGAGGACGTCGGTGAGTGGTGAAACGAGGGCGGCGGTATGTTGGGTCTCGTCGATTCGGTGGGCGATGGTGCAGAGGAGTGACGGTGTCCAAATAAACCTCCCAACAAGCTGTGCTTATGGACGGGTTGAGAGCCTCCCCCGAAGGGCGTCGCCTTTGTAGCTCGGTTGGCATTCTTTTCTCGCTCATCCATCTTCTTCTTGAATTGTTTGGCTTCCTTTTCGTCGACGAAGCTTAACCCAGCCACGCAGTCTTCCAGCTCAAAGGTATGAAAGAAGGTGCGGTCTTGGTTGTAATTCCAGATGTCGAAGATTTCCTGGTCCCAAATGACGCCTCGGTTGGTGGGCTGTTGCAAGCGAGTCCTCATTAGTGTCATATTCGTATTGGAACGGTTACTTGCGAGCACAGCTGTTTAGTGACAAGGCATAATTGACAACATACCGAAATGTCCACCATCTTCAACCAAAAGGTGTTCCCAACAGTGTCGTTGGCCAGCACGATGGCTCCCTGTAGGCCCGTGTAGGTCCATTTTGATCGGTTCGGATATGCGACGTAGAGCCTAGCGACGGCAACAGCCTGGATCTTGTTGGACTGCTTGGGGACGAACCGCTTGACGGTGTCCTTGTCGTCGTCGTTGAGTATCGACGGCATGACGTTGGGAGGGGCGGATGCGCTCCTGTGTCGAAGCTCAAGCGGACAGCAAAGGGCGGTTCAAGGTTATTGCGGGAATAAAGGAGAGAAAACGACGAGGACTCATGTACGAAATTACTCTGTACACGTGGAATGGAGGTTGAATCGGTGGCTCTAGTCGTCCGGGGCGGGTTGTGGTTGTGGTTGGGGAAGATGCGGATGCGGATGGATGGTCGGTCGGCGTCAAGCACAAGACGGCCAGGCGGAGAGCCAGTGCGGGCTGCTTGGCTGGGCTGGGCTTGGCTTGGGTGCGACTTGGCGGCCTGGTGGAGGCAGCCGTTTAGATTGGATGTCACGACCACCTTTGACGGCTAGCAGGAGATTGTTGCGAGACGCCTTGTGAGATGGGCCAGACTTGAGCAGAAATTGATTGTCGCGGGATGAAAGTGTTGGTCGGTGATTGAGGTGAAGACGGTCGGGTCTGGAGGTTTGGGAGAGGTACCAAGTACGATAGGCTGAATGGCTTGGTGACTTTTGGCTGTACTGGAGACTCGGAGCTGAGGTCCACCGAAATTGACGTTCAATGTTGGATTCTCACTCGGGATGGCTGGACACCAGAGAGGGCCACCACGGAATACGGACCACTTGGGCTCAGAATCAACACGCCATTGTCTGCGTGTTTGCTGTCGTTCGCTCACCTTCCAGAATCTGATGGCACCGACAGCGGCGCTTCAGCCACCAAATTGACAGGCCTGACCAGACTGCTCTACTAATGGCTGTGAAGGATATTCGATCCGACACAGCCACGTCAACGGGACTCAGCGACACCAAAGCACTGGCGTCATCGCACAGTCAGGCCAGGGCGTGGAGACGGGGATCTGTCACTTGGCTAGTTGCAGGTAGCGGCAGCATCAGCAGTAACAGCTACCAGGGCCCCGGCGGAATGTGGAATAGTGGACCGTCCGTCATTCCAGAAACCAGACAAGACATGGACAAGGCAAGGCAAGGCAAGACAAGACAAGACAAGACATGGCAAGACATGGGTGGGTGTCACGACCTGATTGGGGTCACGGTTCGAGATTCGTTAAAGAGCCTTTTATAGTGTAAATCGTCAATCTCATTGCTTCATACTCTTATGCATTTATATTATCTCTCCTTTATTTGTTCAGTTCCTCCTTTCTAGCCTGGCGCTCCTCCTTGGTTCCCGCCTCCGCTGGCATATCCTTGGTCATGGCCGGGCCAGGGTGAGCTTGATGCGGAGCCATCTTGGGGTCAACGCCATGTTCAATGGGCTGGGTGGTGAATTGTTTCTCCTATGGTCTAGTTAGCACGGGGTATTCCTCTGATGACGGATGATGCGTAGGTCAGGGCTATTTTCTGACGCATCATGGCGAGTAACATACGCTCTCGGAGCTCGATGTGGCCTTTTTGACTGCTTCCTTGACCTTGTCCATGATGGTGGTTTGTGTATGTAGTCGAAGTTGATATGCGAAAGTGAAGTCGGTTGTAGGTTTCAATAGATGACGCAGGACTTTTATGCTCTATTTATGTGGAAACAGACGAAGGAGAAAACAGTTCGAAGGTGCGCATTAAGCTCCTTATGTATGAAACGAGTGCCGCGTGCCACCAAACAACTATGTTTAATGGATGACGTCGCGTTGTGAGGAACAGAGTTGTGAGGGAGGGAGGGTCGAAGTGGCGATTGGTGGTCTCCTCAGCTTGAACAGCCCAACCATGCTCGACTTTGACTTATTGCCCGAGGCGTCACCTTTTTTGGTGGGGATGACTGAGTGAAAGTTCACTGTCGTCGTGGAGCACTACGTAAGTCCTGCCTACATTTTCGCCCTGGAGCATCTGATGGTCCCAGACTCCAAATGTTGGCACAGCCAATCGGGTCAACTACCCGAGTTTCATTTCACTTCATATATCGATGGCGATTCTTCATAGTTTAGTGCGGCCACTGTTGAACCCAAAAATTGATATTTACAGTGCTGCTAAGAAAGGGAGATTGTTGTAGATGCTGATTATGTTGAAGTCATTCCACAGACATGATCAGTTGTGGCATATTGGCCAAACCACAAAACGTTAGCAAAGCACTTGGACGCGACTATTGCTGCGGCCAGCTAGACCTACCACGATAGATTCCAAGCTGAAAGCCACCCATATAAACACCTGCGAATTACTATTAATATATTATTATGAGTAGTAATCGTACCTAAATTATTGAGCATCTTAACAAATTGGTATGGTCTTAAGCATCAACCGCTGGTGCAGGTCCAACCCAGGCAATTGCCGAATGGAGGCCAAAGCGACCAACAGCCCAGAGTATCACCAACAATGTCTCAAATCATGACCACCGAACAACGACCATCATGCCACGACGGTCGCCATCACGGAAATCTCTCTGTCTCTAGTACAATATATACAGATGCCCAGGTACGTATCAAGATTTGCTGAAGCACCGTTACATCTCTCACATCTCATAAGCAAGGCACCTCTTACATACACACGTCGCAAACATGCTCGCCATCTACACTCTTGACGGCGCAATCAACGACTTCTTCAATGAACACCCCCAAGTCACCCGCAAACAATGTGATGACCTCGCTGCTTCTTTGTTCGGCGAGCCCGTACATCCTGTTCCCATTCAAGGTTCCTACAGCTACACCGTCACTGCGGGAGCCGACCAATCTTCCATTGTCCACTTTCGATCCCCAAAGTCAGAATTAAATGAGCAGGTCCGCAACATGGCTATAGGCATTCATGGACCGCTAGTTCCTTCTGCATCCTGTCATGGAACAATTGGGGAGCTCCAATCCCAGCTTTTCGTCTATGCTTTGAACAAAATTCCTGGCAGGGTTTACATTGAAGCACAATCACAGTATCAAGTTGCGGTTGGTCCCACGTCGGAGTCTTCTCCGCAGCATGCCAATACCGTAGCTGACCTTGCAAGGTATGAGACGAAGAGAAATATACTGTCTTGTATACTAGTTAACGCTGTCACAGATACTATGCTCGTTCCTGGAACAAGAGACAGACTCTCTCCACTGATACCCTTCAAGCTATACACAATAACTACCAACAAAAGTTTCAGCTTCTCTCAGAAAACCTCCCCCCTCGATTCACCAGAAACTTGCGATACGTGATCAACGGTCTGCCACTGCTCTTCACAGAAAAGTACCCCCTGGTCCTCAACCACGGAGAAATTAGTGCGTTGAAAATCCTCACTGACCCCCCTACCGGTCATATCACTGGAATTGTTGGCTGGTCTGAGGCCAAAGTCCTCCCATTTGGCATGGATTTATGGGGTCTCGAGAATGTGCTGGGGTACATGAACTCCACGGGCTGGCATTATCACAGCAATCATTTAGCCTTGCGAGACTTATTTTGGGAGACGTTTCGAAAGGAAGCTATTGATGTGGGCTCAAATATAGATGTTATTGATATTGCGAGAATGGCTGGCATATTTCTACGTTATGGGTTGAGGAAGTTGAGTGGCGCGGGCGAAACGGTTGTGCTGGGCGCGGAGCACACGGCTTTTAGGTACATCGAGGCATTCTGTGCTGATGAAGAGTGACTCACTTGTTCTGACGGAGCAATGTGAAGAGGTTGTTTTCTTTCTTCTTATTTTTATTTTATTCAAGTTGTCGTCAATTGAAAAGAAGGTGTTCTTTATCCTAGCTATCCCCATGTAAGTGGCTACACCTGAGTTGGGCAAGCTTACTTCTCGTACGTGACTTGCACTGGTGCAGACGTAGTGAGATAGGCATACAGAGTGAAATCAGGCTATGTCCAAGCATTGACAATGTATATCCCAGTTTGACAAAATATACACCAACTTGTACTAAACTGCAACAAGGTACAGGATGCCCACAGTATCAGAACCGCCTCTTGGGTGAAGTGAAGTTGTATAAGAGGCGTGCAGAGTATGTCTGTATTCCACTTCAAATTTTTAAACATTTTTGTTTATATATACCAGTAATTATATCAAGTCGTCATTTTTGACTCGTAGAGATGCCAGGGCATGCCATGTAGAAGCATCAGTATGTATAAGTCAACGACCGGACCGACCACCCTTCTGTGACTCTTGGCCCTGACTCTCTGGTAAATTTGATTGCTGAGCAATTGTCACAACAGATCTCGCCTCGGCGGTGTCGTTGAGCCACATAGCAAGTCGAGTGCACGTGAGCCGTTTAGATCCTGTTTCGGCCGTTGTATAGGCATCTTTAACCCTATGACAACATAAGTCTCGAGTGAACAACATCAAGAAAGATAAGAGCGTCTGACCTATTCACAGCAGTAGCGTTGACATGCTTAGATGCTGATGAGTTGTTGTCCATGTTGAGGATGCGACGAGGTCTGGTGTAAGTGGGTGGGAACAGTAGAGACGAAAAGACTAAATGGCAGTACAACGTACAGCTGGGAAAGAAGTATAGAATCATTTACGTATGGTCTTCACAAACAGAACATGATACACAGAGCAAAGGAGATGATATTTATATTTACTTGGGAGACTGGCGGGATGTAAGGCGACGAGTCTATAGGAAATGGTACAAGGACTACATGATTTATTTCTCCCACAGCTCGCAACGGCGGAAAAGAAATGAATTGAATCCGCAGCCGCACAGAAAGCGAACCAGACCCCTGTTGACATGGGGTCTGGTTCGCTTTCAGGGGGTGGTTCACAGCATTCTCAACAATTGTATGATTGACCTTTTGACGAGGTGTGGTTGGTCCAAGGCTGGCCGGTAGTAAACCTGTCATGCAGTTGCCAGGCACTGGGATCAATGAACAGCCGGTGATCCCTGCTGGCTGGTGCAGCCTGGCTCTCAGTGGGCTACAAGATAAAATAACCGCAGCTGCGGGCAGGACAAGAAAAGTTCAATGTTTGAAGTCAAATGCAGGGAATCGGTGAAGATCCTGACGAATGGGTCCAAAGGTCAACCGTCTGGTTGGTGGATCTGGGGGTGTCTGGGGGTGTCTGGGGGTGTCTGCCGTACAGACTCAACTTTAATCCTGCATGCTGGGCTGAAGCCAGTGCAGCAGAGGTCAAACAGAACTGGCTGGGTCTGGTTGCACGAACAGGACCCATGTGGTGAGCAACGTCTCATACTTAAGTACCAAGGTAACTTACCGGGGAAGCCCATCTGGAAAGTGACCAAGGGGGTCGTTTGCCATGAATGTTGAATGTTGCCTCAAGTTGACGTGTGCCACTTCAAATGCCGCCACATGCAGGCACTGAGGTCAGTCAAGTCCAACTTGGAGAACTTGCAGTCAGTCAAGTCCAACTTGGAGAACTTGCAGTCGTTCACCAGTCCAACTTAAGGGCAAGAAGGACTTGACTTGACCGGGAATCCAGGCAATTCGGCCTGGTAACCAAAGTCAAGGATACATCTACGTACCTAGGTACTGTACCTCAGCACTTCATATGTCCAACTACTAGGTACACCACATCTCTGGCGCTTCATTCTGTTTTCCCAAATACTTTAACCCATCGCGTGCAGGGAGGGGTGAAGGGACATGACATGGGCGTAAGAGTAAGTCGATCCTCATACATGCTTTGTACGACGCCAAAATGCAAAATGGACATCAACTTCACCCAGCATTCGACTTAACTAAAGTTCAAAACGGAGCGGACGGTCATGTGCAGCAAAACTCCGTGTCGACCACAGCCATAACCCCAGGGGCAGGTACGAGGGACATGGAGGTCAATGGTCAAGTGGGAACATTGAACCACCAGCATGGGCCCCGGCTCCGACTCCATAATTCGTGCATGCCGGCTCATCCACACCCCCCGGATGCCGCCACGGAGGTCTGTTCTCTGTTCCGTTGAACACATGCATCCTGGACGATGAGTGAAGCGTTTGATCTCGACTCGGTCAAGACGGAGTAGTGCTCCGTACTTAGGTACATTGATCAGGGACACCAGACGGACCGACCAGACAGTGTGGCGTTGGAAGGGCCAGGCTGCATGGGCAGACCCACTTATCTTCTGTGGCCATCATCATCAGCTACAACTTTGACTTCACGTTCCGGTCCATCTCAGCACCATCAGCAAACAATCCTCCTCCCAACTTCAACTCAACTCGCTGCACCTGACTTCGCCCACCATTGTCCGCATGTCTGGAAGCAATGGTGCTCAGCCGGTTAAGCTCTCCTTACCCCTGGTATGCCCTGCTGCACTCTCCATTCCCCTCCATTGGCTATAATGCCAGCTCTCTCTGACCCATGCGCCGCAGGAGTATCAGCAGCACCTCTTCCAAGAGTTGCGCACAGAAGATGAGCTCGTCGTGCTCGCCCGTGGCTTGGGATTGATGCGCCTCGTCACAAACCTGCTTCATTCATATGACGCAGCTGGAAATAATCTGATAGTCATTGTAGGCGCTGAGGACCGTGAAAATGGATGGATTGGCGAGGCACTGGCCGAGCACGCCGCCATTAGTGCTGCCCCCAAAGCCCGTGGTCTCACCGTGGTGAATACTGATTTCCAAAGCGTTGGTGCACGGGAAAAGATGTATGCTGGAGGTGGCATATTCAGCATCACGTCACGTATTCTGGTCGTTGACCTTCTCACCGGCCTCCTGGATCCAGAGTCTATAACTGGCATGGTCGTGCTTCACGCTGATCGAGTCATCGCCACTGCACTCGAGGCCTTTATCCTCAGAGTCTATCGCCAGAAGAACAAGATTGGATTTTTAAAAGCCTTTGCCGACAATCCAGACCCCTTTACTACGGGGTTCTCGCCCCTGTCAACAATGATGCGAAATTTGTTCTTGAAAAAGGCGTCTCTGTGGCCGAGATTCCACGTCACCGTGGCGCAATCCCTTGAAGGGAAGAAGAAAGCCGAAGTCATCGAGTTGGAAGTCCCCATGACGGATTCAATGAAGGACATTCAAAATGCAATCATGGAATGTGTCGAGGTCAGCATTCACGAGCTGAAAAAGGGCAACTCTGGCCTGGAAATGGATGACTGGAATCTCGATAGTGCCTTGATGAAGAACTTTGATGTCATGGTACGGCGACAGCTAGATCCCAACTGGCATCGGGTAAGCTGGAAAACAAAGCAAATCGTAAACGACCTGACGGTGCTGCGAGGTCTCCTGACGTCGGTCCTGGCTTACGATGCCGTGTCATTTCTGCAGCATCTTGACACAATCCATGCTGCTCATTCACCTCCACCAGGATCAACGAGGCAAAATCAATCGCCATGGCTGTTTTTGGATGCTGCACAAACCATATTTGACACCGCACGGAGGAGGGTATACTCGGCCAGTGCAAAATCAATCTCGCAAAGCGGCGATAACATTGACTCCTTGCGACCAGTTCTCGAAGAACTGCCAAAGTGGGCACTACTTGCTGAAGTGCTTGAAGAGATTGACAGAGACCTATACTTTGAGCCGCCTGCCAGAGACGACTCTAACGGCACAATCTTGATCATGTGCTCCAATACCGACACCTGCAGACAACTCCGGGACTACTTGCAAACAATGCATGTGAAGCCCAGAGTCACACAGCCGAAACCCGCCGTAAAGGACGATGATGCAGAAGAAGAAGATGCCCACAAACCGTCAGCAGCATTCATGCTGAGAAGGCGTCTACGCAGCTACCTGACCTGGAAGAGACAATTTGCCCAAGTCAGCGCAACCCTCTTCTCCGAGAATCAAAAGGCTCTCAACAGTGCAGCCGACTCTCGTCCCGGCCACGGAGGCATGGGTCGCGGCAAACCACCGACCAACAAGCGCAGACGAGTCCGCGGCGGAGGTAACATTGGTGTCTCTGCCGGAAGAACAGAAACGGGCATCATTGCACAGTACTTTGAGAAGCCAGGCGAGGTGGCTGATCTCATGGCCGAAGTCCAAATCACCGAAGAAGAAGCACAGCAAAAGGATGACATTATCGCCGACCCGCTCGACGACATGGACGACTACTACCAGCTCTACGAAATGCAAGACTTGATTGTGGTGCACGCCTATGACGGCGACCAAGACGAGCACGTCCTCGAAGAAGTCAAGCCGCGATACATCATCATGTACGAACCAGACGCGTCCTTCATCAGAAGAGTAGAAGTGTACCGCTCGTCGCACAATGACAGAAACGTCCGCGTATACTTCATGTATTACGGCGGCTCCGTCGAAGAACAGCGCTACCTGTCCTCCGTGCGTCGAGAAAAAGACGCCTTCACCAAGCTCATCAAGGAACGAGCAAGCATGTCCCTCGTCATAACCGTCGATCCTCACGGCATTGAAGACCCGCAAGAGGCATTCCTCCGCACAGTCAACACCAGAATCGCAGGCGGCGGCCGACTAGCTGCCACAGCGCAACCACCCCGCGTGGTAGTCGACGTTCGAGAGTTCCGTTCCTCACTGCCATCCCTCCTCCACGGACGATCCATCATCATTGTCCCCTGTATGCTCACAGTCGGCGACTACATCCTTTCGCCCAACATTTGCGTCGAGCGCAAATCCATCAGCGATCTCATCTCCTCCTTCAAAGACGGCCGTCTGTACACGCAAGCCGAGACTATGTTCCAGCACTACAAGTCGCCCATGCTACTCATTGAATTCGACCAAAATAAATCATTTACACTCGAGCCATTTGCCGATCTGTCCGGCAGTCTAAGCAGCGTTGCCCCCACAAACGTCTCCTCCGATCTACAATCAAAACTAGTCCTCTTGACACTCGCATTTCCCAAACTCCGCATAATTTGGTCCTCGTCGCCGTTTCAAACCGCCGAAATATTCGAGAGCCTCAAAGCGCAGGAAGATGAGCCGGATCCAATTGCCGCCGTGCAAGCAGGTCTAGACAAGGACATGAAAGCCGAGGAACAGGCATTCAACCAGGAACCGCAAGAAATGCTCGCCATCGTTCCTGGCATCACACCCAAGAACATCAAGAACATTGTCTTGGAAACAGAGAACATCAAAGAAGTGGCAAACATGTCAGTCAAGGAACTAGAACCCATGGTTGGAAACGTCGCGGGCAAAGCTATCCACGGATTTTTCAACCGCAATGTCATGGACGAAGACGAGTAGACATATTAACAATATCAAGTAAAGATACCCATTAAAATTCGTAACTTAGGGTATAACGTGTAAAGCTCGTATCTCGGGTATCACTCTCCCATCTATCCCCAACATCAGACATAGATGCACTACACCCTACTCCTCCTCATTCCGCCATGCCTAGTCCCATGCGCGCCCCCTCTCCGTCCGCAATATCCACACGTCAAGAATCGGACAATAATGCCACAGAAAGAGACTACTCCGCTGATAATAGCTTGGAGTATGCCGCCAATGCCACTTATCACTGCCATGATGCAGCTGCCTATGGTGGCGAGAGCAGATTTAATCTAAAAAGTGTTAGACGGCTTTCACCTGTAGTTTTCATGGAGTTGTAGAAAATACGTACGCAGGAAAGTACACCGCCCATTGTGAAATGTGAATATAGGTAAATGTTGTTGTTTGTGGATGCAGCAAGTGGCAGTGACGGTGTCTGTTCTTTACTTTATATTTATGTTGATTTTTTAATCGTGTTCCAGTGCCTGACGTCAACTTGGCAGCAATGCCGGTGCATTCGCTCCGGTGCCGTCCAAAATGGGAAGTGTACCACTAAACCAGGGGTGTGGCTGACCAGTTAGCAAGCCTCATTTCGCGAGGAAGCTTGTTTTGGGAAGTGCAGATCAGATCATGGATCATGGGGCGGCTAATAATGACGCCAGAGACTTGACAGGTAACGGCTTGCAGTTTTATTTGGCTGCATGATATTTTATGCCGTTTCGGCAGATGGTAGTGACGTCAGGATTTATAAATTGGCAAGTCATTTTTTGACATGGACATGTACAGTATTATCATTAGGAGATTCTTCTAGAAATCCATTGCGCTCATGGTATACATACACGTAGAGGAGGTAAACCCGATGCAAGCCCGCTGAAAGGCAGGCAGGCAAAAACACAGAAAAAAGGAACAACGCCATCTATATGCTGTACACGTACACCATCGTACAACTAAGCCTTCCAAAATGTAAGCCAGGTCCGCCGCGCTGCCATAGCCTTTTGCATATGCGCACGACGCAGCATCTCTCTGTTCCTAGAGTCGAGGAGACCGAGCGCGCTATCGTCGCCGTACTGGTACTGATAGGGGTACTGGTTGCTCCGCGGGACGTGTGGCCGCTCGTTGCGCATCATCTTGATGCGCTGCACCTTGCGTAGCTTGATGAGGCCGTACCAGCAGACGAGGATGGAGGCGACGCTAGATATGCCCGTTACGGCGCCGAAGCCCCAGTTTGTGTCCTCGATAAAGTTCTCCAAGTTCATGCCGTACAAGCCAGCGAGGAACGTGCCCATGGCGAGTCCAAGTGTGCCGACGCTGAATTTGAGATCCAAAAGCATAAGGGCATTTCGGTTGGCGTCGAGAATGGCACGGACACTAGAAAATGTTAGCAACGGCGCACACTGTCCAAAATAAAGACAATTTCCACATACATTTCCTCCGTGTTCCTGATTCCAGACACCAGGTTGCCCGCCTCTTGTACAATTTCGTCGGTGAGTTTGTGATACGACTCTAGTAGCATTTCTACTTCGGTGTGGTCGTCCAATCCTCTGTATAGGTCGTGCGTCTTTTCTGTCAAATACATGGCGGCCAGATCATCGTCCGCCTCGAGAAGTTCTTCGATTGCGTCTCGAACAAGTTTGGCCTTTTGCTCAAACGTGCTCACTCTTTTGGACAGGATGAGCAGAATTCGCAGCTTATCTCGGTCGATATCGTCTTCCAGCTCGCTCAAGATGCGCATAACTGGTTCGCGCACCGCCTCAAAATCGGCTTCCATTTCCGACGTCACAGACGTCAGGACGGCTTCGAGGGCACGGAACTCGTACGGCAGGCCATTAGAACCCTGTGTCGTCTTTTGCTGTAGTTTTCCCTGTAAATCGTACATAAATGCAGATTGAGGATACGACGTCTTTGAGCCGTATACATCAAAGAGCAGAACGCGGTCGTGCTTGATCAGCACCTTTAAGTGCAGCAGGTTGAGGAGAATCGCAGAGGGGCGGATAAGAATGTGCGGTAAGTTGGACGAGTCGATTTTCCGTAGATCTCGAGGGTTAAGTCCAAACTGACAACTGTTAGGCGTCCCATTTATTCGAACATTCAAGTGTGAATCGTACCTTTGCAATCAGCTCCGTCTTTTTAAACTCCCCGTCCACTAGAATAACCTTGCCATTTTCATCCACTTCTGTGCATCGCAGCCGGGGCTCTAAAGCGGCTTTGGCTGCCAGAGCCCGGCGACTGGTAAACATGGACGAGCCGTGTTCATACTCGTCATGACCTCCTGGCAGGTCGTCTGGCTTCAGTAGTTTAGCCCCCTTCTTGGCACTCGTTCCCCAAAGCCTCTCCTGCCATGTAGGTTCGTTGCCTGGCTTCGATTCGAATAGCTTACGCCCAGTGGCTGTGGTGCAAAATCCAAGCTTGGTCGACTTTGCTGGCAGTCCCAGTCCACGTCGGACGGGGTTAGCTCCCGGCGAGAGGCCAGTAACCGCACGGCGTTGGCAACTTAAGATGTTGAGTGATCTGGAGCCCCCGACATTCAAGCTGCCTGATATACGACCTCGTCTACAGGCTCGCGCGCCGGTGGCTAAAGAGGCATTCGCGCTGCCGTGGGCCAAGAAAGCGGCATCGGATTGGGATTTCAGGAAGCGAAGCAGACTGCGGGACGGGACGGGTGACCGTAAAGGTAAAGCCGGCTGCATGGCGAGTTGATCTAGCAGCAAGAAAATACACAAATCCAGGGCTGCAGCATCGGACACGACGATAGCGGCGCAAGCTAGCCGTCAAAGCCCGCAAAGGCTGTCGGAGGATTGATTTGTCGTGGCACGAACGAGAAAAGTTGTCTGTGGTTTTGTCCTAGCAAGTGGAAATTTTGAGGCTCCATGCCGTTGGGAAATTTAGCTCGAATCAGACGGGGGTTCGGAAACGCACGGGCCAAGAGTGTCACTTCCTGGCCGGACGGCAGGGGCGACTTGCCGACTTGCAGATATTTGAATATTATTATTAGTGGATTCAGCTTGACATCAAACATTTTAACCTTCCATGTCAAAATCTATTGCTTCAGACACAATGTGGACACGAAATTGTCATCTCTCACAAGCACTTTTGGTCTTTTGAACAGCAGCCCATCTCCATTCATCCGCAAATACATCCTGCTGAATTTAGAATCAGCACTGGTCTCCAATCCACCATCGGCATGCATGGCCTAAACTCGAGCATATGGTTGCAAACGCCAACATGAGGACAGCCAGCGGAGCGAGCGACAACAACATGGGCCTCACCCCGGTGCGCATAAGGGGGAAACAAAAGCGTAAATCCCCAGGTACCACTCCTTCCATGACAGCAGAGAATGCGCCCACAAAGATGAAGAGATCTCTGGACTCGGTTCGAGCTAGCCGCTCATCTCGTCATCGTCATCGTCCTACTCTCGATTCTCTGCCAGTCGAGCTTCTGGAAAGCATCCTCTTGTATTCAGAAAACCTGTCACTCCCTCGATCCAACCCTCTGATTGGGGCAAAACTCTCTGGGAAAGCTACCAAGTTGCGTTTGTTCATGACGGCCTTCCACGACACCTGGAACCAATGGTTTGGCATTCCCAGATGTGAGGTATACGGGCCTGAGCAGGATCCGAATAACGACTTCCTGTGTGACGGCGACCCTTCGTTCCAGGTGAGTTTTTGTTGAGCCTGTGCTCCTCTTGTCGTGGCAGAAACGTCTAATACCAGTTAGTCTGCTGTGTTAGGCCTCCCCTGGGTAGACATCGACCTCATTCTGCAGGCGCAACAGACTTGGTCAGATAGATATGCCCGAGACAGATGGTACCAGCACAGTCTCACGTTTAAAGAGGGTCTAGACAGACCGGATGACGGCCACGACGGTGGATATTCGCACTTCAACGCTCGGGAGTGCTTCGAGGCAGATTATGAGCGAGCTCTTTCCTGGCCTGCATTTGAAGCCAACCCCAGGTTATGGGGTACGGTGGATATTCATCCCATGGTTCGCATCCCCATGGACTTAGTCATAGGCCCGTGGGATGATGAAATGAAACGGCGCCTCTTTTGGCTCACTCGTGGTTGTTTAGACCTAGCTGCGGACGACCAGATTTCTTGGGAGCTCAAGGTGGAGTGTCTCCAGAATGTGGTGCTATTTGAAGAGAAGCCTGATCCCTTGCTTGTCAATTGCCTTATTAAGGATTGGGTCTTTACGGATTTACCAGAGGATGTTGTGCGGGAGCACGTCGCCAATATTGACAAACGTCTTGAATGGGGGTGTGATGATTATGAGTGTAGGGAAATTCTTAGCCGGGTACGGCGGGACTTATTTTATAATGGAGCTTCTCCCGTTCATACAGAGATGTGAGCAGGTTTGTGACGCAGTATTGCCAGTGCAGCTGTGACGGGAGTCTGTAAGGCACCAAGATACCATGCATCATTTAATAAGTTACACGTAGAGTACATTCTACAGCATCTGTAGAATGCCACTACACACTCTTGTACAGTTTCAATATCAATATACTACAGTAATATCACTTTTAAACTAAAACTTTATTTGCACCACTAAGTGTTGATGTAATCTATACAACAGCATTCGTACACCATCCGGATGACAAGGCAAAGCAGCACTCAGCGTTGATCAGATGCTACACGCCCATCTCCATACTATAATCTCTTTACATCAACAACACCACAACCTCTTGAAACATCTCACCGTACCTGGAAGGAGTCGTTAAGAGAAGTGATGTTTGAAAGGTGTCAGAGGTTGCACAATGTAGTGAGTTTCGATACAGATGTACACCAAAACGTTCAATTGAAATAGTATCGCCATTTCCACGAACTCTATAAGAAGGACATTTTACCGCTTACTCCCATGAATTATTTGCAGTGTATTGAAATATATCTGCCAGCTCAGATTGAGTGCATAATCTGACAGTATGTGGAGAGTAATAATCGCCATATGACTGTAACATATAGACATTTCTTTTGCTGTGAAATGACCACAGGTTATTAATACAAGTGAACGACTAGAGCGTATTTCAGCAAAGAGCCTTACCCTTGCAACTTTAACAGCGTTCACAAGATCCGGAGCAACATACTTCTGGAAGAGTATTGCCCGCAGCAACGGTGCAAACAATCTGAAATGTCACCCAGGAACTCTACGTGTAGCATGTAGTCATATCTACTGAACCCCACGCTTACAGCTTCTGGGCATCTTCTCCATGACCAGGTATTCCAGACAATAATAGCATGAAGGCTGACAACAACACCGCCACAGCTTACAAACACCATAACTACAAGTCCCAGCACTCACCCAGGAGTCAAGGTCCAAATCTACCTGCAAGCACCCAGGAAATCCGCAATGCGCTCGCCGTACTCAGCCAACCGAAATCGGCCGGTCCAGATTCTCCAGCAGAATACGCAACTCCATACTCCTTCCCAGACAAGGCCACAATACAACCACCAGGCAGGAACTGGACTCCATCGTAATGCTCACAACGGAGAATCACCATTCCGACATAGAACCGAGAAATCATCACCGGAACTTCCATTCAGGGAGTCACTTCCGCAGACAAGCTCCCCATGCAAGTCCGTCACTCCATCGTGAACTCTCCCACCCAGACAGCCACCAAGCCCTCACGCCCAACCTCAACTGCAACTGACCTGGACCCATCCCACCCGCCAGATCCATCATGTTCAAACCGTTGCCTAAGCATTCAGGATGAGCACAACGCCGGAGAACACCCTCCTTTGACCCTTTCATCCTGTCGTGTGAAGCGTGAAAGGCTATTGGACGAGAGGAAGCATGAACCATTTCGGCAGGGCCCACTATATGCCCAATGCGGCAAGTTTATCAACCGCAGCGACGCCTGACTGGTGAGGGAAAACGACGCATGTCCCAATGACTCACTCGGAGCCACTTCAGGAATTAGGACACCCATCCACCCAGCAGGAAATTGTCCCATCCAACTCGAAAACCTCGGCGTATTTCGGAATGTTCAGAGCAAGTGCGGCCAAAATGTTGAATCGCCACAGTCGAGCGCCGTGCGTAGGGTCTCATTGTTGTGTCATGTCAGTCAATGCAAGAAAGCCAGTTGGTCCAGGTCCGTCCCCAAGCTGGACTGGTCAGTTAGAAGTCATCACTTGATCTTGCACGTCAACTGTTTTCGAGTTAGGCACATCCAAAAATAAGGCACAAATTACAGTAGGTAGCCAAGTCAACTTTTTGTTTGAATTACTCTTTTCAGCTCTTCTCAGCTTGCCTCACGAGGCGTCTCATTCGCCAGCTGGTCGCTGGCTAAATAGCCGCAGAGACTCGTGAGTGCCCACTATCATCGAGGACTCTTCCAAGCTAGCTATTAGGTTTCGCCATAGCGTCATCGCTCTCCTCGATCTGAAACAGCAGCTCTTGTTTCCTAGACCTCGATTTTGCCCACAATCCATTTTGTGTCCCGGTCCGTTATTCACACAAGTAGCACCAGATCCGCCTTTTTCGAGGAGGTCGAGTGGGTCATTATTTGTTGCATGCTTTTCTTTTTAAGAGTCGTCAAGTTCATGTTGATTATTGTCTTCTTGGTTTGTTTGGTGTGCGTGAGGTAACTTTGAGCGCCTATCTGGTGGTCAAGAGTCCCGTGTAGATACAAGCAGTCGTTGTGATCTGGCCACTGATCGTGCTTCCTCTTTCGTCCTCGGCGTATGCTGATGTTGTCATGCCATGTATATCGCCGTGCATGTAGAGGTGCCCTCCATTATCCCCTCCTAAAATAAAAATGGAAATAGCAAACAAACCAAGATGCATGAGTCTTCTAGTCGTACAAAGCCACGTCCGCCTGTCAACATGCGTCTCCTCTTCCTCTTCTTTCTGTTTCCATCGCCTCGTAAATCAAAAGCCAAAAAAAAATCAAAAATAGCCAGTAAATCCCCACTTCCGCTTTCCGCATCAGTACGCCGTCCCTAGGATGATGCATGCTATATTAATGCGCTTTTCAGCCAAGGTCCTTGGACGCCATCTACATGTTCTATAGAACCAAGAGATGGAACGAACCCGTCCAAGGGTGGTGGTATCAAAAGGCCCCAATTGGCAAATGACTCCTTTCTTCCTCCCTCCCAATCCCAAATATATAACAAAAGGAAGCCGATAATATAAAGTACTCAGCATGGGGAAATTCGAGTGAAGTACCTGGATGTTGCTGTCCAGGCCCTGTTGAGTCTTGCATGAGTTATGGTCATGCATTCTGGTGTTGGTGTCCAGTCGGTTAAGATCATCTTCAATAATGAAATAAATTGTGAATGCGAGATGAGACTTCAGTTAAGAATGCCATCCCACATTCCAGGTCCTCGCAGACTAATGGCGGGGTGAACACCAGCAGTCTGGTAGCCAGTCGCGGCCTCTGCAGAGCAACATACTCGCTTTGCGTTGCGTCCAAAGGTGGGGTGGACGGGAACCTGCAGATACGATTCCGAAGCCAAGCCCTGGGATCGCACAACGTTGTTTGCCCATGAGGATTCAGGGGACTTGTATCGGCGGGACAGGATATCCCGGACGTTCTCGTGTAGAGAGTTGTCGATGGAAGATGCACGGCTTCGCTTCGAGCCAGTCTTGGCTGTGGGCGTGGCATCAGCAGATACATCGTGGTTATGGAGGTCTTGCAAAGCCCTGGCGGCATCAGATGCAGGATCACGAGTCATCTCGTCGAGTTCTCGCTCACGTCTCGCCAAGGGAGTGTCCAGACAAAGATCGCCAAGCTTGGCAGCTTCACCAGTGTACGACTCCGGCGAGGAGGAAAGGCAGTGCTCGTCATAGTCCTCTGGAACCGAGGGAACGGAAGGCTTCAGGCTCACCCGGTCATTCCAGAGCTTTGCAACTCGAAATCGCGACGGCACACTGCAACGGCTGGTGCTGTTGTAGAGGGTCGCGCTAGCGAGGCTAGAAGCAGAAGAAATGGATGATGAGCGCGAGGAGCGCGAGGAATCCGAAACCATGGATTCAGGTGACGATGCAGTCGACACCGAGTTGGCCAGAGAGGATCGACGGACTGGGCAGTACCCCTGAGGCGACGAAGTTACAGAGCAAGGGAAGCGATCCAGAGTGGTTTGTACAGCACTGATGCTGCTAGCCTGAGCCATTGCGAGACCCATAGCATTGCTCTTTCCGAGAACCTGGGACGCGGCACTCACGGCAGGAGTGCAGAATCCACTGGTCTGCGGAGTAAGGCGTGGAGTCGGCAAAAGGGTCATGGCAGGAGCCAAGCGGCCGGGCGTATACACGCTGCTGGGTGCAGGCTCCATGACTGAGGGTGCAGCATACATCTTTGGAGTGGGAGTAGTACCAAGACTCTCGAACGCAGCTGGGTTGCGAGACTCCTGAGGCAGGTTGAGGATGCTTCGAGGGGAGAGCGCGCAAAGGTCACTAGCAGTGGCGCTGGCGAGCGTTGTTCCAGGAATGAGTCCATCAATATTGGCGAGCTCAGGCTCAAGTTTCAGAATCAGCTGTTTCCAGTCGGCAGACTGTTGAGCATAGGCCTGAGAGGCAGCACCGGGTGAAGGGGGCGAAGGAGGCGGGGTGTACTTGAGAACAATCTCGGTCCAACGCTGGAAAACCTCGTCCGTGATATGCAGCTTCCAGTTGACTGCCAGGAGGAAAGCAATCTCATTCTGGTTAATTTCCTGCGTGTTAAGCCCAGAAATCTTGCTCCAAGCGCGAGCCGAGTAGTTGCGGTCTTGGAGGTATTTTGAGGCGAGAATAAGAGCTGCGAGAAACATGCGACGGCCGCACTGGAGGGCACGGTCTGCATGTCTGTCATCCGGTTGCTCGGTAGTGAAGTTGTGCTTGGGAACGTGAGGCTTGATGAGAACCAAGTAATACAAAGCCACCTGAAGCGTAGAGTAACTGGTGCGTGAACGCCGGAGAGTCTCCTGAATAAAGGTTCGCAGGGGCAATACGGCTTTGCTGCCAAGCTCACTGCGGCACACAACCGAGGAGAGGGGCCAGATGGCTTCTACGATCTGGGTGGAAGAATCTGCAAAATAAAAGGCTAAGCATTGGGTTAATGAATCAAGAAGCGATTGCTGCAACCTACCAACAAGGCTGTCGACAAAGTTGACTTTGCGATCCGACTGTCGCACAAGAGTAGGGGGGCAGCCTCCTCGACCGGCGTGGGAACCGGGGGCGCTGCGTCTAGGGTTCTGTCGCAACTCGGCCGGGACGGCTGCCTCGACATCGCGCTGATGGAGCGACCGGCGATAGTTGACAACATTTTGAGCAGTGGTGGTAGCGCGCTTTGAGAGACAGTAAGCGTCGCACGAATCAGAGTCGGAGGTGTTTGCTGAAATGGAGGTGTCGTCGGATGATTGAGAAGCGGTGTCAGACCAAACAGATGCTGTAGAGGTAGATGCCGCGGAACTTATAGCAGAGCTATAAGGAGCATATCGAGAGGAGGAGGCGACAAAGGCGGGTGAATCATCCGCGTCGTACTTCATCTTGAAAGAGGGAAGTTATAGAAGTGAAATACTGGCTTGTGTGTTGTATCAAGCCAGTATCTGTTTGAGGTTCCAGTCGCCGTCAGGGCTAAGTTAACCAATAAGATCGTGGGTTACCGTAATGCAATTCGAGAGATACCGTGTCGAGTAAAGCTAGCTCCAAGCAAACAGTGTCAACTAACTGTTAGTGGGAGCTGAAATCCGGAGTGTAAAGGAAAGCGGTTCACACAAGAGTGGCAACAGCCAACTTTACAACAAGGATCAGACCGGTAGACGAAGCAGAGACGGCGACTGGAGTGGTAAGAATATAACTTGCAAGAGGCATTGCGACAAATGCTTCTACAGACAAGTTGGTTGTGGAGGTGATGGAAGTCTTTAAGCAATGACTACCATCGGCGGAGAGAGAGAGGACTCAGAAGTGTTGTCGAGAACTATGAATCAGAGTGGCGACAAACGAGGACTTGCGAGATGATGCACTCGACCGTGTCCGGTGACGATGAAGTCGTGCAGGGTTCGTCGCGGGTGTTTTGGGTGGTGTGAGGTTGGACGAAATGCAGGAACGGGGAGTGATGCAAGTAATGCGGCTCAAGGTGTATGAGAGTGTGCCTGGAATAGCGTATTTATCAAAGGTGTGTGCCGGTGATGTGACTCTTTCACAGGTAGCCTGGGAGGCGAGGCACCGGAGCAAGCAGTGACAGCCTTGAGGCAACGGTGGAGCAGGTACAGAATGGATGGGGTGAGGATGCTCGAGTGGTTGTGTGACTCGATCTGGAGTGAGTACGAGTCTGCGTGCGGTGGCGACCGAGTCTTGCCGCGCGGACCAAGGAACAGCCAACGACAGCTGGCGATTTCGGAGCGGCGAAGGCAGTGACTGAGTGGAAGTGGCCCCAAGAGCCTGGAACTAGAGCCTGAGACTGGGGGGGGTGTTTGGGGGGGGACTGTGCCTAAGCAAATGACTGACAGCAGCGCCTCAGCCAAGATGTGGCGAAGACAACCAAACGGGCAGGGTATTTGCTTGTGGTGGTGCTGGTAGTCGTGGTGGTAATCTGGCTTGCTTTGGTTTGTGCTAAGCAACCCGAGTGTTGTGTTTGCGGTTTGCGAGTGCGTGTGTGCGTGTGAAAGGGTCGAATGACAAAATTGCGATTAAAAAGGCTAAGTGAGTGCGTTCAAGTCGAGGAGCACGAAACGCGGGCGAGATGGATTCTTGGGTCGTCTAGGTTTGGTTTGTTTTAGACTCGACAGGATCACTGCGCCAGTGTGATGCGTGTTGCTAGAGTTGGTCGTGGTTTGTAGTTTGTAGTTCGTGGTTCGTGGTTCGTGGATTGTTCGTTCTCCCAAGTATTGCCGCAAGGTACAAGTGAATGCCGCTGCGAGCGAGAAGAGACGGGACGGTTGACGGTGAATGACAATAGTACAAGAATGAAAATAAATGGACGTAAAACCCAGAAATCAGATTAGAGTGCGCCGTGGAGTGGAGAGATACCAGAGCAGACTGCAAGAGTCGCTGGCAACGTTTACAGGGCGTATCCGAACTTCATCTTGACGTTGGAGTTCGATGGGGGAGAGAAAACAGAGAGCCGTTGCGAGGGTCTGTGGTTTTGAATGGACGGTGATGCGAGTCTGGCTGGTCTGGCTGTCTCTGTGTGTCCAGTCTGCAGACTGTCTGGCTGGCTGGCTGGCTGGCTGGCCTGAGAACTGGGACTGCGACTTTGGACTGGACTGGGACACCAGGAGACTAGGAAAGAACGACCAGACTCGAATGCCACAACCGACTGGCACGGGCGCGAGCCAGAATGCAGCATCAGATTGAGCAACGTATTTGACTGGTCTGACAAGGACGAGGGGAGGGGCGGCGGAGGCGACGGACGGGGGTTGCTGCGTCGCTGTCCAGTTGGAGGGTGGCAGGCAGAGAGGAAGGGGCAGGGAGGCATTGGCGCAGGCAGAGAGAGAGGCACCGCAGCGAAAACAGGTGGCAGGTACCGGGTATGTCGGTATCCAGTACCGCGTCAATGAGGCCGGTGCCGCCCAGAGTGCCGCTGCCTGGCCACTCATTGCGCGTACCCCGATACCAACTTGCTGTCGTGGCCAAGGTACACCACCACCTGCCATATGGCTGGCCATGGCTGACAGAACTTGCATGTATCTTGTGCGCGCGTGAACTATGACGGAGTACAGCCAGGTGAGACCCCCTTTTTCTCCACCAGCCTCGTCATCACTGGCCACAGCCAACCAATCTGCATTTTGGCAATCGCTGGTTGGCTCTGGCGCTTCTGTGTTGCTTGTCCTCCGAAGTTTCCTTGGGCAGGAGCTCTCGGGACTCAGCTTCACCAGCTGCTCTCACTGGTCCAGCGGGCGCCCAGCCAGCACATCGCCCAGGTCGTGCAGTTCGGCCGCCGTATTTCGACCCCCTGTCTTTCCCGATACTCTTTCCAGATTAGCGTCGAAGCACTTGGCCCTCCTAAAACCGCAGGCTGTGGAACTGGCTCCCTTTTGCTTCACCAATTTTATGCCCAGCCAAGGCTGCGAAAGCCGTGATGGAGGGCAAATGTGGCTCCAACGAGGCGTTCCTGAGGCCATGGCTATGACTCTTCGCTGCCGTGGCTGCTCCCACTTGTTGCGACCAGAATCGACCATTTGTCCAATTCACTTCCCCCCCGCTGTTGTTCTTTGGGCTTCCGTGCAGCAAAAGGGCCAACAGGCAGAGGTGAGTGCAAAACCGACCCTTGTCAAAGGGAGCTTCTTCACCCTGGAGGTTTTTTGTCATGTCAGTCCAGTGGCCGGCCACGTCTTCAAATCATATGGCTGGACTGTTCAAGCAAGCTAGAGTCAGACGGTGTCATGCTTGGTTCATATTTTTAATGTTGGTCATCATACAGGCACTGTTTCAAGCAGAACATGGAGGTTCAGAGAGGATAACGGAGAGCAACAAGCGCCGATGAATGCTTCAAGGCTCAATACCTCACTTGGACGGAGTAATCCGTCATGAGCACAAATATGGTTGGTCATACGGCATTGTACAGACGACTCACTGGTCAATGTGTCGAGACCGCCTCGACCAGCACCGACCGACTTGACCCGAGGACAAGGCGCGTGTGGTCCACAATGACAAACTCTTGGTACTGTTGTGCAGTGGTGTAAAGTACAGTCCTGGAAATTGGGAATGTGGCAAGACCAAGTCGAAGTGCAATTCTGAATTTGCCACTCCAGCTGCCTTCGCACCTTCGAGAGCCTGGTGATGCTATACTGATCGACTGCGACCAGTCTTGATGCCTCAGATTTGCCCGCATTGGTTATTGCCATTGAAGGACTGGCTATGGGACCCAGTGTTCGTTCCAAGAGAACATGAAGGCAAACTAGCTCTTTTGCAGAGCATCCTGATGGTACAGTACAATGACCTCACAACGCTCCACTGCAGACAGACAAGGTCTGGAAGCCAAGGTTAATAATGAGGGGCAAACCGGAACAGGCGCACAGAAGCATGCATTCCCCTCAACATGCCACTGCCCAGACACGCAGGCCACCAGAGAGAGACAATTGTGGCCTGTTGTTGTGGTTCACAACGTCCCAGACAGCGCAAGCACCAGACCGGGTTCTATTCTTAAAGCTAGTCGACGAAATGGAGGACGACTCCTTCAGTCAAGCTTTCTGTCTCACCCAGCTTCAACCAACATGACCAAGGAAGCTCGAACCAGTCACTGCCATGAGAGGGAAAAATCTTCCTCGTATTAGTTACGCATCCGCCAGGAGAAGTTTCCGTGGTCCAGCCGGATACGCCGGTCGACTAGTAGTGTCAGAACAGTTGGGTGGTGGCATTCAGCGCCTCCTCCGAGACCCTGAAAGCTTCAGTAAGCCATCATTCCGTCTTTAGTCAGTGCTGGCTTGGCCCGATCCTCCCTGAAAAAAAGAACCCTACTGCCTGTTTCTTCCAGGGGATGTGCCGTGTTGGCCAACCAAACCCGACGTCCAGATCTGCCTTTTCGGCTCCGACCTCACTGAGGGCTGCAGGGAATGTGTAAATTCTGCATACGTTATTACTATGCTGTATCGACAATCGTACGGTCAATCTGGGCAGAGAGCCCTGCCAGTGCGTCTGAAAGGAACAGTCGTACCCAACATGCATGGGAGGGAACAGGCACCAGACATCACAACCGTAAGGTGGTGGGTAATTTTGTTGCTCACCTACCATGGTGGGTGCAAAGACACTTCATATCAACATTTGACCTCAACTCATAACGAGCGTAAATGTCTGTGAGTGCAAACTCAGGGGAATGAAGTCCACGGCGTCTGTTGGAAACAGCTCATTGTACCCTACAGTCTCCTGGAAATTGCGCAGTCGCCCAGTTGGCGCCACACAAGACGGAGCGATCCACTCTGGCATTTGAGTGCACAATATTGTACCAGGCCCGACAAGAAATTGATAAAGACTTGGAGACATTGTGGAACCGTCCCAAGTGGACAAAACGTTGGTGCCTCAGGCTGCAATGGCCCAAACCAGATGAGTGCATGAATCTTCCCCCTCAGCGCTTCTCACAAAACTGCGTGTTCTGGCCTCTATGCTCCGCCGGACTCTTGTATTTTCCCCGCCACCTTTGATATCCACAGCAACTTTTTCGGTGCATGACTTTGGTTTTATCTTCACGAACAAATTGCCAGGCTCCAAGCGACGCACGCAAGATATGGTGTACAGAGTAAAGACCAAGGAAGAGCACTACTGGAGTTTCAAGTGATGTATCGTCATTCAGAACCTGGTGGAAACTCTCCAGAGTCCACGGCTCCAGTCTACCCCACAAAGTACAAATGGTTGCGGCTGTATCACGTCCAACTTTAGTACCACGAATCTCATCATCTGTCTTACCTTGTCCACTTTCACCAGTTCATGGAGAAAGTGGAATCATGTCATCCAGGAGAGGCGGAGGCAAGGTACGCCCACTGCCAGCAGGGGAACGCAGTAACAGACGGAGGCGAAGTCTTGCAGTACAGCCAGAAGGTATTGATAAAAATAAAATGGCAGTGCCATGAACCATTGCGGTCATTGCCTCTCTTGCATGGGAAATGTGGCAGTTCAGTCTCAGGAAAAACCTTGATTGCCGAAAACCTACCGTCCGCACTCCGTACTGCACACAATCTGTTACATTATCACTCACACCAGACACGTCCCGAGTCTCCTTTAATGATTCTGCTACATGTCCATCGTTGAGCGTCATTGGACCGAGAGGCAGCCATCTCCACTGCATCGAGGCACTGCTGATTGGAGGGTGGTGTGCTAATCTTGATTCCCTTCCAATGTTCACATCAGCTTTTCATCGCCCATCTGCAGCAAGTATTGCACGGATACCCAGGAGTCAGGAGAACACCACTCCATCCTGCGTTACTGCGCCATTCATTATCACGCACGAGCAAAGGGGCAGCCTTGTTGCAGCCTAGCATTCGCTGAACAGTGCTTCAGCTTTGATCGTGGGCAACAAGGCTCTTCGTTCACACAACGACAAGGCAGCTGCCTAAAGGAAGGAAGCCATCTATTCAGCTTGTATTACCACACATCGGGGCCAACCCACGGTGCACTTGCAGCCTCGTTCGAGCCCTCTCCATCCCACACAAGATAGCATAATGATCATGCCGTCAGGTCTTTCGGCACAGCATGAGTCAACCAGGTAACAGTGATGGCACAGTAACACGCTGGCCAAGGCCAAAGCCCGCCTTCTAGCCTTGCCCACTTGAAAGCTGTCCTTTGTCAAGGCGGGCATCGTGAGGTCAGGTGCCTGTTCTTGTGCCCAATGCTGGTAAGCCCAGGACGGGGCTGTAGCTGTAGCTGTAGCTGTAGCTTACTATATACTGTAGTGCTGTTGTCAGATACAGTCAAGTTGCTGGAATCACGCGGGCGACAAACCATCTCCATTTTGAATTTGATGGCGCCGCATTCGGCAGCCTGAACAATTCGTAAATCTCCATCCTATTCCGTCATTGTGTTCAATGATTCCCAAATGAATATGGAGTTAGTTGGTCCACCCGCCGATATCGCTGACTCATCTTATCATGCCCAAAACGTCGGGTTGCTATCCAGATACCTCACAAGCTTAGCTGTCGTGATTACATCCTTGAAAGGCGTTTGGGAATAAAAATTGCCTCTAATCGGGCATTATTGGGCTAGACGAGTGTAATCAGCTCCGGCCTCGCTTGTCAGGTGCACAGTCAACTACAGCCATGTGGCCTGGTCTGTGTTTATGCGAAGAGTCATGGACAGGAACCACGTAGACGATAACCAGCCTTTGAACACGATGACACAATCTTTGTCAGAAGTGACTATCTATTCTCATTAATCTCATCGAACACTAGGTAGTAACCGCCAATACTGCTGCTACTATGCCGTGCTACTCTATTCCAACGTCACAAATATTACTGAATATTTGACGCCTATAGGGTAGGCGCATTTTGGAAATACAGCATCCCGGATATATTGAAACGTCATGCAAGGCTTCAGCATATCAAGGCACAAGACCAATTTACGACTAATCAAACACACACATGCACACACACATCGTTCAAATGTATCGAACCCAGACCGTGTTACTATCAACCATACTGAATACAAGCAAACTTGAAACCACACATTTCACTTCCAATTTTCATTGATGATCCCCAATCCCCTCCAGCCCTAGCTAACCATTCCATATCATCCTGTAGTACGCCTTCCGTAGACTGAATCACCTTACGAAGCCATGTAAGTGCTGGCATCGACGCCCTCCTTGGGGAATTCACTATAAACGATCAGTATATCGCAAATCATTTTCAGTTGTATCAAAAGACCTACGGCAGGGCAACCTCGAATCGCTTCTCAATCTCCTTGAGAACCTCTTGATCCTGGTCAGAGCTGACAAAGGAGATGGCAAGACCCTTGGTACCGAAACGGCCAGCACGACCGACACGGTGGAGGTACGAGCTAGCATCGGCAGACAGATCGTAGTTGATAGCCAGGTTGATACGTTCAATATCAATACCACGGCCAAAAACATCGGTGGCGACGCAGATTCTCTTCTTGAACTCCTTGAACTCCTTGTAACGTTTAATACTGCAAAATGTTAGATTCATCCATGTCCTACATCATGCTCGATGTAAAAACTGTGACATGTGCTTACCGTTCTTCCTGGCTCACGCCAGAGTGCACAGCGATCGAAGGGAAGTTACACTCGCGCAACAGTTTGTCCAGCTCGGTAGCGCGAATGGTGCTCTTGACGAAAATGATGACCTGGTTGAACTGGAGGTCATCAAGAAGCTCATTGAGCTTCCTGTTCTTCTCCTTCTCCTCGAGCTTGATGTAGTACTGCTGGAGACCGTGCAGGGTGAGCTTGGTGTCCTCATCGACATAGTGCTCGGTGGGGTTCTGCATAAACTTCCTGCAAATGGGCTTGATGGCATCAGACAGGGTAGCTGAGAACATCATGACCTGCTTCTGGGTAGGGGTGGCGCGGAAAACATCCTGCACGTCAGTGCGCATGTCTAGCAGGGCAAATCAGTATATGTCGATCTATTTCTCTCGAGGCATGGCTAGGCCGCACTTACCGGGCTGGTCGAGCATCTTGTCACACTCATCAAGAACGAAGATGCGAACGCTGCCAAGGCGGAGAGCCTTGTCGCGGACAAGAGCCTTGAGACGACCTGGAGTACCAACAATAATGTGGGGGCAGGTGTCCTTGTTCTTCAAGGTTTCCATATCGGTCTTGATGGGAGTACCACCATAGAACACACCAGTCTTGATGTCGGGCATGTATTTGCTGAATCGATTGTACTCATCACGGATCTGGTAGGCAAGTTCACGTGTGTGACACATGACGACCACCGAGACCTCTCCGTTGACGGGTTCGACCTGCTGCAAGGTGGCAAGGACGAAGACAGCCGTCTTACCAAGACCAGACTTGGCCTGGCAAATAATGTCACCTCCGAGAAGGGCTTGAGGAATACAGGTTTGTTGGACTGTCGATCGAGCGGATGTTAGATCATTGGTTTTCTTCAAGTAGAAACGAACGACAGATGCAAATGCGTCAAAGAAGTGTCCGTCCATCCATCGTCGCAGCGATGAGAGGCGGCGCGAAAAAGCTCGGAGAAATCGAGCGCAACGGGTTGATGTCGTCAATAAACATTCACGTCATGGCTTGCGTTCGCAGAGCAGGAACAACAAGGCCATTACCCACTGGCCGAAAGCCATGGACATGATACCATTTAGTCGGATGCAAGTGCTTTTCAGCCTTGATCTCTTCATGCCAAAATTTTCCACACAGTTCAATATGCTGTCGACGAGGAACCAACTTCATTGGTCCTTGACTCCGAGGACAAGATGTCTGCATTTTGCGCTGGCTTCTGCCACAAGTTCATCGATGACCGTGCATGATGACGGCTGACTTGACCGGTTGCAATTCCACGGTAGGGCGGTCCCTGGCAAGGGCTCTTGGCTCCCGTCTTTGGAAATGGTTCCCCACGCGCGCATTTTCTTTCTTTCTCGTTGCGAAGATGGACGGACGCTTGGTACTTTTGGAGGGAGGGGATTTGATGACTTA
The DNA here is from genome assembly GCF_001653235.2 of Pochonia chlamydosporia 170. Classification (NCBI taxonomy): domain Eukaryota; kingdom Fungi; phylum Ascomycota; class Sordariomycetes; order Hypocreales; family Clavicipitaceae; genus Pochonia; species Pochonia chlamydosporia. The sequence continues at coordinate 3,139,302 of NC_035792.1, read as the reverse complement.
GGGTATTTAGGATTTCAGGACTAACCCTCCGATGGATGCTCGAAACCACAGTCGCCAATAGCACGGAGAAGCTCAGGCTTCAACAGGAAGTCGCGGAAGCCGGTCGAGTGAATACCAACATAACTACCCTTCTTGTCGACATCGGTAGAGGCAGCGAGTTCGCCTTTCTTGCCGTTAGAGCCCGCGGCCGCGGTCTCGTTGGCTCCGATCTCCTCATCAGAGTAGTCGATGAGATCCTCCTCGTGCGACATGATGATGGGTTTTGTTGTGAGTAAAGAGTCGGTAGAAACTTTCGGAAGCTGTAGCTGTGAGGTCAGGCGAATGCGCAAACGAGTCTGTCGTTGCGCAAGTCGAGATTCTAAGAAAGGCTTCCGAACTGTCGATAAAAAGACAAGACGGAAAGAAGAAAGAGATATCTGTCACAAAGACGACGCAGATAATTGAGACTGACGACCGCAATGTCCAAACGATGTTGACAAAGAGACGTTGCGAAAAGGCTGCCCCAGCTCTGCTGACGAGGGAGAGGCGGGTGGTCGCTGAGCCGCGTTCCAGGCCAACTGGTCCGTGCACGAGACTCATCACGTGAGTGGATTCACTTCGTACCGTGCGAGCAACACACTGCGCACATGAAAAAAGCAACACCAATCTCAAAAGGTCTCGAGTCCGTGGTCTTGCAAAAAACTTATACGGCGCTGATTCGGTACGACGGAAACCGCCTTGCCACAGAAAAATGCCAAAGGCAAAAGGGAACGCAGGGGTCCAAAATAGAATCATCTATTCCCGAGCATCCTATCTCTACCAAGCGGCAAGCTACCTGACAGCTCGTGCAAACGCCATTCAAGATGCGTCACCCACCTCCAGCACCGAGCACAGTGCTTCTGCAAAGACGGACAGACAATGCAAAGCAATAACAAACATGTCTCGTCAAGCAATTACCGACATGAGAGCAGTGTCTTTGAAAGCACAAATCCGACAAAGCCCGGCGTTGAAAAGGACAATCTGCAAGTTTTGCGACTCGATGCTTGTAGAAGGAAAGACGTGCCGTTCATTCATCGAGAATCTCAGCAAGGGTGGCCACAAACCCTGGGCAGATGTTCTCGTTATTGAGTGCAAAACATGTGGAAACTCGAAGAGGTATCCCATCGACTCACCGCGGCAGAAGCGGAAGACTCTTCGTTGCCAGAAGGAGGAACCTGAGTGTGGACAAGAAGTGGCCAAGGACGCAGTAACTTGAGGTTTCTGGGCAAGGTAAACAGCCCTTGAAGATTTATACATCAGCAAGATACATCTGCAAGGGAAATTGGGAACAGCTTGCCGACCTTTCCCTGAAAGCCAGCCATCTAATTCCCTGGAAAGAACATACATGTTCTTCGCTCAGATGCGTTCGGCATCGACATCCCAAGGCCAAACGACTGCAAGTGAGATTGCGTCACGAATTCTTCGAGTCTCCCAACTACAAAGGGATACGCCTAGAAGAACGATAGCTCACAGAGCAAGCGGGCCTGATCATTTTGACGAGAAATGACGGGTCAGAGGGCATTCGAACGTCCTGGTATGTGTGTGTACATTCGCGTAGCTACCTAGTAGGTAGATGCCACTGAATCTGGCTAGGTAGAAGAATGAAATGTTCTTAAGTACCACAATATTTGTACCCGAATGAATGTTAGATCTCAGTTGACTCATTCTATATGCTCCCATCTATATAAAGCCCGAATGAAAGCACAATTTCGCAATTAACAAACCATAACTCATAACGCTCATAATCTCGTACCACGCATCACCTACCCTCCTTGACACTCTCCTCCCCCAAAACCTTGCTCGCAGCCATAAACCTACATAATATCAGCAACGAGATTCACAGCCCACACCAGCGAAATACTCACAACCCACCATGCCAACTCCCCAGGCCCCTCATCGCCTCAGCCTGCACACTCGTCATGCGCAGTAAATTCTCCGTATCGGATAAATTAGTCGATAACTGAGCAAGCTGTGACTGGAGATGAGCCTACTCACAGTCAGCTCAGCTTAACTCCGCAGCTTCAGCAAGTGATACTTACCAGTTGTCTGTTTTTAGCGGCAACGCCCGCACCCGGTGCCATGCTCTGCCGGTTCAAGTTTTGCGTGGTGCCAAAGTTTCTGGTCGCCATTTTGTTTGATCCTGGTGGTTAAGGTTGGTGTCTGCTGAGTTGTTGTGAAGATTGGAGACACGGTGAGACCACACCATCCACGGGTTCTTGATCCTAGATCCTTGCTTGATGACGAAGCGGCAATAGGTCTGTCCTGATATCTTGGAAAATCGTTTTTATATGGTCGAGCATGTTCTCTGTTGTACGCTAAGGTTGTCTCCCAGTGCAACTAAACGCGTCTTCGCGCCAGGTGCAGTTGCCAAGTGGGGGCCAAGTGGGACCTTGCGATTGGTGGGTGTTTTCGATCTCAGATCTCTTACTCCGTACCCGTAGGGTAGTCAAGACTCACGATAGACTGCCAATATTCCATCAAAATCAACACCACTGTCATTTCCCTATTTCCCCGATGCATACAACTCAAGTCAATCAATTACATTCAGCATGGCACCAGTAGGGCGTAATTCAGGCGACCCATTTTCTCTGGAAACCTCTACAAGTGTCAGCTTACCAGGATTTAAGAAAAGCTGGCGTTAATGTCTTCTCGTGCCCGGGTATCACGGTTCCTAGACATTTAACATGGCTCTATCAGGACATACGGCCCGTACGCATGATTCTTATAGAATTAATATCTAGCAGTAGCATGCAATCTTTTATTAATGGGCAAAAGTTTAATGGACTTTTCCCCCCAACAGTGCTTCAACATACTCGCTACAGCCATGGAAGTCAAAACCAAGATCAACTTCCACGGCGTGAGACACAGAGAATTTGCCCCCAGGAACATCCTTCTAGATGATACAGGTGGCAATCACAATCCCCAAGCCCTGTTGATCGATTTCGACCATTCCTCGACATTTAGCCGACCTAACTGCAAGTTCAAAAGCTATAACACAACACGCCCCGTCAGCTCGCGTTATCGTTATTGGGCCACCCGCTCAAACGAATTCCTGCTTTGGGTTCCCCGACCACACTTTTGGTGGCCGAAAGCTTTTAAAGGGTGGTTAAAGAGTTAGTGGGACAAATCTGAAGAGTTTCCGGGTCGTACAGAGGCAAAGGTCATGCCGGTCGACTATGACGAGCCAGTTGAAATGGTTGAGCCGGAGCCAGACGACGAATATCAGCTCAGTCAACAGTGGAAGGAATCACAAGGTATCATGGACCTTGATATGTTGTTCAGACTCCTCAATAGAGTGTAAGCCTTTATTTAGTCCACTTGTGCTAGTTCTGCATAAGTTGGGGAAATGGGAAGTTGGGGTTTCTGGTGCGGACGTACTAGACCATTGGCAGCAGAGCAGACACGCCTTCGAATCGAAGAGCTCTATAGTTTAGAAGAAAAATTAATACCGTCTCGCCATTGACTGACTAGATTCAGCTACTAACCCAAACCACGGAAACTGCACGGATAGTAGAGTTAGATTTGCTAACACTGGATGACCCAGACCTCGCGAGATGACCATGTTCATTGTTGGGCCGGCACAACGGACACTGTTTAACATTGAACATCCAAAATGTCATACACATATAATCTGACGAACACCAAGTGCCGTTCAGAAAAGTAATTAAATGCTATGAATCATCCCTGCTATCACCTCATTCATCTCCGAACCGAGTGACGAGGGAAGCCTAACATGCACACACACACTCTTAGTTCCACCAACAAGCACTGGACATCTAGTTTGTCATCGTGAAACGCTGCTTCTTTTCTTCTATGCCTGTGCTGTGTTCAACTACTTATTATTCAAGCGTCCCGACCCCGCTTGAAGGATCTCTTCCTCGTCTAACCATTTCATTAGGTCCGGGGCAGTAATTGCCCAAAGCTTTTCTTCCTGCTCACTTTCCGTCTTCAACCAATGCCGTGTACTCCGCAGGGCAGTCAATAAGCCCAATATCCGCGGTAAACCGTCCCATCACAAAAGAAAAGAAGAACAAGAATAATCCGTCTCAAGGCCACATACAACGAACACAAAGGAATACGGAAGAGGAATAAAAAACAATAGTGTAATAAGAACCAACCCCGCCGCCGTCGTCTAAATTTGTTGTTGCCAGACCCGATCAAAACAAGGACCGTACATGTCGCCGTACGACCCCTGACGACCTCACATGCCATCACCCGATACAGCAGTGGATATGTGCATGGTCATACACGCCATCGTGCGTGAATCGCAAGTCTCACAAGCAATGCAAAGCTTGTTGCCACCACTCAATTCATCATTGCATCCCCCAATATGACATACAACAATTCCCTCTCCAAAAGTTGCCCCGTTGTGTCGCTGATAATGTGTGTGTAATCGACTTGTGCTCGATTTGTTCTCGAAGAGTCGATTCGCTCCATGGCGACGTCCCGACGTAGGAATGCTTGATGTGGTAAGGACTGAATTCGCCAGAAGATTTGGATAATTGATTATATGCTAGACGCAAACAAGAACATGAATTCCGATCCCAATGCAATATTACCTGAAGGTAGAACATTCTCGTGTCTTTTGGTTTCAAACGTTGCCCACACTTATGTACGAGGACTCGTGAAGTCCGCTCAAAAAATACTATCAACGCGCCGGTGTTCCAATAATAGTCCAAATTGACTCTAAACCGCATGTCGTCTCGTTTTTATTCGTTTGGCTGAGGCCGTGTGAAGTACAAGTAGGAAGAAGAAAAAAGAAATAAGGATTTCATTACTTGTGTCTCGGTTGTGTGACGAGGACGTATAACGCAATGAATTGCGTGGCCGCTGAATGGCTGTTAAAACAATTGTCGATGTGCTGGTACGACATAGTTCGTCGTCTCATCATATGCCGATGGACCCGAATCGTCGAGAGCGATTTCGCGGTTCATGTCACATGGCGATGAGGTGATAACGAAGCTTAACGGACTCCGATCGACGTCGCGTTCTGGAAGCTGCTCTGACTGCTATGTGCAGATTGCTCCGAGTCGACTTCACCACTGCCCACGCTGGCGCTCGCACTACCCGTCAGACTACGAACATTTCTTGGCTTAGGTGGATGGAGGGCGCTCACCCCTATATGCTGCTCTACCTGCTGGGGAGCTATTGAATTGCCTTGCCCCGGCGGGTAGCGAGGAACAGGTTGTCGCACCCCGTCTGGTGGCGAGGGCCGTCCGTTCATCGAAGGTGCGTAGCCGTTGGGGGGCGAAGGACGACCGCCCCGCATAGGTGGTGGACCATACGGGTTGCCAGGCGATTGACTTGCGCGACGTGGGTATGCACCATTCATTCCTGGCGGACCACCTGGTGCTGGTCCGTACGGGATGTCTTCTAACCTTGAAGCTGTCAGCGAGTTGGCACGAGAGCTTCCACCCATGGTGCCCCTGTCAACTGCGCCGTATCGATTCGATGTAAAGGCTAACATAGGGTCGTCTAAAATGTTGTCATTCATCGAAGGGAGGTGGTTAACCTGGCTGGTACGGTTTCGTCCGAAACTAGGGCGGAATCGACTTCCTCGAGAAGGCGGCGGGCCATCGTCCGGGTTTCTGCGAAACTGGGACGCAGACTGGCTAGACGCCTTACGATTCTTCCTCGACGTTACACTCATCATGTCAAAGTTATCAGGGTCGATGGTTGGTGCTCCAGTTGACGCCATTGGGTCGAAGAAATCGTCGTCGTCGTCATCGTCATCGAATACTTGTTGGCTGTTGCGCATGGGATGGGGTCCCCGGCGAGGACCAGGAGGAGGGCCACGTCTCATTCTCATTTCTTGCTCTCGCAGGGCAAGCTCCCGCTGGCGAAGCTGGAGCTCCCGCTCTCGCAAAACTAGATCTGAATCTCCACCAAATGCTGGTTCTTGTCCCTCTGGTATGTCGTCGTAGAGAACTAAATGCGAGAACTCTTCGAGGTCATTGCCGTCCATAGAACCGCGTCGTGATGGTGCTCGTGAGCCACCGTTCATTGACGGTGGAGGACGAGGGTAACCGTTTGGCGGACCACCATTCATCTGAGGCGGTCGTCGCATACCTGGAGGCCCGAAATTTGAAGAGTTTCTGGGTCGAGGTTGTCGCGGTGGCATGCCATTTCCATTTGGCATACCACCCATCATTGGGCGATGACCCGCCTGAGAAACGGATCGAGACTGTGGAGAAGAAATGGGTGAGCTGGGGGGCATCATGCTTGTTGGAGGCCCTTCGCCGGGCTTGGGCCTAGACCGGTTTACAATGTTGAGGTTGTGGAGGACGGCGTATAAAGTCTCTATCCGAGGAACTGGCACCTGGGAATCGCGAGCTAGTTTGACGGGAGAACCTAGATATGTTTCAATTTCCATGGGTCGCCTTGCCATGTAATCTTGCCACATAATGCTCTCGGGTAAATTGGGCTTCGTCATTTCATCCATTGTCCGTTGCTTGAAGTCTGGGGCGAGCTTGCAGCCGTTTGCATCAGCTAGGCGCAACAGCTCATCAATGACATCGGAAATCATGTCTCTAACTCCAACCTTCTCTAGTAAGGCCCCGTGATTCGGCGTGTCAAAGAGAACAGAGACAGGGTGAAAGGCAATTGGGCTAGATTTAGGCGCTCAGTTAGCTCTAAGCGCATTGGGGACAAGGGCGGTGAGTCGGGGCTGTTTGTAGAGTCTTACCCAATTACTCTCTCATATTGCTGTTGGCGAATATTCGAGGAGACCTTGCAATCCACTTGACCGGTACTCAAGGTCATGGCCAATGCCTGAGCCATGTCTTCTTGGATCGCTTGGGGTATGTTGCTGTTTCTATTGGCAGGTCCAACCCATACTTCTGTTGAGCCCTTGTGTTCAAATTCGCTCTGTCCAAGCTGTGTAAGCTCTGCACCAGAAACAAGCGACAGGACCACATTTGTAGGGAATCGTTCTTCCAGCGCTGCTTCCACTCCTAATGTGTGAGTTGTATTGACAAGTATGCATGTGTGTTGAGGTGTGACAACGGAATCGATAACGGCAGCGAGGTCGTAGACATCGGGAAGTGCCTTGACGCACAATACAACATAATCGAATGGACCCTCTCGAGCATGAGCGGCGTCTTCTGGATTCCGAACAACTGCAACACGAGGTAATTACAAAGTTAGTTACTGATTTGTAAGAAGTAAGACAACTCGACAATGCGCTCATGTCAAAAACATCATCATACCATGGCGAGGCTTAAATCGTTCGTTGCCAAAAACAGGTGATCTGTAAAACGCTGGGATTAGTTTCCATCTGAAAATTGCCTTTCTTTCTCGCCAAGATCAATGGCGATTGACAACGTACTTGAATGAGATGCCGTATTGAGCAACATGTTCGTATCCTGATTTCCACACCAAGGTCACGTCGCAGGCGTTAGTAGCCTGTAGCCTCCATGATAAGAAGGCAGAGACGGGATTGCCGCCAACTGAGCATATATTCATTAGCTGGCTGTCGCCCATCTCGAATGGAAGCAAGAAAAATCCGCTAAGCCAACAGCCTTCTCTAATGAATTGGAAGAAACGAGCGGCTGGTGGAAAGGGAATAACAATAAGAAGGAAAAACGAATGAGGATGCGGATGAAGGAATGGGGAAATGGGCGGCAGGGCCGGAAAAGACGACCAAACGATGGGCAATGATGAATAGCGGACCTAAAAATGCTGGACCAGCGCGACAGGGCAGCATTTTTCAGGCGCCAACGAGACCAACGGGGACGAGTCGACTGATAGCGTGCACAGAGTGCACGACAATGACGAGAGGTGGGACAGCATACCTGAAAGAATCCTGAGCCGGGGATGTATGGGTGCCATGGTTTCTACTGTGGCCCCCAATGGGGATTAGTGAACCTGACAAGATCGAAATCGTAGCGTTGCAGCGAGCGGGTTGTTGCGATGGCCCTGGTCAACCTGTCCCACGAGGTGAAGCCTGGAGACAGGCTTTTTGCGATGGTGAGAGATGCCGGGTTCGAGCAACTATGGGTAAAGCGTGTTGTGAAACGGGTCGATGGGCGTGTAAATTGCGACCGGAAACAGGTGAGACCTGTCGAGCTGAAGTCGATGGAGGGGGGACAGATTAGAAAGTCGGCACGCAAAAGCGAGAGAGCGCGAGCGAGAGAGGGGCGTGTCGAGACGGGACCCGCGAAAATGCCAGAGAGTTGGCGGAAGCCGGATCGTCAGGAGTGGGCAGCGATGACAACCACAGACTCAGGGCGTGCGATCAGCGATGGATGAATGAATGAGCGACGACGAAGACGACTTGACAGCAAATGCAAAAGCTCGGACTGACGGCTGGCCAGGTCCAGGGGCCAGTTTCAGTAACGACGCGGCGCGCTGAGGAACGAGAGGATGGACCAGCAAATGTGTGACGACTAAAAGACGAAGGTGCCAGTGGCGGTGGGACGTGAGAGATGGTAGTGGACGGGACGGGCGTGGGAAATTATCTGGGGTTTGTAGGACAAGAAGATGAACCTTGTCAGGCTGGGCACGCAAGCGCAGCCGCGAGCACACGCACGTACGCACGCACGTACACGCACTCAAGCAAGCACCGGGGGCAGACCAGACCAGGTCAGTTCCTGTGCTGTGATGAGCTGGGACCAGACCTGTAAAACCTCCAGTCGTGGTGTGCCAGCCAATGCCACTTCCGCTGGTGAAAAGGACGGCGTCGAATCGAGAACGTGGGCCTTGGCTGCCTCGTGGGATCCGCTGAATAAATGGAGATGAAAACCACAGGCGAGGAAGGGAGAGAGAAATAATCAAAAAAAAAGAGAGAGAGAGGAGGGGGCACCGGCAACGACGGAAGAACGTGTCGCCAGAAAGAAACAAAAAGTCGATGAAAACGAGCTTCGAACGAAAATCCTGCCAGAGTCTGGGCAACAGAGCTTATGCAGAATGCACAAGCAAGCAACCCAGACAACGGACCAGCGACGAGCCCGACAACAGAAGCTGCAATTGAGACCGTCGAAGGAAAAAATTGCTGCGGCCTGTGTGGTGCGTGTAAGTCAAGGTACAAGCAATGGCGCCGAAAGCGGTGCAACCCTTTCCAACTTTAGCAGCTAGTGGCGACTGGTACGTACCTGCAATGGGTACCGATACCTTCAAAAGTTCTGGCTGTGACTGTTTCCAGTGGAAGCAAGCAACCGTCCCACTTCGAAGGTTTGATTTTTGTTCTGTCCGGTCCGGTCCTTGGAAGACAAGAGTCGTCTGGTCGCAAAAATGGCAATGCCGCAAAGGTTCAAGGTGAGACCCGGCCTCCAGGGTCCGGCAGGTACCCGGTACTTGATGCGCCACCGGATAACGCGTCAAAACAGAGGTACTTCTTCCGGCGTTCCTTCCAACTGGAACTAACTTAGTCCGTACGGACGTACAGTCTGGTGCTCCTCAGAGACAATTCAAATGCTCTGGTGAAGTATCGTCAGACCCCAGACAAACGTGTGGCCGCGTGCAAAGACAGGAACCAGGAGCTTCAAATCTCTGGTCGACTGGCCCTGAAAACGCAACTTACGTGACCCAATGGGCTTTCAACCCGAACAACTGTAGGGAGAGCACAGCGCCCTTCCCTTCAGTCAATTTGAACAAAGCGGCGCCCAGGCACAGGGATGGGGGGGAAGTGAACAAAGTTCAGTCCGGCTCTAACCAAACGTCCAGTTAGCATTCAGTGCGGTGGTCCCAGGTGACGACTAAGGGATGTGGCGCGACACAAGGAAGGGCAAACAGGAGAGACCATGAAAAAAAAAAAAAAAAAAAAAAAAAAAAACACGGCCCAGTCAGACCAGCACCCACACCTGCAACTGAATAACCTGAGGCTAAGTGCGGAGTCCATGGTTGTAAAACACAATGCTGATAAGCTCAGAGTTCCTCAACCCTGACTGAACTCTGAGAATTCTCGACCAAAAGGGGTCGAACGGCCCATTGATTGCAAACCGATAGCATTCGCTCAGAATACTCAGTACTTCGCATGTCTCTGCCAAGCCTCGCCCCCTAGGGCCAACTGAGCTGCGGTGGAGTAGATGCACCGTATTGACAACTGTAGCAAGGTGTGGTATTTCCTTGTCCAAGGAAGTGGTAGGGGTATGAGTAATGACGGCTGCTAGTGGCAGGCCCTCAAGCAGGTATTTGGGCACAACAAGCCTTGAAGGGACTTCAAGAGAAGATTGGGCGCCGGCATACTTTGCTTGGTGCATGAAGAAGAGGATATCGTGTTGTGTGCCTGCAACCTCTCAAAACTGCACTCACCGTAAACAATACACTGCTCAAAAAATTATAGACAGCCACCTCTTACGCCCAAATTGGCATTCACCAAGCCACGACGTGATGAATTGACCGTATCGGTGACTGTGGCATGGACATTGACAAGTGACCGCGATTCGGAATGCCGGACGAGGCGTGGGGCGTGGAGCAACGAGGAGCAGCGAAGTGCAATTGGTGCTTCTAGAGCTTCGGCTCAGCTCCCAACTCTTGAACCAGACTTGGCCTCTGGTTGTCGTGACACCTGTTGGCTATTGGGCTCGTTTGGTTCGCTTCGGGGGTCTCGAAGGATGCCTGTCGGTCAGGCCTGCGTCGGTGTGAGGGAACCACTGTACTGATTGTGACTGTGGTGATGGAAGGAGATGTCGGAGAGAAAGAGTGAAAAAGAAAGGGAACAATTTGCATACGCGGCTCGAGAAAGAGTTTACTTGGTAGGAAACCACATTCGACCAGACTCGACTCCGGACTTTGGCTAAATGACCCTTTGGGCAAGTGGATGGGCCAGCTGCAGGGCAAGGCTGGAAAGACACAGGTTAATACGAGCATCTACTATGGACGTGGTCGTCATAGTGTTATTCGGACCAGACCTCAGGAGTCAGGACTTCCAAGATCTGTCTGGTCTGGTCCATGCCTCCTTCCGAGGCAATTTTGGCCTAATTGATAGCAAGCACCTGCCTGAGCAATGCGTCGAAGGGTCGAGTTGGTTGTCTGGTCCCAGGATCGATGCAAAGAAACGGGCAGGAACGACCGTGATTGGGAGATGGCGCTGTCATGACAATGCGCATCTGATACAATTCAATTGACTCTTATTAATCTATTCCAAATCTTCAAACCTTGCATTCATCCTCCTTCCTTTGCACATTATCACCAACGGACCTCGCCATGAATCATTCCATGCCAGAAGGTCAAATCCGATTCCGATATCCGCTTGCCTGGTGCCTGGTGTCAACCTAACCCCTGACAAGCCAAGCCACAGACTGACAGGATTCATATGACAGGCGACTCAATGTGAGCAGCAAAATGTGATCTGTTGTATGGAGAGCGGAGTACGGAGTATGTGAGTGGATAAGCCTTCCATGTTACGGGCAGTACATGCACAAAAGCTCGTGATGATAACCATGCTAAAAGGCCGTTTCAATGTCACCCACGCCATCAGACATCACTCCACGCAACTCGACCCGTCCGTCAAGCTCTGGGACTCCCTGTGCCGTTGACCTTTTTGCGCCCAGGTTTGGCTTCTCTTTGAAGATTGTGGTGCCTCCGGCTCACCCGAGCAGATACTGCCATTTTACTGCATGATGGCTCTCGGATGCACAGCCTCAATCTAGTAGAGACCAATCTCCCCTGTCAAAGTCCGGACCAGGGCTTCTGAGCAGGATTTTTGGTCCTAATTTGGATGTCTAATAACAACGAAATGCTGGCCAACAAGAACTATAACTCGCTTCCAATAATACAGCATCCACCATGGAGCCATGAGATGTTCGTTGGCCACTTCCACTACCTAGGTACCTAGAGATGTCATTGCGGGCTCGGCATACAGACAATGGCATTGTTATCCGTACTAATGGCTCCAGTCCCCAACGAGTACTCGGTACACGTTGTGAAAATGTATCGCCAGTTGGGATCATTGGAGCCCAGGACACAGTATCAAGCAAGACATCTTTATAGACTCCCGTTCAGAAGCACTTGCTTCTCCGCACAGCCAGCTCAAGATGTTGCATCATGTTCAAGTACCCGATGTTTGGCGTTGATCTGTTGAAACAAGATAATGGCGCTGGCAGCATTCTCAGCAAATCTTACGAATTCTTGCAACACCCAATGAGGCTGTGAGCGAGATGTGTCTACTGCATCAAGCAATATGCAGCTTGTTTGGTGCATTGGGACAAATGCCGCTGACACATGCAGGCACAAACCCTTTGGCACGCCATGACCAGCCGGTTGTGGCCAGGCGTGAGTCCGAGGTTGCATGCAACGATTTCGAGCAGCAAAGGTGAGCTCTCCAGGCAAAAAGACTCAGTTCTACATCCTTTTTTGGTGCAATCGCTACCAGCAGGACATGGAAGTGGGAAAGCTATCCGTATTTCGCAGCGTTCAACTGTATCCAGCACAACCGTACCTGACGCAGTAAATCCACGGATGAACAAACAACACGCATCTCCCGAGGAGGGTTTTTTGGCCCCTGGGAAGAAGCAGTCCCATACGCTATATATTCTGTTCAGGACAGACAGCGTGTCGCGCTGATACATCAACCACAAGCTGGGGGGGGATTTCTGGTTCGAATTTCGCTGTCCACCCTTGCGAAAATCCAGAGCAACGTTCGGGCCAACCTTGAAGGAGCAACGCCGAATTGGCTCCACAGAGGTTCATGTAACCTTCTAAATATTCCAGATTTCCTTGGTTATTTGCTGAGGAAAGTTGTGCATGTTTTTGAGATGCTGGAGGCTGGACGCATAACGCTATGGGAGCTATCCAACCCCCCTGGTTAAGCATGGCAGATATGTCCTCCACTATGTCCGATCATCATTAGCAATCAGCGTTCACTTGGCCTGCATGCGGGAAATACTACAGCCAGTCATGGCAGATTACCCCTATTCACAAGTTGAATTAGTGTGGGCAGATCCAAAGCTTGTTTGTTTGCAATCCCCTACCTTGCCGCCTCGTGGCTTGACATTGAGATGATTGACATTTTGCCAATTTCTCTCCCTTGCTTGTGATGGACATTAGACGATAGTCGTGGCAACTGCTCAACTTAGGTGCGGATTCAATCCCGATGATGCGACAAGAGTCGATGACGTACCCCTTGCTCGTCAAATCCACGTTTTCATTCATCGTGGACCTTGGCCCTGCCGCGGCTCAGTCAGGCTCTGAGAATGGATACGCGTATTTCTGTCACTGCCGTCAGCCTCGAACCAAGTTGACGGCTACATGTCGAGTTAGCTGCAGACAGGAGGATGAGCAATGTCTGAACCCAGCCACCGGGGTTGCACAAAGCAACTTGACAATGGCAAACGAAAAACTGCATTGCATGATTGACGATGAGCTCTCATCACGCAGGATCAATCCCAGCATGAACCAGACATGGGCAGCTTGGTTCCCACAATAGGCGCCACAGTGGGGGCACGCGGCTTGATCCGTGGCGGTCCTGCACTTTAGATGCCCTGAAAGGCACCAATCAATTAACTTTAAGCTTCGCCAGAGACGCACTCTGTTCGCCAGCAGTTGGACAGGCACATTCAATGTTGACAGTTCAGGAGCTTTGAGGAGCTTTGAGGAGCTGTCAAGCTCACGTTCTCTTCAACCCGCCAGGTCGCACGCCACGCACACGCAGTTTGATCCTCATTGAAGACACGAAAGGAGAATCAGACGTTTGAGAAGTGCTTCTGCACTTTGAGATTCGTACTCCACATACAGGCAATGACAGTCACTTGTTGTCTGTAATGTCAGCTATCGTCCCTTGCTGCCACATATCCCTATCTAGGTCCGTAGGTAGGTATCTAGCACAAGTTCCACAGGAGCGGCTCCCGAGATACCATTGCTATCGGCTTTGTAACATTGAAACGGGCTCGGAATTCGATGTTACTGACGGCATTTCACATGCTCAAAGGAACGTTCACGGTTATCGGCCCATGTCTTGTTGGGAGCCCACGCCAACGGCTTTGGAAGGACCGCATGTCGCTTTTCTGGAGCACAGTATGCAGTACCGGTACATTATACTCACATTGAAAATGTCAAGTGCCACGCGGCAAATTAGAGGCCAAGTGGGACTCCAAGATAAGCAATTCTAGCGTTTTGCGGCTTTGTGCAGCCGGGGTTCTGCATCAGCTCAAGGCCAGCAGTTATATCGTCATGCTTGACACACTGGGATTTTGAGCAACTAAGTGAGCAAAATTTTACCGCCTGAGGCTATCGTGTCTAACAGTCACCCGAAACTATTGCTGAAAATTTCTAGAATATCGATTAGTCGACTGATTGATCGACGTAAGGGACTCTATCTGGCTGATTTGTCTGGGCTAAAGCGCTGCCAAAGTGCTTCAGCAAGGACATGTAAGTGAACCTCTGTTCAACATTCAACCAAAATACAATTCTCTGCTGCCTCGAAAATCTACCTATACTGCCGCGCAGCCGCAACTTGGCTGTCTCTGCCGTTACTTGCGTATCTCATGCTCTGACTACATTGGGGAACTTACCGGCAATCTCACCCGGCTATGTGTGCCATCATTCATGCCAAACCGAGATAACGGCAGCAGTGGGTTGAGTCATTGTGTAGTAAGCCTTATGCTTAGCTTGAAGAACGGACCTAGCATTGGCAACTATCGCTAGGAAAATATCGTTCTTGGTAGAATGTAATACTTGACACGAAATTCCTAATCGGTCCCAAACATGGCTTGAGCGGTTCGAGCATGCCAGGGACTCTCGGCTTTGCCAGCAATCCGGGGATGGACATGGACATGGACATGGACTATCAGAACCTCGCATATTATGCGGTATATGGTCCTGCAATGCATGGTGCTTCATGTTCTTGCATTCATGGTGGTCAACATCTCTCACCGATGAGCCGATTGACCCTAACAACACACGCCGCCACTATGCAAGTCTATCACCAATAGAGCCTGTTGCTGTAGGTTTATCGCCGGACGAGTATGGAGATCTTGTATCAACATTTTCTCCAGAATAGCTTTGACGATTTCACGATCAAAACAGACCGCTACTCTGCTCCACGACCAACGCCATTCGCCGCCACTGCCATACAGAAGAGACGAGAGAGGCACGGCAGATAATGTGCAATGCAATCCAAATGGGCTCAACCGGACGTCGCCCCCGAAGCTAAACATGTATCAATCTACTTAGTATCAGAGCCAGGGCTCAGCAGGCACGGCCAAGTATTCAGAGCTGCACACGCCTCCCTCCACGACAGCACCATGTCGCTGACTTGGCCAGTCCTGGTAGGTCCAAGTTGAATGAACGCCACGCCAGAGATTCATCATGGTGTGTATTGTGCATATTCCTTGCTCTAACCATTCCCGCTTCTCGTTGCCAAGATCGAGTTGGATGTCGAAATCATTTGTAAGGCGTGGAGAACAGGCGGGTCAAGCCAAAGCTGAGTTTGGGCAGCACAAGTCAGAAACTAATCCCATGAAGTTGAATTGAAGCCAAGATCAGCGAGGGCGTGCGAGCAATCAAGTCACATAATTGGCCACCCATTACGCCGGACTGGTCCGTTGTAGCGACGAGGCGTCCGGCGCAGTCCATGTTCTTCTCCGGATGCCGTCCTGATCACAATGTGAGACACGGTTCTTCATATTCAATCTTTTCTTTTTTGCAATCAAAACCTACCGCATATCCTGGTGGCGTATTCCCAACTTCCGAGCACCATGTTGTCGGCAACATCCAAACCATCACCCCGGCATATGAAGATCGTGTCCAAGAAACTTGAATCATAGACACAATGCTGTGAAACAGAACGGTTTTTACAAAGACAATGTCTGTGATGAAAATTCACCAGAGCGACCCGCTGAGGATGTGGCTTCGGGCTTGGCGAGGCCCAAGTTGCAAATGTCTTGGATCCCGAGAATATATTGAGACAATGAGGCGTTCTTCCCTAATGACGACATGTTGATTACCAGGACATGTGGCGGGCGCAAAGAACCAGGCAACTGGTGGTCATTTCAGTCCCATTTCAAAAACCAAGCCCAGCCAAATGCATACAATGCAGTACATCGCGTCATGTATATGATGTGCGCCGTTGAAAGTCGCACCGCAGACTCGTGTTCAATGCGAAGGCTTGGACTTTGTGTGACAAATTTTGCCAGCGGTATGTCTGGGAATTTGTCGTACAAGGTGTGGCATATATGTTGACCGAGGACGGGATGTGGGATTGAGCTGCATATGTTGGTGAACGATGAAGCTGACATGATGCATATCGGGAATGAAATCGACTTCTATTTCGAGTTGTGCTATGTTCACGACTGAGTCGCGATAATCGTGTCTACGGGATTGGCTAGAGCCATGAGATGAGTTGCTTGCTGTCGGTGTAATTTTGCATGGACCGACTTGGCTGTGCTACGATACTGGGTTAAATGCTGCCATGGAGATTAAATGAGTCTCAGCAGCTGGTTTGCGTAATTCCAATATGACCAGGGGCGGCATCAACAGAACTGAGCAATTGGAATCATGTCTAATCATGATGAAGGGTAGCTTGGTATTTCACGTCCGACCTCTCGATGAATGGGGGTTCACGAACCGGTCGCCATGAAACTTGGCTCGTTAGTACATGCCAGCCGAGTGAGGTCGAACCCAACTACAGTATCTCGGGACATCCCAAGCACACAAGGTCTTTTCCCTCCGCACACTGATTAGCTTGAGAACCTTCTACGGTTTAGTCTCTGTTGTATCTCAGACCAACTCAGTCAAAACAAGACGACTACAGTCTAAGTGATTGTCGCCAATGAGGTCATGTATTTCCGCGTCAAGAATCTTGTATTCGTCGAAGCACATGTCTCAGCTATAGGCACTTTCGACTGCGTCGTCTTTTTCCTATTCCAGCTCCAATAAGCTGCTTTCGTCTCATCCTCGTATGGCACTGTGTGTCAATCTAGTGACTATATGGCGAGTCATATACCTATATTGTTCTGCATGTGCGGAATAATCTCATGACTTTTATATATTTGAGACACAATATCCTTAGGTAAACAGCTACGTTAGGCATTGTTCACACTTCCTCCGTTTGAGTTGACAAAGCTTCGTGACGAGGCCCATTTCAGCGTTGGCTACACACCGACTTTTTGACGTACTCAGGCGTAGCTCTTGGCGATAATTGGCGCTGGAACAACAATACAATGGTGAGATCTAATTCTGCGGTGTATCTCGTTCATGATGCCCAATTCCACTGTATCATCCAAATCTGTGCACTGCACAATCTCCTCATAGAAGGTACACCAGTCTGCCTTTCTACCATCCCATGACCGAAATACTTTGATATTCGTTATTGTGTCACCAAGCAAGATATACCTAAACGTACTCTTGACATGCCGCATGTGTGTTTTATTTGCAGAACCGGGTCTTGTGCGGTTGTTGATGGATGAAGCTTACGTATGGTTTCCGTAGTGAACATGAATTGAATCGGACTGGTTCAACTGGGGCAATACAACAGTATACTATTTGGGTTGGTGATATTTGTCAAAAGTTCTGCATTCATGTTCCCTTTTACAAAATCTGATCTGTGACTCTGTGTCTTGCTGGCCTTAAGCAAAATGACCCATTATCATCGCACAACGAGACGTCCTCAGCCTGCACCTGTTATTCTCAAATATAGGAGGCGATAACCTCGAATAGTTTCAGAACATTAACTAGGGACACATGGCTTTTAATTCTATATAAGAATTGACCATGAAATAACAGGCACAGTGAAGTCGCAACACAAAAACGCAATTCATCCCTCGGTGTAGGGTAGGTCGTCAACTCGACGGTGGAATTCAACCGACGAGATGGTGATTCTGTCGTGGTCAATACTATGGAGCTTGGGCGTGCTTGCAGGAGTAAATAGTAATGAGAGTACAGTAGTGGGCCAAAAGTAGTAATACGTTCTCAGAGTACCTCTACCTTTGGGCATCGGCTTGTATTGGGAGCCACGATACTCCTTGCCATGCAGTGAATTTGCAATGTCAACTGAAACTGCTTGGTAGTATGGCACCAATGGCCTCTTCTGAACCAATTAACGAATTTGTGTAGTTCCTCTAAACTCGGACTACCATGGAGGCAGCCTGTGTGAGGAACTGAGTGATCAACATATCGGTGGTGTTAGTTCATCATCGTCTTTCGGGCTATGCTTGATGCTTGTGATGTAATATGATCTTGCCGTTATCGGCAGCACGGGAGCAAAGCCGCCTTAGTTAGACAAGCACGCAAGCACTTGCAGAACCTTCAATCAACGACATGTCTCAAAAAACCTGGCTGTGAGGTTACGTCGAGAAATTGACATGCAGACATTGAGGCGCAGCAACAAAAACATGGATTGACGCTGGTGGTCGATCATTAGAGGCTTAGCACAGCCCGAGTTAGAGATTTAGTGGACAACAAACTTGGACAGCACCTAAAGCAATTGACGGCCAGGGCATTTGAATTCCTCAGCGAGACTTGCCGGGGTCTTCAGGCCTCCTGAAGGGCAAATGAACCATCCGGCGACTTCAATGTTGACTGGACTGGACTGGACCAGACAGGAACAGACTGGACCGTCCGGCGTCGCCGCTCCGGGACACGGCGGCTCCACATTTGTCCGTGGATCTAGCCCGCTCTAGCAGCATTTGGAAGTCTTTGCGAAACGTCATTGGCTGTCCGTTCCGATCTGTGAGCCAGGCAGCTTGAGAGCTCCCAAATCAAGGCACACAAGATCCATCACTTTGAGGACATGGAACCATACAAACAAACAACCATTCCCTGTGGCCGAGAAACCCAAAGTTTTGCCAACTTGTCCGTGTATTGGACACTCGTTTAACTGGATTTGCTCTTCTTATTCTACTGCGGGAGAATCAGTGCGGAGAACACATCTCGTGTCAGTTGGAGTCTCGTCACTTGGGAGTCCCACCACAGGTTGCCTACCGGCTATCATCTGCCAGGGACGCGTTCGCAAAGCCGCATTATTCCCTCGCCATGGCTGCAGAGGATGAGAAACCGTTGTATACTTTGCACTATTTCCCCTTCTCACTTTACTCTCTCATGGTACGATTCGGATTCGTTCTTGGTGAGAGCCTAAACTCCGAAACGGCTCCCAACGTTGAGATTCGCCATGTCAACCTTCAGAAAGAGGAGAATTTATCCGAATCATATCTAACTGAGATTAGTCCAAAAGGCCAGGTACGTATTTCACCAATTCACATAGTCCAATACACAGTCATAGAGCCAGTGGCGCGCATATCGTACACACAAGCCATCGAGTACAAATTTTAGTGTGCGCCGCAGTCAAAGATGTGCTTGATCTTGATATAGTCAGTAGATGGCTGACATCCGAAATTCATCAACCAGGTCCCGGTTCTCACATCGCCAACGCTTCCCTCGCCAATTGATGACAGCCATGACATCTCGAAATGGTTATGCAAGAGGCAACCAGAGCTATTACCCGAGCAACACCGAGAGGAAATCGATAGGCTGCTTGGAAGACTATATGACTTTCACGCCATGGCTCTGTCAGTGACTCTTGAGGACAGCAGAGACGGTATTCCCAACAAGGCCGCTGCATTGCTGGAGAATCCGGAATTATCCAAAGGACATCGACGGGCCCTAGAAATTAAGAGTGTTTTGTAAGTCACACCTTGACACACAAGACGCCGTTTGCACCATCATTTTCTCCTACACGACTAACACCGTGACCTACTGGATAGCCATGATTCCCAGTACAATCGAGCTTTGGAACAAGACAACCTCATTCAAGTAGAAGTTCAGGCTCGCGACTTTATGAGGGATGTCACGGATAGTTTAAAAACACACAACGAACATGGCACAACATGGATCTTTGGCGATCAACCGACGATCCTAGATGCCCATACAACCGTTTTAGCAGCCAGGATGATGGATCTCGGCCGGTTCGATCTCGTTTCGGACTCTGTTAGAACCTATGCAACGACGGTGATGGAGACAGAAGAGTGGAAAAAAACCACCCATGGCCGACCAACTCTGTGGAATGTCTCTCTCGGTCCAGCTGCCGATCTAGAACCCCTGTAGGTTAAACCTCGCATTGTCAAAATTTTGAATAAAAGCCCAACATCTCCCTCAAATGGAAGGTAAACGGACAATGCAGCTCTGGTGCTGTTACACTGTATGTGCCGCATTCTTGCAAGAGTGAGAAAGACATTTGATGAATGGTCCGCTCTGCATTGTGCGGGCACGAAACCTAATGACCATTTGAGACGTCCACCGACAAATAAATGCTTTTCAGCTTACCTCCAGGACTCCAGGGAAAGGTAATGCGAACAGTTTGTAGAGACAAAAGTGCCTTGCTGTAGTGGTTCGCATTGACAAAACTTCAAAGGTTCCAGCTACGTGTGGTGGCAAAAGCAAAAGGCAGGAAAAAGAAAACGGCCAGTGTACCCAGTCTTGCCAGTCCAGCCAGGGACTTGAGCACAAAAGGTCCGGCCAGCTACAGTAATAGTGGAACGCGACGGATCTCGAGTTGAAAGGGTCCAGGAGGTCTGGTACTTCTGGATCGCTCGGAGTTGCAGCGACAAAAGTCCCCAGGCACAACGAAGTAAAGTCAATCCCCAATTGGCGGATGAGGGCCAGTTTAGCCTTCATCAGACGAATGACCTTCGCACTGTGGCAAATTTATATCCCATGGTAAGGAAGAGTGTAAAACTTGACAAGCATAGTGCATTGAGAAAGGGAATACGGAGTATACCGCCTTTTAATAGCTGATGCATCTGTGTGGATTGACATTTTGGGATGTTCTGGTAAGGCGGGAGATCGCAAGAGTCTGGGATCTGAGACCCAGCGCGGCTCACTTAGCCAGCAAACCACCCCTATCGATGTTACCAGGCTTGGCAACACGCAAGCCAAGACAAACCGGCCTGGGTATTATTTCATGGTTCGGTAGTCGCCGCAATAGCGTCATTGCGAATTGCATGCCTTTCCAGTGCCGCTGATCAGCTTGTCAAAGATTGGTCCGTATCATCAAGAGGTTTCAATGACAACATCAACTGCGCAGTCCTGCAGTCAAAAGGATTGAGATGGTGTTGGCTGGGAAGGGACCGTTCACATGATCTGATAACATTGAGCGCGGAGTGAAAGCTCAAGGTAGTACTTGTATCAACCTCCTTCGTCTTTGACCATTTGTTCAATCTCCCAAATCCCAACACAACTACCGGTCGTATTTTAATTTTGGCCACAAAATCTCTGAGATCAATGAAGTTTGCGGTGCGTGAAGTAGCAAGGAGGGACCATTGGTCTAGGTGATTGTCGCAACGATGTGGCATCGACGAACTCAACATATTGGCAAGTCGGCCAAATTTCCGAAAGGGCAGATTTGAACATTGACACCAACATCTTCGGCCGAATGAGTTTCGTTGTCCTGACGTGCTTGGGATCAACATTGCAGCCCCTTCATCTTGGCCCCGGCAGTTTATATCAAACTAAACGCGGAGACTCACAGGACATCTTGAGTTACAATAAATAAATAGCAACATGACCCGTCCGCTTCGGTACAGCGCACGGTGATAATAAGCCGCATCTTAGTGCAGTAGCATCGAATGTATGGGGTACAGTACAGTACTGTACTGGTAAGATATGGAAATTGGACAGTGGGAGCTACAACGAGTCAGTTGGACCAGCCCATCCAAAATTGCTTTGATGCTGCCCCCAACGATCAGCAGCTCGACAGACGGGAAGTGGAAGGAGGCGCCGAGATGGCCATCCTGCGTCGTCCCCCAATCAGCCAGAGGTCAGGGTCAGACAATACCCAATCTGTGAAGGGAGTGAGGAGCAGGCCCTGGGGGTTGCAGCCATGCCGTTTGAGAAGAGGCATGGCGTCCATAGAGGCGTAGATTATGGAAGACTGGAAGACTTGGAAGAGTGTGAGTTGTGAGAGATGCGGGCTGCTTTACCCAACCTCACACTGTCAGCCGTATCTTGAGCAGGGGTAAGCGACCCAATACTAATCCTCTTTGGGAAGGTGGATGGGGCCATGGAGCAAGCCTAATGTGTGGGATGGGCCAACGGCAGCCAGCGATGGCTTGCGACGACTGCGAGGACCTGAGCACATGTGGATGGATGGATGGGATGCACAGCTAGGGGCAAACCCCGGACTGGCCGTTGCGGTCTTGCATCTGGTGAGAGAGAGAATTCGTCGGTCCTTGTCTGGTCTGGATTGGCGAATCTGGGTATGGGGGGGCAGCCCGGACCGCGGCTTTTTCTTGGGCGTGACTGACTGAGTGACCGATAGGGACAGCGGAGTTGTCTGTCTTATCGAATGGGCTGAATGCTTAAACACAGGGTCTTCCGTACTATTGGACACAGTGCGACTTGGTATTCACTTGTGCTCTGCGTCGCCAGCCCTCTTCTGGATGTATTGCAATTGACTTTTTCGAACGACTCCTCGCCCCAAAAACGCCGCAACAGACTCAATTTAGGGGAGAGTGAACGTTCCGTCTCCGTCCAGTCTGCTCTTGGTCTTGACTTAGCATCTGACCGACTGTGGGGGAGTGGAAGGGAAGGGAGGGATCTTCTCCGGACTCGCAGACAAGCTGGGCCAAGTGCCTGCCTGCTTTGGTCTGGGGCGATTGACGCTCTGAGATACTTGACCGAGACAAACCGGTTGGTGCTGGTTCTTGCAGCACCGGGTACTGGTAGTTTTGCCTCCCTCCGCTCAGGACGGCGCCGAAGGGTACATTTACCAGCCCTGCTCTGCTCGAGAAAAAGATCCTGGGACTGGGGTAATAATTCCGACACGGAGTCATGCCCATGCGCTTCCTTGGCTGACTTGGACGTGAAGCTCGGAACGGTGCGCGCTTGCACAGTGTGTGATGGGCCGGAGAGGCAGGCCAAGAGCATTCAGGCGTGGGCCTGGGTCAAGTCAATCGCTTCTGGTTGGAAGCGGAGGCGGAAGTCAACGCCAGCTCTACGCTGCACACCCCCAATTCGTTCAATCATTCATTCGAATCCCCATCCCCCATCCCCCATCCCCAATCCCATGGCCCGTCCGCCATCTCTGTTCCGCCAGAACAAAAGAACCAGGGTGGAAAAGCTGTCCATCCTGTCCTGCTGAATGTGAGAGTCCACCGTCTCCGCTTAGCACGGCACCAAGCCTTCTTCGCCCGTAATCTTCTCTCCTCCTTCTCCGTACCGACCAGGCCAACCTTACTCTCTGTCTTATCCACCCCTCTCACCAGATGTCTGTGTCTGTCTGTGTGTGAATGTGCGTCGAGCCCTTCGCAGTGCAGTCAACACCGCAAAGCAGACTGTCGTTTTTTTTCTGACGACTCTGTTTTCGACTGTCAGCCTCTTGTGAATATACGACGGTGAATATAACGAGACCGATAAAAAGGAAGAGGCGCAGGGACTTGGATCGCCATAGACAAAGGAGTCGAGCTACACCAACCCTTTTGGCACCACTGCAATATTCTCACAGCGACTTCGCTTCGACGACGTAAAATTACGGCTTGGACGTTGTCCCTCCGTTTGGAGGACACACCGGACATACACCATGCCGCTCTCAATTTTTCGCAAGCGCCATGAGGTTGAGGAGATCATGCCCATCCCCGAGCCGCTCGAGGGAAACTCCTCGGGCGTCGATCACCTCAAGCACCTCGCGGCTTTTGAGAAGGCGCACAAATTAGATCCAAATCTACCTATGGACGAGTTGAACGATGTCGACGCTGCACTGGCTACTGGCAATGCCGAGAAGGGCATTGAGATTGAGCATGCGCTCATGGAGGACAATAGTCCGTATCCAGAGGTATGAGTCTTCCCGTCGCCGTTATGCTGCTTGAGAAAAACGAGACGAGCAATTCTACGACTTGAGTAGACCATCTTCAAGAGATGTTGATGCAAGGCCATCCTTGTCACCATCAATCTTGCCCAAGCGAGAGTCTGCTCAACTTTTTTATTGTCTACAATTTAATGTCATTATGGGAAATGCGATTCCTAACACTCTTTGCCTTGCACAGGTCCGCGCTGTAGTTCGAAATTACGATGTAGATGTTCCAGCCAACACAATTCGAGCGTGGGTAATCGGCTTACTGCTCTGCACAATTGGTTCTGGCATCAACATGCTCTTCTCCCTTCGAAATCCCACTGTTGCTATTACCACATATGTGGTTCAGCTTGTTGCTTATCCTATCGGTCGCGGTTGGGATATGATCATGCCCGACAGGGTGTGGACCGTTTTTGGTGTCAAGTTTAACCTGCGACCGGGCAAGTTTAACTTTAAAGAGCACGTCGTTATTGTTGCCATGTCAAATGTGAGCATTCAAAAGTGATAACTTGCGGCAAACCTCAATGGCATACTAACAGCATGATAGGCCGCATATGGTGGTGGTGCACTGTACGCTACTGATGTCCTCCTCACGCAGAAGATCTTTTACAAGCAAGAATTCGGCATTACATTCCAGATTCTCTTTGGTATCACAACACTCTGCACTGGTTATGGAATGGCTGGCCTCGCTCGTCGCTTCTTGGTCTGGCCTGCAGCCATGATCTGGCCCGCCGACCTCGTCAACTGCGCCTTGTTCTACACATTGCACGACCATTCTCGATCAGATCCATCCAAGACCAACGGTTGGACCATTGGTCGCTACAAGCTCTTCCTCATAGTCGGTTGCGCCGCATTCATCTGGTACTGGTTCCCTGGGTGGATTTTCAGAGGTCTATCATACTTTGCGATTGCATGCTGGATTGCACCCAACAGCGTCGTCGTCAATAAGATTTTTGGAAACAACCATGGCTATGGTCTCATCCCCATTACATTTGATTGGACAGTTGCCACTGGCTTCATCGGATCGCCTCTCATCCCACCTTTCTACGCCATTGTCAACGTTTTGGGTGGCATCATCTTCTTCTTCGTTATTGTCTCCATGGGTGTTCACTTCAGTGGAACCTGGTATGCCGACTACATGCCTGTTCAGTCATCTGAGTCCTATGACAATATGGGAAAGGCTTATAATGTTTCTCGAATTCTCGACGACAACTACAACTTCAATGAGACGGCTTACAAAGCATATTCTCCTCTTTACCTGTCCACCCAATTCGCATTGGCTTATGGGCTGTCCTTTGCTGCCATGTCTGCGGTTCTCGTTCATGTTGCTCTGTATCACGGCAAGGAGATTTGGAGGCAGTTCAGGATGGCACGTCATCAGGAGGACGACGTGCACATGCGATTGATGAAGAAGTATCGCGATGCTGAGGATTGGTGGTATGCTGGTAAGTGTTTTTTGTGCCACCTTTTGATGCTGCGAACCCTGTATACAGCAAATGCTAACGCTTTCTTGCCAGCTCTATTCATCATCATGGTCGGTATTTCGTTTGGTGTTGTCACCGGCTGGCCCACCGGATTCCCTGCATGGGCATTTGTCATCTGCCTACTCCTCCCCATCATCTGGCTCATCCCTATCGGTCTTATCCAGGGTATTTCCAACATTCAGCTTGGTCTGAATGTGCTGACCGAGTTTATCATCGGATACATGGTTCCCGGCAAGCCCATGACCATGATGATGTTCAAAAACTACGGTTATATTTCCATGTCCCAGGCGTTGTACTTTGCTCAGGATCTCAAACTCGGTCATTACATGAAGGTACCACCTCGCGTCATGTTCTCGTCACAGCTGATCGCATCCATCTGGTCAGCAATTGTTCAGATTGGGGTCATGAACTGGGCCCTCCACAAGATTCCTGATGTTTGCTCTGAAAACCAGAAAGATAACTACACTTGCCCCAGCGGACACGTGTACTACACTGCGTCGGTCATCTGGGGTGCCATTGGCCCTGCTCGCATTTTCAGCCATGGTGCTACCTACGCCAACCTTCAGTGGTTCTGGCTTGTTGGTGCTGCCACACCTATTCTGACGTGGATGCTTGCCAGACGGTGGCCGAAGTCATTCTGGCGATATGTCTGCACTCCCGTCATTTATGGCGGCACTGGCTTGCTACCCCCCGCTACTGTTCACATCTTCCTCTGTTGGGGTGTGGTTGGCATCATTTTCAACTACTTTATCAAGCGCCGCTACACGGGCTGGTGGCTCCAGTACAACTACATTGTATCTGCAGCACTCGACTGTGGTCTCATTATCAGCACGCTGGTCATCTTCTTCACGCTGTATCTGACGAATGCAAGTGCCCCGTCATGGTGGGGGAACGACGGCATGACGAAGACGCTTGATTGGGATGCGCAGGCGGTGACGAAGCGTGTCGCCCCGGGCCAGATTTTTGGACCTGCTGTATTCCCTTGAACTTGGGATTACAAGGGTAGAAGATGAAGATGCATTAAAATTTAAGAAGGTGTTTTGGGTTACATGAATGATGAAAACGCGAGCGAGCAAGCAAAGTCTGACTTCACGATGGAAGAGGAGGAGTTTTTATATCATCGGGGCTCATATTCGAACATTCTTGCAGATACTTATACATGTATGAATTGGGGGGTTTGTCTGGACGGCGTTTAAGGTCATGGGAGGCTTGGTTTTACATTGGATGGCACTGTCGTTGTCGTTATGGCTTGCACGCCAGGGCTGTGAGATACCTAATTGACGAATTGCATGCAGATAAAGCAATCAATGGTGGTTGTGAATGAATACGTAGATTGTGCGCTGATGAGCTGAAGGGACAGAGATGGAGCGCAGTAGTTGATTCGATTGTTTCATCCAGTGGAAGATGTGCATGTTTCAAATCAATGGATGAACTGAGCCTATTTGCAGGCACACTAACATTTGCCGTCGGTTTGTCACGGCCGCATTTGTGGAGCACTCTGATAGGTCAGATCATTTGGCAGGGTCACGTGCTCATCCAGGGTACCATCACATGACAGGTCGGTAAACCCACCACACTCACGCAGCATTGTGCGCACCACACGGCAAAATTAGGGCTAAGCAGCACGCCCCAGCGCAACAGAATCTCGCAACTCGACACTCCACCGAAAAAGCCCTCCTCCCCGAACTCGAGAATTTCCTCGATCGTCACTAACCACAGGTTCAAACCACCACCGCCAAAATGAGTACGTTTTTGCTCTCCCACCGAAACCCGCGTTCCTCAACTCTCTTGGTCGTCGTTATGAGAAATCCAAGAGAATTGAGTGGCTACATGTATGGTCGAATGTTGCAATTGCAGTTGCTGACGGTGTTTGTCGTGTAGCGAAGGGTACCTCCAGTTTCGGTAAACGTCACAACAAGACGCACACTTTGTGCCGACGATGCGGTTAGTACACGTCCGAAACTCCACGAAAAAGTTGCGAATTGGAAAACCAAGAGGAGGAAATGAAGGAGCAACATTTGATGGGAGTAAAAGGCAGTCACGGAAAATCTAACAGGTATAGGTCGTCGCTCCATGCACATCCAGAAGCATGAGTGCTCTTCTTGCGGCTACCCTTCTGCCAAGACCCGAAAGTGTACGTTTTGTCTAACTCGTCGAATACGGAAATACTAGCTAACGAACTCAGACAACTGGGGTGAGAAGGCCAAGCGAAGAAAGACCGTCGGCACCGGCCGCTGCCGCTACCTCAAGGATGTGTCTCGCCGATTCAAGAACGGCTTCCAGTCTGGTACGCCCAAGGGCGCTCGTGGCCCCAAGTCGGAGTAAATTTTGACGGGAGGGAAATGATATTGGGAAAGACGGCAAAAAAACGACATGAACGCTTGAGGGGTTGTGAGGGAGCTGGGTACGGAATGGATTCGAATGGACTTTTCGTGCTGGGTTTGGGGGAAGGGACTTTTCATAAGGTGGCGGAGCATGGACACGGTGTTTTTTGAAACGTGTTTGGCAGGGATGCCTGCTTGCCCTTTGAGAACTAAATATAAAGGATTTTGTAATTTGGTGTTTGCTGATGTTGCTGATCTTGGTGCTGAGGTGTAGGTGGGTTGATTAGGGTCAAAGTGGTGAAGTGTTTGACATTGAACAAGCTGTGTGTTCTTGGAAGCGCTATCGTGTGATAGGTGCTTGAAGTTGACTGGATGGCTCACAGATGGAGTTGGGAGATGCAGCATTTCATGGAAGGTATTTCATGCTAGATGCCGTCATTACAACCAAGCAAGTGGAAGCTCAAATCCGTGACGCAAACACGGCTACACTTCTACATCAAACCAGTTGCATTCCTACAACCGTAGACCTCATCTACAACTTCACCTATCCAACTCATCCCAACCTCAATCCCACCAACCCCAATGTAGTCAAAATCCAAACCCATCTATTCAATCCATAAACGCCAGTCCCTCCCAAACTCACAAACAACATCACGTCCCCCTCTCAAAAACCCTCACAGCACCATCACCACCCACAAAATACAAATACTCCCCATCACCCACCTCCCCATCCGCCTTCCCACCCCCTGTCACCCTCACCACACCACTCACATCCCTCGCCGTCCCTGTATCCAACAACCTCAACGCCATAACCATCCTCGCCTCATGCGCAAGACCCAACGTAAACGCCGCGTGATCCCTTTCCAACGTTGTGTGCTGCGTGTGCACCAGCGCATCATCAGCCGCCACAATCGCAATCGTAGCATGAACCCTCTGCCAAAATCAGCAAATCTTCCAAACTCACCACATGTAAAAACTCACCTCTCTCCATGAATTCAAAACATTCACTGCGCCAAGCGAACCAACGCCCCCCATTGCCAACCACGCATCCATACCGTCCATCAGGAGGACAACCTTTTTCTCTTTCGAAACCTCCGCGATAGCTTTGTCGACCCCCCTCTTCACGTCGTCTATCTTCCCACCACGTAGCACATGGTCTTTGCTTGAACTGGTGCGTTCATCGCTGGGTGCGTATAAGCCCGTCAGGCCGTCGACACAGACGTACCTCTTGCTTCTGTTCAAGGCATCTAGATCAAGTCCCTGTAGAGATCAGTATCACGCTAGATGCAGATAAGTTCGAGAAAGGAACAACATACCATCTTACTGGCGCCTTCTCTCCAAAATGCTCCATCTCTCAAAAAGCTGCACAGCACCACCGCCGTATCCTCTGTCCCCCCATCTTTCTGTCCATTCTTGAGCAAACTGTATACCCACCGTAGGACTAGCCAGTTTGCACTGGCGCCTAGAACACTGGTAAGAACTACGAGAGAAGCTTCTGGCGGCAGTCTGAGGTAAGGCTCTAGTAGCGGTGGGACTTTCGTTGATGCCGCGGAGGCCATTGTGAGATTTTCAAGTTGAGCTGCTTTGGTTGCTGGATTGGTGAAAATTTGCCTTGGGGGTTACAGGAGGCAACTGGTGCGGTGTGATTTGCAAGCAGGCACCTTCTTGTAGTTATGGTAAGGGTCAAAACTCGAGAAACTGTATTGCAATGTATGTTTTAAGTTGAAGGTTAATCCAAGGTTTTGATGAGAGACAAAATGCGGTTGACACTGGTGGGGCATTCCACAGCCAATCGACCAACGAAGCCTACATCAATAACTCCACGACGTCGTTTGGCAATCAAGTTTATACAATGTGTAAGATACGACATTTTCTCAATAAATAATATTCACATGTTATGTCGTGGTGCCATAGTCGGCGTCTGATCTATCGAAATGTAGTATGCAGTTCCCCATGCAGCCTGCAACACCAAATGGTTCTACTAGAACAAACAAGATGCCCTATAGGAATAACTCCCATGCAGTAACCTGATGAACGCACGTAATATCCAACCCAACTCCAGCAGGCCGGGAAAAAAAAAATCCTGCTATGAACACTTAGAAGCCGTAGGATCGGCCCCTTCTATAAAGATGCCGCCACGTTGAATAATACTCCCATAAATAATGTCGTGTAATGCTGCCAATTGCACAACCTTCAAATAACCCACGCCAACACGGTATTTCGGTTAAAACTTCTCCATAAGGTTCATCCTTGTCGTCCACATACGGGCTCTCTTACCGTAGATGAACAAGGGGATCGTGGTGAGTTGAAGTAGAAGCTGAATGATGCCCAACCACATATACACTTGTTTTGGTCCGTCTTTGGCCATCCAGTGAGAAACAAACAAACTAAAAACAAGGCCGTGCAAGACGTTCTTGGAGAAGTTGAGTGTCACAAGTGCCTCTCCAGCGTACTGACGATAGCTATCAACGCAAAACGTGATAGCAGTGGTGGAACCTAGGGAACAACCAAACGAAAGAATGCCAAAAAATGCGGTTGGAACCATCCAATGATCCTTTTCTTGAGCAGACCAGCCAAATCCAATCAGTCCAATACAGGTCGTAAGCATGATAGGGATTGCCATAACCAGTCGAAACTCGGGTTCGTACAAACCACCATTACGACGCGCCATAGCTCGAACAATCAGGTCACTAATCTTCCCTGCTACACCAGTACCAAGGACACCGCCGACAAATGGGGAGACATACACAAGACCGGTTTGGAGCGCATCGAAGTTGTAACTTGTTGGGTCTCGGTAGATGACAGCCATGGTCTCAGAGATGACGATTAACCAACCAATCGAGCAGGCGTATACCGCAGCAGACCATAGGACGGCCGGATATGCGTACAGGATGAATGGCCGGATCATAACCTTGATCCATTTGTCGCTGTTGAGCCGCCCGTGGTATGGTTTAAGCTGCTGCGTGAATGTCTTGGCAGGTTGCTGTCGCAAGTTATGCGTGTAAGCCTGGATTCTAGGAGGGCCCCGGAGCGCTGACGCGGGAATTCTCTCATTATCGAAATTTGGCCCATGAGAGAAGTAATCCACATTAGCATCGCTGCCCGTGACACTCTGAAGGTATGGCGAATGCCCGCCCGGCCCGCTGTGAGATTGTCGAAGGTTGGATCTCGGTGACCGAACTGGACTGTGTATAGAGCTAGTCCCGTCCAGAACATGGTGCTCATCAGGTACGTGTACAACGGGTACATTTGTATCGAGATGGTCAGGTTCTGTCTTGGGGACTTCTTTCGATTTCTCACCAGATGGTGATACGACAATGGAAGGCGTCTCGCCTCGCATATTGCCTGTTGATTCTGCGCGCGGCGAGACATCCTGCTTTTCGGCATCACCAGATGTGGCGAACGCAACATGATGGCCAGAGGAGACAGGTTGCAGATGTGCCGCCGGAGGAGCATCGACGTTGGTCGTCTTATCGCCTTCGCCATCACGATGAGAGTCGGCCGCTCCAGGCGTCTCGGGAACAAATCCGACATGGAGCTCCCTTTGGCGGGTTGCCGCGCCGGGTGAATGCGGCCGCTCAGGGGTCTTTGGAGTCCTTGCGGACTGGGACGATAGACGAGGTACTGGTATGTTCCTACGTGAAGAAAGGCGGCGGAGGAAACTAGGCCGATTTGATGGTTTCCGCGTTGGTGTACGATCCCAGAATGTTTCGGGAACGAAAAGGAAAAGAAGGACAAAGCCTAGTCCAGCTACCATGGCAACGATGCTGTAGGACCGGTTAGTAAAGGTAATTTGGGACATTTGCAAGGTACGAAAGAAAAGAAGCGATAACTGTGAGAGGGTGAACGGACAAAAATACCCAGCGCCATCCGTACGCGCCAATGATGGCAGCGCTGACCAAGGGAATCAAATTCTTGCCGCCAAGAAGCAAAAGAGTGTAGATTCCGATGCGATAGGCTCGTTCGTGGAGAAAGAAAATTTCCGCAATCGTTGCGGAGGGAAGACATTCCACGGGGCTGACGGCTATGCCTTGGAACACTCTGGCCGCGAGCAGAGAAGAAAAGCTCGGAGAGTAGCCACACCAAACACATGTTCCAATGAAGATAATGACACTAGCAAGATATACAGGCCGTTTGCCGAACAGAATGGCGGTCGGAGAGGCCAGAACTGAGCCTACGCCAAGGCCCATCATATATAGACCGACCGTGAGAGACACAGTCTCGACTTCGACATCCAAATCATGAGCAATGTCGGTGAACCCTGCGGCCATGATGGATGTAATACCACCGCCAATCATGCAATAAAATCCGAGGGACAACAATGCAGTGTCTCGACGCCAGTTAGGCCAGTTCAATGGATCGTTGGCCGAGTCTTCGGGTTGAGGGTCGAGAATGATGGCACCGTCCTGTGTTTTCTTCTTGTCTTCAACGGCCTTTTCTTCAACGGGATCAGGCCGTTGGGAGCCAGAGGGGGGGGTTTGTGTATCGGGACGAGGACGAGAGCCTCCTGGGGTTAATGGCATATCAACGGGAAAGCCCGTTGGAATAGATGAATGAGACGTCCTGGCATGCACAGTACGCAGACCAAGAGGTTCATTGCGGTTAGCAGCCAGAAGTAATACAGAACCTAGAATTGTGCGTCAGCAGTCGTCGTGATGAAGGAACCTTTCGGGAGGAAGAGACAAGGATTCTTTACCTGGAACCTCGACGGTCTGTTTATCGTTGAGCACACCGAAGCTCCATTTTGAGTGTCCGGGTGCTTGGGTCTCTTGTCCGCTACCATCGTTGGCTCTTCCTCTAAATAACCGGCCCAGCTTCCAAGGGTAGGCTGTCGCCTTTGCGTCTTCCGAGGTAGACGACATAATGTGGCGAAGGGTTTATATCCAGGACTGGCGGAGACGCCTTGCGGCGAGCGGGACGCTGGGACAAATGTAAGCTTTATAGCCGAGGCAAGATGAGTGTTATAGTTGGAGGCGAAGTATTATGCGTTGTGCTGCATTTGCGACATGAAAGGGGTTTGAGCCGAGCTCGAAGTCAATGGGCGGAGGAGATGAAAGCAAAGGTTTGGTAAACTAGATTTGGGGATTAAAGCAACAACAAAACGGGAACAGCGCAAAACAGTCTATCAGGAGAACATGAGGCTGTGAGAAGGCGGAGACATAGGTAGCTGAAGGAAAGGAAAGACGTTTTGAAGGCGCAAAGTATGAGGTACGTGAGAGCGGCGTGAACGGCGACGAGATCCGGTGGTTGACGTCTTAGGGATGGCGACTGTGGGAGTCTTCCTCTGTGACTGAGATGGAAGAGGGTCTGGTGCTTGGCGTTGTTGACATATTTGGAGACAGGTGAGACCGCGGGTGAGACCACAGGTCAGACCATAGTCCGGACATGTCTCTAGAGGTGATTGTGCAGCGAAAAGGAGAGAAGGTGGCAGTGAAGTTAAACAAGATGGTAGATGGCAAATGGCAAATGGCAAATCGTAGATGGTGGATGCAACTTTAAACTTGGGAAGGAGCGATTCTTACCGGGCGCAAGTCCAACCCTGCCGAGGGGAAATTTGGATTCAATGGCCTCGTCTCCGACTTGAAACTGATTCCCGCCCTGGAAAGGCGATGTTTTCTGTCGGGAGAGGAGACGGTGATGATGTTGATGCAAATCTAGATTAGACTCAACGTCTATCTACCTGGATATGTATTCAGCGGATGTTGCGCCAGTACGGCTGTTGCGGATGGTCGGAGCGCAGGCAGCCAGTTGGGGGACAAAGTCAAAGGCCATGCACCCACTGCACTGCAATGCATATGAGCCACGAGCCCCAGCGGATGAGAGATCACGTTGTGGCAGCAAGGTATGTTTTGCTACCCAGAGTCCGCGAGGGTTGAGTCTCGAGAGTCCTGCCCGGTCTAGAAGCCTCAAGGGTCGAATCTTTGTCTGATGCGTTCAAGTTTAGAACCTAGTGAGACACACAAAGGTCGTATCGGCGACGCGGAAAATGGAGGATGTGGAATGCTTAAATGTTGCCGTGGGCAAAACAATAGCAGTCTTGGCTAACGGTGATGGTTCAAGGTCCCACGCTGTCGTCTTACTTGTCCCTGCTTGTTGGTCGAGGCACTAGATGTCTTGAGTCCTGACCATGCGGCTCAACATCTGCAGCCAAGCATTCCACAACAGGCGAGTTGGTTGATCTGGCCAACACCACGGCTTCTCGGCATGTAAGCCAAGACAAAGGACGGGGGTACGGAAGAGTTGGACTATCGAGAGCACGGGCAATAGGGAATGAGGGGAGGGGGGATGTTGAGAATATGTTGGCGATGAAAACGGGTGAAATATACGTGTCGTGTTAGGACAAGGTTGAAGTACGGTCTGAAAGGCGAGATGGAGCCGGACCATGGAGTCTGGTGTCATCAGACAACAGCAAATCAACTAATACGACTCGCGACGCTACCGACATAAACTACAGTATCCCTGCATGCACCCCATCACATCAAATGATGATCAAAAAGTACGAAGGCGACGGCGTTCCCAGATGGCTATGCCGAGCAAGCCGCCACCACAATCAGACGAAACGGTGACGCAGGGCACATGCTGGACGCCATACCATAGACAAGGAACCGTCGCCGCAATGGGGGGGTTTTTAGATTGACATCTGGAGTGCTCTCGCAGCCTTCTCAGATAATAGGGTCTGGTCGCTCCCAACCCCGTGAACCTCTGACGCGGTCAGGCGGATGGGTGCAGGTGGATGCGGATGCAAGGATGGCGACAGAACTGATTGCCTCATTACGACAGAGATGGCCGAGTTATGGTCTTGGAGGTAATTATGGAATTTGCAACCATGACGGCATCTTGTTCAATTGTCGACTTGGCCTAGCTTTTCCCGTTGATAACTGTCGCTTTCAAAGGGGATGTGCGACGCAATGGTAGGCTGAAAAAGCCACCAGCCATGACACTGCACAAATTGACCGCTGTTGATGATCTCAAGGAGGAAAGGACTCTAGCAAGATATGTGGTCCAGTCTGCTTGGATCTGATCTATCACTGAGGCGCTGGGACATCTGGATCTGAGGCTACATGCAGCGAGTCATAGTGTTTGTGGAGGGCAACGATGCGCTAATCTTGCCGCAATCGGCCGCTACACATTGCAATCAACAAATCTATGGCTTGTCAACATTCAATGTTGACAGCACAGACTTGACATTTGGAAGCACGGCCGCGATGAACCGCTGGGCGAGAAAATATCGGTTAGCCAGACACCGGAACGGATATGAGAAGTCAACATTTGAAGTCAACATTTGAAGTCAACATTTGAAGTCAATATTGACACGACCAGGTTGAAACTTCACATCAAGGTTGTTTTCAAAACTCCCCCCACTCGACGCTCATCACTTTGTTTTGCATTGTTTTGTTCATTTTCTTGAAACATACTCAAATTCGAATTGCAATGAATCAGTACTTGTCGAGTCGAATCCCTTGGACAAAAACGCCTCCTCCAATACCACAACCGCCAAACCATTGTTGAAAATACGAGTCCTCGGTGAGGCTTTACATTATTGAACGAGACAGCAATGCACAATGACGACGTCCTCCATAAAGCCCCTGGTGTCTGAGAAGAAACTGGCCGCGATTGACAGCAAGGATGGGCCTTTAGCTTACTTGTGACGTGGTATTGTTTGGCGACCATCCCTTCCGGTGCATCAAAAAGGCACTGGGATATCACCGCCCAAATCTGCAGCTCCTTGCTCTCCACACTGGCTTGGTATCGCGTATCCTACTGTATTTGACGCCACTGTCTTATCCTCTGTCAAGATCATTCACACCGCTGCGAAATCTGTGGGGTAGATGGGCAAAGGCTTGCCACCTCAATTTCAATCCTGGAGCCGACGGAGATGGCGACCATCCCAGCATTAACTTTATGGGGGGCTGTTTTACTTCCATGTTTTTGCGTGCCATACAGACATGGCATCTTCGGGAAATGGCCTCACTCGACTCATGGGCTTTTTGTTCGGCCTTGAAATGATCGTCAGCCTGTTCCAAATCCCCCTCTGGCGCTACTCAAGTACCCAGAGTTTAAGCTCATTATCTCCCCTCCGTCGCCTGTTCGGCTGACATGGCAGTTTCTCCCTGACTGCTTATCCGCTCAGATGTTACTCAAAGGGGCTTGGCACTTTGGCGAGAAAGCTTGGTGATGAAGCTATCATCGCTCAACCCGGAATACTTTCCGCCGCACATGCGAGGCCAATAACGTAACCACACGAGGTTCTAATTCAAATCGGAGCTGCCAGTCAAATACGGAGATGAGACAACGAAAACTACACCAAGGCGGTTATGACCTCATAGCACATCTCGGGCACACATGCCAAACGTTGAATCCACGGCGAGACTCCGCCACTGACCCAGCTCGCCAGATTGTCCACCCTTAGGCTTCAAAGCCTCCGCAATCTCCCCACAAAGCTGCAAGCATGCAGATTTGACCTTCAACTACAGCTGTCCAACCAAACAGTCACGTCACCGAGCATCTGGCACGTTGCCCGCCATCCGTCCAACCTCCATCGTGCGACGTGGATACCTTCAAACAGACCAGACATTTAACCTGATAGCCACGGGGCCAATTCGCCATGCACCCCATCTTCGTCAACACCACCGGCCCCCGCGCCGCTCTTCTCGGCGCCAAACCTGTGGCTGCGGTAGCTGCTTTAGCTGCCCGTAAGACGTCCGTCACGGGGCCTCAATATTATAAACGGCAAACACCTTTATCGTCAAGCCGAGCCTTCCAATCCACAACCCCTGCTCGTCAGCCCAAGAACCAAGTCTTCAGCCCGTAAGTCCATTCATCTCCAGAAACAGATCTACATTGGAAACCTTGATATGCCAGACGAAAGCTCCCGAACAGAAAGCTTTTGCCCCTCACCACCATTCCATCTTCTCGGCCTAGGATCACCATCAGCTAACACCGCCAAAACCATAGTATTCGCAACCCAGACTCCTTCAACACCTACCTCTCCCTATCCTCCTCATCCCGCACTCCACTCCTAACCCTCTGGACAGCATCATGGTGTCCAACATGCCGCACCGTTCTGCCCCTGATCCAATCCCTCGTTGAATCCGGCACAGGCGAGTCAGACGGCGGCGTGGCATTCGCACCCGTCGAGTTCGACTCCCCAGACATC
The DNA here is from genome assembly GCF_001653235.2 of Pochonia chlamydosporia 170. NCBI lineage: Eukaryota > Fungi > Ascomycota > Sordariomycetes > Hypocreales > Clavicipitaceae > Pochonia > Pochonia chlamydosporia. The sequence goes on along the minus strand of NC_035792.1, from coordinate 3,102,600 downwards.
ATGTCCTCCTCATCCTATTCTGAAAACCTCGCCATGACTTACATGATCACTTCTATCCCCACGCTGCTCAGCTTTGATGCCGGCGAGGCCCAGACAGCCACAAAGGTCACTGATGGGCGGAAGCTTGCTGATCGGCAGTTCTTGATTGAATGGATCCAGAACGAGGCTCGTCGACATGGAGGCCGTGGGGGCGGAGGCGACGGTGGACCAGGATCATCTGTATTTGGCGGTTTATTCGGCAACAAGAAATGAGAACAAGTAGAAAACTTGCTTCATGTACGATAGACAGTTATTTGTATCAAAAAAGGAAGTCAGTGATTATCGCATCACTACGATATCTTTCGTGTGTAAGCCAACAAGTGTCTGCGAATCATATCCAACGTCAGAAACATCCACCCATAGTAATCAACACACGCATCTCACATTCAAAGTCACATAATATCATGGTAATGTATTCCCATACTAATACACCACCTACTTCATACAAGCATCATACCTCATATCAATGCCCTTCATACCTCTATCATCCAATGACCAACGATCCATATCTCCCCGATGCCTCTAAGTCACTTCTTTTAAAAATACAATTCCAACACCAAAAACTCCCACCTGAACAAATCCCAATGCCTTTTATGAAATTTGTTTTGGCCCATGCAGTCGAAAGATGCAGCATTAGTCATCTGCTCACATTACCACACACTCTCCTTCTTGTCGTTCTCGCTCGATGCGACTACGTGAAATACGCTGCTGGGGTTTGAATTGCCCGCCTTTGCCAGCACGTTTGAGGTCTTCTAGGCGATCTCTGGCCTTGGGGAAGTCCTGGGCTAGAAAGTCGTATTGTCAGTACCTGTTGAAAATAGCATGCTTGTTTCGTAGGGGAATTGTATAACGGAAAGCATACCAGCAGCTCTCCAGTACCACCGTTTGGCATCCTCCAAGTTCGCAGCGACACCGATTCCCACTTCTGTAAAGTATCCCATTGCGTATTCTGCCTTTGCCAGACCAGCCACTGCCGCCTTTCTCGCCCAGAGATATGCCTCTGTGTCGTTTTGGGCCAGAACTCCTGGGCTCCCTGTCAGGTACCATCCGCTAAGGGACAGCTCTGACTGGTGCTCTTCCTGCTGAGCAGCCTGTGAATACCAGTAGATGGACTGTCTTGGATCGATGGGACAGCCCAATGCACCATACTCGAATGCACAGCCCAAGCGATATTGTGAGAACTTGTAGCCTAAATCCGCAGCCTTTTGGAACAATTCCAGGGCATAGCTTTCGTCTCGGATGATGGCGTCGTTTCCGGAAGCAGATTCGTAGAGTAGGCCAAGCTCATGGAGAGCATGGGGATTCTCCGCATCGGCCCTCTCTCCCGCGCGTCTCAACCAGCTCACAGCTTCGCGTGGATTCTTGGGTTGACCCAGCAGCCCCTTGAGGAGAATCATACCAACCTTGTACATGGCTGGAGGGTCGCCAAGTGTTGCTGCGCGCTTGTACCACTGCATCGCCTTTAGAGGGTCTTTACGCGTGCCGCCGCCATCCTCATGTCCAATCTCGCAACAGACTGCAGTACGGTACGCAGCAGCCGCATGTCCCACCTTTGCAGCAGACTGGTACAGGGTGAAAGCCTCCTTGTTATCTGGCTCGTTGCCAAACAGTCCCTTTCCGAGGCTATCTGCCAGAACAAACATGGCCTCTGAATTCTGTGCGTTGGAAAGCTTCTTTAGCACCTTGTGCGAGTCCATTAGGTATCGCTCACGAGCCTTTGCCCGTTGCTTGGGGTCAGGTAGCTTTGGCGCCAAAACGTCGGCGGCTTCAATCAGTCTTTTTGCTAGGCGCAAAGCTGATTCCTGATCGTTGGCATTGACCTTTATAACCATCCGTAGACGCTCCAACTCCTGCGGCGTTACCGGCTCCTGGATTTGTCCTATTTCCACATTGGACGGGTATCCGCCTCGAGCCGGAGGAGGCTGTTGATGTTGCGGCTGCTGTTGTGGTTGAGGTGGTAGAGATTGGGCATATTGCTGAGGTTGCTGCTGAGGTTGCTGCTGAGGTTGCTGCTGTTGTGGAACACCGCCATAGTTCCGCACAGGGGGAGGTCGGTCATTCATATTCACCATCGAGTTAGCCATTAATCCCGGTCGAACAGGCGTAGGATGCGAAGGAAGAGTGTCTGAGGTTGTGTGTATGGACGACGCAGTCCCGTGCCTAGACATGCCCATGTTGCCCCCGGCTCTCATGTCGTGGATCGGTCCTGGCGGCGCACTGGGGCCACGCGGGGGCAGTTGATCGTAGCCCACTGGCGACGCACTATAACCCTGGCCATATTCTGGCCGGTAAGGCTGCACTTGTGGTACGGGAGGCATCGAGGGGATATCGCCAGCCATCTCAAAGACAGCAGCTTGTGGTTCATGAAAATTGGCCTCCGATTTGGCGTGATGCAATCTCGGCGTGCCGTGGGCTCCAGGCTGCGACTGCTCTACAGCTGGCCGCATCGACTGGTCGAGGGACCCGCGACTTTGGTTCACAGGTGCACCGTACTGATCATGCTGATCAGAGCCGCTCATTCCGGGAGTGGCATAATATGAGTCGAACACCTCATCAACCGACGGCGAGGGACCTGGGCGAGAACCTTGTCCGGATGCTGCAGGCGCACCATTGTATCCTCCTCGCTCATCTTGGTAGCCGCCTCCGTAAGGGTCTCGAGCCGGTACCTGACGATCCTGCGGATAAATTCTTTGAGGAGGAGGGCGATGACCGCCAGCAGTTGAGGGCCTTGCCGGTACGCCTCCAGGGCCTCCTGGTCCGTTAAATGGGGCCGTACCTACTCGTCGTGGAGGTGGCATGTTTTGAGCAGCTGGGAAATCGTTGACCGGCATTGTCATGCTTCGACTTGGTGGTCCGAACTCATTTCTCGCCGGTTGCTGAGGCGCGGTGCCATAGCCATCATCATAGCCTCCAAAGCCAGCCCCAGCCTGTCCAGCAGGCGGACCTTGTCGGGGGCCTCCGTAGCCTTGGGGTCGCCCGTAATCATCTTGACTTCGTGTCGTTTCATAGCTGGATCTTCCGTCGGATCTTGACCTTTGGCCATTTAAATCCATGCCGGACATTTGGCCAGCCAACTGTCGGTCCTGCTCGTAGCCACCATACCCGGGGTCTGGATGAGTTGGAGGCGGTCGTCGCGCTAACAATAGGGAAAAAAAGTTCAAAAGTCAGCAAGATAAATCTTAACATACTCAGGGCCATTTTGCAGCAAATCTGCGGCCATCTTAACGCCAAAATCTCCAGGGCCATACTGACCAGGTCTACCTCCCGCTGGACCACCCCGTGCCGGCATCGCACGGCCAGGTCCCGGTCCCATGCCTCTACCCTGGGGATAAGAGCCTCCGCGGATGCCATCAGCAGTTCCAGGACGGGGTATAGGACCACCGCCCCTCGCATATGGAGGCATTGGGCCTCCTCTTGTCGGGCCGGGTCCGTAATCATCTTGGTATTGTTGAGGGCCTTCATCTGCATAGCCTCCTCCCTGGCTGTCGTATCCATATCCGTCCTGATATTCGTTAAGTGGTTGCCGGCCGCCAAACTGCTGCTGTGAAGGTCCTTCATTATATCCTCCTCTAGGACCAGGTCGGGGCGCCGCTGGACCAGCATACGGACGCTGTGAACCTCCACCTCCGCCACCATATCCTCCCCTGTAGGCCATGTCGAATTTTGTGTATCAGGCGATGGAAACAAGTGCCGTCGGTTGCTTTCGTGGGTTAAGAGCTGTCGTGGCTTGGTTCGGTACTGGCGCTCGCCGTCGGCTATAATAAGCTATTCGTGCCAGAGGAGGACGCTGACAAAATATCCCATATCCGAGACAAAGGGTCGCGATGGGGGCACGGGAAGGGCAGAAGCGCCAAGAACAGATGACGGCGCAAAAAGAAAACAAAATGCAGAAAAAGGTAATAGCTTGGTGGTTTTGTTGATCCCCAACGTTTCACGAAGGATGGTTCAATAGCGCATCGGGAAGTGGTTGTGTCAACGGCAGTAATGTACCACGGTCGGAGGCACAATCTGGGGCCGATGGTGTTTCGGGTTGCGGCGCAAAGGATCGACAGTTTCGATGCTGAACTCGCCCGACTATGCGCAGACACCGGACGCAGCAGAAGCGGCTGCTAATTGACGGCTAGATGGAGGAGTAGTGTTTGGGTCGTTGCCGAGGCGCCCTTGCATGCAGAGAGGCGGGAAGGAGCAAGTCGAGTGAAGGTTGATGGCAGAGAAGAAAGGGCCACACGACACGACCAGGTGAGGTGAGGTGAGGTGAGGTGAGGTCAAGTGAGCGCGGGTCGATGTTGACAGACAGACAGACTGGAGTGCAACGAGGAGGGGCACCGCTGGGTACGGGGTGGCCGGACCAGACGGAGAGAAAACAAGAGTCTGGTCCAAGTAGTTGTATGTACCTTACCTGAGTAAGGGGAGCAGAGGATAAACAAAAGACAAGGCGGACGATGTTGTGTCAGGTCGGATTCAGTGTGGTTAAGAAGATTGTCGACGAAGAACCAGACCAGACGACAGACGGCACTGATGCGGTTTGGGTGGTCAAAGTCAACTGATGTGGGGTTTGGGGAACCGGACGGCTTCAAATGGTGACGAGACTTGACCAGACCACTAGACGCTAGACTCCTCCGTAGACAACATTGAAGATGTCAAGTCAAGTGACAGGCCAACGGCGGCACTAATTTTCACGTATTTTCACGTAATGGAAGAATGCAGGTACCCAATTCGGCCCATGCTCGGGCTTCTAGCGTCAACGTCGACGGAGTCAGGTCTCCATTTGCGTCTCCATATGTGTCTCCATGTGGCCTGGGCCATCATTCTGCAATTGCATTTGCTCACTAGGAGAGCCGGGCGGCCTGACGGGAGCCTGCAGGGGCAGGGGAACGAAGGGCTAGCACTGACATGGAGCCGTAATGGAGTATCAGAGGGGCTGCACTGGAGTCACCAGGCCTGACCTGAAAGGCAAACGGCACCGGCTGGCGGGATGATGGCTGTGTCTTGATTCAACTGGACCTTCTTCCGCCTCCCAGAAACATTGAATGAACATTGAAGGATCACTCACCAGCACATGTGGATACATGTATCCATTGATTCTTTTTGCACGTAGGTGTAATATACCTACAGTCTGTGGCAAAAAGTATTTGCCTATATCCAAGTATACACTAATACATCTTAATATACCTAAGCATATAAAACGATATGCAATATATTTCCCGTGTTTAAATACGTTTCGCTCCCTACTTTAGGCATGCAAGGAAAACAAAAGTCAAGTCTCATACATACCTAGGTAGAGTGAGTTGGTATCAGTCATTGATTCGAGAATGACTCTGACACTAGGACTGGGTGGGCGTTTCATTCATGCCTACGAGATTTGAGCTGCGGTGTCTCTTACTGACGATCGCAAAGTTGCGTGTCAGAGACCATACCTGCAATATCTTGATGGAATTGGTGAAATTGATTAATTATTGAAGCCTGGTCTGTATGTTATGCACTCATCATGGAGCCCCATGGTCAATCAATGCATCAATGTGGCATGAAATGGGGTCAACTGGTCTCTATCCGATGTCCGCCACTCGCTCCATCCGACCCCTGAACTGCAGTCCTCCAGGGCCGTTGGATTTCCCTGTGTCACTGCTTGGCCCTTCCTTGTACCTGCAGCTGCCGAACCATCACTGGCGAATCGGCAAGTCTGGCCCCCCTGATTGGCCATGCCATTTTCCGAACAGGAGGCCGCTCCATCCATGTCGCCATCAAGACAAGACAAGACATCCACCCCAAAGTCAACCCAAGACAAACGGCGTCGAGTGCATTGAATGTGGCCACAGTCCAATATTACATTATCGTCTGGTCCTTGATAATCTATCCGTCAACAATGTCCCGAATATTACAAGTCATCCGAAGCTACGACGGCTAAATCACAAACCAAGGTTTTCGACGTCCCTGCAGACAATTCGTGTTTACCTCGTCGCCGCATCCTTGACATGTTGCTACCTCCTCCAACGCGCCCCCAATTATCAACTCCCTCTAGGGCTTGGCTCCTAACGGACGAACCTGATAAAAGTCCCTCTCCTAAATGGAGCGTCTCGCTGACAAGCATGATGCACAAAGCTGCCTCCACCAACTCCGATTGGAACGGAACCGTGACCATCAAGTCCGTCCCTATGCAGTGGCTGAGCATCTCAAACATGAGCCAATAGCCAGATATCATGCCTGGCACCCTGCATTTGATGCCACCCATTCCCTCTGCGATTATTTTTGCCTGCGCTTGGCCCTTTCACAAGCGTTGAATGCCTGCGCACATGGCTTCACCGGATACAGTACACATTGGGGACATGCTCACAGGGTGCCAATGGCTCTCATGGTGGCAGACCTCCCTTGCAAGCTCAACGCCATAACAACCGGAAGGATATATGTAACATCAAATACAGACTGGAGCCCAGAGTTTTCTACCCTGACACTACGGAGTAATAAGCGCCAGTGTCTTGCACAAGGTCCTTACTTCGGATCGTCTTTGGTTGCTCCGTCATAATAGCCGGCCGGTTCGCCAATGCTCTACGCCACACCAATGACGAACATACATAATCCAGGGTCCAAGTCTTGGCTTAAATCTCACGACACTCGGAGTTCTCATGTCACCCTGAACTTGGTGCGTATGAAAAATTGATAGAACCAGGAGTCGGGTGCCTGGCCAACAAGTATCAAAACTTCTCCCACAGAACCCTATCACCTGAGTTGCCTTGCCGGCCTGACGCAAACGCTTGTTTTTCATCGCAGTCGCTGGGTAGTCCATTTTCAAGCCACCCTAGCTCCTGTCTCAAGTTGGTAACATCGAGCGTGCATGATTGGTCGTCTCGACATGCCCTCGTCCGTCGAGGATTACCAGGACAAAGTATGGTCGGATCACCGCTGACCCGTTCAAGAAAATAACTTTCGTCCAGACAATTGGCTTTGACAGGGGATGACGGATGCTACCGTTCCTCTGAAGCAGCTTATTATTGCCGCCTCCTGCCAAGGTCAGCGGTCGTCTACAGACAAGACAAAGCTTTCAATGTTGGGTCCAATGCCGAGTTTACCTTTCAACTGATCCTCGTCTTTCGGATTCTTCCCAGCTTCATGATAACCAACCTTGCCCATTTTGTGTTTTGATTCCGCAAGGGGACACTGAATCACACAGGATACGATCTTGGCTGTATCCACAGGATTGTCTCGGCAGTCCACTCCGTTCCTCGCCAATTACCTTGTAACCTGCACAACAGTAAATGGACAAGTCGCCAGCCTTCGTAATGACATCAGAGGTTGCAACGGGTGTATCGCAAGGGTCTAGCACTGATTTTCGGCACGGCCCATAGTGCTGCGATTGGCACCTCTATGCGCTTTCATGACAATAATGCTACGCTGAATAATTTCCACTGTCTGGCAGGATTACGTTAATAATACGGAGTACCTAGGTTGCTGGAACCAGGTTTTGCAAATGTTTACGGGGTCTGGTTTGCTATTGAAACAAGTGCGACTGGTTTCGATCCTGAGTGAAACAGTCGAGAAGTGGTCTTGTTTCGCAAACCCCAACAATCCTGCCGCCCGTGATTCACCACCAAGAATTGCGCAACCGTTCATCGCATCGCACCCTTGCGGTGGCTTCGCCCAAGTTACAGCCCCTTCGTTCACATTGCGGAAGGCTTGGTTGGTTCTGCAATCTCGCCCAACAACATATGTACCAGAAAACCAATGTCGCAACAGCTTCTATCCTCGAGTGGACTCCTTCCATCTTTCTATCTTTTTCACGTCAAAAGACAGCTCCAAATCATCGCTAGGATTTATGCATAAAATACAGCTATATAGTGCACCTTAGGTTAAAGAGAGGTTAGGGGCTAGGACACAGCGCGAGAGTAAGGTTTGCACATGAGAAGGACTGCCTTCTTATTGAATTAAAAGAAGAACTTAAACTTTTATAGGCAGATATTCATGCACAGTTTAGCAGCAGATTTATATAGCGTTTAAAAGAGGCTCTTTAGGTTTATTACTGTATAAGGTTAAAGTATTATAGGTGATCTCTAGGTAGAGTTTGCTAGGGTTTATTAAGTTTTAGCACCTATAAATAAACTTTTGCCTTATTGGCTGAGATTAGTAGGCCAAATCACTTTGCTCAGCTTAAACACAGTCGGCCACCTCACATGCGGCCATATCTTTGAGTTCACGCATATTTAACTCTGACGTGGGGACACTCAGGCCGTAAAGTCGAGAGAAATTGGGTTTAAATAAGATGAGTGGATGCTTTGAACCAGTGCAAAATTACCCTAGCCGCAAACTTCAATCGAGAATGCAACGGTTTCTTATCCAATTTTTACCACGTCGGTGCGACACCCAGTACTGGTCTTTCCCATTGCGCCCCCCCCTTCCCCCCCAAGCCCATGTTTCGGTGCTCCCATATAGCAAGGTTAAGGTCGATCAAGAAGGCTTGTACGGGAAAGTCTTATTGTGCAGCGCTTCCTCCAACATTGCTCCGATTCTGGGAAGAAACACTAGCTCCTCGAGAATCCACGACTGTTCTTGTCAAACGCGCATTCAAATCACCCTCAACAATACTTCCAAATCAGCGCCGCCGAACGACTTAACTCGGATTACAAGAACCCTCAGTTTTAAGATTATCTCATCTTTAAGAGTATAAAGGGGATCCGGGCATGGCCTTCGAACAGCTGTTAAAGTCAGTGTCTCCCGTTGCGTTGGTTGTACATGTGACGATGTATGAAGGATGCCTCGCATAAACTCCGTCGGACACCAGCACAAGATGTAACTGTCTGTCTCCACGGTCTAGCGACAAGAATACTCTAATATTCGATACTAAAGCTCCTGGAAGAACCATTCACAGAGTTACGGTCTCCGGCTTCTGACCATGGCGCCAGCTCACCTTTAAGAATGTTTTGTTTCTTAATTCTACAGTCTACTACACTAAGTAGGAGACTATCACGTATTGCCCTATATGTTGGTCTTGCGTTGAGCAGCTTCACCTAGCGTATGCTACACCGAATGATTTGGAGAGAGCCCACGCAAAAACCGCGCCTGTAGTTGATCCGTTCTTTAGTTATAGTTGAGAATTCACCTTATTTGTATAAAACTAAGCACTGAGCCTCCTTATCGAGATCATAGTCCGTGTAAAACCCAGTCCACATCACTTGGTCTGCACACGCTGGTTTATCGTCTGTCTCCGTATCGTCAGCTAAACACTTAGGCATGGCTTTGTCCCAATCCTCCTTTGTCTGTGTTTTCCATGGCTTAGGCAATGGCCAGTCACTAAAATGCACAAGCACGGCGCGAGACACCTCACCCATCGCATTCCACTGTTCCTCCTGATTAGGAGCGAGGTACTTCGAGTGATCCTTGTTGCGAAACTCGCCAGTCAAGAGAGCCAGCCTCCGATAGGGCAGGATCATAGCTAAATCTTTAAACATGCTATTGATGACCTCCATGTCAAAGTCACCGGATCGAAGCGCTTCATCCATGATCTTGCGATACCGGACCGTATTTGGCTCGAGAAGCATAACATGAGACCCGAGTACCTGCTTTGCTATGTCTGTATCTTTTTCACTTAGCCAATAAGCACGAGGGACTGCAATTGGCACCAATGGGCTGAGAAAATAATGATCCATGCTGTTGAGTATAAGAGAGTCAGAGTCAAAGGCGAGCACTTGAGTCCACTCTGTTAACGCAAAGGAATGGAACTTTGTAAGACTTTCACGCCAAGTTGAGTCGCCTTTTCTTGTAGAGATAACTTCAAAGGGGCGGAGAATAAGCTCAGGCATCTTTTTGCGCAATTTAGCAATAGCTTTCGCCTCCCTTGATGTCCCTTGAGACCAATTTTTAGGATAAATTAGGACGAAATTGTGCTTTGCACCAAATCTTTTAAGTTGGACAAAGTTAATAACCTATGCTAGGCTAAATCAGTTAAATCTGTACTAAATGCAGCTGAATGGGCGCTAACCGTATTGCAGAGGTAGTTGAGGTTCGTAGCATACTGCGCGTACGCGAATTTTGGTTTAAGCTGTTCCGTCGTCCACCATGCCTTAAATGGTTGTTCTAAGCGGGAATTTGACTGATTGTTCGACATAGAGTTATCGAGTACCGTACTATGCCACTTACTGAAAAGACTAGCTGTTGTGATTACCATAACTAGACTCGCCAGAAATGCAAACATTAACCTTAGCATCCTTGGTGGAAGATTCGGCAAGTTGAGCCGCATTTTTGCTTGCGTGCCACGATAATCCAACATTTAAGAAGTCTTACATTGTGTCATCAGAAGCCGCGCGTTGGCCCAAAACACTCCATTTTAAAAAGGTTTGCGGTGTCACCCCTTTAAGTGTGGCGATGCACGTCTCGAATGACAAGGCATTTAGGCTAATTGGTATGTGATACAGTGAATTTGACCAGGGCAATATAACAGGAGCCGCCAGGTGAAATAATCCAATTAATCCAACCCTGGAAGAAACTGGGTTAAGCCGATGTTCCGCACCACCCACAAGTAAATCGGATTCGCAAATATCCTGCCCTATTCGCAAATAGGACATCCCACCCACAAATATCCGCCTTTGCTACTAGAATGCCCTAGTTACAAATAGTTAATTTACTTTGTCTAAGTCACCCATTTATAAAGCTATATTAAGGAGAACTATTATTACTATAACGTAAGTGCATATTAGATGCACTAGCATATTAGATGTACTACTAAGACATTATAACTAAATTAAATTATATTATAAAATAATAACTAATATAAGAAATTAATTAATTCTTATTATTATTCTCTTTATTAGATATTTCTAAATTATTCTAATAAGTTTATATATTATAACTAGTCTTACTATATATACTTTATTAGCCTAAAATAAACACACCTAAGAGCTTAGAGCGCCCTGCAAAATACCGCACTTACACGTAACTTATTAGCAATTTAGTCTAGATTATTACTTCTCTTTAGTTTAAGTAGTTAGAATCCTTCTAATTGCCTAGATTAAATAGTATTTAATTCTTAATTGCTTTAGTCTTCCTAGAAGACTTTCCTAATATTATTTAGTAGTATGCCTTTATGAGGTATAATATATAGTAAAGGGAGGCACTTTTAGGCTAGGTGGTTAAAAGTCTCCCTTTACTTAGATTAAATAGTATTTAATTCTTAATTGCTTTAGTCTTTCTAGAAGACTTTCCTAATATTATTTAGTAGTATATCTTTATAAGGTATAGTATGTAGTAAAGAGAGGCGCTTTTAGGCTAAGTGGTTAAAAGTCTTCCTTTACTTAGATTAAATAGTATTTAATCTTTAATTACTTTAGTCTTTCTAAAAGACCTTAGCAATATTATTTAGTAGTATGCCTCTATAAGGTATAACCTATAATAAAGGAAGGTGCTCTTAGTTAATAAGAGATTTAGTAAATAAGTATTAAATGCATTAAGTAAATAGCTCTAATTAAGAAAATCGCGGTTAAGTCTATTAATTAATTATTTCTAGCTAAAGGGGGTAAAACCTCCCTTTTATTTGTATAGTAGCTATAAGATTAAATAAAAACACTAAGTCCCTTTTTCCTATCTCTTATTAAGCTACTAGGTGTGAGCAATTCCGCCCACATAATACTATATTACTATCCCTTTATCTTATTCTAAGGCTTATAACCTCTAGTTTTATGATCTTCTTATTATATTTAGTCTTCTATATTATTCTAATCCTAAAGAGCTTATCTCTTAGTAATAATTATACTACTACTTTATTATAAATATATTTTTTTTAGCTTTATGCTACTTACTTAGTAGTATATTAGCTGCTTAAAGTTAGTTAACCTCTACCTTTAAGAGAGCTATTTTGTTGGCCCAAAACGAACACACCCAAGAGCTCAGAGTGGCCCGCGTAATACGGCACTTACACGCAGCTTGTTAGCAATTTACTCTAGATTGTTACTTCCCTTTAGTCCAAATAGTTAGAATTCTTCCAATTGCCTAGATTAAATAGTATTTAATCTTTAATTGCTTTAGTCTTTCCGAAAGACCTCTATAATATTATTTGGTGGTGCACCTCTGTGAGGTGCAGCCTGTAGCAAAGGGAGGTTGCATCATCTTTCAATGCACAAGTCAGTGCGGAGAACCCATTTCTCGCCCGCCTTCACTTCGCGTCCTTCATGCTATTCAATGGCTGTTAGTCCAAGTTCTTTATCCCAATTACCGACCTCGGTGCATCTAAACCTACCAATAGGCAGTCTTCGCCATGTTTATGCAGAAGCAGAGTGCCTGTTTCCAGTGATACAGCTATTTCTTCTGACGGCAATTTCTGATCATTAGGATAAAAGACGGTTTCTCCACCAACACAGCCCTCAGAAGAAGATGTGAGGTACAAGAGTAGGGTCCATGTCGTACGTACAGCCTTGGGCGGCTCCGTCGGTAACGTCAAATTGTTGGAATCGTCATCTGCCATTGTGAGCAACAAAGGTAGGCTGGCTGGGATATCACAGAAACAACATACAATGGCAGTCGAAATATTGACCCTTTGAATATCGATATACTCGTATATTTGGATTCAAGCCTACTGGCTCACCGCCCCTGGTGATGTTAGTCTGTATTAACCTACTGAGTCTGGAACCCGTCAGTTTCATCCCGTACTCACCATAAATGCCTGAGGTCTTCATTTTCAGTCAACGCCTCCTTCAACCCCGTAGATTCCCAAAGTCTCCTCGCAAAGACTGCATCATCGATTTGAAAACGATCATTCACGCGAACGGCCTCCCCGCGCTTTGGCTTTCCAGGCGTCGTCTGTAGGGGCAGAGTTTTGAGGAACGTCACGTAGTCCCTGCACAGTGATTTAGGAAAGAATGATGCTATTGTTGCGATCTTTGACGTTGCAGGGTGAAGCTCTGGTGTCAGGTCGACGACGGGTAGTGACGGCTTGAATTGGGGCCAATCTGGAGGTGCGACTTTAGTCGGCGGCGGTGCTGTTGGGGGCGCTTTTGAGGGTTTCGACGCCTTTGGTTTGGGCATTGTGAGTTGTCTTCTGGGATCAGTTGATGATGAGGGTGAGATTCTTGGAAGCTCAAACTTTGTGACCTGTGTGGGGTTGAATGCCGGGTAGAATGGTCAGGTGTCGACTGAATGAGCGTATCCAAGTAGTTGCTGCTGCGAGCTATATGCTGGCGCTGGTCTTTCCAGTTTGGCCGGATAAGATGCTGTGATGAGTGAGTTTGGTATGATGATGTGACGCAGCTTGAGAACATCTGAACATTGGGATGTCGTTGACAATGGTGGGGTGTAGGCGGGGCATGCGGCAGTTGGTGGAAGCTGATCGTCTTCGTCATGATATAAACTATGTAAGTACGTAGCGAAGCATATAAAAATTGTTCAATTATTACTTGACCCGTATCATTTATTAAGCAAATCATATCATGTTGTCAAACTCAAATGATTGCACGCTAGACGATGTATGTGGTTTGAGATTTGCAAATGAGCACGTGCTCATGGATGCTTCGCAGTGAGCAATTCAAGTCAGATTTATAATAGTGTGCAATTTACTGATAGAGCAACATATAAGACAATTTTGAGTGACCCAGAGCAAGCTCTATCAGGCGTATGTATTATTAGTAGTGAAGCTGTGCAGTTGGATACGTTGAATATTCAGCTATTCTGCACATACCACATCCAGTGCAGTGTGCCAAATGTAGTCACCATAATTTATGCACAACTTTAAAATCTGTTCCTATTCTCAAATCAAATGAAATACCAGAATATACGAAATTATCTCAGAGATAGTACATCTCAATTCCATCCATCGCATTACTGTGTTTCTACCAGACACTCACGCACGCCCTGTTCCTAGGTACATGCCGCCCCTCCATCCACCACCAAGGCACCAGGGCACCAATCAGCTCCCACCACCTCAACCTCATCTTTTCATCCCATCTCACTCACTCACTCACCTCACATCACAACCAAACCACCACCACAACCATCGCAACAGCCGCGCAGAAATCGCCCTCAAGCACCTCACCAACCATCGCAACACCAACGACCGCCCTCACACCCCATCCAAACCTCATGGCCTACGCCCCAGCCATGTCCCCAATCCCGGGCCCTTCCTCCTCCCCGCAAACCACACCAACCCTCTCCCCATCCCAACGCAAACTCAAACAACTCACCCTCCTCTTCGCCGGCGCAGGCTTCATGGCCGCCTCTGTAGCCGTGACCCGCCGCGCCGTCATCCGCCGCCAGGTCGAAAGCTTCCCGCGCTTCTACTCATCCAACCGTGCCAGCATCCACATCGACTCCGGGGAGCGGTCCCTCATGGCAGTCCAGGCGCTGGGCCTAGCGACGCTGAATGTCATGAGTTTCGGGATCCTTTTGACAGGCGGGCTGTCGTATTCATTTGATCTGTGTAATCTGGGGGAGTTGAGGGCCAGGACGCAAGCTGCGCTGAGGAGGCCGGGCAATTTCTCGGACGAGGATGAGAAGGAGATGGAGAAGATGATGGGCTCGATATTGGATAAGTTGGGGATGAGGACGGATGAGAAGCCGGATGAAAGTGAGAAGAAGTAGAGATGGTTTACACATGAATCTTGTACTTTATGTATATTAATTGTATTGATATGGGTTGAATATCCCGCTATACCGTCACGCAGATATTAGACTGGCAGTCTATCCCCCCGTCGCAAGGACACAGATCCTCGTACACGCCCATTACAGGACCAGTAGCTACAAGGAATCAGTACACGCAACACCATGATATGCAATGCACTCACAGCACCGATCGCCCAGCTGCGCCAACGGTTCACAACTTCTAACGCCGTCTGTATCGACACAGCATTCCCCGGAGCCGCATTGATTTCCTGAAAAGTTAGCTCCGAGTTTGTAAAGCCAGAAGGGAACGTACCTGGACCGCATTCGTGGGCGATAACCACCCACGCCAAGGTAAGTAGACTTGCGAGTCTCATGTTTGCTGAATAGTGTTGCTAGATGAAGAGGGAGTATCATCGCGGTCACGGAAACATGCCAGTCATTTATTCATGGACACGCAACAGATATATACGTAAGGGTGATAGCATGCTCAACGAACTGGAATTTGAAAAATGTCAAACACAGACGTAATTGGTTGCTAGGCCTGACAAAGCTCCCGCGTCCCCAATGATGTGTCTCGGAAGGTTGGGGCGGAATCTTAATCTCCAGTGCTGGAGGAAGAAATGTCTTGGATGAGGGTTCCCATTCAACAGTGTAATGCAGGACAGTAAGAATAATATATGCTTTTTATTTCCAATTATGGTTTGTACCTTCTATGAATATCCGCAGAATCTTTGCCAAGTGCTTCTGAACCAGAATCAGATCCAAGAATTTGCCTATGTACATGTCGGCAAGTGAAGCCGTGAATCAGTAGTTCCCCCCAACGCGATGTAATGCTCGCTTTCGCTTCGGTAGTTTTGCCATTAGAAAAGAGGATAATGCAAATAGTGAGCCTTCCCCCATCAATGTTTCCTCGCCAAGACCCCGTAGCACCCATGGATTGCCATACAAAGTGATAAATGATAGAACAATGGTCCTTCACGATGCCAAGCTCTCCTTCGCCTTGCTGCTCCTCCTGAGCTCGAGCATCTCCTCCATACCCTCGAGACTGTTCCGACGACCCCAGTTCTTGGGCTGTCGTTTCAAAAATGCCCCAACGGCGCCGAGATAGCCCTCGTGCCGCAAGAAATACGCCTGCTTCTCGCCCTTGCTCCAAAACTTCAGACCATAGCTCAGAGTGTTCATTGTTTGTCGGTGGCCGCGGATGAATGAGCCGCCAAAATAAATGTCGGATACGTTGTGTATTTGCGATTGCAGGTACGCAATCTGTCCAATGTTGTTGGAGACGGCGTACAATAGCGATCTCGAAATGTCGCTCTCCGTAAATCCCAACTGAAGAGGGCCGGCCTCGTGGTTCGGTTGGTCTTTTTGCGCTGCTGCCGCTGCTTCAGCTAGACTCTTCTTGCGGAATACTTTGCCAAAGGACGAGGCAATCGTGGTGCTCTTGAGACCGATTTTGCCATAGTCCGTGCCGTAGATGTCCCCAACAAGCATGTCTACGTTGGCGTTGTCCCCGTGGCCCGCCTGCTCCAACATTTCGTCAAAGTTGGATGCGCCGGTCAACAAAGACAGCAACCCCCACAAGGTACCGCCTCCAAGTGATGTGCCGCCAACACGTTGGTAAGACCGAGGTCCATCAACCTTGAGGATGGAGACGCCAGAACCAATATTCACCAAAAGATACGGGTAGATGTTTTCTCTCGGGCTCACAAAGTGCATAGGATCAGTCTCAGAGTATGTAAAAACCTCGCGCGGGATCTCGGTAATGAAAAAGTCGAGACCTATTACCGAAACGCAATCTCATGTCAGACCTGTCGCAGCAAAGCCAAAAATGGAGCTCATGAATTTCATACCAATAATCAGACATTCCATTTCGTCTTCTCTGAGCACATCAACGCCAAGCGCATCTCGAATCTCGTCATAAAATTTGTATGCGCCGCCACCCGTGGCCATCACGCAGAGCTCACCTGGCTTGGAGCCATTGAGCGCCAATTGCTTGTCGCGCAGATGTTTCATAAACTCTACGCAATCATCGATTCGGTCCGTCTCGAATATTTGAAAGTTGAGTCGGCCACCGGAGTCGGTAGAATGCACCTCACGGGAGAAGTACACCAGCTTGATGAGCGATCCGCCAATCTAGAAGGGGGGAAAATGCGGGTTTCACGTTAGCGCAATTTCTTTGGAATATAAAAACGTCCAACCGCCGTACAATAACGGATAAGCGCAAAGTACGTACATCAACTGCAATGTGGCTGACTACTGCGGTGTGGTTTGGTAATCGGATATCGCTAGTCTCGTGATGTGTAGGACTGCCGCGCCCATTGCCCTGCGAGTTGTTCGTGCTACCAGGTGCCGGTGTAGAGGTATCAGGGTCGACGATAAAGGCGCCTTTGACATTGATCTTGACACTACCCGGCCTGAAGATGGTATTGTTAATCTCTTCAGTCGAGGTCGCCGTCATGGACGCTTCTGCCTCGGCCATAGACTGTGCCCTTGCTCGGTCAGCACCGGCAACGGCCTGGTCTCGGTCAACGACAGACGTCATATGGATGCGAGGCGCTTGGAGTGCGCAAAGCCTTTGCAGAATCCGCGTCGCTGAGTGGTGTCTGTATGGATGGCACAAGGCTAGTTGAATTCAGCGAGGCGCGTTCATGCTCACATTCGACATGCGAAATGCTGGGAGAGAGCTCGTGGTGTGTAAATTGTGTAGAGGTGTAGAGGGGCAGCGGAACTCCTGAGTCCTGAGTCCTGACCCCGAATGCTGATAAGATGTGGAGGGGAAGTGGGAACTGGGATGAGTGAATCTCTGCGACTTTTTTGGTTGAATCTCTTATCGATAAGCCAAATCGACCCGTTTGACCGAGGTCTACGGCTACGGGTCGTCGGTATTCCACTTCCCCATTTCCCATTCCCCAGATCAACCTTTTCCATGTCCTCCGATTGATTACATGACTTGTGCATATATCACTCCGTACCCTACCGCAATAATAAGCCTCCAGGCTGTCATTGGAGAAAGGTTGGACGAAAGCGGTAGGCCAAGGGGCTTCACCAAGTGAACTAATCTTACCAAGTACAGGCATTCATTTATCAAGTGACATGATGCATGTCGTGGCGCTGAATCAGCTTCATCAGTTGGCTGTTACTAATAATTTGTAAGTCGCGCAGAGTCGTTGGTACCAGTTTTAGAAACATATGCAAAGCCTCATCATCAGGCACAGACCACCAATTTTCCCATGATGATTACGCAGAAGCCAACAGCAGTGAACTTGATCGAATCGAATTGTGATATACTGTACTTCTACATTGGACGTTGGGATATTTGCCGCCCGGGCTATCCCAAACCATTTGCCCAGCCAGACATGGTAAGAATTAAGCACACGAAGCAACACCCTCTCAATACATATACAATTCCTACATCCGACTGCCAACTATTAGAAAAAGTGTCCCCCAGGAATGGCAACAAAGATGGCCGTGAGAGCACCTCCAAGAAGCAATGATGCGAGCAGAGCTTGAACAAAAATGGTATCCTGGATCTGTCTAAGTGCAGGCTCCTGAATCCAGACCTCACGATCAAAGACTTTCCTCACAACATTTCGCTTCTCATACTTGACAATCCACGGCTCATCTTCATAGCTGTTCTGACTCCCAAACGAATCAAAGCTACGCTTGCCCAGGTCCTCGCCGTCTTCCTGCACGAAGAGCTCCCACGGTCTCACGTGGCGGTGGTGCATGCCATGCAACACCACGCACATTCCCTTGTAGGCAGCGACTAGAGTGCTGATGCCCAAAACCCACGCGATGGCAGCAAGAGCACGATAACCACGGCCAAGGTTGCTCAGCGTAATAGGGATGGCAACGGCAAACCCGGCAACAATGAGAAACACTCCAAGGAAACGAGCAAAGAAGACACGAGCGGGGTTGCCGTTGCAAATAGACCAACGGACAAAGTTGGGGTGAGCCTGTCGGCGCAAAGCAGAATCTACTGTCTTGAAGAGGCCGCGAAGCGCAGTAGGGTGAGTCGTGTGTGACAGTGCTTGAACAGCAGCTTTTTGTTCCCATGAGGCTAGGTTGAGCTGTCGAGGAGCGCCGTCCATGATGTAAGTAGCAATAACTCGATTGATCTCATCTCTGAACGGTTGGATGGTGACTATGCGGCTGTTAACTTGTTTGAATCCCTAGTATTGGTCATTGGCAACCTGCAAAAACTCACATGGTAGCTTGGCTCCGGCGGATTGGAAGGCGTCAGCGGCTTGCGACTTGTACGATCCCGTAGTCGCTGTCGGCATACTGTGCGAAGCGGTGAAAATGGAACCCTTGTCACTGCCGCCGTTTGAGGAGCGAGGAGGAGTGTTGAAAGGATTGGTGGCATTCTCAGGCATCTCAGGTGCTTGTTTCTCAAAGTCGGTTCCTCGAAAGATGGCCGCGGCTTCTGGAGAGGGACGAATCTTTCCAGCTTGGTCTTTTCGGATCTTGGCAACAGCCTCGTCTTCCATAACCTGTGTCCACTCCGGGGCCAAAGATATATCCGTAGTAGGTGCATCGTTGAATCGTTTGACATAATCCTTGTACCAAAGATAGAACTGGAGGTTCTCGGCAGAGTGCTCAACGTAGATCAGATAGTTCATGAAGTCACGAACGGTCATTGGCTGCAAAGGTAATGATCAGTTCCAAGGTTTCCAACCGAGAAATACCCCCCTTTCTTTGAATCAAGAACTTACTGGGCAGCTTCCCCCATTCATAATGTTGTCAAAAGCAAGCGAGTCGGGAACACCACCCGAACAGCCAGATCGACCTGATCGAACAGAGCCGTCAGTCTTCTCATCAGAGAGAGATTCACGACTCCGTTGTAGGCTCTGCTGGTCCACATGCTTGGGACGGGTGTAGGTGAGCGACAGAAGACCCATCTTGAAGTTGTAATCAGATACTACGGAAACTCCAGTGCTGGGTATCAAGGAATCAAGAAATAATAACGGACTGATGTGGGAGACAAGCAAGCACACGGCCCATGCTTGAGACAAACTGGGACTACGATATCATTATATGTGCCGAACCAAAGGACTGGGATCCGGCCTGTGGCGGTTGGACGGAGTGGTGGTCAGGTGTGGCCAAGAGCCAAGTGCATGGTCGCGGCAACTTTTGCTTGCCCATCAACACATGTTCACGGGCACTTGCCAGACCAACAAGAACCACAAGGAGACGCAAGGGTTAGCCTAGAGTCGCTAACGGTTGCATTAGTACACAATGATGGCCACGGCTGAAGTTCCAGAGACGGTCATCGATGTTGCACACACAAAGAAACCACCGAGCTAATCAACTCCCATGTTGATGGCGATGGGTGGCGTGTGGAGCGAGCCGGAGCAGAAGCGGGATGTGGCAGTCTGTTGGCACCAACTGCGAGGGTGCCAGCACCAGGAGGGAAGATCTGGGCTGCAACTGGAGGAGCAAGGATCCAGGTGCAAATGTGGTGGTTGTGCCTGGGTTTTCCTCAGCTTTCTTTGTGATTGCTGATGGAGATGGACGCCACAAGCTCGATGGCGTTTGCTTTTATCAAAGTTGTTGGGTCTTGTCTCTTGTGCCTGGAGCACAGCAGGTCGAGGTGCCGAGTGTTTGCGCGTGGTAACACATGGCGTTGAATACAAACTAAAGGAGGCAGTACCGGATTCCGGTGCAAAAGCCATCTTGACTCCGTCGTTGCAATGGTCCCAGTTAATTTGCTTATTTGTGTCTGCTGGGGATGAGTAGCAATTCGCGATGCAAGCCGTCAACTGGCAGATGGTCTTGCGGATGTCCCGACTCCTGAGTCCTTAGCTGTAACCCATCGTATCAACGAGACTCGAATCTAGCTGCATTGGTTCCCTCTGTTGGACGCATCTACTTCACGATATTCGCGACAGATATAGCAACCAGTGTCTGAGATTTCGCTCGTGGGCATGATAGCGACCTGGCTAGCCCAAGCTATTGGGTAACTAAGCCACGAATAGTCAACTGGTTGCTTTTGCTGGGCAAGGCCCATCCCAGGTTGAGATGGCGTCTGCAGCCTCTTGTCCCTCTTGTCCCTCTTATCCCTCAGAAGAAGTATGGAGTAGTCCACAAATTGCTGGGCCGAGAACGAGGGCATGACAAGCTGCAAAACAATAAGTGGTATGGTCCAACACACTTTGCGCGAAAGTATTAAAAATAAACGGAAACCTTTGGAGCCTGCAGCCTGAGTGGCAGCCAAAATTAAAACCATCAATCTCGGTCATTCTATTAACATGACAGAGCTTGACATGAAGAGAAATTTGTTTCTGTTGGCCTGGTCAGGCCGTGCCTCGCTCCTTCCCGAGCCAACATGGCCAAAAATGTGGCGTCAGTGGCCGCAGCTGAGAGATGGGAAAAGGGCAAGTCCTCCTGCCCCATGAAGTCCATTGTTGGATTGTGTGCAGACTCCAGATTACCGGGGTACATGCTCCGCAGGGATCTGGATTCTTCCGGGCAAGATTGGACAAGATTGGACAAGGAGCAAGGCAGGCATCTTGCTCCTCTCGGTTCGGTTGGCACCGATTGTGCTCGATCCGCATGCACCATCCATTCCACTGCTGATCACGGCGTCAGAATTGAAGGCACTGTTAACTCATGCCGCATGACAGTTGACGAAATTTCACTTTTGCCCTAATACCAGTCATATTCATGTGCCTATCTCTCCCCGGAAACTGCCGCATTATCCCGTGGTTTCGTTCCTGGTTCAACACTTTACTTTACTGCCCTTTGCCTCCTACCTCGACCGCCGAGTCATCCCTCAACCAAAAGCAATCATACATCCTGTGCATCGAACGAAAAAGCAAGCTGCCATGGGGGTTGAATATTCTCTCACGTAACATGTCCCCGCGGTGGTCACTCTTTGCCTCCAAAATAGTCCCCGAAACGAACGGACCATTTTGCGCACCTCTCGGGGGCAACATTCGTTGAAAAGGGATGATCATTTCGGTTTTCAAAAACAGCACTGACTACGCGCCAAGACATTGGTTCCTGAAGATTTCTTCAACATGTTTCGGCAGAAGATAAAGCTGCAGTCCAAAAAGAAAGCACAAGCTGTTCGCAGTGTTGATCCCCTTACCATCACCACAGTTCGAATTTGATGTCTTCTCTAAACCTTCTGTTGCTTTGTTTAGTTCTCACCATCAACATTCAAGATCGGCAAACTTGTTTCTCTGCAAGGCAAGAGGTTGACACCTTGAGTTTCGGGAGGGATGACAGGGGTTGAAGGCATGGGGGCTGCAAGGCAAATGCGGCCTTGGGAGCTGGTGACGCTTCTTTGGTACTATTGAAGCCATGGCGTTGATGCCCTGCTATCATTGTCCCGATTGCGAACGCCAAATCCCAAACCTTGGCTGCACTTCTACAAGGCATCTGATGGTTGCATCCATCAGATTCAATGTTGGCTGTTGGCTCCCAACCAAACCAGTAAAAATGACGTGAGCCTCTGCGCCCAGGAGAACGAGTGTATTGGTTGGAGTGATGTTGCTCGCTCACAGCCTCAGAACGCAAGATGCTTACCATCCCTGTGCTTCATGCAGCACACACAGGTCGCAAATTGCAGTCGCAGGCTCAGCGCAACTACGAGCTGGTTGGAGTGCAAACGCGTGGACCATGGTTAACCACGCTGTTGGTGACGAAGTTGTCTGCCATTGGGACACCAAGTCTCAAGAAGAAACCCAGACCCAAAGGGTTAGCAACGGAGAGATCCTGTCTGACAGGTCACAACGCCCCGCTCGGGATGCAGATGGCACAGGGCCCAAGCTCAGAGATCTGGCTGATGGTAGAGCATAATTTTTGTGGTCGAGTTTTCTTCCCACATCCACAAGCAAAAGTGGGTGACGATTTGGAGAAAAGTGAACCCCTGTCACCCGTCGTTGGTGGTATGGGTCTTCCAGGTCCGTCAAGGACCATTCCAAGGATGTTGAGGAGACGGATTGGATTCGGCTTGAGGCAGCAAGCTAGTCAGGTACGAGACTTCGCATCGTTCTCTGATATTAATCATCTTCAACCCGCCATTCGTCAATGGCGCGTTTCAGAATCGTGTCCCTGGACCCTGGTATTCAATACTTTCTTGCAAAAACGAAGTGTTAGAAGAAATCATTCCGCTAGAGAATTCCGCGCCAATAGCCTGGTAGAGAAGTTCGGTCTATTCCGGTTATACGTTGGCCCATCACAGACAACGTTGCCTGTATATCTCTGGCACTGAGCTGGGCAATGAATGTCGGATTCCGCACTGCTATATGCCATGTTGCTTGACTTGGGTGTGGTTTCAACACTGAGCTCCAATGCTGGAAATAATTGACCTACTAATACAGAAATGCGAGCTGAATGGTAGAAAACAAAGAACTTGAGGATAAAGTACGGATCCAACGGCCGCTATCTGTTGTTCCGTGTCAACGTACTGCAGCGTTTAACCTGCTTGCACCCTGTTTAGCTACAGTTGCTTTCCGTGTAATCCGAGGGTGGCGATCATTCACCTGAGCTCCTTCATTCGACTGTTCCTCTGGTCGACTTGATCAAGCTATCCTGCTTGTCGAACCTACTTGGGAAGCCCACGATTAAGCCACCGCCAATTTCAGCATCGACCAAGAACAATGCCGTACCACTGGACTCAAGTGCTTATCTGTTCCTGATGGGAATGAACAGGTCCACATAGAAAATAGAGCGAAGAGTTAGGTTGTCAGCTGTGGCCATAAGGCTTCACCGAATAAGCAAGGGGCTCTCAGCTGTCCGCATAGTCACCAAGGCCACGACGCAACAGAGAAAGCACTAGTCACCATTTTTGTTGTTCGATTCGTTCGCACAAGTCTCTTCACGGCCATATCTGTGCAGTATATTTTCTTGGATAAGAAATCAATGTCGCACTCGGATATCGGACTGTCATACACGCGGCTCTTAACCTGTCCAAGCTTTTTACCACGATACTCTAGGCACGAACTTCTTTCATCGTCCTATCATTCTGATTCATTGGTCGGTGGCTTTTCCGTTCTGATCCTTCGGGATTTTTACGAATTTCGACACTATCCACAGTAGGCAGAAACGTACATCACGTCCCGCAGGTCGCCAAGGACGTTTCTCGCCAGCCTGTGCCATGTGTGCGGCAGCACCACACGCAAGTGTCCTGCACAGAAAAGGCCCGAACTATTGGATATCTGTTAGTTTGATCATTTTGTCACGTTCTGTTCGACGACTATGCTTGAAACCACACGACCAACCGAGGCCAAAGCACTGGGGAACAATGGTCTCCTCCAGCACCCAAACAATAGCCTCAATGCTTCTACCTACGCACCCTAACCAATTGGTTGCATGGGGTATCGCCTAAGTCAACCAGTATGTATATGAAGAGGCAATTTCTGCCTAGTCACTATAAAGTCAGCTCCAGAATGTGGTCATGACTTCTTCACTGGCGCGTGTTTCCCCATCGTCTGACAAGATACGGCTATGGTCCAGAGATACTTAGACAACGTGGGGAATTTGTGAATGAGACACAAAAAAGGTCTGCGGTGATACAGTAGCTTGGAGAGACATGGACTACTCGAAACCGTTCGCGCGGGGATTCAGCACGAACATTAAAGTATATAACGTCCACGGAAGCCAAAGTCAACTGTCCGACGCAAATCACTCCGCAATAGATCATCGCGATCAAACTAGTCAAAAAGTCTCCAAAATGAAGTTTTCAACTGCTACCGCCGTCTGCGGCCTTGCCTTGGGTGTAAGTTTGCCTCTGTCACACAAATAGTATTCCTCATCCGCCTATCATTGTTGCTTGTCTAGTAAACCGTAGACCACAACACCCACTAACACACCATATCCAGGTCATGGCCATGCCCACGTTTGAATCTGCCCTCCCAGCCGGTTACACCGAGTACATCCCAGAATGGGAAGTCGAACTCTACCGGGGTGGTCCCATGGTCAAGGCCAGGGGAACCGTGGAAGAAGTCCGCGCCGAGATGATCAAGCGAAATCCCGACTTTGAGACGCACTACCCCATCAACACAACCGTCATCGATGAAGAGTTCGCAGTACTCGACAAGCGCACCGACTTTACCGGCTCTACCCACTACTGCGCCAACATGGGGCCTGCCAAACTGTCCCGTGTAAAGGAGGGAATTGCCTACCTGCGAAGTTTAAAAGGGCAGCCAACAAACGGTCCTGGGCCTGGTGCCTGCGGCCGAGTTAGCTGCTCATGGAACTCGGGCATCTGGTGGTGCAACAATGTAAGAAATTCTCCCTCTCCCTCGTGTGCTTAGTTCACATGAAAACTGCAGACTAAACCGATCCGAAATAGGATACTAATCCCAAGACGCTCAATGGCTGGAGTAGCATCGCCGACGGCGCTTATTACGTCATGATAATCTGCTCCGGCAACATGCTGAAGGACACTCTTAGCGGAGAAGCTATACATCCTACCAGGTGGTCCGTCCGTGTAGGGGGAGCCAAATGCTAAGTGTTGCGGTGCGCCTTGTGTCTTGTCTGGTGCCTTGTCGGGCCTAGGCATGAACCGTCCGAGTGAAAAACCGCTCAGCCCGGAGGAAGCATGCAAACGTCAGAAAGCCTCCATTCCCCATGAGTAAATGTAGTACAGGTATATGAAACGTCACATATGTAGAAGCCAGTATCATTAACTTATGTGAATAAAGCTATCTCTAGCGTTTGGTAAAAGTCCCAGACTTTAATGGTCCATACCTTCCCAATCACCATACCCACCACCTCAAAGAATTGCAGTATTAATCAAATGTTACGTACGTCCTTGTTAAACATGATGCTCTTAATGTAAGTCGCCTGGGTGATAACAGGGTCCGATGAACCAGGGAAACACTCATCATCTACTCCGCCCTGGCCTTTAAATCCTGTTAGAACGTCTTCTGAGGTTTGTTGGTTGTCCTTTTGTCCTGGTATCGACCCACAACGTGTATGGCCATTTCCAAAAGCGACCTTGCGTGCTCTGAAACATCGATTCGTTGTGCTTCCTCGACCGAAACTTTCTCTGACACTTTTACAGGCACAGCCCGTGGTCGTTTATCCCCAATCACTCCAATATTGCGATCCTGCTGAGGCTGGCGTCTTCTGAGGGTTGCGTCTTCGGCGTGGTTCAATATAGACCTTGACCCAGAGTGCCATAATTCTTCGGTCCTTTTATTACGGGCAGCCAACGCTTCGTCCGTTAACCGGTCGGTACCAGGTTTGTAAAGAGCTCGCACGTCCGGAGATGAGTCCCGCCAACTTTTGCTTTGGATCAGTTTTTCGTTATGATCCCAACGTTTGTTGCGCTCTATGGAACCTTTCATTGCTCGAGAGTTGTACAGTAGCTCTTGTTCGGCAGTGGGAATTGTTGGTGGTTTCATTCTCGGCTGCAGACCGAGGTCCTCCCTAGGGATGGCCTGCGACGAGGAAGTCAAAGTGGCAACTGATAATAGGGACCCCAGAGAATCGATGGACACATCCTCGATGCCAGCCTGGAACAGAGTCTGACTTGCGATCATCAATGCTGCTTCATCCTCTGGATTAGACATCACAGGTGAAGAGCGGCCTGCATTTGCCAGCGACTTGAAAGTCGGCTCAACGGCCAAGGGGCGATATTGTCGCTGACCTGGCGGTCCAGCAGTCAATGGCAACGGCACACCGCTCGCAGAGACAAGCTTATCCGAAGACTTGGAAGACTCGCCTCCAGTCGAATTGAGCTTTACGGGGTTTGGTAAAGCAGGAGCTGGTGTGCCATTTCTTTCGACCCATGGATCCTCAATTTTGAACGCAGCATCAAGCTGAGCCCGCCTCAGGTTGAAGATATCTTGCTTCCCATAGTTATCTGTATTAGATGAGTAGCCTCCCGCATCGCTTGACACCATCGGTGAATTGTACAATGCCGCAGCCGGGGGACTTGTCGGAGCAGTAGTCCCCATGGCAGCCGAGTCCAAGGCAGGTGGCCGTAGCCCTTTTCCAATCTTAAGCCTCATCTGAGCACGCTTCTGGCTGGGATTTGGGTAGGAAGCCAGATTATTCCAAGACTGGGTCGGAATTCTCCTGAAGCAGTCTTTATCCCAGTCATCCATGTCATTGTCACTGCTCTCGTCGACAGAATGATGGTCCTGATAAAGTGTCGCCACTTTGTCCTGGCTATCTTGTTCGCCCAAGGAAGCCGAGAGGGCCTTCGGAGTGTTCCCTGAGCGAATTTGCGGCGTATCTATCGGCATCTTCGCAGCAAGGTGATCCTGTTCGCCAAAGGGGCTTACGGCCCGGTCGTAGTTCTGCTGCAAAGGAGTGTACTGCCGCAGCGCCGAGAGAGGACGGCTTATGGGACCTTTTAGCGACAGCCCTGCCAACACCGTCTTCGGAAAGAGGGCAAGATCGGAAGGAATACCACAAGCCGACCACTTGGGCAGACGTCCGCGGCGAGTAGGCGGCTGCAAAGGTTGAGATGAACTTGGCTTGTATATGGTTCCGGCTGTGGTGTAAGTGGGCTGATCAGATGCCACAACACTCGAGTTGGCAGCTGATGATGCAGTAGAAGCGGCATCCGAGGTGGTTGGAGTGTCCATGGTGTCAATAATAATAGCTTCCATACAGACAGACCGATCTTCTACTCCTCGTGCCTTCGTTTTGATGGGAAACTAAAGAGATCTGGCGGCAGGTCCAAGTTAGAACAAATATTGAGCTCGAGTACAGATAGAGTAGAAGGAAATGGCGCGTAAGTCTCCAAAGATCCTGCTTCCGCCAAAGGAGGAAAGAAGAGAATTCTGTTTTCGCAAATTTTTTGAATCTTATTTTCCTGGACACCAACTAATATTCTCAAGATCCAAACGAAAGTGGTCTTTTGAAGGACGTGAAATCAACGGGTACCCAACAAAAAGTAGAAGAGAATTTGTGGAAGCAGAAGCCAGGTAAATGTGAGAATGACTGCAAAAGCCGCAGAAGGAGACGTCTTCAAAGTCGAGGAAGAGGGACAAGGAGCTTAAGCCAACGCTCCTTCCTGGAGTGCGGTATCAACAGAGAGGGAAGGAGCAACTTTCGCAAACTTTTGTAGAAAATGCAGGAACGGCGCTTCGACCGGTTACATATGTAGGGTTCGCGCACTCACTTTGATCAGATCCAAAAATTTAAACTGCACAGCAAGAACATAGTCAAAAAAAGAGAGAAAGGGAAAGGGGGAAATATGGATAAGGATATGTGGTAGTCCAGCCCATTCGAATATGCGCAAGGTCTACGAAGACGGGTAAGATAGTCCAAAATGAAGTCGTTCATGAAATGAACGAAGGAAGAAGGGAAGGGGGACATCGCATGAAAAGATCGGATGCAAGTCAGAAGAAGAGCTGCAAGTGAATTTATGTCTGGTTCAGTTTGAGATTTGGGTTTGGTGTCTGCCAGCTGCGGGCACTCGCGCTCGCACTGGCAGAGGCTGTGAAAAGTGAAAATGTCAACAAGCGAAAGTGAAATGTGAAAGTGAAAAGTAAAATTCACAGGCTCTCACCAAAAAGACAGTCCACCAAAAGCTGCCTGTCCTTGGTCTCAAAGCCGTCAAAGACAAAAAAAAAAAGAGGCGCCACACAAAACATCTAGCACGGCACTAGAACAAACGGATTCTTTGCAAGACGACATTGACCGTGTCTTTTTGCCATTCATACGCCGTATCGAACTCGACCTAGCCTCTACACAGGTAAATAAATATGTTCCCTCCTCTTGCACTGCTCGCTCCTCTCCAAATCAGGCAGCTGTGCCTTGAAAGTCTCACAACGTAACAGACGCTGGACACCGTCTTGCAACCATAATACCAAATTGAAGAGGCCAAATATTCCACACCTCGTTTGCGCGTCTCGTCAAACGACAACGTTGGAACAGCGGGTGGCTTACCAGCAGCATCACTGCCAGAAGCTTTGTCCCAAGCAGGCCATGCAGCTTTGCTACAACACCAACAACTATGCAAAAGTGTAGCCACCTCGTAACAAGTTCGCTGCCCGTTCTTGCCGTGGCTTCTCGCCCGGAAGACCAGCTTGCCTCTGTACTCAACAAAACAATAAAAGAAATATAAACAGAAAATGACCAGAACCTGTCGTCTTAGTATTTGCCAAAGGGGCGACCAGATCGGCCCCATATTCCCCTTTACAAGACCAATAAATAACATGAATAATTATCTCCAAGCCCAGTCCGAAAATAAAGGCCAGGAAAGTACTCGAGAAAACGTCTAGAGGTAGTGTGGGTCCCTTTGTATGTATCAAAATTTAACAGCTAAAGGATTGTGCTGAAAGGTAAGTTCGCAAGGATAGAAGTTCAACCTCTTTATGATGTGGGTTGAGAAGATTTATTTTGTCGATTGTGGATTAAGATCAAAAGTCGGGAAGTCCTCTGCTCTGCCATGCTCGGGTTTCTAAATCCGTAAAGAGTGAAGGATGAAACGAATCCAATAGCTCGGCGACTCGAAAGGCCGGGATCTATCAATGATTGGGTGTGGCGCAAGCTAGTTCAAGTCCAAAGTTAAATGGCGCCAGTCGGATACGCACTTCCTGGAATCATTCCTGGTCCGGTTCGGTTCGGCCCTGGGACACGTGAGCCAGGTAGCTGGAAGTCGGGGTTGTTGTTCAAGAGCACATCTTGACGCTGCTGCTTCGGTACAGGTCGGCGGGTCGGGGGTCCTTGGTTGGGCATAGGCGGCTGTGGTTCCCATCGAGGGTTTACTCCTCGTTGCGAAATAGAAGTAAAGTTGGATCGGTCAGATTCCGCGGGACTTCGTGCCCTACCGCCAGTGGCGTGGGTATCCTCGTACACAGGTTCGATGTGTGTAGGTGCGTGGCCTGGAGCCAGTCCAGATGGAGGCGTTGTATCGAATCGGGGATTAGTATCTTCGTAATAGTCACCTCGTGATCCTGATCTAGTGGGGAGCATGTTTTGGCCAGCCGGTGACGCTGCGCGTGGTGAGTTTCTACCCCCGTTTTGGTTCCAGGCGGCCCGTGGTGGAACATATTGTTGTGGTCTAACAAATGTTAGTGAGATGGGCAACACAGATTGGCAGTACGTCAGATTCAGGTTAGGGAGAGGCATACTCGTCCGTGCTGTATCTGCTTCCGTCACTCATGACGGTTTCACGAGCTCCTCCAGGCATGGGGCGTCCTTGCTGCAAGCCAACCATTCCAGCAACATCCGCATCACTGTCTCGAAGTTGGTTATGGTGACCGTAAGCATTTGTAGATGGCGGATCAAGTGGAGTCGCATCCATTTCAATGGCTCGCATACCGCCTGCGCCTGCGACTTGTCCTGGCAAAGGCGGAGGAGACTCAGCTCGAGGAAGATCCTGGTTATCCACCGCCGAGCCGTGGTTGCTGCCGTTCCATCCGCGGTCCAACGACGTTTGCGATGGTTGAGACTGTCCATACGGCATAACATACTCATCACCAGAAGCCTTCCGATCATATTGACCCGGGGGCATATTAGCGTAGCCTCCAGTAGGCGGCGGCCCGCGTCCTCCTCCTGGCCCGTATGCTCCACGGGGTGGAGGACCATAACCACCTCGCCCACGAGGTCCCCCTCTACCAGGCGCAGGGCCATAGCCTCCTCTTCCTCCGCCCCGGCCTCGACCTGCTACGCCGTAGGCATCGAATCCTCCACGGCCATAAGGACCACCACGCCCCCCTCGGTAACCTCCACCCCGTCCGCGGCCGTAGACATCTGGTCCATTGATGGGGTTTCCATAACGGTCATGTGATGGCGATCGTCTTGAATTTGCCAAACTCGCGGCATCCCCCATGTTTGCCATCTCGTTGTGCATGGTATTGGGTGATCTCTCAACGGGACTTCGTTGAGTCAGGGGAATCCTCTCGTCGCTAACTTGGTCGTCCTTTCGCTGGCTTTCAAAGGTTGCAAACGTCGGGAGGGAATCGCCTCCAGCACTTCCTCCACTCACCATGGGAACAGTAGGCTGGCTTCCAATGACGGGAGCAGGCTTGATCTGGCCTTCTCTATTGTAGTAATTTTCGCCGCTCATCTCTGCATTTTCTGCGATGCGCTTCTGTCGGGCTTTCCTACCAACAATGGTCCGTCGCATAGCACAAGATACAACAGCGCAGATGGCAAGGATTATGGTTGCAGCCAAGACCATGTAGGTTCCCCAAGCCATGTGAGGGATGAAGAGTAGCACATCAATCACAAAGGCGACGAGGGAGACCACAAAGGTAATGAGGATGAAGATGAAGAGGACAAGGAGATATCTCGATGAATGTGACGAACTGTGCATATGAGCAGCGACAGCCAGACAGAACATGACGAGGGTCAGGAGTGCCGCCACCGGGTGAATGACCAGAATAGCCGACAATGTATGTCGAACTGAGCTGGGCAAGTCGAATTTTTGAGTGTCGTCTGTCAAAACTCCACCTAGAGGGAGGTGTCAGTATGGTTACCAAATTGGTGGTCCATATGAACGGTTGTCCAGTGTTCGCAATGGGGCGATATACACATACCTTGCGGGTACCCTATGGCAATCTTGGTGCATTTGTCACCCTCACAGTAGCCAAAGACGCCATATTTGACGTTTTTAAATGCTCCCAAGGGAACAAACTTGGTGACGGGGATAGAAATGACTGATAAGAGGAGTAAAACGAAAGCCGCAAACAGCAGCACCGACAACGGCGTCGCTGGTCGAATCATGCCGACAACAGCCAGCTACACCGGCGAACGAAAGTTTATCGCAGGATCGTCGTCGCCCAACGTAATGCTCAACTGTGTACGGTAGTCGGCAAGTCGTCAACAGCTCCGGGCAACTACAATGCGATGATGCGTTGGGCGATCATGGAGATTGAGATTGCGCGAGTAGAGGAAAGAATGAGTCGACTGTTTGATTTTCCCACCGACAAAAAGAGAGTACGTCAATCAATGTTGTTGATGATGCTATAAGTCGTCGAGGCCGAAGTTTATCATCCAAGCGCCTCTTGTCTCCGTAGTGACCAGCAGCGACGGCGTCAAAAGTTAGTCGATAATCGAGCGCGGGAGCGAGTGAGCGAACGAATGAACGAGCGAGCGAGCGAGCGAACGGGCTCGGGTCGTCCGGCGAAATGTCGAGATGATTGAGGCCCACGACGTCTGCTTCTACAACATACCAGACGTAAAGCGACCGCTTGCTGGATGTTGGAGCGACGTTTCAGTTTGCTGCGAGACAGATCGCGCACAGGTGACGAAGAGGATGGGGATGCTCCAGCTTCAAGTTGTTTTGGGGTCAGAGGGAACAAGTGTCTGGTCGGTTATGCATGGTCTGCAAGGCGAGACCCAGTTGCCAAACAATAAGCCAGACCAGATTCGAGACACAAACGGCGACGGTGCATTGCAGCGGGTTCCAGTCAGATGCAAGACGATTGCAGCACTGCGAGCGGCTTGACGACGACGCCAAGGGCCAGGCCAGTTGCGTTTGATGGGGGAATGTCTGGTCTGTCTGGCCTGTCGAGTCTGTCGAGTCTGTCTCATGGCCGGTTCAATGGCCCTGTCCTGCCCATTTGATCCATGTCTTTTCTGGTTGGAACATTGAATTCATGGCGGCCAGTGGACGAATTAGTGGGGCTCAAAGGGCTTGGCGAGCTTGATTGGGGGGAGTTGGACGTGGCTTCTCTGGGGCGCGGGATTGGAGGGCGGACAGAGTCCACAGAGTCCACTGTATTTGCACATTGGCCCTGCTAGCGCCGCCATCTGGCAGGCAACCCCAGGCGATTGCTCCTTCTCTGGCCACCTGCTTGGGACCAGACAAGACCAGACTTCAATTGACCAGACCCAACTTTTTTTCAACAATGAATTGACCAGACCTACCAGACACAACCGAACCAGACTTGACTCGACCCGTTTCTTCCAGGCACTGGCGGAGCAAGTGAACCAATGGGCCCCAGCCGCCAGTTGTAGCACACTGCCAATCGGGCCAGGTCCCAGTGTGGTCACTGATGTCAAGGTCCATGTCGTAATGTTTTGTGGGGGTGAGGCCAGACTTGATACTTTCTTGGCAAGTGCACCCAGACTTGACTTCACTTGACTTGACCTCAGTCTGCTTGTCAGTCGGTGCCACCTTTCAATGCCGTCAATTGAGTCAGAATCAAAGGCATTTGTATTTCTGCTGTAATATTCGCATCAGCATCACCATGATCTGCAGCAACACACTCCAGCGGCGTGACTGGACTGACTCCACTCGAATCGTCAGTCTGTCTCGAAACATGGAAGCAGGATTGACAGCTCTGACTGTTGACTTTGGACTCCTTTTTTCATTTTGCTTCTTCAGCGTTTTCTTTTGCTTCGTCCACGAGGGGCCAACTCTGACCCTGGCACACGCGAAATCGAAGACATGGATCACGATATCGACTTGCGCCAACTCCACGCTAGAACCTGCCCCAACTCGGTGACATGCAGCACGCAGATGTGTGGCGTTTGGATTCCTCGCTTTTCCTTGTTCTTCAATCCAGCAGTTTTTCTGGGCCTTATTCACCTCATTCACCTCGTTCTGGTCAACACCGGGGATGAACACCATCACTTCCAGCAGCCATTTACAAGACCATCATCTGCACGCACCCACATCTATCTAACCAAGTCGAGGACCATCCCCCCAGTAGCCACCCATTAGCGGTTGAAAACATCGTGTTGGATGCCAGAAATGCGAGCCCAAGCTTTCTGCACACCTGTTGGCCTTGGATACTCCGTCGCGCGCAAAGGTTCCCCGAGCTCGATTCGCTCCGCTCGCGTGGCTTGCTGGAAGGCAGCTTACCCTTTCCAGAAGGTGCAAACACACATCAGCACATTGAATATTCACGCATTCTGGCAAGTCTGTTGTTGGGCATGACCAGCAACAGCAAGTAGGCCACGGGTCATAGATCTCCAGCTGACTTTGAGCATTCTGGAATGACAGGCTCAACATAATCACAAGAAAGAAGCTGTTGAGCGGCTCATACTACGCCTCATATCATGGCTGGAGTGTCTCATCCGCCACGCATCGATCAAGCCCCTTGTTCCATTGGCCCATCTCCCGTGCAGAGTTGTATTCGAGCCCATTGTCTGTGCGCGCCCGAGGTAAATGCTTATTTATGTGTTACAGAAGACGAGACTTTGTGCAGTGATATTTGAGTCAAGTCCAACAGTCTTCTGTGACCTCGCCCTTGCATGGAGGGAGATATGCCAGTTGGTTGTCGTTGCATCATCTATCATCATGGAATGGGACAAATGGTCTCAACCTCTACGGAGTACTCTGCCCTCATTTGCGGCGGATCTTCTTGATTCAATATTGAGCCAACCGTTGTCTCTCTGCTGAGTCCCTTGGTCTACCCTGGTAAGCTCCCGTTCTAATATTGTGCCTCTAGGGCATTTTCCTGGATATTTCAGGCGTTGTGTCGCATCGGCCTAATCTGAATTGAGGAGCACATAGGTACGGAGTATTACTGTTCGCTTGCCGCTCTCCCCGTGTCAGGGTATAATCGATGCATTAAGCCGGAAATTGGAGGTGCCACAATGGACACACAAAATGCTCCTGCTTGGGGCTGTATCGTATCATCAATGACCGTCCACATCTGTGACAAAGAGGCCGCGTGTGTACTCCCGTTTGTGGGATGCTTCCCTTTGCCCCTGTCGACTTCAGCATCACCCTGGCATCTGACTCCCAACTGGTGTGAGAGAACATTGAGTCTTTGTCTTAGTTTGACGATCCGCGACAGATCTGCACCCGGGCCATCGTTTTAGAGATGCTCATGCTTCTGGGCTGTGCAACGGGAGCCTCATGTAAGTCTCTTGTCGCGGGTCGTTGATAGTTGTCCATGATCTCGTCACCAACCTGGAGCGCCTGTGGGAATCTTGGCGGTGGTATTTCTCTCTTCACTAATGGATCATTCCACTCTTTTCTTCCAGTATCCTAGGAGCGAACTGCTCTGGGACCTGGCAGATTGGCATCTGCAGCTTATGCCCCACAGACATGCGGCACGGT
This sequence comes from Pochonia chlamydosporia 170, assembly GCF_001653235.2. Classification (NCBI taxonomy): domain Eukaryota; kingdom Fungi; phylum Ascomycota; class Sordariomycetes; order Hypocreales; family Clavicipitaceae; genus Pochonia; species Pochonia chlamydosporia. The sequence goes on along the minus strand of NC_035792.1, from coordinate 3,068,054 downwards.
GGGTTCAATTCAAACCTTTGTTTCTTGTTCCTGAATTGCTGGCACGTGTTTGCTTCGAGACGTAAAGGAAGTGCGCCGGTGAGCGCAGCTGATTGTAGCACAACATGGCACTTCTTGATATGACGGGATGGATATGGAGCAAGACCACTGAATGGATGTCGGAAGCAGGTCGCATTCATCCGATGCATGAGATTTAATGCCAAGAGGTTCGTCTTGAAAACAGTACCTTTTTGAAAGAACGCGACAGCCCATCGTTCAACATTATAGCTCCTTTAACTCTGCAACCGATCTACCTGGGCATAATACCGATGTAGAGATCTATAAACATAAATTATTCTTGAACCGGGGATAAGATCCATCATTATGATTGTTTTATTCCCGATAATTGAGATATCAGCCAGTGCTTTCATCCAGCTCAGATTGCCACCATGTCAAAGCTGCGCGAAAGTGCTACCCTAGAGGAAGCCAAGATTTGTCGCCAACGGCCCTCAACTCTCCAATGTCATATGATGTTGCGACTAGAACTGCAAACCGCCAAGAAATATTCATCTTCAATCCTCCGGACATTACAGTCTTCCGCTACACCGTATCCGTCGACATCCGCCTTACACTCGGACATCTCGTGAGAAGGACCAAAGCCCGGACAAAACCCCGACCGGACCCGGATATAAACCATCTCGGCCATTTGCCTCGGGCCCACGCGAGCTCCTCCATCCCTGCCTCACAAAAAGCCCACCAAATCCTTATCAGATTCTTCCCATTCACAACTCACAACCAACCCCAATGCTCGCGTGCTAAAGAACAACCCTCCCCAAGGCGACTCAACAGCCGGGCACAAACCACCCAGCATGTTCCGCCACAGCACCCTCACCCTCAGTCGCACAAGAGCACACCTCCCTCGCAGCATCGTCAATGACGTCGTATCCAGTCGTCGCCGCATCGGCGGATTCCAACCCCTCCGACCCCCTTCCCCCGAAGAGCTCGGCGCCCCCCGAGCAGCAAAGCAATACAAAAAAGGACGAAGATGGACGCGCTGGCTCCTAATCGGCGCACTCACCAGCGGCACGATCTACCTCGCCGACCGACAAATCTACGCCTCGGGCTTCGCACGCACACTCCGCACGTTCACGACCACGCTCCTCGTAGCGGTGGACTACAAGATCAACTTCCGACAGGAGCCCATCACGGCTGGGTCCGTGCCGGAGCTGCACGCCCGCAACGCAGAACGCCTGTTTGACCTGCTCCGCGCGAATGGCGGGCTGTACCTCAAGATAGGGCAGGCGGTTGCGATGCAGAGCGCGGTGCTGCCGCCTGAGTTCCAGAAGATGTTTGGGCGAATGTTTGACGACGCGCCGCAGGATGAGTGGGAGGATGTGGAGGCCGTGATTAGGAGGGACTTTGGGAAGAGTGTGGAGGAGGTGTTTGGGGTGAGCTTTACCGGGAGGGAGGGGATGGGGGTGATGGAGCGGAAGGCGAGGGCGAGTGCGAGCGTTGCGCAGGTTCATTGGGCGAGGTTGCAGGATGGGCGGGAGGTGGCTATTAAGATTCAGAAGAGGGAGATTGCGAAGCAGATTGCGTGGGATTTGTGGGCTTTTAGGTATTTTTTTGCTGAGAGAGGAGTGATGATGATGATGGGGGAAATGCTAACTGGTGTAGGGCGGTGACGTGGATCTACTCAAAGTGGTTTGACCTTCCGCTGTATACTCTTGTTCCGTTCATCACGGAGCGTCTTGAGCTGGAGACGGATTTTCTTAATGAGGCCAAGAACTCGGAGACGATGAGAAACTTGGTCAACTCGGAGAAGAGTCTCAAGGGGAGGGTGTACGTTCCGGTCGTTTACTCTGATTTGACTACGAAGCGCGTCTTGACTACCGAATGGATCGAAGGGGTACGGCTGTGGGATAAAAAAGCACTTACATCACGGTGGCTAGGCGGTCATGGTAAAGGCTCACCTGGCGCGAAAGCTCCATTGCCACCCGTGGATATGGCCTCTGCTCGTCGCGAAATTCGTGCGAAGCCGTACAACGAAAAGATTAAGCCCGAGCGCCAGGAGTGGAAAGGTCTTCGGGGTCGCGGTGGTCTTGGACTCTCCACCAAGGAAGTCATGACCACCATGGTCGACTTGTTTTCTGCGCAGATTTTCAAATGGGGCGTTGTTCATTGCGATCCTCACCCGGGCAACATCTTCATCCGGCGTCTTCCCAATGGACGTGCGGAACTGGTACTTATCGACCACGGTCTCTACGTGTACATGGCTCCCAAGTTCCGGCACGAGTACAGCGCCTTCTGGAAGGCCCTCATGACGTTCGACAACAAGACCATCTCGAAAGTAACGTCAGAATGGGGCATCAAGGGCGCCGATTTCTTCGCCAGCGCTACCCTAATGCGACCATACGAAGGCGGAGATAACTCGCTCCGTGACAGCATCAAGAAAGATCTGGAGGGCAAGACGCCAGAAGAGCGCCACTACGCCATGCAGCAGCTCATGAAGCAGAGTCTCAAAGACATGCTTGCGGATGAAGAGAAGTGGCCCAAGGAACTCATCTTCATCGGCAGGAATATGCGTATCGTCCAGGGAAATAACCAGTATCTCGGATCCCCCGTCAACAGAGTCAAAATGATGGGCGAGTGGGCCAGCAGGAGTCTGTTCCAGGATAAGAACCTGCCGCTGACCCAGAGGATGACCAACGCCTGGAGACATGTGCTCTTCAAGACTGTCATGTTTGGCACAGACGTGGCATTCTACTTCTTCAAAGTGAGACAGTGGTTGGGACTGGGCGGCGGAATGGAGGACGAGATGGAGAGGAGGATGAGGGGCATGGCTCAAGATTACGGTATTGAATTGCAGCATGATGTCTTTGAGGGATAGAAGCTGCGCTTTGCGAAATGATATGGCTTGAAGCTGGACATCTGGACTGGTTGTACGAGTGCATATTGCTGGCGGGGAACCTAAAAGGCGAATTTTCGTTTCAGCGATGGCGTCATGGATTCAAACGTGTATAATAATGGGATATGAGATATATCCTGCTTTGCATCTCATTAGTAGACTAGACTTGTATAGATGGCATACCACTCTGTAAATACCTCTTGGTCGCATGTAACGGTGATGATACCAATTTGTGCGTTGGCGAAGGGACGTGTCTGACATGTCTTTGACCTGTAAAAGTTTGAAAGTGAGAAATTTGACGTATTCTCGTAAATGTAACAAGTCAGGTATAGCGGGTGCTGAGTTCATATACGTATTCATGGTATACTTACGACGTATATTCCACCGAACAATCAAGGCACAATGGAGACGACAAGTCAACGAAGCTGGCGGCCCGAGTTGGAGAGGTCTCAGGTGAATGAAGAGCAACCTGTGCTACACTGCCGTTGGAAACATGAAATATTCCATGTCCACGGCCCCGCCATAATACCAAAAATACTTGGTATGCCTGGCCATGCCCTGTCGTTTCACTGTCCTCGCAACTTGGGACAAACCTGGCTCTGATTGGATTGAGGTTCAGGGGCGCCGATGGACTCGCTCACGTTTCAGATTGTCCTGTAATTTCGACTGTAATTATTCCCCAATTAGACTTTTAAGCCCCCAGCCCTGCTCAGTTTGTGCAACTGTCAACCCATGTTACCCGATGCAAGGACCGAATTTACTGGCTTGGGTACAGTGGTTATTGCGCAAAGACCGCAACGGTTGGCTAGGGTTATGCTTAGCTTTTAAGGCGACGTGCGTTCCGGGGCGAAGGGAACGACAATACCCTGTGCGTGAGGGACAAGGAGAAGCACACTGGAGATTGACAAAAATAGCTGGAAAAGACAAAAGGTGAAGCAAGTGCGGCAGAAGGAAGAACCGTAGGTGGACAACTCTGGCCAAACCGTGTTGAAATAGATCAGTGGTACGAACCACCAACATCGGTTGGACAGAGTCCTCGTATCGTGAGTGGCAAGCCGCATCTGCAGTGTGGTAAAAGGCGCTCAGTCGAGTAGTTCGGTTCAGAGGCTCAAGTGCCTGGCGCGAGGCATCTAGGACTTGTCGCGACGGTGGCGCCCATGAGATGCATAAGAACCCTCGAATCCTTGATGTTTCGGGATTTGAAATTCATGCAGAGTTACCTGTTGGACTAGAATCAACGCCAGGAAGTATCAAGTTAAACAAGTGCATGACACGTGCATCCTGAATACAGACCTGGTACTCACTTTGAGCACCGCCATCCAGACATTGAGGCAGGCAAAAGTTCCCCAATAAGAAATGGACCTCAAAAGCAGTCGGGGGATTGAAGTGCTGTGTTATCGCTGCAGACTTGTATAACTGACAAGATGCATCAAGTCAGAGGCTATGCTATATGCAGTCTCAGCACTTGGAACATGTCTCGATGTTACACTTTGCATGTAACCCTGGGCTATATACGGAGTCCTCCACAGACCATTGTGGTCGTGTAGCTTCGGAATGCGACCTCGACTGGTCTTACATGCGGACCATGGCTCGAAGGTCTCTCCTTTAGTGAACCATCTGCATTGGGCGATTGATGTCAAGCATGCAACTGAATAGAGTCGATGTCGCTGTAAAGTCAAGCAGACCAAGCTGAGGTCGCAAGACATAATATGACGAGGCCTACTGTAAATGCAGCATTCTTGACCAACTGTGGTCAACTCATCACTTCTCTGGCTGGACACATCCGTTCAGAGACCAATTGCCGGAACTTTGTGTGCGTCTCAGCAATCGTCTGTGGTGGCTTTGTCTGCGTGCATAAGATGCCTGTGGCACTGCACACACCACACATGTCGAAAACTTGGGTCATGCTGGATTCCACTTGCCGGGGTCTGTGTGCTTTTGAACTTGTTCTTGTGACTTGACAAGACAAATCTGATAGTTTGCGCCTTTGTGCGGCTTTGTCCCAAGTCGAAGTTTTTGTGTCTTGATGGCGCAACGGCGGTAGTCAGCTCTTCGCCATTCAGCTGGTCAAAATCCGATGCATGTCGCGATGCCAGCGCATTGCGGCACTGGACATCTACAAATATGTCAATAGGTACTTGCTTCCGCTTTCGTGGTATGTGTCGTTGCTGGTACCGTGGCGTGCCCAACCGTCCCGATCGAATGGAGTCCTGCTGTGTCCCAAAGCCCCTATTTTTGTTCTTTCGCAGTCCACACGTGCTGAACTGGCGAAAACGACGGTTAGACCCTGCAGGCGGATGTCCCACTTCAGCATCCGACTGGAGTCAAGTCCCACTAGATGTGAGCTGCCTCTCAAGAAGCGGGAGTATTGCACAGAGGACAGCGTGCACTTATCCCCATCTCGTCCAAGCGTCCCTGCTGGGGTGTGCCGCGCTTGGTTCGCGCAGAGCGATGGAGTCAATATGCGCAGACAGGTTGAAAATTCGACAGTTGAGAGCGTCGACTAGAGAGCATCCAGAATGTTAGCCTACCTACCTCAAGCAGGACTTGCACACTTCAGCTTGAACTTGAACATGGCTACCTTGTAATCTGTATTACAGTAAAGTTGTAGGACCGAGTGATGCCCAGTCGTTATCCACCAAAGGCTCGTTAGCGCAGGGAACTTGTCAGGCATTCAGAGATTCTGAAGTGGCCGGGGCCATCGCAGTCGTCGTCGCTGACCTGACCCAGCCCAGGAGGTAGTTGACCCCAGAAAAGAAGCAATGTTACAATAGTGACCCGTGAGTGAGCCTCCGAACTCGTGGTCGATGACACGTCTCTGATGTGTCCCCCGCTGATTCATGGCAGCTGGAACTGTCCGTGTTGACCATCCGAGACAAAGCTGAGATGGCGGTGGTGGAAAAAGCAACTTTGATGAGAGACGGCATGAGTATTTTTTTTTTCTAAAAATTGAATCTGCGGGGCAGACAAAGCATGACTGTATTTGAGTACCGAGGAAGTACAAAGTACGAATTATGGGAGCTTGGGTACCTGGTATCTCCGAGAAGGAAGGTGCGAACTTGTCAGGTTGGTAATTGCCCTCCGAGAAAAAGGTACCAGACTCTGTGTGCATATACAAATTTATGGAGGGGCTCTGAACAGGGCTTAATTATCAGGCATGGATAAATGGAGTCTTAATACAGAACAAAGGACATATTGATTTCTAGTTTGGAAAGGCTTACATGCCTACTGACGGAACAGGCAGTTTGGGCTGGATCTTCTCTGGTGCGATATTGCTGCAACAAAGGTTTTCTCTTCGGTGGTGTCCCATCCATGAGATCAATTGATCGGCCACGCATGTCGTCCAATCTGCATGCCAGGAACCCTGGCGCTGGGATGGATGCCCCTTGCCCTGCTCACATGTGGTGGCAGCTCGCGGGCGACTTTCAGCCTGCCCGCTCCATGCAGCGCAGCTAGTTGACGAGTACCATTGGCTCAATTTGGCCCATTGGCCCCACCAGACCCGTTGCGCCTCTGGTTGTCAGGGGTTCACAGTCTGGACGTCCCCAACTGCCCCCAAGTCTCCGCCGCTACCGAAACCTTGGGGCCTCCACTTGGAACATTGGAAGCTCTTTCGCTCATTTTGGCCACGCCTGTCTCATCAAGCTCGCACGCACGCAACAGCGCATCCCGCCCAGAAATAGCGGCTTCCCCTATTCTCAATCATCCATTTCGGGTCTGGTCAAGCTCAGATACAGCTCATGAGTGGTGGCGAGTTGTAGTCTGGTGGTCAATTCGCCCAGACCGTGGCCCGTGGAGGACAATGGTCAAAGTGGTCCAACCGCTCCGTCTCTGGAAAGCATCAATTGATGCAATATCGATCGCCGTGCTCCATCCGCCCAACCTGGACTTGGACGTGGACTTTGACTTGGGGACCTGGCCGACTGGGTCATGACAAGGCAACCTGGATGAATTTGGATGGCATGGTGCTCTGTATGGTGCAGTGAATGCGCTCACAAAGACCCTGCTGGTATTGTGTTCCCTCTCTCCACGCCTCGATTGAGTCTTGTGCTCCGTGCTCACTTATTTTCAAATCAGGTTCACAGCTCGCGCTTTTAACCCTTACCTTTCATTTCTGACAATCTCCCGCGAGCAGATCTTGCCAATTGCATACAATTTACCGAACAGCAGCTTTTCAGGGACATTTTTTGCCGTGGTCGTCCTCGTACTGCGGTATTGTCGAAACGCACGATACAAACCTGCGGACCAGCAACATTAGTTGCTCAAGCCATCCATCCAAATTGACGGGACCCGTTGTGCAGCTCGAGAAGCGATCCCCTAATCTCCACAAGGCTCAAAGCTGCTCAGTCCAACAAATCTCGTCAAATTCCCTACATTTGGTTTGTGCTGTCAGGACTCTGACTCTAGCTCGCTCTCTCTCTGACACACAGTTGCACCGACGGCAGCATAGACCAGTCTTGGGCTCGTATCCAACTCTCGAGAACTCCTTGTCGCTCCAAAATCTCTTGCATCGGCAACCCACTTGCGCTGGTGTATTCCTGCTCAACACCACCAACAAATCATCTCTCCAACAGCCAGCAACCATCACCCGAGTTCCCCCTTGACCATTGGAGCCTAGGCGCTCAACACCCCCCCCCCGTGGCGGCGCATCGCATCAAATCATTCCCACATAGCTGTTTGACCCCTGGTTGGTTACGCCGTTCTATTTCCCATCCCCCCTCCTGCGTCCTGCACTCTGAGTTGCGTGGACCGCGTGGATCCGTAACCCAAGTGTCATTCATTGAAAGCCATCACACTCTCTCCAAGCGCTCTCGCTCGCCCCTTCCCAACTTCTTCCTGTAATGAACGAAACGCGACCACGTCGCTCCAGTTTCGGAATGTTGCTACGACGAAGCAAGAGCGGTGATCTGGGCAAAGGCAGCAAGAAGGCTCAGGCCCTTAGGGAGGCTGAGCTTGAGCGCCAGCGTCAAGCCGCGTCGCGAGTTCCCCCAAAGCTGCCAGAGTTTGCCAACAATACCGAGCAATTGTCAAAGGCCTTTCCCCAGGAACTTCAGCAGTCCGAATCCGCCTACAGCCTCTCCAATTCCGGTTCGGGTGGTGGTTATTATGTGCGAGCTTCCACAGAACCGCGCAACTACATGCCCAATTCCGCTCCGCCAGTGCCGCCCATTCCCAACAACGCCTTCGACCCTTACGCCAGAACCGAGAGTATGACGCACCGAGGACGTTACAGCTATGCCAGTAGTGCTATTAGCTCTATCAACAGCCCTAGAAGGGTTCGTAGAAGAAAGGATCCCACTCCATTCAAGTGAGTTGCCCCTCCAGTTGATGACGCAGTGTCTAAGTCAATCGTCATTCCTTTTGGCAACGTTCGCGCGCTAGCTTAGCCTCCTTCTCCCACTTTCTTCATTGTCCCTAACTGTTAGAAATATAGCATTCTGGTCATTGGAACCACCGGCGCCGGCAAAACCTCGTTTCTAGAGTTTCTCAAAACGGCGCTGGCTCTGCCACCACGAAAGCGATCCAAGAAGACGGAAGATGATGATTTCCAAATTCCAGCTCCAGCCTCGGGCAATTTTGTTCCCCATTTCATGGAAACCGAGATTGACAATGAGCGCATTGGTTTGACTCTGTGGGATTCCGAGGGCATTGAGAAGAATTTGGTCGACTTGCAATTGAGGGAATTGAGCGCCTTCCTTGAGAGCAAGTTTGAGGAGACCTTCACTGAGGAGATGAAGGTTATCCGATCTCCGGGCGTCCAGGATACCCACATTCACGCCGTATTCTTGATTTTGGATCCATCTCGTCTCGACCGCAATATTGCGGCCTCTCGAAACAGAGCAACTGGTTACCAGGGAAATGGGGCTCACAGTTCACACAGTAGAGGTTATGGTGCTCTTGAGGAGGGCCTAGACCTCCAAATCTTGCGCAGCCTTCACCGCAAGACCACTGTCATTCCTGTTATTTCGAAAGCCGACACAATTACTACCAAGCATATGAATGTGCTAAAGAAGTCCGTTTGGGATAGTATCAAGATGGCAGAGCTCGATCCCCTCGAGGCACTCGGATTGGATGACGACAGTGACAGCATTTCCAACAGAATTGATGAGGAGGAAGAAGAAGAAGATGCCGATGAAACAAAGGAACCGGGCTCTTCTCCACCATCGTCTCCGAACTCCAAGAGATTATCGAGCCAGTCTCTCCGGCGCCATAAGGAAGAAAGCAAGGAAGATGAGATCCCATTCCTACCTCTCTCCATCATCAGCCCCGATTTGTACGAACCTGCAGTGATTGGCCGCCAATTCCCTTGGGGATTCGCAGATCCCTACAATGAACAGCACTGCGACTTCACGCGCTTGAAGGAGGCTGTCTTTTCCGAGTGGCGAGGTGAATTGCGTGAGGCTAGTCGAGAGCAATGGTACGAAGGATGGAGAACGAATCGTCTTAAATTGCGAGACTTGCCCTACCGCCAACGATAGACGTTACAGTCGTTGGGCACACGACAAGAATGTAGCAGCCATCCCAACGGTGGTACCAAACAACAACCAGCAAACAAATTAAAAAAACAAAAACCCAAAAACCTTCCCGAAATGAAGACACCGGCTTCATGTCTGGCTTGTATTAGCTACACCATTATGGATACCATCATACCCACTTCGACACCAAGAGCTTCACCATAGTTGGCGCCCACGGAATGTCCAAGTATTCGAATTCTTTTGTATTCTTTGCCGGAACAAGTCTCGCAGTCATTTCTTTGTTTACACGCAGCTGGCGACATACCTCTCTGTTTGTCTTTGCTTATTTATTTTTCTACAAACAAAATTTTCTATTCCCGCCCGAGAAGCCGTCCTGTCGAAGCAATCTCCGCATTTGCAAATTTGTGGGAAATAATATACAATGAATGCAATTGCCTCAGGGAATAACCAAGGCTCGACTTTCTCGAAGCACCGGTGGCCTTTTCTTTGCGCTTAGAAGCATCGCACGACGCAACTTCTTATTACAGGATGTCGGGTACGGGAACGACCGTTATTTCTATTCTAACCAACACGACGACGACTTTATTTTTATTCACTTATATCCCTTTGAACGCCAAAACCTTTTGGTGAGGTGCCACAATCGACAAACTGTGTCAATTTTCATTGTTTCTTCTCTTCTTGGTCGGTATCTTGTTTTCTGTCATCAACAAAAGAATGATTGGAGGTTTCGCTAGGAATTCGGACCCGGTGGAGGTGGTACGGAGGCGAAAACGAAAAGTATGTGATTGGATGAGGATGACTGGGTTGCAGGCTCTCTGGTCTTGATGACGGGAGTTTGGCGAATTGCCAACCGGGACTCATTTGGTTTCTCTGAATAGTATTGAGATCTGTCCTCATTTCCCGTTCTTGTACACTCTGATGGGAACAATGAGGGGATGGGGATATGAAATGACCTGGCTACGTGAATTGGGTGGAATTGACAACGATTAGCCTGTAGAGTAGTGCCTTTTGCAATTGACAGTTTTTGTAAATAATGGCGACGTAGTGTGTGGGCTTCTGAGAGCTTAACTCGCATATTCGGTCATACGAAGTGCAAGGTTAAATTTTTGTGGTTACTCGAATGGCCGATTGTTCAGTATATACGAAAGATCATTCTGAAACATTTCCTCACGTCTATTTTTTGTTGAACCACAGGCACCAAGTTGACAAACTTCAGATAATTCCATCTGCGAATCATGACCCAAAGACATGGTCAAATTCTCGAGGACTATCCGAAAGGAGGTATAAGCTCAAAGTTTAGAAAATACTTTCAATTAAGGATACACACCCAAGACATAATAGCTACTTTACAATCTACTAGCCAAAAGTCCACATCCATACTTATAATACTACCATTCCCTCAATATCCTCTCACCAGCGATCCTCCCCCCATGTCACATAATTTACCCCTTCAGTTATCAAACTCACAAACTAAGAGAATAGCTGCTCCTAATTTATAGGAAGACCACTATTCAAAGATCAGTATTGATAGGGTTCTCATCCGCATCCAGATCCGCCTCCAACCTCTCCGGATTCTTCCCTAGAGCCTCCAACTTCCGTATCTGATTACCCGCCAGAGCAACCTTGTCAAAACCAGGGGGGAGCACTGTATCCGTCATAAGGAAATCAACCTTCAAGTTGCGTGCCTTGTCCCGATAGGCCTGTTGATCGCGTGCCCGTTCAAATTTGTGACTATGTTTCTGTTCAATGATGCTCCATTTGGCTCCTACCTCACTAATAAGTCGGATGAGACACAACGAGTCATGATGAGACCACGGGTGGCGTTGCTTGGGGCCAGAGGCGACGGTATATGAGGTAGCTGTGGTTGAGGGTGGGGTTTGAGAAGAGGCGTTCAGAGCGCGTCTCCAGGTCACGATTTCATTCTTTCTTTCGCGCAATGCATCGAAGTCTGGTGTTGATTTGGGAGATGATGTAGTGCGGTTGGGGATGGGGGGAGGTGGCATCTCTTGTGAGGGTTCAGGGCGGGAAGCTCGTGGACGCTTGGCTGCTTGGGCGGCGGAGAAGGCTTTGACTTGGGCGAGGCGAGAGTCGGGGACTTGCCGGGTGTCGTCTTCGAATTCGCCTTCGTCTTCATCGTCGTCGTGGACTTCTTGGTGCGTGCGTTTACGGCCTCGGGGCTGGGCTGGGCTGCGAATTATGTTGCCCAGGAGGAGGTCTCTGGTGTCGTCCTGGGAGTAGTCGGATGGAGCGATGGAGGGAGCTTTTCTGTGTTGCTGTTGGTTGGAGGGAGGAGGCCTTTGGGTGCGTCTTGGGCTTGTTGATTGTAGCTCTCTGAAAGATTGTGCTCCTTGGAACAGAGAGGCTCCCCTGCGTAGTCAAAGGTTAGAAAACTGAGTGTTTGGACAGTGAATCTTCTGGGTTACCTTTTCTCCTGGTCAGTAGGCCGCATAATTGGCTGAGATTCCGAAACAGAGTCAGGAATAGTCTCCTCAGCATCATGCCACGACTCTCTCCCCGTCTCAGGTAGCCCATTTGAACCTGCTTTATCGTTTCTGTCGGCGTCCTTCAAAACGTTATACCACTCAAAGAGGCACTTTTGCAACCCTTGCATCGTTTTTTCCCGAGAATACTCGTTTTTCAAGCCTTCAAGGCCATGGCCCTTCTCGTCCTTGTGCAAAAGACGGTAAAGATGGGTTACCCGTTCTGATATCAGGTCTGCCTCATCATCGCTAACTTCGTCTTCACTATTGTCTGTCAAGCGTTTGAACGGGCCGTTGGCAAAGAGCTTAGCATAGTCCTTGGTGTCCGTGTCTTTGCAAAATGCCGAGGCGATGATCTCCTTGACGTTGAAATGCCCAGGATCTGCTGCCAATACCTCAATCGCAAGGCATGTGCGAAGATTCAATGCCAGCTTCTGATGGTCTTTACTAGCGGCTTCAGAAGTAAACAGGTGACTGAACGCATTGTTTAGATCATTCAGGAACGATAAAGTGTCCTTTTCTGTTTGATGGTGGAGCTGCTGTATACCATCAACAGCGTTGACGATATTCGCACGAAAGAGGACATTTGTAAGACCGACCGCTGTGTTCTGGCTCAGCCTTGCGATCCGTTCGGGATCGATAAATGGCGAATCCGACTGAGGCTGCTGGTAATATTCGAGGAGAGAATAAAACGCAGTCCGCTTCGACTTTAAAATCGTAGCAAACACAATGTTCTCGCGATCTCCATTGACAAGGCGATGGTGAAGCTCGTCAACAGCTCTTTTGAAGTCCTCTAGAAGCGACAACATGATCTGGTACGTCTCTTCATTGTCCGGCCCGGGTGTTTGCTGCTCCTGCGACTCCTCTTCGCGATCCTCCTGAGCCTCATCCTCATCGATCTCGCTGTTCGGCCTCACCCTTGATCCTAGGCTGACAACACTATCGGCTTTAGGGGGTCTCGGGGCGCTCCGACGAGGAATGGGGTCTTTGGAAAGTGAACCATATCGGCTAGCTTTTGAGGCGGCACTCCGAGGCGTAGATTGCTGTGCTGTAGGATATTGCGGGGATCTTGTAGCTTCACGTGAAGGGTTGTTTCTTCTCCGACCTCTTGTACGCGTTTCCATGTTTGGTGTTTAACGTATTGTCGATGTATAGACGCGATGAGAGGAGAGCTCTGCGTTGTGTACACGACTATGGGAAGCTCTCAAATCATTAGCAGCTGTAGCGTTCCGTAAAGGGCTTTACTTGACGGGATAGATTCATAATCGCGTGCTGCTGAAGCTCAGAGAAAGGGGAAATCGCGAACCCTAACCCCCGCTTGACCCTAACCCTAGTAGGGTTGTGTTATTGTTTTTGATACCCTGCCCCACCCATTCCGATGTGGTTGGCTGTCGGTGGCTCGCCGCCTTGGCAGCTCTTCACCTTGCCCAGCTGAACAGTGATTGGCCCAAGGCAAGTGCCGCACACCTGGCACGCAGCCCATTCAATGCGAAGCACACCAGTTGACCGGACCAGACTCGAAACAGGTTGTGACCACAATTCCAACAACCAACATTGAACAACCAACACCGAGTCCCATGTGCTAATCTGCACCGCAATCTTGCGCCAAAGGATCAAACGATGCTAGCTATCAGGAGCCACAACGCCCTCGGTATCCACCTCAGCCCAGCTTTGGAGGATAAGGTAAGTTTGCGAAAGCAATCTCAAGTCTGACATGTGCAAATGCTCAGAAAATAGAATGAGGGCGTTGTTTTTCTGAGCTCTGAATGCACCACGCAGAATAGCCGCTGCGTCCAGACGCCACAATGGCAGCCAAAGAAGCATGGGTTGATCTCCTGATGGATTTTACTCGCACAGAGGAACGGAAATACACAGTAGCACTTTATCCTGCCTTGTTTACTTTACAGGAATTACTGCAGTCGTCGCATCGTCCTAGTCCATTCACTAACTGCCGTTCGGGAACATGTGACAATATATCATGAACCCCGTTCTATAATCCATCTGCCCATCTTTGCCAGTGCTTCACTGACAATGACAGCATATGCTACGCAGCTCACACCACTTGTCATCCCTTTTTCTCTTCAAACCTCCACCACAGTTGTCTTGCATCATCATTCGGAATGATCAGGAACGAGCCGTGTCACTCTCAACGGCCCCTCTTTTGATTGCCTTGTTCTGGCTCATAGGACCGGCGGCCGAGGGTCTCGAGCACAAGCAAAATTTCTCTCTTGCCAATTACCCTGTCCCATGCATGTTTGACAGCCGTGTGTTCTCGGCTGTCATATTCAAGCATTGCCTTGCCTGAATGGAACCTCTTAAGTGGACTTTTTATTGGTGGAGACGACTGGTTTATCTGGACCAAAGATGCCGAGAAAGTAGGCAGAACGCATCGAAAACAGCCAGACCTGTGTGGATACGATACGATACCCTTGTTTTTAGCATGGGCAGGCTGACTGAGACGCAATGATACTCAAGTAATAACGACAGAGGCTAGAGATTTTGAAGTATTTGCTTGGTTTGGAATGGTTTATCACTTGTGTATAGTACAGGTACACGGCTGAGCGGTACATGTACAAAGCAAGCATCAACCAAACAAGCGTGGGCAGAAGTAGTTGAAAAAGACATATACTCACGGTAAAGACAATATTACCCCAAGCCATGGCGTTCCATGCCGAGGGATTCGTCATTCTTTCACTTCCTAGACCATAGCAACTAAATGCCACATGCCCAATGTCTCCAAGCCAGAGCGCCCAGAGGTAGCTTCGGACAACCTTGACCTCAGAGGTCGAGTTGAGCACAAAGAGACCCAAAAAGGCCATGAGCAGGTAAAGATTGCCGAGCTGCCATGCCAAAACGATGCTGTTCTCGGTGACGGGGGCAGCAGGAACCAACTTCTGAGGGACCTGTTCTGCTACGAACCAGGCGGGGTCGCTGACGACACCGAGGAAGCCGGCCACGCTATCATGAGATGGGGAAACGAGTATCCCGGTGAATTAGCTATCTTGTGTGTTGTTTGCTGTATCAGACATAGTGCATTGTGCATTGTGCAACGCTCGTTTGATTCGACCTGCTCCTTTCTGCCATGCCCTGCTGCAAGTCGCGGGAAAGGGACGAAGGAAGCACAGGACAAGTCATTGCGGGTCTGGGACTTGGTCTGGGTCGGGGTCGGAGATTTTGAAAATCGACGACGGTACTCACAGTGAGATGGGTTCGATAACGGTGAAGGTCACCCGAGGGATGGTCGGCAGAGAGGAAGCCATGCTGCAAGGTTGTTTGAAAACAAAAGTTGGCTGATAACCAAGGAACAAAAAGCCAGATGGGAAAAAAAGGAGGCGTTTGCTAATCGGCCCTCACAAATGACTGTACGAGCTTGGAAGGAGCGAAACAGTGGCAGAGTAAAGCTCGGCATCAACAGGTTTATGGTCCAAGCGCGGGGAAAGGAATTGACTCGACAAGTTGCTCCTCGGTGGCTCTCCAAAAGGTGGTACGCTATTTTCCAGCAATGACTTGACTGACTGGCTGACTGAATCAATCAATGAATAACTAGGCAAGACGGTCAAGAATCTACAATTCCGTTCCGTCCATCGTTGACTCCGTGGTTTGTGCTCCGTGTTCTGTCATCAAAAAATCCTGGCCTCGGCGGCGCGATGGCCAAAAGCAGAGACGAAGACCGAAGCTACGGCGTGGCCTTCCTTGTCAGCGTCGAGACACGGTCCGCCACAGGTCAATGGTATTTTCCTCGCCGGACGGCCCAGTCGACCAGTGTTACATGTGGCCGGATGTGGATTCCATTGTCAGTTTGGAGGCGTTGAGGGTTTGAAGGGCCCCTTGATTCCTCCAAGCCCATCGGCATCAACTTGATCTGCAGGCGTTTGGGGAGGGTGTCGAACGATGCATTAGCTATGAAGCCACCAGCCACATCCTTGGAGGCTCCCGCTGTATCAATGCCATCTGTCGTTGATGCATGATGGATGGATGCATTAAATGCCCGAGAATGTCACTGGCACAGCTGACTGAGCACATATGCAGCCGAGCACAAAGTTGCACACCTTGGCACAAGTTTGGAATAGTGGCGAACATGTCATCTGAATGTTCCATGTTCCATGTTCCTTGTCCCATCGGCCAAAGGTTCATGTCTAATTAATTAGAATCGGAATGGATTGTCAGGTCCAGCGGCCGTGATGGATGCACATGCCTTCAAGGTTCAAGTCAACTTGTAGTCTAGCATAACCTCATCTTGTTCACGGAGGAAACCGATCCCCCAATGCATCGCTGATCCCTGATGACAGCCTGTCTAGGGCCGCTTTAAAATTGATGCTGGGATCAATTGAAGCTGCTAGCTTGAGATGTGGCTCAAGGTGTTGACTCAAGGCTTTGTCTTGTCCTTCCACTTGATGGCATGTTCTGCCGAAGCACCGACACGGTCAAACCAGACTCCAACTGGACGAGAATGTGCTGCTGTACCAGACTGACTGGAACTACTGACGCCATGTACTCCATGCAAACCCCACTGTGCCCTCGCCAAGTCGGCTTCTTTGAGCGCTCAAGTAGCCGCCTGTGGGCGAGAGGCTGGCGGCATCTAGCGTCCTGGCTGCCACCTGCAACAAATCTGCAAGGCCCTGAATCAACTGGAAGTCCGGCGCAACATGCATTTGATGTACTTGGATACTTTGCCCCGTTGTTCCGTGCTTGCATTTGGCGTCCATGTCAAGTTCAATGTTCACAAAGAGCTGGCATCTGTTGCCGAGCTCCACGGCTCCAGTTCTTCCCTGCCCCTTCCCAGGCCAATGTTCCCCTCTCCCTCCTCCAGACGAGGCGAGTCGTCCCTCGTTTTCTGCTCTCCACTTTCAAACCCTCCGTGCCCCATCCATCAGTCTCTCACTCTCTCCGTCACTCCAGTCTTTCAATCTACGTCTGGCCATCTCATCCGCATCCCATGTGACGGTCCCCTTCACGTGCTTGTCTTCGACAAGTGCATTCCGTATTTGGTGTCACCACCGAATGGCTCGACGTTTTCTTTTAGGCCACTCACCTTCGCAACTCTATCTCAAATGCCTTCCGAGGATGTGTTTTGCTCCATCTTCATTGATATATATCTTTCCCCCCTCCCCATCCCTCTTCTTCATCACCTGTGCTTGACCTTTTCTTTGCCCCATCTATGACCTCTTTTGCCAAATGCAATATATGCCAACTGGCACACATAGCCCAAGATGGCCACCATCGAACCTCGCCTCATTCATTTGTTAAACGAATCTACTTCCACACCTCAGCTTCACCATGCTGACCTTCCTCCGCTGCACGCTTTACCGCTGCCCACCTCAACGGAGCGACCTCTCCCTCCCATTGAGCTTGATGCTGCTCACCGGTCTGACCGGCCTAGTGGCACCTCGGCATATCCACTTCGCATGTTGCTTGGAGATCACGAAGCCGCGGAACCGCAACATAGCCGCTCTAAACACATCAACGATTTGAGCGATGCCTCCGATGATGCATACAGCAAGAAGCGCGGACGAAATATCCACCGCAAGGATGACTTTGTCCAGCTGCCGCAGCCCATGAAACGGCAGAAGTCGGCGCAACAAGCTCCGGCTATGCCACCTATTATCAATGGCTTGCTTGAACCGCCTACCCATCCTGCTCTGTTTCCGCCTATTATGTCAAATTCATACAATGAGAATGATGCCGGCCAGATCCGACTTCTCAACGAATATGCTGCCCATGGAGCTGTGGAAGACCGTTCCAGACGATCTCCAGAACTTGACAAATCTGGCAAGAGTAGAAAGCGAGCTGCAAAGCCCCGCAGGAAGTGGTCCGAAGAAGAGACAAAGCACTTGCTCTTGGGCGTCAATCGCCATGGCGTTGGCAAGTGGACTAGTATTCTGGATGACCCAGACTTCACCTTCAACGACCGAACGGCCGGCGACTTAAAAGATCGATTCAGAACCTGCTGTCCTGAGGAGCTACGAGGCTCAAGCAAGTCCTCCTCGCAGGCTGGCTCCCCACGTGCAGCATCCCAAGATCTTGGGCGTCGAGCCAAGTCAGGCATTCATTCTGAAAACATTCTCATTGAGGACTCGCCTTCCCCCAGGGAGGCAGGCGAGTCTGACTCCACCCCCAAGCCTAGGAAGAGCCGAGCTCACCGCAAGAAGCTTGAGGATCTGGCTGAACTGGGTATTCACGGACCGTTCAAGAAGTCACATAGACGTGAACGACGCCCCTTTACGGAACAGGATGACCGAGAGATCCTTGAAGGACTCGACATCTATGGCCCTGCCTGGACCAAGATCCAGCGGGATGCTCGTTTCAATTTGTCCAGCAGGCAACCAACAGATTTGAGGGACCGCGTCCGTAACAAATACCCCGTCATATACCAACGCATTGAGAAGGGTACCTTTGGCGCAAAAGATGGCGCTCGAGGCAGCAACACTCTTGAACCGTCTGTCAATATGTCTATTGACGGCTCGCTGAAACGTTCCAAGGGATCATCAAAAGTCCCTCGCTCCAGCCACAACAGCAACTCCAAGGAAGATTTACCAACTTGGCCGTTGCACATGGTGGACTCGTCGAGCTATTCTCAGCCGCAACCGGGCTTTGACTTTGGTGAGGCCAGTGGATCACATTTCATGGGTGGTGAGATGGACATCTCCAGACTGCTGCTCGATGATTCCAGGATGAATCAAGCACCTGCCCGACACGGTGGAGATTACTCTCCTGGTTCTTCATCACCTCCGGGATACATTACAGAACCACGCCGTGATAGGCAGGGCAACTACTCCATCAAGTGTTAGGAAACAGACTTTGTTGAGAGCATCTTTTTTTACATGAGCATCAATTTTCTGATTGATAAAGGGGTTATTCTATCAACATGATAGCACTGTATTTTACGAGTTTTATGATTTCAGTCTTGGTGTCGGGAACGGTATTGGGAATACAGTCCAAATAGAATAGACTGGATACGGAAACGGGTCGACTGCGATTTTCGCAGAATGTTTTTTTTTTTTTTTTTAGGATATCAGTTGATTGATAAGGATTATACCTCGGCGCTTTGGATTTTTTGGAAGACTCAGGGTCCTCGGAAAGAAACAATGGGGCATTCTCAAGAAGATTGCATCTGAGCAACACTGCTCAAGACTGATACCACTCTGTAATGTAGACATAATCTTGAATCAATTGCCAAATAAGAGACAAGCAGTACATCATCCCAATTAGCATGTGCCAACCGGGTCGCAATTGATTGGAACGCTTCTTTTGCTATTTCTAGAAAACCTTGCACTAAAGTCAATGACGGAATCTCACATGCCAAATGGCTGAAAGCCTCAATTCGGGAGCATTGCCAAGGGGGGTAAGGGGAAAGCATAGAGTCTGTGGAGCGAGGCTATGAAACGGGGCTCTGTCCTGACTCGATTGCTGATGATGTTCAGGCAAGGGAAGTCCCTTGGATCTAAGAACTTCTGGCATGTGAAGATGAGCCGGACAAGGGTCAGTTTTGCAACGACCAGGGTGGAGACAGGACGAACAGGCCGAAGGGTAAGGGGAGATGAGGAAGAGTGCCAGGTCACGTGGATATCCGCATGATGCTGCCAGGTGTGGAAAAATTCGCTTCCGGTGGTAGAAGTACAGGGGGTCTGTAGGGCACGAAACCCCTCTCGCTTTGGTACTAGCGTCAGTTGTGTGAAAAAGTTGTGGCCCGGATATTTGCACTCGCTCCACGAGTTGGCTCAACCTCTTGTCCTTTCCTCATCACGCCCATCGCCAACAGGTAGTCGACAAAATGGCCCGCGGAATGTGAGTGCACCACCAAGAAATTCACGAAACCAACACGAGGTGTCTTGAGCAATTGAACAATACGGATTGTCCGTCTGATTGTACTCAATTGCTGGACCTCTTCGTCGAGCACCCCGGAGAAGGCAAAAAATTGTGTGTGAAAATACTGACATTCTATCGTCAAACAGCAAGAAGCACCAGAAGCGCCTCAGCGCCCCCTCGCACTGGTTGCTGGACAAACTGTCCGGTACCTATGCCCCCAAGCCCTCGGCCGGTCCTCACAAGCTCCGCGACTGCTTGCCCCTGATTGTCTTCATCCGCAACCGCCTCAAGTATGCGCTCAACTACCGCGAGACCAAGTCCATCCTCATGCAGCGTCTGGTCAAGGTCGACGGCAAGGTCCGCACCGAGTTGACCTACCCCGCTGGCTTCATGGACGTCATCTCCATTGACAAGACTGGCGAGAACTTCCGCCTCGTCTACGACACCAAGGGCCGCTTCACCGTCCACCGAATCCAGGCCGAGGAGGCTGAGTACAAGCTCGGCAAGGTCAAGCGTGTTCAGCTTGGCCGTGGTGGAATCCCATTCTTGGTCACGCACGATGCGAGAACGTGAGTTTAGTTCTGTCAGACATCATTCAGCCGTTGGATCAAGCTTTGGTCGATTTTCTTTCGAGGACTTGACTCAAGTCTTTTCGAACCCCACGCTTTATTTCCCGACCCCCATTTTACCATATTGATTTATTATATTCTTATATAATGTGTTTGTGTGTGATTTGGGGAAGAGGGAAAATCAAAAGATGAGGGCGAGAAAGACGGGAGGAGAGTCTGAGAAGGAGAGCAAAAGAGCTCGCGTTTGCAACAACGGCTGTAATGTATCACCCTTCTTGACCCCGGTTGGCTAACTGTAATCTTCTTGGCGTAAATTTAGCATCCGTTACCCTGATCCCTTGATCAAGGTCAACGACACTGTCAAGATTGACCTCGCCACCGGCAAGATCACCGACTTCATCAAGTTCGACACTGGCGCCGTCGCCATGGTCACTGGTGGTCGTAACATGGGCCGTGTTGGTGTCATCACCCACCGTGAGCGTCACGACGGTGGCTTCAACATTGTCCACATCAAGGACGCCATTGACAACAGCTTCGCTACCCGTGAGAGCAACGTTTTCGTCATTGGCCAGGACAAGCCCTGGATCTCCCTGCCCAAGGGCAAGGGTGTCAAGCTCACCATTGCTGAGGAGCGTGACCGCCGCCGTGCCTACACCCAGTCTCACTAAGCGTCTTGCTGTGCTGCCCATATACCCTAGGTAGTGTGCTTGGATGACAAAAGTGGGAAGGTCAAGGAGGTGAAGGAAAAAAAAATGTTTTGGCATGTGGAACTGGAGTCTCGGATTTGACGAATTTTCTTCCTTTTGGGGCCCATGATAAACCCTGGAGAATATAGCCAGCCGTTTGTGGCTTACGAGTAAAAAGAACAATTAAACAAAGCCAAGGCGTTCCTTGTCAAGTGATTTTCACTTCCTCTTGTGATGTCTGATATTTAAGTGCCATGTCATGCCTTGCCGATTGCTCATAAAAAGTACCTACCATACGTTCAAGCAGCTCCCTTGACAGTTTTCGGCACTGCCGGCTCAAGAAACAAGAACAAAATGCTGAGTCTGTCAACGGCGGTGCCATTCCATGCTTACATCCATAAGACTACGTTCTGTTCATGGCTCCTCACCCGAACAGTTCTGCAATGTCTAACTGCGTCTATTAAGTGAACAAACAATGTACATCATGATGTTTGACAGTTCTAATAAAGGTAGGGCCAATCTGTTCCAGTAAGGCAACGACAAGCTCAGCTGCTAGGCTGGAGTCTTGAATTTGCTAGATTGGCCGTCGTTCGAGGCAATGCCTCTGCCATAAACTGATATACCTGGTCTTTACATGGCGAACGAAAGGTTACCTGATCTGAGAAGCGGAAATATCCCCAATGTACGTCAAATGTTTACATCACCTTGAGCGGTCAAATGCAACAAGAAGCTGGGAAGAAGTCGATCATTTCGAACCCTCTAGGTTTCCTTCGGTCTTTACAGATGTCCTTTCCCTGTCCCAGACATGGCGTCTCACCGAGACGGGAAATGTCCCAGTGCCGAATGCAGATCTTGCCTCAGCAATTTTGTTAAGAAGAGGGCCGGGGCAAGGTCGTGATCACGAAGAGGACGATCTTTCCGTTCAGCTAGTAAATCAACGCCATGTTTTAGGATCGTTTGTTATCACCAGGCTCGCCCTATGAAAATTGACCACTATTTATCCATCCTACTGTGTGGCTAAAACCCTACCAATTACCGCATATATGTCTTAGACTTGTAGAACGTCCTGGGGCATCGCATTTATCAAGCGGTGTCAAGACTCTCAGAATGTGTTACTGTTAACCAGGTTTACTGCAGGCCGGTGAGGTGACACATAAAATAAAGCTGTTGTTCCATTTTCCATCTTGGATTTACGTTCCGCCTTGCTACAATTCCAACTACTCTCCCATTTTTCTACAATACTGACTACCCTCCGATTGCAAGCCAGCCAGCAAAAATGCGAGCTTACAGTATCCTACCTCTCCTGGCGTCAGTCACTGAGGTTGTCAGCGGTATTCCAATTCATGACACGGCCATTACCCCCGTTAAGCGGGCCACGGGGATCTTCAATTATATAGACGGCTCCGGCACCCGAGAAACGTTATCTTCTCCGGAATCCGGGACCTGCATCAACCTCCCAGGAACCACAGAACGGGAGCCTGGATTTGCACCCGAGAACCTGAGCACTTCGACTGCAACTGTCTTTCTGGATTTCGACTGTGAGGGCGACGTGTTTTATGTCATAGGTGCAGGCAAAAAGTTAGGGAATCGGTTGAAGCTCCGCAGCGTCGTATTTTCCTAGCCTGTGGATATACGGCTAGTTGTCACAGTTCACACCGGAGATTTCTTCACAGCTCTCAGCTGGTTTGGCAAGAGTGCCCTGATACTTAAATGGAATTTGTTGTTCACGAATTAATCTAAGCAAGACGACCGTGAAGCAAAGTGAGTAAGGGCCGCGGTGCCGGCAGTTTGCCTGCAGGTTACTAAACTTGAACACTGTAGAATGTAAAGTATCCAATTCATAGCTGGTGCGTCATTCAGGAGACTGCATAAGTGGACGCGAGTGGCGTATTTGGAATCGTTTCCGAACAAGTTTCCCACAAGATGCCGAACTTCTGTGTGTAAATGGTGACCACGACTTTGGCGTTGACATGACTCAGCCATCCATTGTCACTCGCGAGTAGGCCATCTGGTATAGTACCCCTGAAATGCAAATTACGCATCCAAAGAGGTATAGCACATCCTGCTCGGAGGCTCACTGGACCCTGAGCATCTCGGAATCCGGAAAGTCTAATACGATGTGGTGTGTTCTATCTCGTCGACGGATCGTGCCGGAACAGCTTTCGCTGTTACCAACCCCCTCTGTTAAAGCCGTAGCCGAAGGGAATCGAGGACGTCACGTAGACCTAGTACCTAGGTATGAGGCGATATAAATGCGCTACTTGCAAAGAAGAGCTAAAACGCCAAGCAGTCGATCACCGGCCGTGTCAAACGCCGATACAATGAGACGTGGCCCACTAAAGCCAACTCACCCGACCGGCTTCCGCATACTCCATGGTCGTAGTCCGAACAGACCTCAAAGGACAGTTTGGTAAATGCTTGTCAAAGAAAATCAGCAGATGTCGGGACCACCGATTCCGTGCTGTTCTCTCAAATTTCGATTGGAGTTAAACCAAAGGACTGCAAGTCCAGAGAAGGCAATCAACCATCCGGGTTCATCCAGCCGAGCTGGAAGCTGGACTGCGAGATCGTTGCAGTTTGCTGCCAACTGCCCTCGTTGTTTGCTCGTGGATTTGTCAATGTTGGAGGACCAAGCTTGACTCGCGATACTGATGAACTGACTGGCTGGTGGCAAGTTGACAATGCCTAAATTATGCGAAAGCTTGCTTCCAAGCACGGCGAAAGTTGGCCATTCTTATTAATTGTGCTCCTTAGAAGTACCCAAGTAGATTTCTCACGGCCCTGCCCGCTCCTTCCCTTGAAGATGCAGGACCCCGCCGCCAACCGGTGTGCACCGGTGACGTGCCTGCAGAACCCCGCCCCTCCGTGGCTCCTTCCTCACTGTTCCCCCTCCCCCACCACCCCATTCCAAATAATTCTTCAGGGTCACGATGGCGTATTTTCGGGCCTGTGTTTGCCAATTGGAGCTTAAGAAGTGCTGTGTTTCATAGCCCATAGCCTTTTGCTTCTTACTTCGCCGTGGGTCCGCGTTCACGTTCGGAGACCGTTGGTCTGACTAATTTGGCTCATGTTGTGTTCCTGCCTATCCATTAGAAGTAGCTCGTAGCCCAGCCTCCTGGCCGAGAAACGGCATTATATAATAGCCCCTGCCGCTCTCGCCATTTGTCTCTCTCCCTGTGTCTGCCCAATTTCACACCCTTTGTAGTTCAGTCACACCAAATCACAAAAACCGTTCACCCTCGCTCTCGTCATCATGTCTGGTATCAAGGTCGGCGACTCTTTCCCCGAAGGTGTCAAGTTCACCTACGTCCAGCCCTCAGGCGACGACATTACTTCTTGTGGCATTCCCGGACCTTATGATGCCAGCGCTGGTAAGTTTCAATGTTCCCAGCATCCGTGCAAATTATGCTCTGGGTTGGAATTAGCGGCCAATTGTCTCACTGAGCACCAATGGCTGACATGATACACCAGAATTCAAGAAGAAGAAGGTCGTTCTCGTGTCTGTTCCCGGCGCCTTCACTCCCACTTGCCAGCTTTCTCACCTGCCTTCGTACATCAACAACCGCGAGGCTCTCAAGGCCAAGGGTGTCGACCAGGTCATCGTAATCGCCTACAACGATGCCTTTGTCATGTCAGCATGGGGCAAGGCCAACAACGTCAAGGACGACTTCATTATCTTCGCCTCTGACGATAGCTTCAGCAAGTCAATTGGCTGGACGTTGGGTGAGCGTACTGCTCGATATGCCATTGCTGTTGACCATGGAAAGGTCATCTATGCGGATAAGGAGGACGGGAAGGGCATTGACAAGTCTGGTGCTGATGCTGTTTTGCCAAAGCTGTAAAGTGGTCTCTGAGCGAAGGGGCCATTGTGAATTGCCCCGTGTCTACAGGTTAAAATAGACTTGATTAACGATTAGAGATGCATAATTGATGAATTTGAAGAGTATCCATGAGCTGGTTTCTATGACGCGAGAGTTTCAATTGCTTTTGAAGCGCTTATGACTCTGTCACGCTTTATAACACACCGTAATGCTTCCTGCATTCATGGGATACGGAAACATGGTTGATTGTGAATTCCGATACCCCATCGTATATCAAACCATCGGGTCACGTAATATGCATCGACGAAACAAAAACTAGTTTGTACTTTGTACCATTGCACAGGTATGTCATTTGCTCAACTACCAATGCACCCTATGGCATTCCATGCACCCGAGAATTTGTAGAAGAACCGGCCAGAAAGGACACAAGAACCACGTACTCCACCACTCTTCCAGTTTTCTCTTTAATTCATACCGCTTTTGCACCAAACCCCGCAAGACAAAAATATCATCATCTTAGCTTAGCTTAGCGAGTTCGGGCCTGAACCTTGACCTGCGCACCCTTGGCACCCTGCTTGCTGACATTTCGCTGGGTCTGGCCCTTGCCAGCAGCGGCAGCGCTCTTAGCCTTCTCAGCCTTCTTGGCGGCAGCAGCCTCGTTCTTCTTCTCCTTGCTCTCCTTGATAGCCTGGGCACGAGCGGCAGATCGGGCCTCGGGGCGCATGGAGCGGCGCTCCTTGATCACATCGAGGGAGGCACCGACGATGGCACGCTGGGCCTTGACGGTTCGGCGGGTACGCTTCTTGGCAACTTCCTGTAGGGTGTATTAGCAGATGTCCAATACGATGATGTATTTTCAGATATATAGCCCGTTAGAGGACCTGAGATCCAGCTGCTCTTTGACGCTAGTATCTCCCAAAGTGGGAAAAATATGTCCAACGTCAACAGCAACAGGTACCAAATTGGTTCCATCTCGGGATATATATCGTGAATCAAGTCGAATCGTACCTCAGAGATACCCTTGCGGTGTGCTCGGCGGAACAGAACAGTCCACGCAATGCGACGGGGGTTCTTTCGTTGCAGGAACAGCGACTCCGACTTGCCATTCTGGAATCGGAAGACTTTGCTGTCGCCACGGACGTAGATTTTACCCTGTAAACCGACATGTTAGAACAAATTTTGTTCAGCAATACAGACTTCCCAAAGCTCCGTCGTCAATGATGTTTTCAGCCAGCAATCCTGGTCCTCAAATCGTTCCCGAACAAATACTCCATCGCCTTTCCATCCCGTGACATCTTTCCCATCTCTTTAAATCATCTTCGACCGTTGTAGAGGATCCTCGTTGCGACCCGGAAGAACACCATGACGACAGGACGCATTGCAAAGGGAAAATGGGATCAAAGTAGTCGTACCTTGCCAGGGTAAATTCTCTGGCCCGAGAAGGTATCGTCGTAGGTACGCATCTTGTCGCGGTTGTGGGTTTATAGCGACAAGGTGTATGTGTCGAGGACCGTAGATTTGGCGGGTTGGCAAAAGTTGAGCGGCGTGATACAGGCAATTTCTCGAATTGGAGGTGTGTGCCAAACTGACTAAGCGGGTCTAGGGCAGACGAGGCGCTAAAATTGAGAGATCGTGCGACACGTGCAAGATCACATGCGCAGCGGAAGCGACGTTGAGCCATTGTGGGGCCGGTTTATCAGTCTGGATTGGGGCAGCGAAGCCACCAGGACTGGTGTCTATGAAACCCAACCTAGGTATGAGATGAAACTCATAATTATTGACAATTTGTAATATCTTTGGCGTGCAAGTTCTTATAATTCCGTTTGTATTTGAAGGCTCTATGAGATGAGCACCTAATATCTTAAATGACAACAACTTCACGGGCGAATCTCATCGCACGAACAGTCATACAACAATTCTCCAAGCTTCCCTCAAAAAGGAAGCCCACGGTCAGAAATAACGGACTACACGAATGGGTCCCGCTAAGTGGCATTGTTGCTGAACAAGAGGGACGTCTAACCTGTCTAGCCTTGGCGTAAGTGTAGCTCCCATAATAAACTTGTCATAAAAACATGGTTCACATACATACCTGGCTTTAGGACGGGCATGAAATGTCTTCCGGCATCCAAACTCCACGAAGCAAACGGCAATGGAATCCACGACTGGCATGCAGAAGTTCTTGCTATGAGAACATTCAACCGGCTCCTTATAGACGAATGTAAAGCTTTGCAAACAGGAAACCCGGCGTCAATTTTGCAAACGTGCGGTTCTCACGGTCGTCGACCATTCACTATCAAAGATGACGTCAAGCTGCACATGTATTGCTCCGAGGCACCTTGTATGCCATCTCCAACAAATCCGAAGCAGATAGAAAGACTGACCACACAACAGGTGGAGATGCTAGCATGGAGTTGATAATGGCAGCGCAAGACGACGCAAGCCCTTGGGACATCCCTCCGTTGCCGTCAGAATCAGAATCACCAACAGCGTCACTACCAGGCCGCGCTTACTTCTCCCAATTAGGTGTTGTCCGACGCAAGCCTGCGCGAGGGGACGCACCTCCAACGCTATCGAAATCTTGTTCCGACAAAATCACCCTGAAGCAATGCACATCGCTGCTTGCATCGTTGACCTCACTTCTCGTCGATCCGTGCAACGCCTACATTGACACATTAGTGTTGCCGGAGTCTCAGTTTTCCGCTACAGGATGTAAGAGAGCGTTTTCAGACCGCGTCAAGAATCTGGAAAATGTATCTTGGCCGGGAGGATACAAGTTCCGTCCGTTCACAGTTGAGACTACGGAGGAAGAATTCGAGTTTTCGAGAAAGATTGTAAGAGAGAGATCTGAGAAAATTGCACCCAGTAATCTTGCCGCTGCGTGGTCAGCGTCTGGTGTAGAGGAGACTATACTGGGTGGTGTCATTCAGGGGAGGAAGCCGTTCGATGTGAGGGGAGCAAGTAGGATGTCCAGGAGGCAGATGTGGATTGCGGCCAGAGAGATATCAGAGTGCTTGGAGGGCCGTAGGGATACGAAGCAGCTGTTGAGCAGTGGGACTTACAAGGAAGTCAAGGAGGGTGAGTTGTTGGCGGATAGACGACATGTCAAGAAGCATGCCCGGGAAACTGCCTTGGTGGGCTGGATTCCAAACCAAGGTGATGCGAGCTTTTCAATAGATACTTAGGCTTGCGCATGTCGACAACACAGGGCACGTGGAGGCATTCTTGGTTACATCATTAGAGAATTGGTATTTTTCCCTAGATGCGATTGGGGCTTCTTTGTACAAGCCCAAACCAGCTAAAGACAGTTTCCACGCTCCCACGCCGGTTTACATCCGCCGCCACCGTTGTTAAGTCCGGACCAATTTGCAAGATCCCGTTTCCACACGATAAAAAAGAGATTATTGGCAAAACGTCCGACCAAAATTTCCTGCTAAAGCAGAAAATATGTGATTGAGGCACCGTCCATGATGAGCACAAAGCAAGCCAGAGTAATACCCCGATAGAAAATAAAGTCACCAAGCACCTAGTACCATTCCAAGGCAAGCCTGGTATTACTTCGTTCCATAAGGATATACCACACTGGCCCATGTCCGCCATGTGCTTCCCCTCCTCCCCCTCCTCTATTTCCCGTTCGTTATGAAATAATGTTCGTACTGTGAGGGGAAAGGTCAAGAGGTCAAATTTACTCGACCTTGCTCTCGAAGTTCTCGCCCTCAACGAGGTCGGGGATCTCGTCGTCGTCCTCACCCTTCTCGGCCTTCTGCATGCTCTGGTAGCTCTCGGCGAGCTTGCGGAGAGAAGCAAGGGAGTCGGGGCCCAGCTGGTTCAGGATACCGGGGACAAGCTCAGTGAGCTCCTTGTCCTCACCGTTGCCGTAGATGGCAAAGGTGTTGGAGGGCACAGCGGCGTGGACTGCCAATGAGATATATGTCAGCTTGCGAGCTCCTTTATCCTATTTCGACATCAATTGAAATGGGTTTTACGTACCCTTGGGAGCAGAGAAGTGGATAACATTGCCGTCAGACTTGAACATGTTGACCTCCTCGATGGCCTGGATGGGCTGGGTGTTGAGCTTCTTCAAAGTCTGCTGGAGCTTCTTGTCATCGGCGCCGGATCGGGCGGGCGCACGCTTGACCTTTCTTCGGGGGGTACCCTTGCCACTGTATATCGGAAAAAAAGCGGGTGATTAGCCATTTGTTCGGAGAAAAGGTCGAGGATTCGTCGAGGTTCGTCGGTCGGTATCTGGCAACATCGTGAGATACAGGATGAAAACTTACCCTAATTGGACGGGTTAGCAATCTTCAATATCGAGCCACCCCTCCTCCGAGGTTCGGTCTCCCAATGTTTGAATCTACTCACCGATACGGCCAGCCTGGCCAAGCTTCTTGAGGCGCTCCTGGACGTCAGCCATTTTGAGAGGTTGTGAGGAAAATGAAGAGAGCTAGATTCGCCCGACAGTTTGTCAGCTAAAGATGCTCGCACAAAATCACCAATGGAGGCCAAAATCCGGTACAGGGTCAGCCGGACGACGTCGGAATCGAAATTCGAGCTATAAGGTCCGTTGGGGGATTCACTACGTACCGAGAAACGGTGAGGGGTTGCGTCAAAGAGGCTGATTTGTCGCCGACGGCACAGATTGGTGATGGAGCAAAGCAAGAGTCGTTTTTGTGCGTGCCAAGAGTTTTCGCGTGTGGAAAATGTATTGGCCGAGAATGGACTTGCCCCACCCCAGCTCAAAGCCTGTGTGGCAGGTGGGTTGTTCTGAAGGCTGCTCTGGGCAAACAATCTGGGGCTTGCTAGCCCCCAGATTATATTTGGGCCAAGGGTCTTGGGCAGTCATCAATATATTCTTTAGGAAGTGAACCACGGCGTTTCGCAGTATGCATTTATCTAACTATTTCCTCTCCTGTCTACTCTTGCACTCCCACAACTTTTTTTACTTTATTCCATTTGGTGAGAAGTCGTGGGAAGAAGCTCAGCTTGACAGCTTACTTGTTCCCAACCAACGATATACACATATTCCCAAACACCCGCAGAACGACTTACATCACGCATCCATGTGACAGACAATCATCACTTTCGGCACAGTTATGTCACAATTGGCTTCATTGCCGCCTTAGTATATTCAACTTGATCATATACACATGACTGCTAAGTATTTTTACGTCAAATACATACTGACAAACATAAAAATGTACGTTCCACATATCGTGCTACTCTTGTTACCCCTGCGTCCAAGTCCCCTTACCAGCTGTCCGGTCCAAGAGGGTGGGTTACATTAGGAACAAACTGCCTCGTCACGGCAGTGCCATTGTAATCCAAAGTGTCCTGCCAAACTTTGGTCCCCCACCAGTCGGGCATCTCTGTCATGCTCAGGCCAAGACCAAGGCCCGTGATGACAGTGCAAAGGGCAGTACCGATGTCGAGAGCACCGGACATAGCATATGTGTAGCGACTCCACCAGCCAAAGAAGGCTCTGCGGATGAAAAAGTTGAAGATGAGACCAACAATGACCCACTGGAAGATGAAGTAGAGGGTAGCAGGAGGAATCATTCCGGCGGCACCGAAAAGAGCAGGGCTGACCATGTAGCGCACCCAACTGCGAGGCCATCTCCGGGCAGCCAGGTACTGGATCACAGGAACGATAAAACCGATGAGCCAGAACCAGTTTGTCCAAGAGTAACTGAATCAGGGAGTTAGCACATGGCATCAATGCATCAACTGGTAAGGATTGCTTTACTCACATTCCGCCGGGGCCAAACACCTTTCGGGGTCCAATAACTCCCCAAATGACACTGGCGTTGTAGAAAGTTCGAGCGTTAGGGCAAGTCAGGCCCTGCTTCTGAGTCGGCGTGCAAATCTCGTTGATATTGCCGCGAAGGAAATTGTAAGCAGAAATCTGCACAAATGACAGCCAGATGACGGCAAAAGCCTGAGCCGCGAACATGCTGCGAGGGGGAATCTTCATATAGTGGCCGACCTTCATATCAGAAATGTAGTTGAGGCCATTGTATGACAACATGTATCCGTAGCTCTTGAACAGCATCATGGCAACGGGGCGTCCGGGCATCATGTATCCGATGATCATCTCGGTGATGATGTTTAAGCCGGTTTGCTGGTTGGTAATAGCCTGAACCATGCCAATCGGGATAAAGAGAACGGCACCAATAATAATGCAGACAATGTACGCCCACCAGGGAAGATGAGTGTCCCAAACTTGGCAAGCAACCATACCGAAGGCGAAGCTGACAGCAAAGATGACCATGAACCACCACTCAGGTGCTTCCTTGTACTTCCTCATGAGCTTCATGTGCACATCGGGCTCATCATACTGGGAGTTTCTAGCCCGGTTCCAGACATCACTGCCGTAGAACAGGATAACGTGCATAACTGTGGCCATAAGACCGGCAAAACCCATACCATACGACAGAGAGAAGGTAGGGCCGAGAATAATGGGGGAGTATGCCTGATAGGCGGTCTCATTGACAGTAAACTCCTTGGTGAGAATACGAGCCGTCTGGTAAGGTTCAGCATATCGGTCAAAGTTTTGGTTGGCGCTGATGGGAAGATATCGGTAGTACTCAGGTCCAGCAAAAGCCAAACCAGCAGCACCAATGGCCATGAAGCAGATACCTGCACAAACATTGAGGATTGCGAACGCAGGGGTCTGGAGGGGAGACTGCAAGAAAGCGGTGACAGTGGACCAGTCGAGAGACATTGGCATAAGCCCGAAACCGGTGTTGCCGCCGAAAATCTGGTTGACAACGACATTGGACGGAGCAATCCAAGTAGGCCACATGAAGTAACTCAGGAAAGGAGCAATAACCAGGGGGAACCATTCCCAAACAAATGTGCATCCAGCAACAACCAGGAAGAAGCTATATCGACCAATCTTCCAACCGTTGGTTGCAGACGGATCAGATGGGCGATGGTCATGAAGCGAGTACATAACGGTGCAGGTAATAAGTGTGGCAGGCCACACCATTGACGATGGCCAGATGAGGAATCGTCGAGCAATACCAGCAACACCAAAGCCCATGGCCTGGGTTGAAACCATAAGGAGAATTTGGAAACCCCATCTATAACCAAGTGTTAGTCAAAAACTTAGGGCAAAGAAAGCACTTGGGCCAAAACGGACTTGAACTCCTGCTTGTAGAAAATTTCCTGTGCGAGGAGAATATCGATGGCGTAGCTTAGAGAGCTGCCGGCAGCAGTCATCATGGTGATAATGGTATGCTCCTTTGTGTTGAACGGGCCAGGGTTGAGCTCGATGGTGCGACCGAATAACTTGAATGACTTGGCAGGCATGAACTTGGCCCATCCGCAACCAATTCTGTAAAGGCAGTGGTTAGAGAAGGCTTGCGAAGCCCGAGGCACAGGCTTAGAATAGGCTCAGGACTCACGGATAAGCGACAAGCTGCACAACAGTAGACGAAATCGAGATGGGAGTACGACGCATGCTAAGCAAGACATTGCAAGCAGCGACAACAGTACAGAGGAAGGCTCCAATAGTCCAAGCGCGGAGGGTGTTGACAGGAAGGTCTTGATCAGTGGGAGGAACCTGATGTTTGTCTTGTTAGCCCTTGGTTTCACAATTGGGCTTGCTTTGCTTGCCAACAAGAGCTCAGCTGATGGTAGTCGGTATACTTGAACTTACCGAGTTGCGGACTTCTGGATAAGGCGAATCCTCCTGGATCAGGGACTCGTCAATAGCAGCCTCCTTCTCGGCATTTCCAGACGCGAGAGCATCATCAATGTTGTCGAGCTTGTCGATATCCAGGAAGGGATCCCACTGATGCTGACGTCTAAATCGGCGGAGCTCGCGCTCAGTACCGTCAGCATTGGGGAGGACATCAGCCCCCGTTGTCTCACCGGTAGTCTCGGTGGACTTGATACCAAAACGTTCCTTGAGACCCATGATTGCCGAGTCTTGTGCTCACACCAGTTGACTGGAGAGGCACGATGGGAAAAGGTAAAAGACGGCTGTCGGGGAGAGAATAGAGGAGGGAAGGAACGAAACTCGATGGCGGCATGATGGAGTTTATATCCAAGACGAGGACGGCAAGAGATGAGAAAAGGAAGGAAACAAGCAGGAGACCGGTCTGGTCGATCCTCCACAGACAAACCAGACCCCTACAATGTGAACCCTTCGCATCACACCACACCCTGCTTACGCCTGCTTCACTATCTATAGCCAGCCAACCGAGAACAGCAACAAAGCGTTGTAACACCAGAGCGGACTACTGTCTACGGAACCCTGACAAGACAAGTGAAGAAACATTGCATCGGAATGTCAAGAGCGGCGGTGGGCCAGATGTGCCAAGAGCCGAGACGGACGCCGTTTTTGGAGCTAGCAGGGCTGGGGGCCCTCGAGACCAGCAACCCTTGCTTCGACATGGCTGGAACATTGTCTGCAATCAGCTCCGTTCGCGTCTGTAGACACCAATTGAGTTGGGTTGGAGGAGCGAGGAGCGAGAAGACGGTTGTTGACCCCTCCCTCCGAGCATGGCGACGATGGCGACCAGGGGACGGCAAAAACGAGGCCAACTTCGACCCATCCGCAATATGGCACATCGTGCACTTCCCCAGACACCCCCTGAGCACACAAAAAGGTTTCCCTTCACTACCTCCATCTGCTTAATGCAGAGCGGGACGAGCCCATGTGGCACCCTCCTTCAACACAGTGACCCCCAGCGCCTCCTCCAGGTTCGGCCCAGTCTTCGTCGTCTTTTCGTCCTCATTGAGAAGTGCGCCACCTCCATTCAGCCCACTTGATGAAGAGACTGTGATTGGAACACGCCTTGACGGACCTGCCTATTACAGACTGCTCTTCCGCCAAGGCCATCAAACCAATGTCTATCACCGTCGTAGGCTTCCTCCGACTCTTCTTGCTGGATGCGCCGCCTTTGCTTGAGAGGGCCGCGGCTCTCTTGGGTTTTGCTGGCCAACAGCCAGCTGAATCTAGAAGTTCATTTAGACTTCTGATATTGACTAATCATACCGGTTAACCACCTCAATAAAATAACCTCGTCGGCAAAGCTTGCCTCTTATGGGTAATGGAGGCCACCAGAATGCGTATTGAAATGGTAGTGCGTCCTATTGACGAACCATCTGGCTTACACCTTGAACGCATGGCGTAGACGCTAGACGTTATCTGCCAGCAACAACGACAAAAGCTTCCATGACAACCCACGACGGTGCTGAGGCAGCCCTTGGGACCACTGCCGTCCTTTGGAGTTTTTCTGTTCGGGGATTCTGCACAACTACCTGGCTGGGGTGGCCAACGGCCCAAACGGGCTTGAGCATTTGTTTGGTGTGGGTGGAGGTTTGCATTCCTTTTGCATTATTAGCGGCTTGCTTATCTGGGGAGACAAAGGCTGGAGCAATGAGGATCTTTTGCAAAATTGAGCTGGGATTCGCACACACCACCACTGGATGACGGAACGTCCGAGCCCAGCCTCTTTTGCAGTTGGACGTGAAGATTGCCCTCAGGGCCATGTGACGGGGGGAATCAACATTCAAAATTCTACTCCTTAGAGTACACATGGCTTGTGCTGTATGTCGTCCCCTATGCTGAGAGTTATTTTTGTCAATTCCCAGATCCACAGAATTGGGCATTGGTCGATGTCATCTTGGACAACATGAAATGACTGAGACATGTTCCAGTCCCTCG
Organism: Pochonia chlamydosporia 170; assembly: GCF_001653235.2. NCBI lineage: Eukaryota > Fungi > Ascomycota > Sordariomycetes > Hypocreales > Clavicipitaceae > Pochonia > Pochonia chlamydosporia. The sequence goes on along the minus strand of NC_035792.1, from coordinate 3,033,656 downwards.
CCGCAACTGGTTGGGCGATCCGGCGCGGTGCAGAGGGCAAACTTGGCACCAAAATTGTGGTATCGTTCCAGGCCATCAAGTGTACTGAAGTGCCTAGGTTGTAACAGCCTATCAAAGTTCCAGCGCCCTCGGTCTAGTGGTTAGGGTTGCTGAGCTGGCAAACTCGAATCGATGTATCCACGGAGTACAGTGAGGAGGCCTTGCATAGTTCAGGCCGGGGGGCTTTTCTCCATGATCTGGTTTGCCGCTCCAGCCAAAGCCATGCACTCCTCTTGTCACAATATTTACAGTGTTGGCCCGTGTGACAGACTGACAGACCACTGAGATACTCGTGCCTAGAGTTTGCCGCCGCTGACGAGGCATCTGTCTCATATTTTGCAATCCTCCTGTCACTTCTTACAGCAGATACCATGGTGTCCTGAGCGACTTCGGTCGATATTGCTAGGTATGTCATTTTCACTTCGCTGAATCGCCAAGCGAGGACCAACCTTCAACACGATTGGTGTCAATGTGCTCTGGATTCTCTTCTCGACTAACCTCTAAGCGGCAGGCAGATGGTGGAACTGTTGTTGGAAGACTGAAATCACATCCATCCACTTATCAACGGCTGTCAAGGTCACAAGGGCCTCGTCTGTATGTATTCCTGGATTCGTTCCCGGATCGGCGAGTAACCAGAATTGCCATTTTGTACGGAGTACTCCATGTGAGAGTAAGCAATGCTAGATTTGGACCCCAGACGAACTTTTGTTTTGTCGCGTGCAATTTTTGAAGCGGCCCTCAAATACGGTGCCCGGGTATCAACTTCATGTGGGGAACATGGCGTTTTACAGGCGACAGGCTGGTTCATCTCCTTCTGCTTTCCAACATGGGCTGACTTTAGTTGATCTTGGCAGGCCTTTTGGTTGCCGTTGACGGAGAAATACTGTTTGGGTGCCTTGTTCCAATTCCACATCCCCCCAACTCATGGTGTTGGCGAAGCCGCTACTTTCTCTCGTACGAGACCATCTTGCTGTCAGTCAAACGGGGTAATAAAATGGCGAGGGTGGCCCCCTTCGTCATGGGCAACCAAGAGATACGCCACTCCAATCGAATGTTGGTACTACCATCTTGGCACAGAAATGAAGCGCTCAAGTCGACCCTTTCTGGCGCATCGAATCTTGCGCCATGGCTTGCCGCGGATCTCTGGGCGGTGCTGGGCATCGCCAAGGAAGCGTCGCCAAGTCGGCCCACGAATGCCGGGCATGCACAAAAGGAAGCAGAAGAGGTGTGGTGCGTGATGCAGTTCTCTGGCGATTTGAAACAAAATCTTCGAAGGCAAATCACAGGCGCAGCACTTGAGTTTAGATTTCCCGTGTCATGGCCCAGCGCAATCGATTGATTGACAACGCAATTGCCTCCGACAGGTGGCGCCAATATACAATCATGCTTAGAATTAAAGTGTTGACGGCTTAAAAAAGACTTTGACCACTAATGTCCGGCCAGGGCATGCAGCTTCCCTGCTGACCACCCCTGTTTAGATGATCAACCAAGGTACTTTAGTCAACGGTAGTATCATCCAAACAGAATTTAGCCGCATCCTGGGGCCTAGATCCAGCAATGTTACCCCGGCCACTTTTTTCACACGGTAATAAGCACAGATCCCATTCCCCCTTGGCCCTGGGAGGTGCCCAGGTTGGCGGAGAAGGACGCCCGACAACACACCAGGAAGAATGTGGCCAGAGTGCGAACGGCCTCGATGGCCAGTCAGCAGAAGACATAACTCGGTTTCAACTATGGATCAACTTTCTGTCGGCATGTCCTGGTGCCATCAATTGTTCTATAATCGGAGTAATCTGGGGATGATAGCGCCGCCGCTTTGCACAATGCTTTTGGCAACCCTTACAGTGATAAGTTTGTTGTCTTTTACAAAGATCCAGCAGCCTCTCAAAGTGGAATTCGTCAACCAAGTCTTTTCCGAGATTTACAGTAAGCATTTGAGAAACGAACCGGTTTGCCAAGAGGATCATTTGTTGGAGGAGAAATCGCTAGTGTACGGAGCACAGTTTAATAGGGAACTTTTTGTCTGCTGCCAAGACTGCAGGCGGACCAATCCTCCTTTGACGCGGAGGCTGTCGGGGAAGTGCTTGGCTGCATGCACAAATGCCCTTGTCAAAGCTGTACGACTACCATATTTGCTCGACCTTATCAATACCAGTAGACCACGGGATATGCACGTTGCGTTCAGTAGAGGTGGGCTGGAAGACATGACCATGGTGTCCCCGAAGGGACCACCACCAACAGTCCAATCATTCGGTCGAGATTCAAAAGACGGAGACGTATTATCAAAAACCACCAGTCCGGACTCTGGAATGCTGATACTTGGTGTTGGTTCTTGCCACTCACTTGGATCGCTCCCCAAAAATACCCCTGCAAAGAGTTGCACGGAGTTGTTGGCCTTGGTTAACCATGGCTGCAGTGAAACGCCACAGCAAGCAACTGTTGGACATGTTGTTACACCCAAGTTGGTCTCGGACAAGCAATCACGACGGTGGCGGGAACACCAAGGTCCAAACGCTTCGGCTTCAATGGGCTAAATTGTCCGTGCCATTGCTCATGTGCCCCAAGTCCAAAGAACAGGACACGCAAAGTGGTGATATGATTCTGTTCGTTGCATCCACCCCCAGCTCGATCTGAAGTCGTATTGACTTGCAGCGTTGACATTGCCGCCAGTATCCGGTTCCCGCATGTCACCCCAAGTTTTCAAGTCTCTCCAGTTCGGAGTGCGTCTTCTCCAGGTGTTGGGGAAGTCCTGGTCGGCGCACCACTCGATGAAAGCTCCCGTACAAGTATTTCTCGGCCTTTCATCAGCCATGCTTCTTTATTACAACTATCGTACAGTGTTTTAAAAGAGAAGAGAAGTACTCGTACGTTGGGTACATGACCACGTTGGGCCACGCTCCTAAAAACAAAAATCAGTTCCCCTGAACCCCGGTAAGTATCGTAATTTATACAAATAGTCCCATTCGTTCGCCGCTCACTAGTGTCAAGTTGTCTGCGCTTGTGCTCCCACGTTTCCATGTCGTAAAACCCCCGGGTGCAGTGCTGTCATCTGTCCAACCCCCTTTGCATGCTCATTTGGATCCAAGACCTGCCTCTTTTCGCATTTCTTCCCGACGAGCATCCGCCTCCTTCTGCTGCACCTTGGCCGCGTCCATGACAGCCTTCTTTCGTCTCTCTTCCTCTTCCTTGACCACGATCCAGACTGTATTCGGCGAAAAGCGGCTCTGTCAGCACTCGGTTCCCACGGAATATGTTATGTAACCCTCCTGCAGCCGGCTTGATACGAAATGGACATGTGATGTGCATGAAGCTTTGTGTTTCCGAGGGTTGCCAGGAATACTAACTTGGTTTATCTGATTTGGAATACTCCTTCAACCTTGTCACAAAGTCATCAAATTCTTGTTGTCGCTCGTCTCTCGTCTCGATGCTCTTCTTGAGTAGGTCGGGGTTGTACTTTGCTCGGAGCTCGTCCTCGGTGGGCGTAAGTCTCATGGTTAGTAAGGGACCTCCTATGCTGATTGCTAGACCGCTGCGTCGTGATGATTAGTTGCGATTTTCTGGGTGAAGCTCGTAGCATAATGCTTGTGATGGGGCTTCGTACCCGACTATGACTTTGCTCCAGAGGCGCCAATTCGTGGGTTGTTTTGGCGGCATGGCTGGTCGCTTCTGTTGTAGGTAAACGTGCACGGGGATTGTTTTGCAGCTGGTTAGGGGTCTTTCGTTTCTGTTTTGATAGCTTGATCGCGATGATGCCGAAGCTTGGTTGTGGTGGCAATTTTGCCGACTTGCCTGGGATGGTTGTTGGATGGGGTAAGCGGTGAGGAGGGGAAGTGATCGGCCAAGCTGATCACCAGCCATTGGTGGCTGTGCCTTGGAGTGGCGGTTTTGTAAATGACCAACAACCACCTTGAGTCCATGACACTGACATTTTTTCATGCTCAAGTCGAATTTCACTTGGTAAGGGGTGTAGCTATCCGGAGTTATTTCCTCGTGCTTGAGGCAATTCGTAGGATTGCGTGGGCGAGTCTACCATGTTCTGTGCATGGAAAATTCTGTCTTGCCTCGACGTCGGCCGAAGGCGATGGCTGTTGCTTCGAGTTGGGTTGCTCTCAGATCCGTGCAATTGTTAGTTGTGAATCCTTCATTTGGCCCGAGATGAAATGTAACTCTGATACTGAGACCTATGTGCTTCGCCTGCGATCGATGCTACTTTGCGGTGCTAAATCTAGGAACCAGCGGATTTGGATGTTCCAATCGGCTGTCTGTGAATTACCAACGCTGTCATTATCAGCCGACGAACTACTCGGATGCTTCTTTCCTTGTGATTCTACCATCTTTACCAGGTAGACTTGTCTATCATGTTCTATGTTTTCAGCCAAAGTAATTGGGCAGCTCTTCAGTAATTCTTCTCTTTCTGGTAACCCTCCGTCAGCAACTGAATAAAGGTCATTTTTCTTTTCCATTGGCTCTTAGTGCTATTTAAGCAGTTAAACCCTTCGCTAGGAAGGATGTTAGATACTTATGTCCCTCTCCAGAATTACCTAATTCGGAAGATTATAGCCGTCGTCCTTGAATACCACGATCGTCATAAAGACGCAAGCACGCCTGTCTACTAGTTTGGGATGAACCGAGACCAGAGGTAGTCCGAGAATACTGGCCATTAGAGCATATCGTGTAAGGTGCGAAAAGCTTGGGGCCTCAGGTGAGTTTCCGTCAAGAATGTCAACTTCAAGAAGCTCCCAAGCAAGGTTCCGTTGATCACCAAATCATCCCCGTGACTGCAGAAGGACAACAAACCACTGAACCTAGGTTCAAGATATGCGCAGAGCCGCCCTGCTTATAAGATGATCTCTAGAGCATTTTGTTCTACATACTAGGCGTCGGTATAATGCTTGCCGGTACGTCTTCACGAATAGTAAACCTAAGTCTGGAGTTTGACACCTGTACTTCCTTTCTTAGTGGACTGACATCCGGGTAAATAGTATACTACTGTGCCTTTTGTCAAATCAAGCTGGAATAGCTTCATACCTACGATCATGGTCTTTCAAATCATCACATCTTCAAATGGTAGTATTCTCTTACATTGACAAGATCAATTCAGTTAGATACATCACCAGCATATTATCTCATCCTCGTTGCCGTAAAATCTTGTCCGTTTCTCGTCCACGTCGCGGTAATCGAAGTCTCTTCTAGCAAATCAGCAATAAAAAGCACCACATCAGAGCTCTAAACCAACCCCATTTCCAACCATCGCTTAAAACTTCACCTTCTCAATCATCCTCCTCAAATCATCCACCAAAACCTCCGGCCGCTCATGAGCCGCAAAATGACCTCCATCACCATGAACACTCTCAAATACCACCGGCCCCAAAGCTCGTCCCCATGTCCTCGGCGGCAAAACCAGATCCTTTGGAAAGTACGACAGCCCCAACTGCACCTTGGGAACATATCCAAACGCCTTTTCGCCTCTCTCCAATTCTGCGTGTTTAGACTCGTAGTAGATCCGCACACTTGCTGCTGCACCCGCCGTGGAGAATTGATAGATCGATATCCAGGTCAATATCTCATCGTCTGTCCAGGGATAGTTATCCGTCCAGTCGTGTAACTTTTCGTAAATCCAGGCTAGTAATGCTACTGGGTCGGTGAGAGCAATGCCAATTGTGGAGGGGCGCGTGCTTTGTTCAACATTGTATCCAATTCCTTCTGTTTGGAACCATTCTGATCGTTCGCGAAAGGCTTTTTCGAAATCTGTGTAAGGCGTGATTTTGTGCTGGATGTAGAGAAGGGGAGATTTGAGGAATTCGGGCGGTTTCTTTGCGCGGACAAAGTTGACGTGTGAGGCTATGCAGGATGATGGGTATTGGACGCCGATGAGGCGGGTTATCACGTAGCCCCAGTCTCCGCCTTGGGTTACTAACTTGTGTTAGTATATGAGTTAGGGTGTTGAGGAGGGAGAGCCTGGTATGTACCGTATTTGTTGTATCCAAGCTTGATCATGACTTTGTGCAAAGTCTCTGCATATTGGGGGATGCCAAAACCCCTCTTCTTGACGCCATCTGAGAAACCAAAGTTTGGAAGAGATGGTGCTACGACGTCAAATGACAGGTCCTCTTTGTTACCCGTCAGAAGTGGAAGTATCTTGGCTACTTCCATAAAATGCCCTGGCCCTTTTGTTGAAGGAATCAGTAACAGTAATGGTCGTGGGGGGAAGTCGACTCACAGCCGTGGCAGAACAAAAGCGGAATACTCCCCGGCTTCGAACTCTTTTTATGCACAAAGTGAATATTCAAGTCTCCAAATCCCTCTACATTCACCGTCGTCTTAAACTGCGGTAGCTGGGCGTTCAATTTGGCTTCGTGGGCGCGCCAGTCATAGCCATCCTTCCAGTACCTGGCGAGACGCTGTATATCGTCTCGAGGTGTTCCGTATGACCAGTCATTTGAGAATTCTACCTCGTCGGGTAGATCAGCGAGCTCAAGTTTATCTTTTAACTTTTTTATGGCCGCGTCGGGCACGTCAATCTTGAATGGGGTGATGTCGCTCATACTGATGGTTGGGTTTGGCTGTTGGGAGTCAATCAATGGATGTTGGTAATGAACTGATGACGGCTGTGGATGAGCATGGAAGGGGATTGATGTCGCAATGGTGGAATTGGTCGTAAATATTTAATTTTTTTTAATACGTACCTGGTGATAGCAGTTTTGCGATTACAAATGAATTTTGCGTCATGTTGATGATGATGTCAAGAGCGTGAATGGAAAAGGCGTGGCGTCGTATTGGCCAGTCATGTCGACATAGTGAGATCTTCAATGTTGCTGCACATTGACGAGCATGAGATCACCAACCTTCCAGTTCATGATTTCTAAGTTTCGGTAATTGCCTGATTTGGCTTGAGGGCAGCGATTCATTTGTGGTGTCGTGCCGTGATTTTGATGGCGTTCATTCGATATCCTTGGGTGCAAATGTGTTGAGCCCATTCACGCCAGGGACCACTGGATTTATGAATGTTTTTCTTGCAAAGATGCTACTTACAAATACCCTTGAGAGAAACAGGCTTGTGATTCCATCAATAAGTGGACCAACGGCGATAATATTGCTGACCGTCTTGGGATGTGTTTTCTGTACAGGGTAGGTATCGGCAGAGAGAAGAATTGAGGCCTCAGATACAATAGAATGAAGGCAAAAAATCGGCCGAGGTGCATATCAGTTTACAATTCTATAAATGAGTCTCAAAAATAACGTAATGCGCTAGGTTATCGCTCGAAAGAGGTTCATACTGGCGTTCAAGACTCGACTCTGAATGGCAGTGTGTTTGTTGAATAAAGCTGCCAACCTATCTTCAACCAAGTCGTCGCAGACAGGTATCTACAAGTCCATATCCAGTCATGCCGTTTTGCATCAATTATTTATAACGTGAGGCGGACTTGCCCACCATACTAATGGGGAGTAAATGCAGAAAGCAGGCGATTACACGACATCCAGCGGCCACACTGACAAGTGGCACGTAGTTTGTGCAAGAGCAAGCCACGAAATGATACCCTTTCTTACAGAAGCAATGAGTTACTGAGTTACTGACTTACTATTCACACTCGAGTCGAATTGATATTTGTGGAGCAGAGGCCAGACAAAACTCATCTGAGCTCCATCATCGAGCCGAGATGTGATCCCTGCACGTCAACCACAAGCGAAGGGCACCTGCTCAAAACATTTTGGTATCGTACGACATGAAAGTTTGTACATGCACGCTGAGTGATTTGTCTCATGTGCAAAAAACGAACGGGTTGGCAAACCACAGATGCAGTCCAGTCCCTACTCGCTCATGTCCATGTTGGAGCTGCATGTAAGCCACACAAATGCATAATGCAGTTGCATTTGATGGCATTGCCGTCTAACCAACAATCACAAACTGAGACACACTTGACAGGTCCGCGACGCCAGAGTAACCATACTATTACTCATTGTGTTTCTGTGAAAGTGGAAGGTGATGTACAAGTTGCATGATGGGATGGGGGTAAGAGAACTCGCTCGCATATAAAAAGGCATTGCTCTTTCTTTGTCTTGTCAGCGGCCCAATTTCACTTACTTCTGTTTACCCAACGCATCCCATCTACCTTTCTGCCAGAATCAGACGATATCCTGTCTTCATATCGTATCAACAAAAACAGTCAAACGCAAGTATGAGAGTCATCGCCGCAGTCTTAGCTCTGTATGTAGCCTTGGGTTCGGCGGCCGTTGCGCCTACATTCGACCGCCAGAAAGGTTGGTACTGCGGCAAGTATTGTAGTTATCAAGAGGAGTGTTCTGGGGTAAGTATCTGCGCCATGTTCGCCTGTCTTTTCTTTACTATATTGTGGCACGTTTCTTATTGATGATGGATGATAGGGTTGCCGATGTGACGCAACTCACCAGTGCTATGTAAGTGCGAAATACTTCGGGCGTATTTCTTCTTCTTTTTTTCCCCCTTTCCTACCGTTCTTGTATCAAGTATCTGACTTTGGTGTGACTACAGCATTGGTAGAGTCAAGTCCAAAAGGGTCAATAACATGAGCGGTGAAAGGATGGATGTTCCCGCCAGAAGCTATGCCGGATGTCAACGCAGATCGGGCGACTCTGTACATTTATATTCTGGCATCAGCCAACAACAACTGTGGCGGGCGTACTTGTAATTTGCATACCAGGGCAGTCAACTGTAGAGGTCGTCGTCTTGTTGTGTGCCGTATCTGAGTTGAAGCTGTCCGATATTCCTCTAGTCTGGTGGAAGGCAAGGTGTGTCGTTAATGGTCAAGTAGCAGTGGTGTAAGCATTAAATTATAATACGGGAAATGCATGCTTTGCTGGAAAATCACCACGAATATCAAATTTGGTATGTGTTGAGTCTTGAGTCTTGACATGCATGCCAATGAAACTCGTGGGTATTCTCCACAAACACTGAACAGCCGCAACCCATCAAATAAATTGCCGGCAGAGGGACAATTGACCCCATCCGATGGTCCGGCCAGCGTCGGAGCTTAGGATGGTGTTCCGACGACTGTTGATAAATAGAGGCCGTCGCCTCCAGTTGCATCTTGGATCAACTGACCACCAAATCAAAAACAAAGAAAGACTAGCTCGTTTGTTTTGAAGGCATCGACTGCCGATTCTCATCATTCAATGTTAAACCTTTGAAACGTCCAAAACGGCAAGAGCGTCTCGGAAATAGTGCCCATCTGTCCCATACTGCGGCGCTGGACAAACAGTATTTCCGGTCCATTCGTCTCCGAATCTCGGTTCTTCCCGAGCCAATTTGTTGAGACACTGCGACGCCAGGAAAAAACCGGAGGAAGAGAGAGCCTTTGATTTTTTGATTGCTTGCAGATTTTCCCAGCTCCAGACGCAGACAGACGAGGTCATTGAATCCCTTCTTTTTCCCTTTTCCCCTTTCATTGTTTTGCCATATAGACTTCCTAGCATTGCACGGAGTACGCGACTCTTTGATTTTACGGAAAATACCACATAAAAGCCCAAAAAGCCACAAGCCAATTGACCATGTTGCGATCCACATCAACCAGAGCCTTCGCCTCGGGCCTTGTGAAGAGCTCCGTACCGAGGGTTGCGGTCGTGGCACGAGGAGCTGCTAATGCAAATGCTCATGCTAATGCGGCAGCTTCCATGTCCTCCTTGTTCTCAACCTCAACCTCAGCCTCGAGAACCCCGCAACTCCAAGTCTTGCTCAATTCGCGAATCTCCAGAAGAAGCATTCACAGCACCGCAAACAACATGGCTGCAGCTACGCGAACCGAGAGCGACGCCTTTGGCGAGATCCAAGTCCCTGCCGACAAGTACTGGGGCGCCCAGACGGAGCGATCGCTCGAGAACTTTCGCATCAATCAGCCGCAGGATCGCATGCCTCCTCCCATTGTCAAGGCCTTTGGTATCTTGAAGGGCGCAGCTGCGACTGTGAACATGCGATATGGCCTGGGTACGTAATTGTCATGCTGGTGGCGAGCGGGCAGGCAAGATCAATACATACGTCATTGCCTCCATTGACGCTTTGCGCCAAATAAACACCAAACACGAATTCACAAATACAACCGCATTTACTGACACATCTACCACCCCCAGACCCCAAAATCGGACAGGCCATTCAGCAAGCCGCCAAAGAAGTCGCCGATGGCAAGCTCATGGATCACTTCCCCCTCGTCGTCTGGCAGACCGGCTCCGGCACCCAGTCCAACATGAACGCCAACGAAGTCATTTCCAACCGCGCCATCGAGATTCTTGGCGGCGAAAAGGGCAGCAAGAAGCCCGTTCACCCCAACGACCACGTCAACCGCAGCGCCTCCTCCAACGACACCTTCCCGACCGTCATGCACATCGCCGCCGTCCTCGAGCTCGAAAACGATCTGCTCCCCGCCCTGCACAGCCTTCGCAAGGCCATCCAGGCCAAGGTCGACGACTTTGAAGCCAAGAAGATCATCAAGATTGGCCGAACCCACCTGCAGGATGCCACGCCGCTGACTCTCGCCCAAGAGTTCTCCGGCTACGTCGCCCAGCTCGACTTTGGCATCAAGCGCGTCGAGAGCTCCCTTCCCGACCTGCGACTACTCGCCCAGGGCGGCACCGCCGTCGGCACCGGCATCAACACCTTCCAGGGCTTCGCCGAGGCCATCGCCGAAGAAGTCACCAAGATGACCGGCACCGAGTTCAAGACCGCCCCCAACAAGTTTGAAGCTCTCGCCGCCCACGACGCCATCGTCCAGGCCCACGGCAGTCTCAACACCATCGCCACCTCTCTTACCAAGATTGCCCAGGACATCCGCTACCTGGGCAGCGGTCCCCGATGCGGCCTCGGCGAGCTGGCTCTCCCCGAGAACGAGCCCGGCAGCAGCATCATGCCCGGCAAGGTCAACCCCACGCAGTGCGAGGCCCTGACCATGGTCTGCGCCCAAGTCATGGGTAACAACGTCGCCACCACCATTGGCGGCATGAACGGCCAGTTCGAACTCAACGTCTACAAGCCCCTCGTCATTCGTAACCTGCTGCACTCATCCCGCCTCCTCGCCGATGGCATGCGCTCCTTTGAGAAGAACCTCGTTGCTGGCCTGCAAGCCAACGAAGAGAAGATTTCTCAAATCATGAAGGAATCGTAAGTTTTACATCCTGCCCTAAATACAAATAGCACATATATTGACCAAAATTTCCAGTCTCATGCTCGTCACTTGCCTCAACCCCAAGATCGGATACGACATGGCTTCCAAGGTCGCCAAGAACGCTCACAAGAAGGGCCTCACCCTCAAGCAGAGTGCCATGGAGCTTCAGGCCCTCACTGAAGCTGAGTTCGACACCCTCGTCAAGCCGGAGCTCATGATTGGACCTAGCGCCTACAAGCTGTAGGCTTGTCTGGATGGAGCGGTCGCACGATGTGCCGAATCGGCATGCATCCGAATGACGTATTTGACCTAAAATGATAAAAATATATAGATGTACAACAGACTTTAGTTAATGAAACTTGGCGTGGCATGAAGCGCGTTCAGAAGTAAATCGCATTAGTTACCACAAGGCTTGTCATGTGAATGGGTGACCATGAGCATGGAGTGTCAAACTGGCATGTGAAATAATTGAGTCCATGATTCGGCAAGCTTGACTTGCGATGTAACTCTTGGCTCGGAACCTCGGCCGCATTCAAGTCATCAATCACAAGCATGGGCAAGGTCACTAAAATTAGCAAAAATTGTTTGTAGCTAGGTAAGCAAGTCTTATGGCTGGATCCCTCGGGGGTTTCGGCCCATGCTATCCATTTGCCCTGAATGCAACTCCGGTTCCCTTTCCCCTGTTTCCTGCAAAGCACCCTTGAGTTACCCGTAGTTAATCATTTCCAAGCTCTCGCAGCTATCTTCATTATAACACCGTCCCATGGACTAACTTTCCTCGACACCAAACACTGCTGTCAGTCGACGATTGATGTCGTTTTCTTCCGATTGCAAGTGGCCAACATAGCCGTAAGCAGAGAGGTCCTCCTACGAATCCTCTGCCCCATCCTGGCCAATGTTGGTGTCATCCTTGGTTCCCGATTCGAGGGTTTGCATGGGTACATCTTCTCCCTCGTCCGTATTCTGCTGACCAAGGGGCTCTCCGGTGTTCATCGCAGGCGAAGAAACGCCTTGATTGTTGCTACTGCTCTCATCGACACCTGACATCGTTGTCACTGACGCAAAATTGGACTGTGACAAGTGCGGATGGTTAAACAGTCGAGATCGTCGAGCCGCGGCCAGAACAGACTTCCCTGGCTTGTACTTGTCGCCCATGGCAAGACGTATCATTACCCAGTGAAAGATCCATGGGAAACTGATAAGCGGTGTATTGAATTTGGGCTCGTGACCTGAGTCGGTCGAGATATCTCCAGCCGTGGCATCCTCTTTATAATTGAGTGTCTCCTTTGCCTGAGTTTCTGTAACTTTATACATGGCGGCAACAAACTTGTCCAGTTGCGGTGATTCGGTGCCGCCAGCTATGTTGCAGCACTGCTCTCTGAACCGTTGCTTCAAAGCATCAAATTCACGACCCAGGTCTTCCTGTCTCTTGTAGTCAGAGCTTACCTTGGTACCTGACATGACCCAGCCAGTGTACAGCTCAAACTCGGTTTCAACATTGTGCTGAACGAGCAGTCTCCGCACAGCAGCGTCGTACTGCCCTTTAATTTTCTCGGCAGCGGTCAAGATATCATCATCTAGCTCGTATCTCTCCAAGACTCTCTTGTCGAAAGAGTGTTCCCAATCAGGATGAAACTGGAAAGAATGCTTCACCACTTCGTCATAAAGTGCACCCAGGGCCTTCTTTGATCTGTATGAAGATTTCTTCTCCATAAAATGCGGCCACCTTTTCTGCTGCAACCTGGAACTAAATTCAGCCGGTACTCCGGTTTTCGCATAGTCTACGGCCTGAGAGTGCAATCCTGCCAATTCTAAACCTAGATGCAACAGATCAGCCGGATGAACCAGAAATAAATTGGTGAAATTTGCCTACATATTGATGACTTTGGTCCATGCTCATCTGCAAATCCAAGATGCGCAGTTGCAATGAGAGCCAATACGTCATTTTTCATATAGTTGACAAAGAATTTGCGCATGTCATCAACTGAGACATCTCGGTCTAATTCACGGGAAGGCGGCGCGCTGTAGTCCATTGGTTTGTAATTCCATTCTTTCGGAAGAAGGTCAGGGTCCCAAATAATAAAGAAATCATCGCCATCAAGGTCACCACCGGAGAGCATGGCCGGCACAGGCCGATCCCCTTTTGATGGAAATACAACGACATCTTTCAAGTGCGTAAGGTTTGGGTTGTCAACTGCATGGACAACTCGAATATCTCCCGGGTGAAGTGAAGGATTTCTTCCCACAATGCATAATCCCTTCACAATGTTGGTTTCCATGGGGTATTTCGGGTTCGTATATTGCAAAAAAATCTGAGGAAGCTTCTGGATGTCCTTATTGGGACTGCCCTCTGTGTCCTTAGAATGGCCTCGTAGTGTTCCAGTTTCGTCAACGCACCCTAGGACAAATGCACTGTTTGGCACACTTATTCTTGCCTTTTCCCTCAAAAGTCGAAAGGACCAAGATATCCAGAGATTCAGAAGATTAAGGGTGAACGGCTCCACAGTCTGATCTGTCTTGAATCCGGCCTTTAGAAGTTCAGCCAGAACCAAGGAAGATTGATTTTCGTCGACAAACTTGGTGAGCAGGTCGATGGCAACCGAGTTGTCAGTTGCGGCATTCTCAAACGAATGGATATGATCTTTCAATAGTTTCATGAAAACTTCCTGCGGAACGCCGAGGCTTTCCAGTATTGTAATAGTTTGTCGATTGAGAGTCGCCGTCGAGAATGCCGCACAGCGTACAATTTCTAGGCCTTGAAAATTAGATTTGAATTTTGCTTGCGAAGGCCTGACATGAACCTCCATCTTCTCCGCCTGTGGCCAAACGGCAAGGACACCTTTACAGCCTCCCATACGGAATTGAAAGGCTGTGGGGTGTTCAAATACATCCAAGGTCATCTCGTCAATGATGAACCCAGAAAGGAAGCCAGATATTTTGCCCACGCCGTCTGTGAAACATTGCCCATCACGCTCTATGTCGTCAATTTGCTTAATGTTAGGCTGCCATATGCCTTTTACATCCCGCGTTGTTGAAAAGCACTGGCCCAGACGGGCAGCGTACTTGGCGACGGTTTTGATGTGATCAAGCTGCCCCATCCAAGCACGGATATCATCGCAAGACACATGATCAGTAGGGCAGAAGAAATATGCGCTGCTCTGTCTTAACTGCGAGCTCCCGAATGCCAAAAATTGGTAATGCCGACCCCCTATGCGGATGCCTCTAAATAAGGCTCGCTCGATTCGTTCCCAGACCTTGACATTGTTTTGTCTATTTCTTCCAGCACGGTTCAATTCAGACTCTTCGACAAATTGCACTCGCAAGAAACGGTCTTGGAGCTGGCTGTACTTTCGTACAACTCGGTTGGACGTCTCTACCGTCGGCGAGTCAAAGCGGATGGTTGTTGGTGTTATAGAAGCTTTGCGGCCATAGGTGCAGTAAGTTGGTATTTGTGTGATTGGGGCGTAAGCTTTTGCATCTTCTATATCGAAGAGATCCATGGGGTCAACCAACTTTTCGTTTTGATCGACAAGATATTCGAGTCTATGTGTAGCATCTAGTGCTGGTATGCTACTGAGACGTTGAAGGAAATCGATAGTGATTGTATATTCATTCAAGATGCCTCGGGAGACACATACCTCGAGCTGGTAACGCACTTCGAAGGGCAGATGCACCTTTTGAGGCATAACGAGGAGAGCAGAAGGCTGGCTCGTGTCAATGGCTGACGAATCCTCGAGACAGTCCCAAAGGTTGGTAGCGTCGGTACGGGTATCGAAGTTGCAGCTCGGCCGGAGAGATACATTCAGACGCTTTAAGGCTGACAGAAAGCTTGAATATGATGCTAAATTATCTGCAGCGTTGCAGTTAAATGACAAACGGAAAGCCGTCCATCGACCAATGTCAATATACATGTCGTCCTGTATTTCATTGTGAATAGCAATCGGATCTCTGGTGGTATCATGATTGTCCCCCACAATATCTGTGGCCCGGCACCACGTATCTGTTGCGGACCACCTTTGAGAGTTGCCTCGGAACGTATCCAGGATGTTATCTACTTCCGTGAAATATTCTGGAGGGTACGGTAGCGTAAATACCCAGTGTCTTGCACCGTTGCTGTCCGTAGATTCCATGAGAGCTTTAATGTTAGAGATCTGAAATCGTGCTTTCCAGGTCTTGCTAGTTTTGCGGTGCCCAGTTTGAGAAATGGTAGAAAAGAGGACGGTCATGATTTTCTGATCAAAATCAAGTTCCAACGGCAAATGGCCAGGTGAGTGGACGTTTTTCATAACTCGCATCATTGTAGGATTTAACATACTACCAAAAGCCAAGGACTCGAGGTTTAAGACGATCTTGTCCGGGTATTTTGGGTCTTTTGCCTTGTCGTTTGATGGCCGCTCCTCCAGAAGAGCCACCTTGAGTTCCAACCCCCTCGGGTATTTCTGGACGTCTGGATGCTCTACTTCGACGAACCCTTGTCTCCAGAAATTGCGTCTGGGGGGAGGCTCAAAACGAACCTTTGCAAATGTCTTCCCATGGTCAAGCTTGGGCCTGAAAATTTCTATCCAAGTAACAATGCCCTCGGATTGAAACCAACGCCATAAATACTCTGCACTTGTACCGACAGGCAGATTGTTGACGCCGATATATATGCTTGACCGTGTTCGCCATTCATGTTTGGAAGAATAAGATACACCGGATACACTCAAAGGCACGTTGGCACCTTTTGAATTGCTTTTGGTCTTGGAGGGCGAGGCTCTTTGCCGGTAGGGCAGCTTTGCCTGTTGCCGTGGCAGAGGCATGATCAAGACAAGCTCAGAAAGACTTGGAAGCCAGCCCAAGACCCTGTCTCTGGTTGATTATGTTGGGCAAAAGTTAGGAAGAAGATGCCTCGTGAGATAAATCGACCACCACCGCAACATTCGACTTTCCGGAGAGTTGAAAGTTGGCCAGCGGCATGGCACGTGGGTGGCTACCAGTCAAGTTGCAAAAGGGACTGAACTCCTGCAATCGGTTAATCGGAAAATGGTTTCGTCGTGCTTTATGTGAAGGAGTGATGAAAACAAAATGGGGAAAAAAAAGAAGGAAAGAGAGGTAAATGCAAACGCGGCCCGTGGGTTGGGCTGGCAGAAGTGGCAGAAAAGGCAGAAAGGGCAGAAAGGGCAGAAACGGTCCGTCACTCACCAGTTGACCTTTGCTCACTCTTTGCACACTCTTTGCACAGGAGACAAACGGTTGATGAATGCACAAGGCACAGAGCTGAAAGAGGCTGCGAGGTGGCAATCAGCGCGAACTGAATACATATGTATTTGACCACCTAGTATTGACGACAACTTGACTTCTTCCTTTACTCTACTGTGTGACTCTGTCACCCTCCGCAGCATGATGCTAACCGTTGCCATACATTCAGAGCGAGCATGCGAGTTGCGTGTGACTGATGTATTCCATGGAATTAAGACGCAGCTCATGATATACTGGAATATCGGAATATGGTATCTGGTTCAAGATCTCAAGAGCGTGGGAAATGCTTCGAGTTGCTCACATGTAGGGCATTAACGCATTTTTAATCTTGACCAGTTCGATTGTCTTCCAGTAGCCCTAGCATTATAGAGAGTTATGTATGTATCTGGGCGGATTTTAGACAGACTGACAGGGCATAATTACTGAAAACCATCTTGCTCTACATCTGCTGTTCTGCCTCGCCTCTGCATTGCTCTGGTAAGTAATGTCACAAGGGTTTGGATATCAGGCACTTAAGAATTTCCAAGTAGACGAAATAGGGAACAGAACGGCTTGCGACAAAGGTCTGGTAGCTCAATAGTACTTCACCACAGCGACTGTTGAATGCCGGTCTAATACTTCCCTCTTAATGAATGATTCGCGCCTTCAATATTGGCCCACCAATTGATCCCTGTGTTGGAGAGACACGGGCCCATGCTACGCTCACTCAGCAAATCCTGGGTTCAATGTTCAACGCAGTACACAGGACGTGCCAGATACCGCGACATGCGGCGAGCGTGGCAAGTTGCGTCCAAACTGCCAGAAAATCGCTGCACGCCATCATGTGCACCAAGTCGCGTGGTTCGCATGGTGGCATTCCATTTGATGTGGTTGAACCAGCCAAAGGGCTGCACTGCAAACTAGAGCCTTGGGACAACC
This sequence comes from Pochonia chlamydosporia 170, assembly GCF_001653235.2. Taxonomy (NCBI): domain Eukaryota; kingdom Fungi; phylum Ascomycota; class Sordariomycetes; order Hypocreales; family Clavicipitaceae; genus Pochonia; species Pochonia chlamydosporia. The sequence goes on along the minus strand of NC_035792.1, from coordinate 3,016,332 downwards.
AAGAGCTCAAGCTGGTGAGACACGCGAGGAGGCATGCATGTATTGCACCAAAACCGGCAAGTGTGCACATGCGTCTGCGAGATTGGATGGAACGCACCAGTAAGCATTCTTGCGCTAGCCTTGGCCTAATTTATTCATGAATCCTTGCACTCGACTTGATGCCGGCTCAAATTGATCAACGGCTGCAAGAGATTGAAAGACGACATCGACCAACACCAGACGGACAGAGACCGAAGCGAGCGACACGCAGGTCAAGTTCCCAGGTGCTGATCAAGGGCTCTGGCTGGCTGCTCTGCCCCAGAACATGGCCCGAAATAGGACTAGCGCGCAACGGGCCAGGGGGAAATGACGTTGCCGTCGGTGGCTGCCAGAAATTTCATGTCAACGTTCAATGTTGGAAGGAGCGGCGGGCGACACGGGGCTTGATTGTGTGAGTGTGTGTGAGTGCAAGCAGGAGGCACGGCAAGTGCACCAACCCAGCAGGCAGGCGCACAGCTAAAAGCGGGAAGGGCCAACCAAGGCTGGCCAAGTACTCCGTACCCAGCCAGCACATGTACTCGGTACTGTCGCCCACCACCCATTCGCTCCTCCGGCTCGGGTCGATTCTCGCATAAGATACTCCCTGTCCGTCCCCACGCGACACGACCAGGAAAAAAAGAGACAACCTTAGAGGCGCCCTCCCTCGCCAATTTCGTCAACATTATTTACCCCCAACACCAACACCAGTTTAGCTTCTCTTTCATTTTCTGCTTCTATTTCTGCGTCTGGCGTCTATTTTTCACTCCCTAATCTTGCGAGCGCGCGTCTGGATACACGGCCGAGTGCCTCTGCTTGGTTACTCGTTTTTCGATCGCTCTGGTTTTGTGTGAACTGGGTCGACGGTCCACACCCCTTTTAACTTTGCAACAATTCGACACGATCGACCCATTGACTGGACACATAATACGGCACGCCGGTTAGTTCTCCCCCAACAATCGAACCCGAAAACACGCTCTTACCGTCTTCCTCTGCAGCTGCCCTTCCATATCGCCCAAGATGGTCTATCTCCGACATAACCAGCTTCCGGCGCTCAAAGAGTACAAGTACTCCTCGGTCGATCGGTCGCTGACGTCCAAGTACATCCTCAAGCCGTTTTACAACAATTTCGTCATTAAGCTGTTTCCCATGAGCATGGCTCCCAATCTGATTACTCTGACGGGATTCCTGTTCGTCGTAATCAACGTCTTGACGCTGCTGTGGTACAATCCCACCCTCGACCAGGACTGCCCGGCTTGGGTGTATTTTAGTTGGGCGATCGGGCTCTTCTTGTACCAGACTTTCGATGCCGTCGATGGTGCTCAGGCGTAAGTGAAAGGCTTGCGACTGAATTTCGGGACACGATTCGCCCACGTCTGTCGCGTCTTGGCGTTAAACTGCAGCACGAGCGAATCGAACATGGACCGCATTGTTGGAAAGCAGGCGCTAACGTGTCTTCTAGACGTCGAACTAAGCAATCTGGCCCCCTTGGTGAGCTATTTGATCACGGCGTCGATGCTCTCAACACCAGTCTCGAAGTTCTCATCTTCGCTGCCTCTCAAAATATGGGTCAAGGTTGGAAGACTGTTGCGACTCTGTTTGCTTGTACGTTCTTTCCAGCTTGCTTGCAGCCGAAGCGAAGCATTGAGGATTTCCATTGCTAACCGACTGATTTTGAAACATAGCTCTCCTGACCTTTTACGTCCAAACCTGGGACGAGTACCACACCAAGACCCTCACTCTTGGCATTGTCAATGGCCCAGTCGAAGGTGTCTTGATTTTGGTCGCCGTCTACACTCTAACGGGCTTGCTGGGCGGAGCGCACATCTGGCAGCAGAGCATGCTCCGAGCCATTGGAATCCCCGAGTCATTGGGTATTCCCAAGTTCGTTTACGAGCTCTCATTCACAGAATGGTATCTCGTCCAGGGCGCCATTGTTTTGGTCTTGAACACGGTCGAGTCTTCGTTTAACGTCATTCGAGCCCGTCACGATCGGGGCGATCGCTCCCGCGGTGCTCTCGTCGGTCTTCTCCCCTTCTTCGGCATTTGGACCCTGATCGTCACCTACCTGTACCTGCAGCCCAACATTTTGTATCACCACCTGGTCCCCTTCGTCTTCTTCGCCGGCATTGTGAATGCGTACAGCGTTGGACAGATGATCACCGCCCACTTGGTCAAGCTTCCCTTCCCGTACTGGAATGTTCTCAGCATTCCCCTCGCTTGTGGTGTTATCGACTCTCTTGGACCTATTCTCATCAAGCGATTCGGCGTTGGCTGGCCAAGCGCCCTCGGTCATGATGAATACCAGGTTTCTTTTGTTTTTCTCCTCCTGGGTATTGCCTTGGGTGTCTATGGCAGCTTTGTCGTCGACGTTATCGTATCCATCTGCGACTACCTCGACATTTGGTGCTTAACCATCAAGCACCCCTACGACGAGTTCGGCCCCAAGATTAATGGCGAGAAGATCCACTAAGCGACTTGTCCTGGCTTTCAAAGCTTTAGGCACCAAAACTATTTGAACTGCAAACGAGGAAGGGATATGGCGGCGACATGAGACGGGTAGAAGAAGGAGGCGAAAATTTGGCGGAATGATACATAATGGTTTGGGATGTGTGAGGACGAAGATATGAGCATGGGGAAACGAGTGACCACCCGGATAGTGCAGGTTTACTGTGCCATGGGAGGCCAATATTGGCGGTCGATGCTATCATTTTTTGATGCCAAGAGACGGAGGGAAGATGTTGGGCCTCGATTTAGGGAACGGACATGTTATAGGAGTTATGAGGCATGGAGTCTTAGTTGCATTGTTTGTTTCTATTCCTTTCTTTTGCGTGGGTGCTCGGTGCATTGTATTATAGTATTTAATCTTGAATCGCTTGACCCGATTTGGCTGTTTGGAGACGCAGAACTGCTTGCTGGTAGCGGAGCATCTAGCAATACACAACTATATCATACAGTTCAGTCCGCTTGATATTCCAAGTTGTAACCGCCTTGCGGTCTTGTTGAAGACGGGCATAGCACGATCCAGACAATTATTAACTACCTATTGTCGACACGTGGGAAAGTGCCATTCGTTGCGAACCAAATCACGATTTGAGTCAAGGCACGGTAGAAAAACGTACCCAACTCTTCCCAAACCATCACAGCACCTATTTCACTTCATTCCCAATTCTCAAAATCCAAGCCACAGCACAACCTCCTCCAACCCCGTTTCCATTCTGCCCCCTCCCCCATCGTAACCTCTCGCCCATCAATACCAGCACACTACGATCCAACATATCTCACGATCTCGTCAAACGCCGCCGATAGAGGCCCATCACTCGTCTTCCCTCCGCACAACAAACCAGTCGAGCTTACCGCGCCGTCGGAGCGGGTACCTCTCGCCGTCCATGTACGGATTATCCCGACGGTGTTTGTACATCTCGTCCCTTTGTGGCCTGTTGTCCAAGCTGTAATGTCTGGCCTGGTTGTCGATGGTTTGGGTGTTTTCGACGTTGTTACTGTTCTGGAGGTGTGTGTCTTTTGAGGTGTCTGCAAGGGAGAGGGGAATAGAGAGGATGAGGAGTGTGAGGAGCTTCATTTTGATTATGGAGTACTTGAGGATGAAGATGGATGTAGTATGATTCGAGTAGTTGGTTGGCAAGGAAGAGGATGGGTTTAATATTTAGAGGGTTGATTAGGACTGCCGGATTTTCATGCATATATTTCTTTCTCAGACTGTTTCAGGCCCCCTTCGTTCAATGGGCTAGGTTGATGATAAGAGTCGTAGTAGATATTGCAACCCGCTGTGCAGACCACTGATGGAAGTAGAGGTGGAATGCAAGAGCAAGGTGCTGTTTTAGAAACACGAGCTGAGGTCCATCATGCAGGTTTGATATGGTTCAGCCATCATCAATACAACATCTAACAGGATATATTTGTCCAGTATTACAGCAAACGTTCAACATATCAGCCACATAATGACTCTTGAACAATTCTCTTCACGGCATGGTTAAAGTAGACTCCTCTCATAGGAATGGACACACTACATCACCAGCAATGGAAGAGTTAAAGAGTAAGGGATCCATACGAAACTAGCACAACCAACTGAGACGCAACATACCAGCTTCAATCCTATTAAACTTCCTCGACCGGGTCGAAAGTTATCCCAGGCGAGCTTTTGAGGGGCACCTCCGCAGACCATAGCTTTATTCACCTCGTCTTATATCATGAGTTCAGTCAACTCGACTTCCTTAACCACGGATACTTATACCAGATCAATTAACATCACCAAATATTAATACCTGTAGCTCAAGGATTCCCCCCATTCTTCGGGACGGCGCAGTAAAACTTACAGCCTGTCTAGGTAAGACATGTTGTCCATCGCTTCGCTTCGTGTTGGAATGGACTCTCCTGTGGGGCTGCAGCCAGGGTTTCGTTTCCCCAGATCTTCAACATCAAGTCCTAGCGCGCAAGCTAATGTAGCCCTCGGCCATCTCAGATCCCTTGGCGGCCGGATCATCGACCGGAAAGCTACTACCATGAGATAGGGTTCTCGATCCTGCAGAAGCTCGGTCCGAAGGATGATGCTGCGGACCCCTCGAATCTCATTTCAAGTTGGTAGTGCTGGACAAACAGACATACATTGGGTCGACTGAGTTCAAGAGAAGTCATATTGTAGCAAGCTTTCAACAAGACGTAAATACATTCAAAGCCCAGAAAAATGCGCAGTCTGTGCTCGAACTACTTGAAAATGCCCATGTTGCATCAGACACTCGCATAAATTCGAATTGCAAAATAAAGGATCGCCTCAAATTGGTAAGACACTCTCCAAGTCTCATCTCCGTCATTAGCATGCTGCCCAAGTCAAAGACTGGCCAATATCCTTTCCAAACATTCACACCTCAGGTAGCTTTTAGAGATCATGACAAAAAGTCCAGATAGGTTGCTGTAGTGGAATAAGCACGCCGTACCAACGTGTGCAGAAAATTCGCCGCCGATTGCCCGCGACAAGTAAACAAGCCGCGCAATGTTGCAATCAACCCAGACAAAGGCTAAGCCGAACCTATTTTGATGGACCGAGTTAAAAAGTGAACAACGTCATTACCGAGTTTGCTGTAAAATATAAAAGTATTGTGCATCCAAGTGGCCCCATACACGCCGCATACACCACCGAATGCTTGTGGTTATGGCGAAGAAGATGATCCTTCCCAAATCCACAGTGAAGTCAGGATGACGCCGTTTTTTTGGAACCCCTAAATACCGTCCAACCAAAACGCCCAGGATGTAAGCCTCTCGGCTCGGATATAATTTGTGTTGCATATCTCCCATGATACAAAAGACGAATGTGGTGCAGGCAAAGCATTGCATGCAGCCCTTTGTGCACTCAGTTGGGCGGCTATAAAAGGTCATCCGAGCCGCTGGCGACGCTTTGCTCCATGGCGAAAATAATAGACTGTTCCGAGAACACAGGCCCTTGCCCGTCGCAACGAGCACAAGACTTCAACCGCTCGCTGACATCGCCAACATCCACCATGCCTCGTTTGTAAAGATCATGGTTGATAATGAAGTCCCAGGTTGCCCCTGCAGCAAGTAAACGCTCCCCGTCATCAGAAGTGACAATACGGTGTGAAGGAAACTTGTTTTGATGACCCTGAAGGACGTTGGAATAAAAGTCGGTGGGATTATATTTCATGGGACCCGTGGTTGTCGGTTCAGGAGAGTGCGAGCTGCCATTCCCGTTGCTAGATGAGGTAGCTCTTAAAATCTCGTTTTCGGTCGAAATCTTTTGCAAGTCTCTTTTCAATCGTTCGTTTTCTACGGAAGCTTGCTGTTGTGCCGCCTCCATGTGTGCAAGTTTGGCCTCGAGGTCCTTCACATGCTTCTCCTTTCGTTCACGAAATGCACGTTGCCTGGAATGGACATGTCAGTGTGTTGTTCTTCCCTTTGGCCGGATGATCCGCCCGCTCGTTGGGGGGTTGTCAAAAGCTGCGTCAAGACTCACGCTGCACGGTTCTGCGCTTTGCGTCGGGATTGGGCTGGTGTCAGCGATTCATCGTCATCACTACCAGCTCGGAGCTGGCCGTCGTCGACACCTTCAGTCTTGGGCGCCGACAGCGCACCGTTAAGATGGCCATTTGTGCCGGGAGCTTGATGATGAAGCTGTGACGTCGACTGTTGACTTCCAAACGCTGCAGGGTTTGGCGGAGTCGGGGGTCCAGGGAAGCCAGGGGTTTGGTGTTGGGACGGGTTGTGGAAGCTCTGATTATAGTCGTAGCCTTGGAACTGGTCGGTGTTATGAATGCCGTCGAAACCCTCCTACAATAGGCACATTCCGTTAGTATTGAGTTTCCCAAGGTACCATAACCGTATATTGATGCTTCGAGTGTAGCAAGTGTAGCAACAGTCGGTCTTGCGAGAGGGGTAAGTTGGTTGCGCTCAAATTACAGCAACATCGTGACAATGACGTGTAAAATTCAGATGGGTATAGGAAATGGTGGGGCGGGCAGAGAGATAGCAGGAGAATGGGAAAGGAGCTTGACGAGTCACGGCACATGCACAACGCGGCTTGTTGCAGGCTCAGAAAATCGAAGAGATGTCTGGTTTACTAACTGGAGGAGAGGTAGTGTTGAAGTCGTCGGAGCCAGCAGAGTGCGAGTTGGACGGCGTCAGAGGCGGGATGTTCATGAAAGCCTGGTATTGCGGCTGGCCACCAGCAAACTGGTACTGCGACGTGAAGTCCATAGCGATCTATGACTGTAGAACAGACGGCCGAGGACTGAGATGACTGACTGACTGACGAAGAAGCTGTGCGATGTTGGAGACGACCAACTGGGAAGACGAAAGACGGAGGCCGGAGTGACGGGTCTTGTCGGAGTTGGACAAGATGGTGAACGTAATGCGGGCAGGCAAGGAGGGCACGACACGGCACGAGGAGAGGATAGGACGACTGGAGGCGGAAGAAGTCCACGTCGGAGGAGTCTTGGTCTTGGCTTGGGGTGATAGAAGAAGATCAGATGGGAGCAAAAGGCGGGCTGAAGTAAGTAATATTAAGTTATTACGTGTGGTGGGCGGTTGACGACAAGGACACGGAGCTTGCTCGAGCCTGGTGGTGGCGGCGGCGTCAACAGTGTCGATACGGAGTACTTAAGTACGGGGGAAGAACATGCGGAAGAAGCGAGACGTTGGGTCTAGCATTGGTGGAAGGGTGACGACGGTTGCGCCGGGATGGAAGGCTCCATGTACTGCAGACGTACTGGAGCAACCAGATCAGACTGGACTTGACCAGACTGGACCTCTGGCCCAGGGAGCGCTGCAGTTCTGTCTGGTCTGGTTCAATGTTCGTCTCGGCGATTGACTCGATTGACTCGATTGACAGGACTGGAGCCTGGCAGTTTGACTTCAATGTTGCCCTCAATACCAGACTCCTCAGCACCACTCGACGGTAGCGCTAACGCTTAACAGAAAACAGCCTGGGTCGACTTGACCCAACCCAACCAACATCTGAACTATAATTCAGCGCATCCCAGGCTAGTGTCCACCTCAGATTGCCAGACTGAAGTTGACTGGATTTGACTCCTCCGCGGCGTTTGGTCCCCTGCAGATGCCATCAACAGCCACCAGGCTTTCAATGTTCTGGTTTGTTCTGCGACAGTTGACCAGACTCAATTCTGTTAGGGCTTCCATGTTGGTAGGCATTGTGCCAGACATTGGACCATTGAACCCCATCGTCCACGCCCGAAGTCACTTGAACCATGCATGACATTGTTGGCGGGACCTAAGCACCTAAGCCCATATCGCATGGTGCTTTGTTCACAAGGACCGGTTGACTCCTCCACGCATCTGACGTCTGGCGTGGTATATCCTCGTGCTCCCGCCTGTTCGACTGTCCACTGTCGGGCTGGGCCACTGGACATGACATATTCGTTGACTTGACGCTGATAACTTCAATGTCTGAAGGGCGGAGTGGTCCATGATGCGTCTGGTGTTGCCCAGATGGCGTACACCTTTATGCGCTTTTGAAACCAGACGCAGACCTGTGCACATTGATGTGTGCGGTCAAGGTCCTGCATGCTGTAGCTGCATTGTAGCGCATGTGGCGCTCGTCAGAGGGTTTGTGGCGACTTGACATTTGATGCAAGTGTGGATGGTCATGGATTGACGATTCAGCCATCAATCAATCTGGAGGGGGCGAAGAATCAAACAAGACATCAAACAAGACATCAAATGGAACCATCAAATGGAACCTGTACACACGCAACAGAGAGAGAAACTAAAGTATGGACCCTCATGCCTCACATCATGCACCAACATTGAACAGACGCTTGGCGCCCACCAGACCATTTGAGCCAGAACCCCTCTTGCCCCTCCATCTCTGTGCATGTAAAGTCAAGTGCGACCGGACTAGTCCAGGTGCCTGGCAGTTGCCGACGACTTCAACAGCCTCTCCACCCGTCAAGTCCGTCCTAGTGCTGGTCTGGTCCCTCCTTCCCACCTAAAGTACCAAACCATGTCTCGAAATAGTACCAACACTGAACCTTGACCTCTTCTACTTAAGTACTTCAGTCTGTTATTCCCACCTTGCCTGCTTTGCCTGCAAACTACTCCGGCCCATCTCGCCAAATGCCTCCCCACCGGTTCTGTTGGTCCATCACACTATGAACCATGCAGCCTCAACTGAATCATACCCTCGACTTCACTCCCAACATGGAGCATCATCCTCCATGAGTTCGCATCTGTGTTTCACAAGACTAACATCGTGTAGAATTGACTGAGCCCCCAGCTCAGCGCAGGGACACATAACACTTACAAAGAAGGAGGGGCCACTGTCAGCCGCATCTTGTTCTACTCAAGTACTAGACCAGCTCTTGGCATTTGCTGCCTTGCCCCCATTCAGTGTCCAATATCGAGTTGCTTGCCTCGTCTGAGAAGAGGAAAAGATTCTCACAGCATCATGACCATTTGATTAAACCTGGGAGCAAGCTTGGAACCAGAGGTCTGTTTTTCGATCTCGCCAAAACGCCGTCAGTCTTGTTCCGGCCGAAGCGCAAGGACGAAATGATGATAACACACCAATTTGACTGCCGGCTCGTGCCCATCATGGTCTCGGCGCCCAAGCCGTTGGCCATGGTGGAGAGAGCCACAGAATTCTCGGCAGCCACTCCGCGGGCAAATCAAATGGGCTGCTTGGTTGAAAAGAAGGCTGGCCACTCTAGCCGCTCCACTCACCCGACGGCACAAGACTATTGTGGTGAGATGGGAGCGCCTATTGCCCAATGCTTGATGCTCGGCCAAGATGCGTCTGGTGGCTCTACTCAGTAAGATGGGTTGTTTTTACAATAGTCACTCCGCGACTTCCAGCTATTGACGCCGCTTGAAAAATGAATTGAAGGCGCTTTGCGATCCGCCATATCAAGCAGTTTTCCATGATCGTCGATGAGAGCAGCCCGGAGCGCCATGCTACATATTTAAATCCGTATTGTGTGCCGAGTATTCAATATCGAGGACTGGAAAATTGGCACTGTGCCAACGTCCGAGAATCTTCCATTCAACTGACATTGTCAATAGTTTCTCGGGTCTTGTGCGACACAGAGTGGGCAGGCTCTGGCCAATCCAGAGCCAATGTGCACACTGTATCGTAAGCTTTCCTAACATCGCCAGGAACATCAGCGATGTGCTGCATTTGAATCCTGCTGTGCTGTATCACTGGTCCCAAACTGGCCAAGAAACGAATCTGAGTGTCTTGTGCCGATCATCTTCGAGACCCTGACAATAAGTCCTAGTTGTTGCCTTTCGACGTTCTGTCAACGACAACTTCCGTCTGCCCAAGCACAACCGGCGGAGAAGCAGACCTGCGGTGTTCGCTGGTTGAGTTGTTGTTGGTTGGGCATCGGCTTATTCCACCAGACTTCAACAACTACCCGGTCAGACCGCGCGCGGGATGCAAAAGTCTCACAACTAGTTCATTAACTGTTGCCACTCGCGACCTGTTAGCAGCACGATAATGGATGTCTGTGTTCTGTCTAACTCCCAATGCGATTTGGTTTGTGCAACCAGTACTACCAAGCTCGGAACATAGCCTCTCGACTACGACGTTGTCACCTTGTCAAGTTCCTGGAGGGGTCCGTCGAAGCTCCATGTCTTGGTTTGGGGCCTATTACGGAGTATCTTTTTGATTCCTCCGGGGTTGAAAAGCCACCTAGCTCCACCTTGCGGCCTTGCCTGCACAGAATTGGAATCAGCCCCGATTCCTGTCTCACCGCACAAACCTAACATCTTACATGGCTATACTATTTCGGATTTCAAGCGACGCCCGATTCCAGTTAATTCCGTTGTCATCGCGGAACTATGTGCCTGTTGCTCTGTGTCCGTCCTGTAGCTGACTGCTTTGGTGCTCCCTTCTCGCTTATCCTGGCTGTGCTGAAGATGGAAGTGTTTGGCCTTGGACCTGTTAGGCTTGACCTTTGAACGCTCTCGACCGCCCACGTGCTTTCTGGGCGTTGCCAACCTTGGTAATGGGGGATCTTTTGATCACTTCGAATTTGTGACGGTGAGATACGCTACCAGGCGTTCCGTCACCCATGTTTGCCCCCCGATACAGGGATCTAGAGCAGGCCTTCCAAGCCCCTGGTGTTTGGCTGTCTTCTTGTCTGGAAAGGACTGCTCAGTCGTACGCAGCTGTGACCATTGGCTTCAAACACGAGCTACTGGGGCATCTGTAGGGGCACATTCATGAACCAAAAAGCTGCCATCATTTCCTCTGTTATCTTGCTTTCTACCTAATAAGTCTTTTTGCTACCTTATAAAACTTTATCCGGGCTTTTGATTGCCATGTACATGCATCCACTTGCTTACACCTCTCTGGATATGCATCGATATATTCCCCCCTTCTCCTGATTGCACCGCTTACGGCATCAGTCTCTTAGGAGTACGAGGATAATAGCTTGCCAAGTGCACGCTAGGCAAGTTCAGATACCAAGCGACGACGCGGTCAAGGCCAATGCCACCGCCACCGTGAGGAGGCACACCGGCACTTCTAAAGACGTCGACGTACTCCTTGATGCCAGAGCTAGTGGGATCAACACCCTTCTTGCGGATACGGGCTTCCAACACATCGGCCAAGTGGATACGCTGGCCGCCAGACAAGATCTCCTGGCCACGCATGAAAAAGTCAAAGGCATTTGTGACCTTGGGATTCTCAGGGTCTTCAATAGCATAGAAAGGTCGTGCGCCCTCGGGGAACTTGTCGAGAACGTAAAAGTCGGTGTTGTACTTTTGGCGGATCAGGGCACCTAGTGCCTTTTCCTGTGGTGTTGACATGTCCTCGTCATCGGAAACATTGCGATACTCCTCAGGACCCTCAGCACGAAGCAGAGCCTGGCCCTCAGCAAAGGTAAGGCGAACCTCCTTTCCGGGTTCGGGCAGGAGGAATTCTTCTGAAGGATAGATGGTTCGGATCAGGGCGATTTGGTCTGCGCAACGGGTGGCGAGACCGCGGAAGATGTAGAGAAGGACCTGCTCGAGCATGTGACGGACCTCGACATAGTCGTCTTCGATTTCCATTTCCAAGTCGAGACCAGTGAACTGAATTGTGATGTTAGAAAATCAACCCAAAAAAATTTGCTTCTCTACTCAACAAGGGAGACAATCACAGGACCATGCTACGGGAACAGGGGCACAAACCTCAGTCATGTGTCTAGGCGTATTAGAGTTTTCAGCACGGAAAACAGGTCCGATGCAGTACACGCGCTTCCTTCCGCCAGCAATCTCAAACTGCTTATAGAACTGGGGAGACTGCGCAAGGTAGGCCTGCTTCTCGAAGTAATTCATACCAAAGACATTGGAACCTCCCTCGGAAGCAGCACCAATAAGGCACGGTGGCTCGAATTGGTTGAACCCTTGAGAGTCGAGATATTCAGCAAACAACTTGCGAGTAGCCATGCGCACATCAGCAATAGCCTGCTGAACAGGGGCACGCTTATGCATAGCCGGATTGTTCAAGTGTGTCGCCATACTGGCGCTGGGCACATTATCAATGGACGTAGCCTCAACAGCCTTGCGTGCCTCCTCAACAGAGACATCAGCACCAGCGTCCTCATCGTCAAAGTTGGTAACAGCCTTGTTCGCGACAACCAGTCCCATGCCCAGGACCTCTGGGCCCGGCGCAATGCAGTAGCACTTCTTGATATGCAGCTCGTAGTTGGCGACGCGCACGCTCTTGACCGGCTCGAGGGGCTTCTCGATGGTTCCCTCAATCAAGACGAAGCTCTCGATGTTCAACCCCCCAATCCACTTGACCATTTGTTTGGAAACGGGTTTTCCCTCGGCGCTCGCGGCCACAACACCCTGAATAGCCCAGTTTCTCTCCTCGCGCAGCTCGATGAACGCCATCTTCGCGCCCTGCATTCGTGCATTCTGGATCCAGCCCCGAATCTTGATCGTCTTGCCGAGATGCTCGTCCCCCACATTCTTCAAGTTGACCCTCTCGGCATCAACTTTTGTCTGCGGCGTGACAGCGCCATAGTTCTCCGTAGCCAAATCCTCGGTGTTTCCTGCCGCGGCCTTGGCAGCAGCTTGCTTCGCCTGGTGCTCTGCCGCACGACGAGCCTTTTCAGCTTCCTTCTTTGCCTTTGCCTCCGCCTTCTTGAGGGCCTTCTTGGAGGGTCCGGCCTCGCCTTCTTCGCCCTCGCCAGCAGCAGCTAGCTTGGGCTCTTCGGGCTGCGAAGTTGGCGGCGTGGGGTCAGCCATGGTTTCGGTTTACCGCTGTTGCAAAGAGAAAGACTCGAGTTCGTATGTCGAGGATGGGAATTCGAGCGGTCGGTTTCAATTGCGCTTCGTACGGTTGCGCTGTCGTCGTTTGTTCAATTGTTATACGTTCGAGGAGGGGCGAGGTGACTCTTTTGACGTCTGGTTGAATAAATTTCTATCTTGCCGCGAGAATCGGACAGGGCAACGAGTCACCCCTCCTTCGTTCCTTCTTGTGTCCTTGGCGGGGCATCCCGCTATGTGTCACCCCGCTATGACGGTGGTCTGGGAACTGCATCGATGGAAGGTGCTACTAGCCTTTTTTGGGTCCTCGCGCCTTCTGTGGGCATGTAACATTACTTTTATATGGAGTTGATGTGATTCATACTCATTTGTCAATGGCAGTGATTTTATAGTTATATATGTTTTTCACAAAAGATTTGTGTCTTGGGGGAAATGGATCGTACATGTTTGTTTTGGATCACCTGCCTTGATAGATAGATAGCTACTTATGCCTCTACCGTCGTCTCCAGAAGTCGTCTTTATGACATGTACACTAGCATTCATTACCAATAGTAAAACATCGCTGGCCAAAGGGATATCATACAGCTATCCGGAAACTTAAACATAAACATCCAACACGGAATCTTACATCTACCAGAAACCACAACACGACCTTCCACCCGACACAACCATCATCACATCCCACAAACACATCATTACAGTGAGAAAAACTCAATTAATTACCACTTATCCGCCCAAAGGGCAAGTTATACGTCTATCACCCACCCCATCCGAGCAAGTGCCATAAAAAAAGGGCACACAATCCCCAATGACTCAAAAATCCAGCGTCGTCCTCTAGCCCCTGGAACAAAATGTAATTCCAACCCTCAACGGATCCATGCTATAAGGAGAGCGAAATAATGCTAGACTCGATAGAAAAACGAGATGGGAGGAAGAAAAAGGAATAGAAAGGGAATGGGACAATGGGGTATATCATAGTGAATTAGACCGGAGTAAGTACTTTTTCGGAGCATATGAGGGCTTCTAGCCAAAGTGTAGTGCCTCCGTCTTGTCGCACGTAAACAGGTTGATGTGGTGGTCGCCGCGGGCTGCACAGCCGAGGATAGGTCGGTGTGGATGGAAGGCCGTGGCTGAGATGGGAGCCCCTCTGTTTTGCTGAAGGAAACTGGAGTAGGGCTCGAGGCGGGAAAGCTCGTTGCCTTGGAGGTTGAATACTTTGACTGTGTGTTGGGACGTGCCTCTGTGAGTGGATGTTAGTATTTAATGTGTAGAGATAGATAGTTGGTGCTGGATGACTCACACTGCAAAGACGGGCAGATGCTCATGCGTACTGGCTGTCCGCAATGTGTCCCGGGTTGTCTGGAAAGAGTGCAATGGTCTATCCATCCGGATATCCCACACCTTCACCTTACCGTTGCGGCTGGCACTCACCAGTTCGCGCTGGCCGCCTCGCTGCATGTGCACGCTCTTGATCCACTGTCTGTCGGATTCGTCCTTCCACTTGCGTACCATGGAGTCCTGCGGACGCTGTCTTGTGTCGAACACGCGGACCGCGCCGTCTCCAAAGCCAGCAACAAATATGTTACCAGTCATTTGGTCTGATGTTAGGGATGTGACACACGAGCCTGATCTCGCGGGTATGTCCATGACACAGGTTTCGTGCGCTGCGTACCACACACGAATCACCCTTACATCTCCGGCCACAAGGACTCGGCCCGTTACTTGTTGCCAGTCAAACACCATGCCTGAGTTGACATTGCTGGGGACCATGTGTGTCAGCGCCCGCCAGGACGTTGCCAGCTCAATATCCCTATCCGAGTCGTAATTGCGATACACCCGAATCACACCGTCTGAAGATCCTGTCAGCAAGAATGCCTGGTCATCCTCGTTGATGAACTTCATGTCGCTGATTTTGGATCCCTGCGGGTTTCCGTTTGAAAATCGGCTCAAACGACCCTGCTTCTTCCAATCCCACACGTAAACGGTGTTGCCATCGTCCGATACAGCCAAGTGATCCTCATACTGATGGAACGTCATCTTGGCAGGCTGAGCACCATTATTCACCATTCCCAGCTGATTGTTCCACTTGTGAGTACCGGCAATTTGCTTCAGCGGTTGGGTCTCCCGTAGCATGTTCTCGTTGCGAGCTCGTCTCCACAGACGCTCATTGTACTCGGTGCTGCCAGGTTCATCTGCTTCACTGGGTTTCATTTGTGGCTCACGGAAATACTCAATGGACCACTCGAGGAACCTGCTCTTCAGCGGCATGCTAGGGGCCTTGGTCAGGTCCCTCTCCTCATATCCTCCCGTCATTGGCTCGCGCGCAACATTGTATGAGGCTGTTGCTGAGCCATAGTCACTTTGTTCAGGGGGTGCGGTCATCTGGTCCGGTGCAAATTTTGCTGATGGTGATCGAGGCGGTATTGGACTTGCCGGTGTACTTGGACGCGACCTGTCTTCGCTTCCTATGAACGACTGGAAGAGCAAACTCGCAGTCCTGCGCAAAATACCAGGCGAGGGAAGGGGCGGTGTTGCCGGCCCACCCATCAGGTTGGACTTTTGAGCGGCATTGGCGGCGTTTTTCTGAATAGCTACTTGCCTTGCTCGTGTCTGAATCTCTCGCATCAACCCTTGAGCCGCTTCACCAACGGTGGAGTTTATCAAGGCATTGTGTACATAGTCAACAATGATGGTGGCCTCGCGTTGAACCTCAGGATGCGGGTCAACGCTGAGAATAAGCGCATGCTTCCAACACGCCATGTAGACGGTATTGTGTGAGAGCCCCTGGGCCATGGGTTTGATTGTTCCGTCTTTATTCCGATTCTCTCGTCTGGCATAGTGCAGCCCCATCTTGTGATCCTGCCCGTCGTCCTGAGGTGGGTACATTAAATATTCCTTTTCTTCCTGGAGTTGTTCATACGCTGCGACAAGGAACTTGCTCTCGAAGCGATTCATGAAATGAGACAGGAAGACAAGAAATTCTTTTCGGACCATCGGGCTACCATCTGTGCCCATCTCTAAGATGGTCCAAGCAATAGACTCTTCGATGCGAGCCACTTCTTCGGTCAAGTCTGGGATTCCCAAAAAGGTAGTCATCGCGTGAATCATTGCAGCGCGGACCTCGCAGCAGGGATCTCTCATCAGATACGCCAGTTTAACATAGGCATTTTCTCTAATGCCTCTCCATTTCGCCTCGGGTAGGTCTTGCCACAGCTGGCTAATGCACAAGCATGCCCATTGCCGAAGGAGGGGGTTGCCTTCATTTTGCAAATGAGACAAGCAATAGGACATGATATCCGTCTGGTTGCAAACCATCTGGCCGTTCTTATAATCCTTGCAGAGCATCGCAAGGATGAAAGCGCACATGGCTTTATGCTCATCGCTGTCCACCACGGGGAGACCCTCGGAGGGCTTCAGGATCTGGGCGAAGTAGCTGTATCCGCTGTCCTTGATAAGGTCCTGCTGGCACGAGATGTCTACCGCAATCAGTCTTGCCCAGATGAAGACCATGACAGGTTTTAATTCAGCCGCAGCAGACTGTAGGAGCTTCAAGACGTAGGGGAATATTCCGATACTGAGTGCTAGTTGAACCGACCAAGGGCCGAGATCCAAAAATCTTCCAAGTAGAATGAGAGCTCGCACTCTATGTTGTTGGCTGAGCAGAACTTGCAGGACCACAGGTAGCTGATCAGGAGGTTTCTGCGCCATGGCATCACCTCTGGTCAAATACACGTCAAAGGCTGTCAGCTGCTCCGTGAAGAAGGTAGAATTTTGGTACTCGTAGTCGATGCCCTCACTCTCCTTTCTTTCCAGCATAGGGAGCTGTGCCAAAGCCATGTCAACGGCTAGATCCCAGGTCTCCCAGAGAGGATGTTGGTGTGTGTCCGGTAGAGCAGGGTACGATTGGGGATGACAGCCATAAACAGTCATGACTCTTTGGGCTAGAAGGAAGTTCCTGAACAGCGCAGCAACCATGAGATCTTGGCGAAAGAATTTCCGGAATAAATCTCGAGGTAGCGTCGTCCAAGCGATGCTGTCTGTAATTGCAGTAAAGATCCAGTTCAGCTCGCCGAGCGGAGTCCGTCTCTCTTGAAGACGGCCGGGCAGTTGCTTCGCACGTTCTGGAGTAAGGTTCGTCTTGAGGGGATTTTGGAGGACGAAAAACCACAGCGCCATCTCGATGGGTGTTGTTAAGCATGCTGTAAATAGATCTGCTGGCAGCTGCGGATTCGTAGGGAGGTTTTCCTTGACCGCACAGGCAGCAAGGTGAATATAAGGGCGGAAGCTCGTCTTTTCATAATGAGGATCCCTTTCCGCGGCTTCATCTTCTTCCTCTTCATGCTTCTCGACAAAACGATGATAGTTATTTAAGATGTTGCCAGCTTCCGAGCAATCCCACACGAAGATGGTCGGGGCCTGCAACCATTGTTGTAAGTCGTATAAGGAGACAGGAATGTACTGGGTATATGTCTTGTTAAATACCCAAATCTCGCCGGATGCGGTGGGTTTCGGTACGCCATGGCCATTGTAGTGCAACAGCACTCGCTCATCCTTGGCATTTCGTCGTAAAGACACGCAAAACTTCTTGGTTTCCTCAACTGACGGATCCAGGTACTGTTTATATCGAGCACGGATAGCCAGTGTTTCGTACTGTGCCTGTAAAGCCTTCCCAATGTTCTCCAACGCCTTCTGGATGGGGGGAATAGTGGGATCAGTCCAGGCTTCGAGTTTTGCTCCGGGAGTCGTCTTGAGCTGGTCAGGAGGCTCGACTCCAATATTCAGACATACGGCAAGGGCAGCAGACACAGTCTTAAGTCTGTCCCTTTGCCTCCAATCTTGCAGCTCATATTCTAAGCGTTTCGGTTTTCCGGTTGTCTCGTGGCGTTTATCGGTGAAATACATGTACCAATTCTGAGGCGACATGGTTAGCATAGGAGGCATGGAAGTGCGGTTTTGGCGGAAATCCAATCATCCTCTTGGGCTCTTGCGGGACGAAAGTCCCAGAAGAGAAAGCATTTGCAGCGGATGCAGATTGCTTTGGACTATTTGTTCGCATAGCGGAGGGTATCACAGCCATATACCATGACAGGCACGTGTCTCAACTTGCGCAACTTGGAAAGAGAGCTTGCGCAGCAAGGCATCTGAGGAGAACAGGTGTGGGATAGGGCGGTGAACATACACTTGCTAATTGTGATATGATGTGTTCAGACTGATAGTGGTCCTCGAAGCCATGTCGAGCTCCCCATTCGCGAATATCTTCGTCAGTATCCGAGTCTTCGACAGGGCGTGGTGCAAAGTCGCTCTTGGATCGCAGTAGAGGCGGCTTCACCGGACGTTTCTCTCGATTGTGTTCAAAATCATCTCTGTGTTCGGCAGCTGCAATACCATTCTTTCGACCGGGAGCGCTGGAAGGTCGTATGTTGTCGGCGGTGTCGTTGGAAAGATCATCGTGGTCGGGGCTGCTGTCGCCTTGACCTTGACCGCGGAACCTCGAGGTTGACGTCTCGCCATTGGCGGTTGGGGCGTACGGCAACGACCCGTTCAAGTCGGATCGCAATGTCATGGCCGAAGAGCTTCCATGAGTAACGGCCACGCGAGAATGTTCGTCTTGTCGCGCGGGCGACGACGCTCTGAGATGCGGTTTTACCCAAGCGTCTGGTCGGATGGAGATGGGATATTCGGAGGAGCTTTGGTTGCTCGGTCGTGATTTGGCTGGCTGGGGACTGGGACTTGACTCCAGCCAACATTGGAGGACTGGGACTGGGCGGATCAAATGGGGCGAAGGTGACGGGGCTGGCCTAGCCCTGTACTGAACCAGATTGACTGCACTCAAGTGCTGCACTCTGGACCTGCGGGTGCATGTGCATGTGGCGATGGGGAGCGCCAGGCCGTTTAGGTGTAGCTTTGGTCTGGTGCAAGCAAAGTGCGGAGACGAAGTTGATGTCGAGGTGAAGAGGACTTGTTGAGCAGTAAGCCTCTGTACTGCATGCTCAGGTACCAGTGACTCCACCAGTCAGCCTCAAATGGCTCCATGTCCAGACTCTGTCCATTTCCTCCTGCATGTGCACCTTGGACTACCAACTGGAACTGAGAACTTTGGAACTTGGAGCCTTTAGACCACAATGGCAATAATACGACTTTGTTAGAATGGAAACTTAGATGGAAGCGGCCTCGACTGAGCGCAACTAAAGCAAAAACTACATGCAAATTAAACCACACACTGAGTCCAACGTAATCCAAGTTTAGGCGGCCACTCGCAATATCACTCAACATGTTGGTTGAAAGTATCAAAGCGCAGCCATCAGGTTAGAAAACACGCTTTGTATGGGTTACACGTCCGTAGGCATCGCCGTTATTTACAATGTCCGCATATCAAAAAAAGATGGAATATCTAACCACACCGGACTTGAGTCACAAAGGGAAAAGAGCCATTTGTTTGAGGCTCAACTCAATCTCCCAATGCGCTCCAAGCTGGAACACGAAAGCATCCGCCGCCACCATCGCCTTCGCCCAGGTTTTCAATGCTCGACTCTCCATCGTTTGTTCTCGGAAAGCTCAATTGAAGACTGGTAAGTCAGATGGCAACCCGTTGCATCTCTCCATGCAATCAGCCTTGATCGCTAGACTGGCCACGCAAAGTGTTGCATCCGTTTTACCCGGCTTACATCGAGTTCCCCCAATCGGCATTTCTTTTTTAAACCGTCAAGACTGCTGTTGTCCCCCTCACCGAGTACGAAATGGCGTTCTGTTGCCTGGCCGTGGAAGTTGGCGATTGGCACAGCCGGCACACATCAAATGCCAACGCACATGACAACTTTGGAAGGCTGACTGTTGCGTTGGTTTGTGTCCATGGAGCGGCATCGCCGTACGCCCAACCAAAGAGAGTTTCGTCGACACATCATCACAAGTCATTCCAGGGCATATCTCGGAATTGGTCAATGAAGCGTCCACGTTGAGGGAGCAACACCAGCACTTTGTTACTTACCGATGAATCACATCTTGCTAGAGGAAACATGCACAGTTCAAACTCGGAAGTTTGCTGCAGTCATCAATGTGATAACAACCCTGGAACATGCCCTCAATGTGTGTGGTGGACTCTGTGGAGCAAACAATGCCAGGTAACAAGCTTGCCAAGAAAGACAGCATTCCCCAGACTGAATCACAGGTACTTTACCCAGATGAGTCTGTACGGTCGCACATTAGCTAAGCTCCGCAATTCGCTGTCAAACTAATTTTGCAAAAATCGCAAAATGCACTCAAAGGCAGCAAATAGCCACATTCTTAATTAATAGCACATTCTACAGAAAAAGAGTCATAGTAAATATAGTAACCAGAGGCCCGCAATAAATATACACAACGCTTTTTTGCTCTTAATTGTGGTATATTTTTCCGGCCAGAGGTCTAGTTGCCTATAACCCACCATATATGCACATATGCCTCTGTGCTTACATACTAGGTATATATATGCACCTTTGGCTATACCTTTTGGCCTCTAGCTGTAAAAATACACCACAACTAAGAGCAAAAAAAAGTAGTGTATATTTATTGCGTGCCTCTGGTTACTATATTTACTATGACTCTTTTTCTGTAGAATGTGCTATTAATTGAGAATATAGCTGTTTTTGCTTGTAAAATTAATTTGGCAGCAAATCGCGGAGCTTAGCTAATGTGCCACCGTAGAGTCTGGTCACATACTTGTACCCAAACCAACCAGACAATGCTTCATCAATTACATGTACTGTAATGCTTGCATGTGTGTATTGAAACCTTGGACTGCGGCAGTGAAGTGTCGCGCATGTTTTTAGATTGTCAGATGCGCCTTCCAAGTTGATCTGCAAAAGCAGCAAGAGCCAGGTGACACGTGACGAGAACTTGTTGCCTTTAACGGACTGTCACTCTACTACCTACCTAGGTACGTAGGTAGTATTGCCATTTTGCCAAGGATCTTTCGAGAGTATGTAATACTCCTCGAAAAATGGTAAAAGATTATCCCCCATCAACTATCATTAACGGTCTTTATGCCGCATTGTAGAATATCCCGGCAGCTCGCCGTGCACCACCACCATACCATACCTCTCCGACCGTCGCCCTATCGTATCTTGACGAGATGTCATTGACTTATCTCAATCGCACGAGAAGTTTCATCTTCAAGATCCCGCGGGTTGCTCTTCACCGGTGTAAACCAGGCCATGATTCTTTGGTCCGCGTTGTTTCCTTGCCCGAATTATTCTGCACGTCACCCAGGGGGTGTTCGTTCACAGTTTCATGATATCGATCTCCGAGACAGAAAGCGTCATGGGTGATGCCAAATATAGACCCACTCGCTTGACAAGTACGGGGTAGCTAACCCTTTTCCAGGACCCGGGAAATATCACCAAAATATGACGACGATACGAGAGCCATTTGTCTCTCGTTGCGCACTGCAGTGGTGCATGAGCGTTGATCTTCGTGGTGTGACGGGCAGTTGTCGTCACATCAGACGGATTTGTCGCTCGGACGAGATCTGCGACATGGAGTGGTGGCACTGCCTTTTGCTGTTAAAATTGAATTCATCCAGCACCAGCTCGGCATAGTCGCATGAAAATTGGCAATATCAAGGGCCATATCATGACTTCTTGGTACGAATAATCTCATCAAAGGGTGTGATGCTGTGTGACGGCACTTTCGACAGCCAAGGCACAAGGAACAGCTTGTTCGTCACGAATTCTCTTCATTTCTGGTGATTGTCCCCTGTTTTCTCGAAATAGCGGTCCGTGAATCTTGAGCCAAGTTGGAGTGGCAGACATGGCAAACCAGGGGAATGTATGGAGGACTCCGTAGAGAAAAGTTCGTCTCAGGAAGGAACAGGGTTCATGACGAAGCAACCCGGTTCCCTTCCACTTCCACTTTGTTAGGTTCGCCGTTTACGGAGGGCCTGGCTGAGTGCCGGTGCAAAAGTAGTCGAGACGTTGACTGTTTTGAACAAGATCTTCAACTTTTTTTTTTCTTCCAATTTTCATCATTGACTTCTCCTTGTGCGGCTGAAGTCCGATCATTCAACGTCAATTTGCCGGGGAAAAGGTCTTCAACCCCACGGGTACACAGAAGTCAATGCCTTCAAAAATCGACTGCAATCAAATTATGAGAGGATTCACTTCCCCAGCAAATGATGCAGTTACGGCCTCAGCCACATACTAGTGAGGGGGAACACGTCTGGTCCTCTGCACTCATGACTCCGATGATAGTTACGCTGCATTTTGTGGTGGTATTCGACGGTACTCAACCGTTGCCACATGGCTAATAGCCATGTAGAGGCGTCGATCATGGTCTCGTTGAATAATTATTACCAATCACGTCTACCGTCCGTTATGCGCTTCACCACGCGGTTTCTTGCATCCAAGACCACCAACGGGCTGGTGTCGGAGACATGCATCCTTTATTTTGCCTCATGCTGGTCATAGCTACTGGGTGTCTCCCCTTTTATTCTGTGCGCAACCTGTCTGGTGTGCCTTGCATCCCATCAAAGTAAAGCGACGATCTATGCATGGCGTGCTAAAGAGAAAGAAAAATGCAGTGGTACCCCGTACTGGCGTATGTGGATGCCGGTAAACCCTGGCCAGCCCCTTGATTTCCCGTGGCTTCTCACACCGAGGGTTGGCTCATGATCCCCTGACGAGCAGGCTATCAACAAAAAAAAAACGTGCAGGAAAATGATCAAGGTTGAGCCTCGATTGCCGGGAATGTTGGTTCGCGAGTTAAATGAGATGAACGCAAACCAATAGATGCGGTGGAAGCACCAGCCCAACTATCAATCGAGTTGAGCAGTCCTTTTACCCCGTACGTATGTCTGCACATGTGGTTCCTGGGACTTGAGTGTGCTGGAAATTGACTTGACTGGATGGCCAAGAACTCGCCAGACCAGGCTTCACATTGACAAGTTCAAGTTCAAGTTGAGAGTGAACCGGTCCCCACAGCGCCACACGCGCTGCAGTCTGGTTAGTGTCTACCCGCGAGCTCAAAGTGCTCGCAGATGGATTCTAGTTTGATGCCACTGGGGGGTTACCCCCTAAACGAAAAAAAAGTGTGCCCCCATTGGGAAAAAAGAGGTGAAACACATGCTGCCATTGGCCAGGCATGTCGGCAAGCGGGCTGGACCTCAGGCTGGCGGTTGGGTGAAATGGCACTGGCACAATGGAGTGGGGCGGATAGGAGCTTGGGGCTCAAGGGCTCAAGGCTCAATCCAAAAGTTGGCTGGGACCAGGACCAGCGCAGTGCTGAAGCTGGAGAAGGGTCAATCCGGTCGGTCGTGTCTCTATTTTGTTTGTGCTCCTGAAATTTGGGTGCAATCACGTTGCATTACGCTCATCTCGTGGCTCTCGACCCTTCTCCGGCTGCTCTTTGGGTTCAATGTTGTGCTGTTGCTTGTGCCTGTGTTTGTGCCTGGCTACATCATGTTCATACGGACGCCTTGCCTCAGCCCACCTGCAGCCAGTTATCATCTTAACATGCGAGTATGGAGTACTGCAGAGCCACTCGATCATGCTGTGTAGTGCTATTCCTTGTCGCATAATCGGGCGAAACCATGGTTTGCTCAATTCCTCTCTCAAGCAGAGCAGGAGTCTGTCTTTGTTTGACTTATTGATTGACTGTCGAGCTACTCCGTACTCCGTATGCTGAGTTGAGTTGAGCTGAGCTCTTGGGTTTCCCACTTTTGTCCAATGTCTCCAAGTTCCCATTTTAGCTCCATGTCCAGTCCAGTCCGGTCCACTTGAGCAAGTCCTGGCCCTCAGTGCTCCTGCCTTCAGGAACCAAACCAGACCACTAACAACGTTGACCCATCACCACGAGACCTCATGCACCAACCGCCGACCACCAACCACCAACCACCAACCCCCCCAAACTCGGCGCAGTTCTCTGCTTTGGCCATCCAGTCCCCTTTCGCCCATTCAGGTGCACATTTTGCCATCAAAGCTTTCTCCAGGCAAGGCACATCCTTTTGTTCTTCTGCTATTTCGCTCCTTTATAATCACAACCGCCGTCTTCGCGCATATTTTTATGGTATGTTATGTAACTTAATATCCAGATCCAGATCCGTCCTATTCCTACCAGACTAGTAGACCCCCCATTCCCATTCAATGTTCCCCTCGGCCGTTTGGCCAGCCTCCGCCCTTCTCCGTCAAACCCAAGCCCAAGCCCAAGCCCAAGCCTCAGTCAAATCAATCAATCCTCTCGCTCTCTCCCCTGACACGCCCCCTCTGGAATCCCACCCCCAAAAAAGCGGCTGGTCTGGCCAAAAAATCCCATTGACAACCTCCCGACTTCCAAAAGGTTGGCCCACTGGATGCTGACCCAGCCATCTCCAGACTCGAGCGCCGCCGTCCCTTGGCTCCTATCCTATCCGCATCAACGCCCTCGACCAGAAATTGCAGAGTCGCCGCCTTCGACATTTTGGCGCCTGGCCAAAGTGCCTCTCTCCTCCGCGTCCCCCTTCGCTGCGTCCCGGCTCGAGCCTAACGTCCAAACGTCTGGTCGCAGTGCTCCGTTCGAACACCCTGGTTATTTCCGCGACGTTGATCGCATCGTCTGACGAACGAGCAACTGTCGTTCGTTGCGGGAACCTCATTGAACAACTCTATCCGACGCCAACCATCGATACCTCGAACCTCGATTTCGACTCCCTCTCCCTTTCGCCCTAACCTCGCCGGTTGGCCGGTCCCTGGTTGATCATGGCGTTCCTCTTCAAGTCCAAGAAGAGCCAGGATCGCGCATTGTCAAGTCGCGACGGCAACTCTGGCTCGCAGGGATCCATCCAGAGCACCAGTTCTCGCTTGGCCCGCGATGAGAAGAATGCTGCACAACGAGCTACACCCACGGGAAGCTTAAATTCCGTCGACGAAATTGGCACGGGCAGCCCAGAGCAAGCTCGCCGAGGAGGAAGCTTAGAGCAGGTGCAGCCCTCAGATCTAGCCGTAAGTCATGCAACAATACATGTATGCTCTGCTTGTACGGGTTGAAATTGGACTAACAATGGTTTCTTTGTTTTTCCCCCTTGAACAGCTACGAAATGCACCGCCAGTCTCGAATGCCAATGCTGCTCTATATCCGTGGTCGCAAAGGCGGCTAACATATACCCCAAACCACCCGACCCCTTTCCCGCGATATGGCGCTGCCGTAAATGCAACAGCGTCTAAAGAAGGTGACATATACATGATGGGTGGCCTGATTAACAGTTCCACCGTCAAAGGAGACTTGTGGATGATTGAAGCAGGAGGCAATCTAGCCTGCTACCCCCTGGCGACCACAGCTGAAGGTCCCGGTCCCAGGGTCGGTCACGCGAGTTTACTGGTCGGCAATGCTTTTATTGTGTATGGTGGCGATACCAAGATTGAGGAATCTGACGTTTTGGATGAGACGCTTTATTTGCTTAATACATGTAAGCAGATTGAGCTTCTGGCAAACACGATAGACTGGAACTAACGAGCCGCTTAGCAACGAGACACTGGTCTCGCGCCTTGCCAGCTGGTCCCCGGCCTTCAGGGCGATATGGCCACTCGCTCAATATCTTGGGTTCCAAGATTTATATTTTTGGAGGTCAGGTTGAAGGTTACTTCATGAACGACTTGTCTGCCTTTGATCTCAATCAGTTGCAATCCCCCACCAATAGATGGGAAATCCTCTTGCCCGGAGATACGTCCCCAAAGACACCGGCGGCCCGTACAAACCACTCCGTGGTCACTTTCAATGACAAAATGTACCTGTACGTATACCCCGTGTTTGTTCCGCATCTTAAAATAGCCACGAGTACTTACCTGTGTCTCACAGATTTGGTGGAACAAACGGCTTCCAGTGGTTTAACGACGTGTGGTGCTACGATCCAGCTGTGAACAAATGGGCCCAGCTGGACTGCATCGGCTATATTCCTGCACCTCGAGAGGGACACGCTGCGGCTCTGGTGGACGATGTCATGTATGTGTTTGGTGGTCGCACGGAAGAGGGAACCGACTTGGGGGATCTCGCCGCCTTCAGAATATCGTCGCGTCGATGGTACACCTTCCAAAACATGGGGCCATCCCCATCTGCTCGATCGGGTCACAGTATGACCAATGTGGGCAAGTCCATTGTCGTTCTGGGCGGCGAGCCAAGCTCAGCTACCACTACCATCAACGACTTGGGCATCATGTATGTTCTGGATACGACTAAGATTCGATATCCCAACGATAATAGTCAGCAAGGTGCCCAGAGAGCGACCCAAGGAACGAGGCGACCAAGCACCGGCGAAACAGCAACTGCTCCCGGCGCTCGACAACTACCTCCGTCTTCCAATCCCCAAGACGCACGAAAACCGGGCAATGCACCCGTAACCGTGGCCAGTGCAATTCCAACCGCGCCCGTCAACAAACCGACCAACGGGTATACTTCACCACCACCCGGAAGCGTAGAACAACAGAATCCCGGCGCTCCATCCGCTCCTCCTCCAGGCGCTCCTTCGTCCAAACTTCCCAGGGCCGCTGTAACGCCCAGCCCTGCTGGTCCGCCCCCTCAAGGGCCGACGCCTGCTAAGCCTACAGTTGATGCTGCTATTGTTGGACGAGCCCGAGGAGCTTCTGCAGATCGTGCTGGAACATCTGGCTCTCCGCAGACGACAACAGCGCCACAGGTCGCTGCTATCACAGGAGAAGTTGAACCGACAGCTGTTAATGGGCGACGAACGCCAACGCAAGCACCCCCAGTTGCATCGGTGACACGAACCGGATCCAAGAAGGAGTCTTCAGCTGGCGATGCAGGCAAAACCAATCAGAGAGGTCACCGCCAGCTTCAAGGTTCCGTTGATACTGCCACCGAATCTGGCGCTCGGGCTATTCGGCCCTCATCACCGCCCCCCCCTACAAGACAACCGAGCAATCCTCTTTCCCGACGGTCCTCCGGTAGAAACTCCCAAACGGTTGCATTGCTCAAAGAATTGGATTCATCACGAAACAGAAACGCCTGGTATGCTTCCGAGCTGGAGTTGGCGCGAAAGGCTGGCTATGTATCAGCCGCTACCATGGGTCCTCTTGATGCCAAGGCTGCTGAAACTTTTGACGACGAGGATCGGCCACTCATCGAAGCCCTACTGGCTATGAGAACAGAACTTGCCAATGTGCAAAGCGCAGTCGACAAGCAAGCGGTCGTGGCCGCGAAACAAATCGCCGAGGCCGAGAAACAACGAGACGCAGCCATTCAGGAAGCCGTCTATGCCAAAGCCAAACTGGCCGCATATACTGGTGGCAGCTCGTCCAGCACTCCTCAGTTGGATGGCGACCGAGATGAACCGGCGGACCGATCTGGCGAGATGGGCAAGAAACTTGCGGCGGCACTCCACCTTCACAAGGACCTGAAGCATCAGGTAGAGACTCTGCGGTCTGAATTGGTGGCCGAGAAAAATGCCCGCCAGTTGGCTGACGAAACTACATCTACAGCTCAGAAACGTATGGCTGATTTGGAGAGCTACAAGCAACAGACATCTACAGAAGTTGAACGACTCAAGGCAGAATTACATCTCGTGCAACGTGAAGCTCGTGAGCAGTCTGTCTCCTGCGCCGAGGCCGTAGCTGCCTTGGAGATGATCAAGGTGGAAAGGAGCGAGTTTGAATCGAAATACAACGAGGCTGTCGGCTCATCAAAGAACCATGATGAAACATTCGAATCCTTGAGGAGCGCTATCGCCGCCTCCCAGGATGCTAGATCGCACCTGGAGAAGAAGCTTGAAGAAGAACGGGGAGCCCGCGAAAAGATTGAGGAAAAGCTCAACAAGCTCAAATTGGAGCATGAGGCTAGGACGACGGAACTCGTTGCATCAACGCAGCGATTGCGTGATGCGGAAGAGCTGGTTGAGAAGCACTCCAACGAAGCACGAACTCATCGGGAGGCTCTGTTATCTGGCCTCGGCAAGATTACAACCAGAGACTTGGCAAACGGAGGCAATGGCGACAATGAGCGTGCTGTCGCACTGCAGAAACAAGTTGCTACCGCCAATGAACTTGTCAAGAAGTATCAACAAGAGGCCGACGCTGCAGCCGACAAGCTGCGTAGTGCCGAAGAGCGAATCGCAGGCTTGGAGCAGTACCAGGAGCAATCAAGTAGGGAAGGTGTTGCAATAAGAAGACAACTGCAGTCTGCCTTGAGGGAAACGCAGGGCCTGCAGGCCGGCCATACCGATCTTAAGAACAAGCTTGCGGCGCAACAGCTCGAAACCAATGCAATGACTGTTCAGCACAACGCTCTTAAAGATATTTTGGCGGAACGAGGCATCAGCCCTACTGGTGCTGTACGCAGCCGTGGCCTGACGAGCCCCCGAACCAACTCTCCGGAGCAAACTCGCATGCGAGACTTGGAGGTCCAGCTTGCCAACGCCGCCGCCGCGCACGAAGAGAGCAGACAGCAATTCGCATCTCAGCAACAGGAGTCTGAGATGGCATACCGCGAAAAACTTCAACAACTCGAGAGCGACTACCAGTCAGCTGTGCATTATGTGAAGGGAACCGAAAAGATGCTTAAGCAACTTAAAGACCAACTATCTCGTTACAAGACTGAGAATGGACGCCTCAAGCTCGAAATGGAAGAGCTCGAAGGTCGGCTTGAGGGTGAGGGAGAACGATCAGGATCCGCCCCAGCAGACTGGCAAGGGGAACGAGACCTTCTCCAGCAGAGAGTCGGAGTCCTCGAATCTGAGCTCAAGTCCTCAGGGTCCAAGCTGCAGCAGAGCCTCGAGGCGATGAAGAAGGAACTGGCCGACAGCAAGAAGCAGCGTGACGAAGCTCTCAATGGCCTTGACCTGCACAAGAAGGATTTAGAGCAACTTCAATCCGAAAACTCACTTCTTGAACAGCGTGCCAGTGACGCTGAACAAAAGGTGGCGCTGCTACTAGACCAGGTTGAGCACTCAGTTGATAACTATCGACGTCGCAGCCGGCAAATTCCCAACCTGGCTGCGGAAAGCACGAACGGCATGGGCCTAGGCCACACCCGAAACGAGAGCTCCGAGAACGAGAGTGTGTATGGAGGCAACAGTCTGGACGCCAGAAACAGTGCGGCGCTCGATAACCTTGCCAGCGAGCTCGAGACTCTGCGAAGCCACTGGGAAGCTACTAACAAGAACTACCGGCTGAGCACCAACTTTGACTTTGACACTCCAGCCGTCAGCAAAAAGGCAGATGAGGGCCCAACGAATGTTGGACTTAGTGAAAGCCTCGCCGATTGGAGAAAGAGACTCGACACTGAAGACCAGCATGCTGGCAGTGACAAGGCTTAGAAAGAAGCAGCTGCACAGTCAAAAGGAATTCACCGTCCGTGATTTCTGGATATTTGCTACGCATTCACGATAAAGACTATATACCCAGCCCATCGCTACATTTTAGTCTCACAAAAAGCACAAATGGTTTTTTGGCATTCACATGTGTTGTTGTACATTCACCCAACCAAAGAATTTTGTTTGTTTTCTTTTTCTCGTATTTTGCAAATGCACACGAAAATTTGGAAGCTGGAAGCCACAAGGAGTTTGGGAATCTGCGCTTTTTCTTCCTTGCTTTTTACCTTTTTTTTTTTTTTTCTTCTTGGCTTGATTTTACCTACAATTATTCTACCAGGGGCACCACTCAGTCCGAGTATTAATGATGCGGACTAGTAACCCTCACTAAATGTCAATGTCTAAATCATATTGATCACAGGAATATTCTGTCGCTCTTGGGCCTTATTGTTTCCCATTTTTTCTCCTTTTCATGTACTGGCTATGTACCACTCTATATCTTTCTTGTTCAAACCACAATGCTACGGCACCCACGTGATTCTTGTTGGTTACCCTTAATGGGAGACGAGATGGGGGGGAGACAGGCGGGGCTATTTGCAGTGGAACGTCTTGGATTGATTTTGGCTTGCTGGGCTCAGGCTCAGAATCATGGGTCACTTGGTAGGGGTTGCAGTTCAGTATTGTGGGGGTTGTTTTGTGGTTTTATACGATGATATGAGTTGCTCAGGATGATGAATTGAGTCTATTTCTGAAGAATGTCCACTTGTGCTGTGTTTTATGTTGGTCATATGTAAGCGTTTGATGACTAGTGTTGCTAACTACAAACGTCTTGCCAGTCGCACCCGTTGTCGAAGATCAGAATGTCAATACTTATATATGAGATACCGACAACGCTGATCCCATAGTGTTCGTCTAGATCTCACGCCATTACAGCAAAATATGTAAAGGGAGTAATGACAGGTCCAATCAGGTCCCTTAGCAAAAAGGTATATTAGTCTATCCCCACGCTATATAAGAGATACATCGACCTTATCATCATTCATTATTCATACCATCCTGAATGAACGCCGTTTCCCAGACCCAATCACCCAGCAGCCATCAACCGCTTCTGAATCTTCAAACATCTCGTAAAGTCAACCTTTCTCCCCTCCTTGGGCATATGCTCCCCACTTGCTATGCACAACACCCTCATCTTGGGATCATACCGCAGCCCAGTGAGCAGCTTAGGCGTGATCAAGAAATACTGGCTCGTGTGTTCGCGACATGCAATTTCCACCATTCGTTCGTGAACCATGCGTTCGTTGCGAGGATCCATACCTTGGTTGATCTCGTCGACGACGCGGAAGGGTGATTGGGCTAGAGATTGGAGGGCCATGAGGTAGAAGATGGTTGAGACGGCTCGTTCGCCGCCGGATTGACGATGGGCAGTGAGTTGTTGGAGGGCTTCGTTTTCGCTGGTGGGACGCATGTTAGCTATGATTGTAAATTGTACGTGGATGTTCCGTGGCTACTTACCGAAACTTGACCATTATGTCCAGAGCCCACTGGGAAAAGTCCTCCTCTTTGTGGACGCGAACCTCACCGGCGCAGCTTATCTGCTCGAAATTGTAGGCAAATGCGTCGTTGATTTGCGACACGAGCTCTTCCAGCTTGGGCTCCCATTTATTCATTAGACTGGCAAGATGGGTGTTGAGCTCCTCGAGTTTATCGTTGGCTCCCTCCATCTTTCGCTTCAGTCTGGAAATCTCCTCTGCGCGTCGCTCGAATTCTCGAATGACATTTGGGTTGGCCGCGTGTATGAGCTCTAGCTTGGCTTCCTCGGCTGCAACTTCCATTTCAATTTCATGCGGTGTCTTGCCCTCGGCAAGTTCGGTGAAGAGGTCGCGTTTGCTCTGATCCCTGGCGAGAAGATCCTTGACATCCTCGCCTAATCGACGTCCAATATCTTTGGTGCGGTTCGTCTCCTCGGTGGCTATTTGGACATTTCGTCTCTCCTCTTCAAGCTGCGCCATGATACTAGCATTGCGGTCCTTGAGGCCTTGAATGTCTGAATTGGCTTCAATAAGCCAGATTTTAGCCTCGACCAAGGCTAACTGCGCTTCGCGCATTTTGTCCGTGAGTTTCTTGTGCTTGATGACGAGCTTTGCCCGCTTCAGAACCGCATTGTCCCATTCATACTGAATGTCCTGCATGCGTTTCCTGGCGTCTCTCAAGGCCTCTTCGTGCATGGCTTTTTGGCGTTCTTCGGATTCTACCTCTTGTTAGGGTCGAATTCATATCGTGGCGTTTCATCAACAACATACCAATTTTGACAGGCAGAGATTGCCACTTTTGGAACTCCTTCTGCAGCGCGCTCTTCTCGGCTCGCAACGTATCCTGGGTATGAAATTAGCGGCAGCCTTACAGGAGGATACAAAACGTTATACATACGATCTTCTCGGCAATTTCACTCTTCTGCTCTTCAATGGCATTGATTTTGGCTTGAAGCTTTGTATGCTCTTCTTTTAGCGCAGATCTCTCATCGTTCGCCTCCTTTAGTTGCTTCTCCAGTTCTCTCTTCTCCTGCGCATCAACGGGCTGAGATGTCCAGAATCGTCCCTTCTGAATATTTTTGGTAATAGTCGTCATGGCGTTGGGTCCGTATTCCCTACGACGGCGGATTGTGAACGTTTGCCTTCCAGCAGCCCATTGGTTGACTCTGTTATCTTTGATTAGTCGATCGTACGCTTGATCATTGTGATCTCTGAGGGCTACGCCGGACTGGTGCAGCCGCTTTTCAGAGCATAGCATGGCTAGAACAGGCTCTGGTCCTTCCAAGTAGTTAATTGCAAATCCATCCAAGCCTAGTTCTGCGGCTTCAGCAGCGTTAATAGGAGGCTTGAAGGCGGACAAGGGGCTTGAGCAGGTTCGGACCACAACGGACAAGCTCATCTCTCGATACAGCTGGTCAGTAAGCTTTTTGTAGTCATTTTTGGTTTGCGCGGTGAAACAAGTCAGATCATCGACTTGAAGAAGACTTTGGACGTGGTCCGAGTATCGCTCGTCCTTGACGGAACAACTGATCATTGGCGGTCCAAATACTTCCTTTTCGAATCGAGATTGGTTGTTTTGTATCCAATCCCAACCATTTGCCAACTCGGGAAAGTGCTTGCGCATGAATGACATTTGCTGTCCCTGTTGCGTGTCGAAAGCCTCGATCTCCTCGTTTAGTCTGCGAATATTGGCTACGTGAGGCCTGACCTGCTCCTTGAGTGTCTCCATGTTTGTGGAGATTTGGCGCTGCTCGGCCTCCATATCTCTTTTGTTGTGTTCCTCAGCACGAATTTTCTGGTTCCAATCTGTGGCATTGAATTCGACAGGTCGGTTTCTGAGGTCAGCTTGGAACGCAGTGATTTTCGACCGTGAAGCTGCCAGCTCTTTCTTTTTTGACTCAAATCCCTTGCGCTCGGCTTCTAACCTGCTGTCCATTTCTCCAACCAGCTCCGCCGCGCCGATAATATCACGGGCAATACCCAGGGTGGCATGATCAACATCCTTCACGGCCTTCTCTCTGGGTGGTATTGCAGCTTGTACTTGCTGAGCGTACTCTTGTTTCTGGTTAACAGCTTCCAGCGATGGTCCACTTTCGCTTTCCAGTCGCCTTAGAGTTCGTTCTGCCTCCTTTTTCCGATCTCTCGCCTTACTATGGTTCTCTCGTGCTTCTGAATACCTGGCCAAAATCAAGGCTGACTGGAGGTTCTCCACCTTATCCTGAATTTCCTCTCTTTCGCGGATTCTATCCACATCTGCTTGTAGGCCCTGTTGGCGATTTTCCAAAGTCTTCAAAGCATCAGAATCGGTGTGAACGGCTTCGGCCAGCTCTTTCTTTTCCTTGTGCAATTCCTGCAGTTGACCCTGCCAGAGGAGCATTTCCTCTGGTGCCGCAGCACGAAGAGTCTCATGCAGTAGATCTATAGGCGTGCAGGCTGCAAACTCGACAACTCGATCTTGGGGTAGAAACTGGCACAGGTTGTCAACTTGTATCTTCAAGGACTTCATCAGCTCTTGAATCTTCTTGTGGCTTGTCTCTTTTCCATTTAACCACCATTTTTGGCTGTTTTGCTCGCGGCGGATTTGCACCTTGATGACATAGTTGCTTCGGTCCCTTGGCTTCTTCTGAAGTTCGATTTCGATTGTTGCCGTATCCTTGCCATGTTTGACAAACTCCTTGACAGACCCTGCTCGGCCCAGATGCTTTGGGCTATAGCCTAGTCCCAGACAAATAGCGCAGACGAGTGAACTTTTGCCAGTGCCATTGGGACCAATAACCATGTTCAGATGCGGCCCCGGGAAGAACTCTGCCTTTTCGTAGGTGACAAAATTCTGGACTGTAACACGCACAATGGCACCAGGCTGAAAATCTTGCATAATGTCGCCATTCAGTGTGCCATTTACCCGTCTTGTATGTGTCGTTGAGGGGCCAGTATCTCCTTCGGTCTCAGATTCAGAATCAAGTCGTCTTCGCTTCGAGGAGTCCGAGGCTTGCGAGCCAACGCCATTTCGTCCATCATCGCTGTCATCCGCGTCTTCCGTTTCGGAGCGCCTACGGCGACGTGACGAAAGGCGTGGCATGACGCCTTTGAGGTATGAAGGTCGTTGCTGCTCAGTTGGATTCTATGGATGTTGTATTGCAGGCTGGTGAAATGCCACCATGGCAGCAGATTGACATATTCGCATGGGCCAGAAACGCGACAGGACGCGTTAATTCACCCCCACCAGTGACGAGGGAAGTGGGGCTAGCGCCAGGCACATTTTGGTTTCCCACGACTCTATGTTGGAGCTCTCGACATCCTGATAGAGCAATCAGGGTAGAATATTGTCTCGACCATGGCGTACATGAATAGAAATGCGTGGGAATCGACTAAATATTACCTATACACAGTTCTTGGGGGTTTGTGACTCAATGCACAATTAAAAAGACAGGGGAAAGGGGCATCTTGACACCTGATCGATTGGGTATCAGAATGAACCCTGGAAGTGTCACTGATTCACTGGTCAAGGAGCTGACAATTTGAGACGCTCATGGTCTCCAATCCCAAGTTTGCCAGTAGTTTGATATTCCCTGTATTATTTCTTACTGGCAGACAAAAAATGCAGTCCGCATCCAAATGGCATGGAAGGATAAAGGACAAAAAAGAAATGCGTAATCTGGGAATCGAACCCAGGGCTCCCCGACGTTGCTCGGATGGCAACGGAGAATTTTACCACTAAACCAATTACGCTGGTTCTTGTTGAAGACCACTGATACAATTAATACTTATGAAGGTAAAGGACAGAATTTCTAATAGCAATCCACGTTGCCACCAATGTCTCATTGCATATGTATTGAGATGGAACTGGAGCTTGCAAAGGCCGGATTTTGTAATGCTCTCTTCCGATGATATATTGCTAGTTCTTACCTAGTGATTTGATCCTACCCTGCTATTCCATAAGGGCCGGGCAGGAGGTTTCAAATTATGGCCATTTTGGTCGAGGGCTGTTCAAGCACAGCTTTACGACACCACCAACTCAGGACAGTCAAGGTCGCATACCGCACGACATGCGGGATTGAGCGGCTGTGGTGGCAAATACTGGGAAATGCAGGGACTACAATACAAATTCGATCCACCAAGAAAATAGTTGCGTCAATGATGCATCGTAGTGCAAAGATTTGAGCCGAATTCAAGGAGCTTGACCATAGGGTAGCGTGCACTTGAGACAGTTGAGGTGGGAAAACCCTGATGTGGCCGCCTACTCTGTCTCTACCAATACGCGTGATAGCGAAGAGATTGCATCAGAGGCGCTGGGGGGCAAAAATAGATACGGCATGGAATGAAGTCTGGAGTTGCGCAAATCAGGCCAAGAGCTTCGACGACGCTACGATTGGTGAGGATGGTGAACATACGTGCATCAAACTGCAACCTGGTGAGACCACGAGCTTGATTGGCAGCATTTGATTGTCGATTCTTAGACAGCAAGAACAAGTGCTTCCATTTGCGGAAGCCGTGATCCTTTTTGGAACAATTTTAGCCGAACCACCCCAAAGCACCTTCGCACTGTGACTCAATGAGTGTCCAATGAAGAAGGTCCAGCTCCAGGTTTGATCTTGATTGAGGTCCTGGGTCCATGTCGACAACAGAGTGCAGAGCATTGAACGATGGTTGGCTCGTGTGAGGTGAAGGGTGGGATGCATGCTTAGTCATGCACCCATCTTCACCAACATCATCCCATCCATCCCTTGAATTCCAGTCGCCAGATTGCTGTCGACATGTAACCTCTCCGCACGCCAAACACATCCCATTGAGGGTTAGCTTCATTGCTGTCGAAATACGATGACCCGTCATGGTAGCCAAGTGGCGATATTATTTTTGGCACTGCATTGTTGACCGGCAGATGGGAGTAAACAAAATATACTTCCAAAAACAAACGAAGTCATCGGCAGGCCTTGAGTGGCTTTTTGGCAAGGGATTGATTCCTCGGTACCCGTGTTTGCGGCTTAACTTCCCGTCATTTGCTGGACTTGCTTCCTGCCTCATGCCTTCATTGGAATCTTTTTATTATACTTTTCGAGGATTAGAGGAAATTAGATGCCGCGTCGTGGGCCTATGTGAAGTTCCTGGCTTGGTCCGGCGGGGGCGGGCATTTGGCCAACTCCACCAGAATGCAGGTACCAAAGGATAATGATGCTGGTTCAGCTGCAGCACATTTTTGGGTAAGATTATTCCATCTACATAGCATGGAACATCGATCGATTCGATGGCTGGCTGGCAGGCAGGCAATGTCGTGATTGCGAAAGTGGTGTGCAGAAGAAGCTCACTGCATCTAAAGATGGCATTGGGGGTTGCGCCGCGTCAACTGTGCAAATGGGCATGCAGACTGTCGCTCATGTCTCCTTTGATTCGCATGGTAACATTGATATACTGTTTCCTCCGTGTCTCCAACAGTCGCCACAAAGCTGAGAACACAGCGGATTGTATACGGGTATTTTACGAGCGGTTCAAAGTCAAGTGGTCGGGCAGACAAAGTTCCATTTGTCAGATTTGGAGACTGGAATGCGTCGGGAGATGATCGTGACACCCAATATCTGGGTCCACGCATCCATTTTCCTCATGTTTTCTCTCTTCCACCAGAGCAGACATCATTGGCCTAGTATGGTTAAGAGTGTCTCGGGCACGACATCGATCAAGTCGAGAGCTTTCAATGTTCCCCACCTTTCCAGTGCTGGCAGCTGGCAGCTAGCACTGGCAGTTGACAGTTGGCAGCCAGCCATGTACTTGGTGCATCCATCCACAAGATGCCAGTCGCTTGGTCCAGTCTCAGTGAGTTCCAGTCAAGTGCCCATCTCCCTTGCGCCAGACTTCATGTTTGGTCCAAAACACCAGCCGCCACTTGCTCAAAGTAAACATTGCATTCCAGATTGCACGTCGGTCCAAACGATTGTGCGTGCGTGCTTCAACCCACGTTGACGCTTCCACTATCTGCCCATGACCCGAACACTGTCACATTCTTGGTTTCCCGTATCGTACGTACTCTGCTTCGTCTTTTCCCTTTTCTGCTTCTCCCGCCTCCTCCAACCAGACGACACTTGTGTTTTCACTTCTCTTGATTTTTCTTCCTTTCTTTCCTGTCGTGTGCGTCACCGACATTTCACCATTTGCCCTTGTCGAATTGTTCTGGTTGCTTCCGGCCACCTTCACATCGCGTCGTCCCATCGTATAAACTCGATTCTCTCTCCATCTATTATTAGCCCGCCATTCAGTACACACGCAACGCGGACAGAAACAACGTCTGCGGGAGCACTATACACGACAAACGCGACGACGACGAGGAGCGAGGACGAGCGATCAACTCCAGACTCAAAGTAGCTAAACCGAAATATTATGTGCTAATTCCTACAACATCACCTACACCATTATGGCGGATGCAATGGTTGCTAGGGTTCGCTCGCCTCTGGCTGAGACTACGAACCGAATGAACTCTCCGTTCCCTCCTCTGGAGCAACAGATACACAAGCCACGATATGATCAATCCGACGCGGCACATTCTCAACACAATCCACCTACACCTCATGCAAGACCAGAAAGCCGTCAGGCTGCGGTTGCACCGCCAAACATCACTCTCAACACTCAGATGTCTGGCGTTATACACCATCCGCAACCCGCTGAGGACAGCAAGCGCATGTCTCAAGCCTCATATGCCTCAACCTCGAGTAGTCGAAGCAAGAAGAATTACAAGACTCACATTGGACCATGGCAACTTGGGCGAACACTCGGAAAAGGGTCGTCAGCCCGTGTGCGCCTATGCAGACACAACATCACGAACCAACTTGCGGCCGTCAAAATTGTCAATAGAAGGATGGCCTATCTTGTCCAAGACAGCTCCATGGCTGCTCTAAGCAAGTGGGACAGCAGCCTTCCTGAGCAAATCAATGGAGAGATGCGTGTCCCAATGGCAATTGAGCGCGAAGTGGCTATTCTGAAACTCATCGAACATCCTAATATCATGAAGCTGTACGACATATGGGAGAATCGCTCTGAAATGTGAGTTTCCAATAACCCGTCCCGCCTGGATTTGCCCAACACTTACTGAACTCACAAAAGCTATCTCATCCTCGAATACATTGACCAAGGCGACCTCTTTACCTTTATCAACTCCAGAGGAAGACTACCCGAAGAACTCGCCATCTGCTTCTTCCGGCAGATGATGAGCGCTATTTCATACTGTCATTCCTTCAATGTGTGCCACCGTGATCTGAAACCGGAAAACATTCTCATCACTGCAGACTACCAGATCAAGATTGCAGACTTTGGCATGGCTGCTCTACATCAGACCGCTACACATCAATTGGCTACAGCTTGCGGCAGTCCGCATTATGCCGCCCCCGAATTACTCAAAAATAAGCAGTATCGTGGAGACCAGGCTGATATTTGGAGCATGGGTGTTATCCTCTATGCTATGCTCTCCGCCACCTTACCATTTGACGACCCTGACTTGCGTGCGATGATGAACAAGACAAAGAAGGGACACTATGAGATGCCCAAGTTTCTTAGTCCCGAAGCTGAGGACTTGATTCGCCGGATGCTCCAGGTGAACCCGGATCGTCGAATCACCATGAAGGGCATCTGGAGGCACCCTTTGGTTCAGAAGTACAGCTACCTCGACGAGTTTGGAGACAACACTGCTCAATTGCCGGACACTCGGAGGGGGTTCCAGTATACACCAGTAGCCCGAGCCGACATCGATCCTCAGCTGCTTCGACAGCTTCGGTCCATGTGGCACATGTTCAGTGAGCATGATCTAGCTCTTAAGCTTACACGCGAAGAGTAAGTTACTCGTGGCGCTCCCATCACCACTCCAATGAACTATTCTACAAGTACACATCTAACATGATTAACTAGGGCCAATGACCAGAAAGCCTTTTATTGGTTGCTGTATAACTATCGGAACAAGCAGCTGGAGGACTTCAAGCCTGAACTGGCCCACTCCATGAGCGACTACCACCACCTCAAGCCAGCCATCTGGAAGAAACGTATTTCGACCTGTCAGTTCGAGAAGCCCAGAGCCAATGGACACGGGCGCTCTATTTCGCGCTTCACTGTCATCTCGAATGCCGCCGAAACGGAGAATGGAAGTTATGACCCCTATCGCAGCAGTCGCCTGCCGCAGCGTTGTGACTCCCAAGTCAGCCAAGCAAAGATTGTCATACATCGTGACGGCCAGGTTGTCACCTCAACTGCAGCCGGGCAAGGGCAAGCTAATAGGACGCGCAGCGGCTCCAATGCCCGCCGCATGCGAGCAAACTCGACAAGAGGCTCTCTTACAAGCAGACCACAATCTTCACGCGGATCGCTAGCCTCACTCCAAAGCAGCCGCCAAGGAACCCCCCAGATACGAGTGCCTAGTCTTCGTCATAAGCGTGGCGTAGACTTCTCGCACGTTCGTAAGCGGTCGAATTCTGCTGGACCTGGTCCGCGAGCTGCTAATCGCAAGTCCGTATCTGGCAATATGACTGGCATTGGGACTCCTCAACGGGCGTCGGCACCAGCTGCTAGATCCCCAAGTCCAGAAATGTCCAGGACAGCTGGTGGTACATATCCCAAGGCAATGGGCGGCCCCGCGGACCGCTATTCCAAACAGAGTGGTGCTTCTATGATCTTTCATGAGGAGCTGCGCAAATTTAGCAACACTTGTGCCAAGGATTGCGATGAAGCATTCAAGAGCTCCCTGGTTGTTTACGACTCAGAATGCGACTCCTCTACCACTGATGGGGATCGCAGATACCGAGAATCTAATCCCTTCTCCATTTCGTTGGAAAGCCCAACGACGACTATTTCTCCAGCCACGGAAGTATCGAGTGCCTCCTGGCACAGTCGACCTTTGCCCCCACTGCCCAAAGATGCTAGCATGCAAAGTCGTGTCACCGCATCTTGCAAGGCTGACGTGCAGCCAACTTCGCCAGATGGAGACGATGATATGGATACCTGTATGGAAGAAGCCAGCAGGGTTGCAGTCCTTCCTCCCAGGCAGGTTGACCGTCGCATTGTCTCAGCTCCTGCTCACAGCCAGGCTAATAGAAAGTTGTCCACGCTGCCTTCGATCAATGAAAATGCTGGGCTGCATGGCGATGGAACTCGCATTGTATCTGCTCCACCACACAGCCCAATGAGACGGGCAAATGAAAAGAACCGTAGTATGGAATATCTTAGCAAGGTTGAGAATACTATCCGGGTCGTCAACTCACCTCTCTTGGGAGGCACTCCAAAGTTTTCGAGCGCAGTTGATGACCAAAAGAGGGCCAGATCCAAAGACGAAAGTCTCGCACACCCTCTTCAGCAGCAGGTTGTATACGATACCGAGGAGTACGATGACCACATCTACGATGCAGAAACAGCTCCCAAGAAGAAGAAGACGTCTTGGTTCAAGCGAGCATCCCGCGCCGATTCCACCACAGCTCCTGGCAGCAGGGAAGCGCGTAGGGCAAGCACCTCGGCAGATTCCAAGCAACCTGGCTCCGAGGAGGACTTTGGGGAGCAGGGGAAAAAGAGGAACTTTTCTTTCCCATTCTGGAAGAGTAACAAAGGCAAGGATTCTGGCATGAGCATTGAAGGTAGAGACAAAAGAAACTCAAAGATGTGTATTGGACTTGGGATAGAAGCTAACCACTGGTGCAGGTTTACATGATGTGCCTGAAAACCATGGAATGGGTAATCACACAGTTGCGAGCAAACGACGATCCGGCATGGCTCCGTCGAGCTCAGGCAGCGCTCGCAACGTTGAAGTCAAGCAGAATTGGCTTACGCGCTTGTTCCGCGTCAAACCAGCTACCAGCTACCTTTGCATGACCCTGTCCAGCAAACGAGCTCGTCAGGAGGTTGTAATTTTGCTGCGAGAATGGCGTCGTTACGGCATGAGGGGCATCCAGGTTGACAAGCAGCGCAACATTGTTTTTGGAAGACTCGGAGCTAAGAACTGTATGTTTTCATTGGGCACTGACGCTTTGATGAAATGTGAGACTAATGGATGCGACAGATCTGAATTTGAAGGAAGTTGAATTTGCTGCGGAGATTATGACGGTAATTGAACACGGCAGGAAGCAGCCACTTTGCATTGTGCGATTTACTCAAGAACGCGGGGCGGCCAGCAGTTTCCACCGCATTGTCGACACGATGAAGATTATGTTTGAAAGCCGACATTTGCTGGTTACTGACAAGACCAAGCGAAAGATGATGATCAACACGCTGAATTCATAAAGGCGGCATGAAAGAGTGTTGGCAACGTATAATATTGACAAGAAAATAATAACCATCGATATCCAACCTGCATTAAAAGACGAGAGGATTTTGTTGACGGAGACGGGGACCTAGAGTTTTTGCAAAGAAGCCGCCGACAAAACAATATTTGAAGTATGGCGAACAAGTGTCTAGCTTGATTGGATTTGTAATTTCCCTTTTGTTTTGGCTCTTTGGTCGGACACTTTGTCTTTTCATTCATTAGTCCGTTTTTGGTTTTGTTAGGGAAGGCGTTTGGATTAGGGACTGAGTGAATTTCAAGGGGGACGGCACAGTGGCCAGCACGGCAGATTATAAATATAGCTTTTGAGAGTCGATTTCAAGGTGGGAGGTGGTGTAACCACGAGGGACTATTTTGGCATGGTTGAATGAGGGTTTGCCGAAGAGGGAGAGTTTGTTAGAAGGGTATGTAATTAGGTCATTGGCATTGCTTCAGCTGAAGTGTATTTTTTATGTCAGTCTGAATGAACAAGTATAAACAAACATATGAGTGTCGTGGCCTGGAGGTGTGGCCTGGAGGTGTGGTGTTCATGTGAGGTGTTATTGCCCATTTCATGCCTGGCATGATGAATATTGGAAGTCACTATGAGCAGGAATGCTGATGTCAATGGTTGCCATTGTGTAAATCAGCATTGTTGGCGACAAGTTCGGTTGGACAATGATGAGCTGTGTACAACAGCGATGAGGAGCAACCAACTGTATAAGCAGCTTAACCAACAAAACCACACTTGCAATGGGCATATCACATCAAATCATACCATCCATCTGCAAGTATTGCACAGCACAGCATGGCACAGCTGCATCTAACCTCGGACGTCCACATACATGTAATGTATCCAAGGCCAGGCCAGGCCAACGCCGGAAAGACTCGGGGCATTCCGGCACACAACCACACAGCGTTCGATGCTTGTGGACATTGTGGGGCCGGAGCGCCATGCAGAGCCTCGGCTTATCGGTCGGTCGTGGGGATGGTTACCCTTTTGGATCGTGGGACTGAAACGGCCGGTCTGGATTGGTTCGTCCAGCCATCGTGGGGATGATGGTAAGCCGAAGTTGACGTTGGTGGACAATGAATGTATGCCATGGCAATGCGTCATTGTCAAGTCACGAATGGCAGAGGCAAGTGGTTTCGCGGAATTGTGGGCTGGCCGAGGTGTTGAGGAAGTGCCGTGGTTGTTCCTGCCAGACAGCATTTTCTGGTTGTGGTGCTTGATAAAGATGATTTGAGCGGTGGAGAAAATGGAAAAAAATTTAAAGGATATCAGCGGAGGTAGATAAAGAAATGAGCAGGCTGGTGAGGATGAATTGATGTCAGGGCTCTGGATCAGGCCGTTTGCGAGCGAGGCATTGCGCAGAGATGCTCGGCAGGGCCCGTTGGATCATGGCCGGTTGTCGACGCCCGCCGCCGGCCGTCAGTGCAGTTGCATTTACCGCCAGAGAGTGAGAGCTGGTTACAGTGCTCCGTGCAGCGCTGTCATAGTGTGTTTCAGCGGCCAATGGCCTGTTGCCGACGGTGCTTGAGCCGAGACTGGGCCATTACTGGGCCATTACTGGGCTGGTAGGTGCTGCGCTACCCCGCGTTGGCTCCGATGACGCCCTGCATTAAAATGTACAGGATATCAAGTTGCTTGTAACGCGGCTTAATTTACGTGTGGGGATGCTGGTAAACACGCCAAAGTGTACTTTTGTCAGTTACGCCGCTACATGTGCCACCTGCAAGCTTCATGTATCCCCACCAACTTGGACACTGAGCCGTCCAGCCTCCCACCTCCCACATCGCAAATAGCCCAAGTCGAAGCTATCAAGCCAGCCAAACAGGTAGCACTCACTCGATTTTGGGTTCTAATTTACTTAAGTACGTACATTGTAGTCTCATACGGATGGCAATTCGCCTCTGAACCAATTTATCTCCGTCCATCCGAGCGCAGACCGATGGCTGCCGAGAAACGGAGGCCATCGTGAACCAGACCAACCAGACCAGGGTGAATGCGTCTGGTAGCTTCAAATGAATAAAGCTGGCCAGACCTAACCGGTCTATCAATGGGGGCGACCTTTTGCTACATATAATAAAGACGGGTGTGGTACATTACGTAGCTTCTTTTTCTTTTTTACTCTTCTATTCCCGCTTCACCTTGCCAAGTGACATCTTGCATTGACGGTTGCCGAGCGTACTCACCGATCTAACAAACTCATCAACTTGATACACACAAAGCTACGTTTTAACCAATTGATCAATTCCGCTACCAGGTGGGTTCGACTCCAAAATCCAATACTTGCTCCTTGCTCC
This sequence comes from Pochonia chlamydosporia 170, assembly GCF_001653235.2. Lineage (NCBI taxonomy): Eukaryota > Fungi > Ascomycota > Sordariomycetes > Hypocreales > Clavicipitaceae > Pochonia > Pochonia chlamydosporia. The sequence continues at coordinate 2,973,212 of NC_035792.1, read as the reverse complement.
TTGCTTGCCGCTGCCAACCTACTCCTTTGGGTGGCAGAGCGCTCGGGTATGTCCAAACAACTAGCTCATGACGTTGACACGTGAAAGCTCTCAGATTCCGGAACCGCGCCTCCAAAAGCTGTGACGAAACCACGGATACCACTCTTCTATTTCCAGCCAACCCGGCAATTCTCGCCTACCACCAACCACTCTTCCCTTTTTTTTTATTCAACTCTTCTCTCATCTCACATCCCTTGACAAGTGGACGACTGAAACTCCTCGTCAAGCAGAGTTTCTACAATCCATCTTGAAGCTCCGCTCAGCCGGCTCAAACCACCACCCACCACATCTTCGGTCTCACAACTCACACAACACAATGGCTGCCACCGACACCATCCTCCAGGGCGTCTCCGTCAACGGCAAAGTTGACGAGATTCACCGCAAGATCCTGACGCCCCAGGCCCTTGCCTTCCTTGCCCTTTTGCACCGCTCCTTCAACGCCACCCGCAAGCAGCTGCTGGAGCGTCGCAAGATCCGCCAGGCCGAGATTGACCGCGGCGTCTTGCCCGACTTCTTGCCCGAGACGAAGCACATTCGTGAGAATGCTACTTGGAAGGGAGCGCCGCCTGCTCCTGGACTGGTGGATCGTCGGGTTGAGATTACGGGGCCGACGGACAGGAAGATGGTTGTGAATGCGTTGAATGCTGAAGTTTATACGTATATGGCTGATTTTGAGGGTAAGTTTTCTTTAACCCAGTTTTCACACTTTGACCTGGATCTTTTCATTTTCCCGTCTTCTGAATTCAATTGCACATCTGGCGGTTGGCAAATGTTGCTGCTTCCGGCTTATACACCATTCCCTCGGTAATGTGAAGCCACAGCCGAACCAGATGCCGAGATATAATCAATCCCACGATAAGTGAAGTGAACCGATACTAACAACAACAGACTCCAGCGCCCCTACCTGGGAAAACATGATCAACGGCCAAGTCAACCTGTACGACGCCAACCGTCGGCAGGTCGACTTCAAGCAAGGCCAAAAGGAGTACAAGCTCCGCACCGACAAGAAGCTTCCCACGCTCATCGTCCGCCCGCGAGGCTGGCACCTCGACGAGAAGCACGTCACCGTCGACGGCGAGCCCATCTCCGGCGGCCTCTTCGACTTTGGCCTGTACTTCTTCCACAACGCCTACGAGCTGCAGCGCCGCGGCTACGGCCCTTACTTCTACCTCCCCAAGATGGAGAGCCACCTCGAGGCGCGTCTGTGGAACGACGTCTTCAACCTCGCCCAGGACTACATCGGCATGCCGCGCGGCACCATCCGCGGCACCGTGCTCATCGAGACCATCCTCGCCGCCTTTGAGATGGACGAGATCATCTACGAGCTGCGCGACCACAGCTCCGGCCTCAACTGCGGCCGCTGGGACTACATCTTCAGCACCATCAAGAAGTTCCGCCAGAACCCCAACTTTGTGCTCCCCGACCGCTCCTGCGTCACCATGACGGTCCCCTTCATGGACGCCTACGTGAAGCTGCTCATCCAGACGTGCCACAAGCGCGGCGTCCACGCCATGGGCGGCATGGCCGCCCAGATCCCCATCAAGGACGACAAGCAGGCCAACGACAAGGCCATGGAGAATGTGCGCGCCGACAAGCTGCGTGAGGTGCGGGCCGGCCACGACGGCACCTGGGTTGCTCACCCTGCGCTGGCGAGCATCGCTACTGAAATCTTCAACAAGCACATGCCTACGCCTAATCAGCTGTTTGTGCGGAGGGAGGATGTTCAGATTGGTCAGAATGACTTGCTGAATATGAATGTCCCCGGTAGCATTACCGAGGAAGGTATCAGGAAGAACCTCAACATTGGGCTGGGCTACATGGAGGCCTGGATCCGTGGAGTGGGATGCGTCCCCATCAACTACCTCATGTAAGCTCACCAACATCTACGGATGAGGTAACACAGACTAACAATGTACAGGGAGGACGCTGCCACCGCTGAAGTCTCCCGCTCCCAGCTCTGGCAATGGGTCAAGCACGGCGTCTCTACCGCCGAAGGGAAACGCGTCGACAAAGCCTACGCTCTTAAACTCCTCAAAGAGCAGGCCGACCAGTTGGCCTCCAAGGCCCCCAAGAGCAACAAGTTCCACCTTGCTGCTCAATATTTCGCAGGCCAGGTCACTGGTGAGGATTACGCCGATTTCCTAACAACGTAAGTTTATTACCCCTTACATTCATTGCTCATACATCCAATCGAGATATTGCAAAGTGCATTTTACTTTTTACCCTGCGAGATAAATCGTACAGGGTAGTTTACTGCACATGACGCTTGGTCGTCACGTTTCACAATTTGAGGCTAATATCTTGAAACAGGTTGCTCTACAATGAGATTACGCAGGTTGGTGCCCCTAGCCCTGCGTCCAAGTTGTAAAACGATTCAAGGGGAATGAAATGCGAATGTGTGACTCGGCTCGATTTCACTCGGAGGGGCTCAAAGATTTAAGGGTGGGAAGTTATGTATGCTTTTCATCATATGTCGTTTTTGAACAACGAGAATGGCTTTTTGGACTAGTGCCATCCATGACTGAGTATGTATCTGTTGAAAGCATTTTGTACTGTATTATGTTCCATGTTTTGGTGTAGCTGTCCGACGACACAAAATTGGAAACATCATCGACTTTCGTGATTTCCCTCAAAGAGCATTAAAACATCAGTATCGTCATTGATGTACTGTACGGCCTACTGCATCCTATACTGTACTTGTGCCAGAATTCGCTCATGCAAAAGTAGTTTCAACTTTGCCACTTCGTCCCACTTACCCTATGCTTTCACCGAGCATCAAGATTTACAACTCGTTCCCCACAAACCATTGACTCCATGATCAACACCACCAGAAATCAAAGTTGATCGAGTCAAGCCATTCCCTTTCATCCCATCCATCCCATCACACCAAACACTATCGACCCCCATCTCCGCATCACGCTCAGTCCACCTACTCGGGGAAATGAGGAATCGCCACCATTGTCAGTTAGTCTAATATAGGAGACGGATGGCTGATTTGTGGGCTGTTGTTGATGAGGCATCCTGCCCATCTCTGGCCGAGTCCTTAGCCTGTTTGACCAAGCTGTTTGGTACCCATACACTCATCAAGCACAATACACACGCCAATGCTGTTGACTGACTCGAACTTCGTCTGATATCGACCTCCGTTTCACGGGTCTGAACCGGCCCGTGGCCTCTCCGTACTCAACCCCGGAGTGTTCGGCGCACTTACTCGTTTCAACACCTGGACACAGACGCTATCGTTCCTGGACAAGAAAGTTGGTGTTGGCCCATCCCGAGCCAGAGGACCCTTGAGGCAATTAAAGAGAGAGGGTGTTTTTGACCGATGATGGGTTGGAATCGTTGCTTTTCGTCCCTCTCGCTCTGGGGCCGGGTTCCACTGCCCAGAGTTTTCACTCTGGCTTGGACGCGTAACCGTGACCGCTATCCACCCTTCCAATGAATGCTATTCAGCCCATCGGTTTCGGATTCTGAATAGTATGTGCAGAGTTTCCAAGCACGACTGTTTGCAAATGTATTAGTGCATTATGTCAACGGGCGCGCTTGCTCACTCACTGACTGTGTGTAAGTCCTTCCAACAGGCGGCTGGCTACACACCCTCCCGGACCAAAACACATCGCAACTGGTGGTCTGGCAAATCGTGTCAACGATGCGAGTCGAGACAGCCTCCATCTGGATTCATTGAACCATCCCGCCTCCCATCAGCCTCGAACCAACCACAAGACACAGCACGCGAGAATGATCGAGCTTGCGCTAGCGAGACCCTGCGTCCCCAGGCCACCCCCCTTCCCCCCGTCTTGTACTGGAGGTATTTTACTGTATGTGCTCTGAAAAGAGTACATGGTATCTTCCATGGCTCGCACTCCATTCCCCAGTGCCTCGTCCTCAGTACTAACAAGTACAGTACAACCTACCCCAGCGGGGAGACTTCTTGTGACATCCTCTTTGCCTTGGCACGGGTCAGGTCAGCCCTGGACTGATTGACAGGTTGGTGGCTGCGGCGCCGTCGCACGCCTCGCCCGCTAGGCTGCGGCGGAGACACAATTCTGGGCGCAAGCTTCCTAACAGCACAGAAAACGCTGAAGAACGCCGTCGACAATGGTTGGTCTGGACTTGTGCCAAGAGCCTTGAGCCACGAGACCCTACCACGCGGTGAGTGTGCTCAGAGCTCAAAGCCCTACCTAAACCAATGTCTGGCATGTCATGTTGATGGCCTGCCAGATCTGTGCTGCCAAACCGCGTCCCATGCCATGCCGTGCCCTTGTCTTGCTGTTGTCTCGCGGATGAGGCAGAACCAAAAAGGGAAACATGGTCAGAGCCACCATGGCTGTATAAAATTTCCCGATGGTGCACGTTGCAATCAATATACGGAAAATAGAATACACTATCAAAAAGCAAAAATAAAAATGCAAATCACAGGGGAAAAAAAAAAAAGGAAGACGTGGAGTAAAAGGCACAAGGAATGAAACCAAACTGTCCAAGCTTGGGAGGCTGCCAGTGTTTGTCAACAGCAAGCTTGTCGTCCGTTGTTTCTACACTCGCTACTTTTGCTATTACCATACTCGACCATGCTTCCTCTGCCTTGGTCTGGTGCCGCCGCGTTGTCGTTTGACATGAGCTAGGGTGAGAGTGACGAGAGCATGAATGCACTGGTTTCGAGTGGACTTCCAGGCGTGCAAAGCGAGAGGGGGAAGCAACATTCATACACGCACTCGTTACGGACCTTGGAGAGAATCGGGGAACAATAGGAAAAAAAAAAGTAAAACAAACAACCAGAAGGGAAAAAAGTGACGTACCGAGCATGGGACCAGCAAGTGCGCTTGTGAAATTAACCTACATGCCGTGGCTAACACTCTCAACAACGTTTCCGCCGCCACTTTATGCTTGCAGCTTATTTTGATCCAACTCGTACAGTACAGTAACTGATCCAATATTGTGATTGCTGAGCAGTCGGAAAAGCATCTGTCTTGTAAGTTTACTAGCAGAATATTAAAATTGCCTGATCGCCTGTACCGACACTGGTCCTCGGCTTTGGTGGCGCCTGTAGCTCCGGAATCTCGCGTGGCACTCTGTGCAGATGGTAAGCTGGGGATCAGCCACATCCAGCCAACGGTACTGCAGGCCACAAAGTGAAAGGACTGATCAGATCAAAGCCGGTCTGGGCCATCACACAGGCTAGCTGTGTGGGTGTGACACAGTACTAGACCCGATGCCCATCAATACTGAAGCTCACCTCCTTTCACTTTCACATAGACGCCCCCTAACCAATTTGCTGGGAAGTGGCTGTCCCATCACTGGAGCCAGGGTGGTCGTCCTCAATCACGAAAAGCCGGGCTAAATGCAGGTCAACACGGCGCCAAATAGCCATACTGCTGGGCTAAATGTTGGGCTTTTGAGCCACAGGCGTCAAATAAGCTGTGGCCTCATCGGTTTCCGTGATTGGGCTTGATAATTGATTCCGTACCTGCTTTGAGAGGCTGCGTATCTAGGTAATTAACACATTAGCTACAGTACTCCGCACCCCCCTGGCCAAAGCATGGCAAAGGCAGGCTCTGTGGGAACAATACAATGCGTGCGATCGCAGCATCCTGGACTTACTGTTGGTGAGTTGTCTTTCTTCTTTCTCATTTGGTAGTTTCTTTGATGCCGCCAGCCGTTGCTCCTTTGAAGATGTCACGACCGTGTGTGGTGCAAGATCCGCACAGGGATTCCGCATTCTCTTCCAGTCCTTGCGCCGGTAGTCAGGAGTCGATCATCATTTTGTTCTCTGGTTTTGGCACTTGCGCTGATCCACCCCGTCTTTTCCAACTTGTTCAAACCGTCTGGTCCTGTCTTCCCGTGTCTCATACCTAAAAAGAGCTTCTTTGCTAAATTTGCTCCAGCACGGATGGAGCGGCTCCAAATGCCAGAAGCGACAGCCAGCTATGCCTATGCCGATGGCCGATCATTTCAGTCCAAGTTGGCTACGGTCGTTCTCCCACTCGATATCGAGGCCGGTGACACATGTATCTTTATGCAACCATTTCAGCTCTTGTCTCCAAAAGCCAAGACGCTACTCCACGTGCCTGCGTTGTCCCACCCACATGTATTCCTGGGTTAGCTCCAAGACGGCGCCCGTTGTCCACGCGAGATGCCTGGATGACCTGTGTGATTCCGGGGTATCTCGTGGAGACTGCTGGGCCAAGAGTCTGTGTGCGTGTGTGTATATTGTAGCAAGGAAATGTTAACAGGAGGTTTGTACTGTATTGCGAGAAATGAAGAATCTATTTCCCTTCTTCGGCCCCGTCTTTCTTGTCCGTGTGGTTGCTGATGGGAAGCATCACGATCAAATGCGCACCCTGCATCAGAGCAAACAACTTTGTCATGCAGGAGCTTGCCCCTAAGTCGCAGGTTGATGCATCGCTCTAGTCAGTGGGGTCCGAGCGGGGCCAAGAGAAAGCTGACATGAGATGAGCGATGGGGTTGGTGGTGGTGGTCTGTGAGGAGGCCAAGCATCTTGGTTTCTTGCCCGACGTTGCACGGCATGGCTGCCAGAGACCAGGGGCCTCACTCACTTGAACAGAAAGCAGACAGGGACAACCGACCGACAGTACAGGAAAAAGACAGGGAGGGGGGTGCTAGTAAACCACAGACGCTAGAGATGCACGCACAGCACAGAAGCTGGTCCCGAGAGAACGGGATGGCAGCTCGCCTGGCTCATTTGCACAATTGATAGTGTCTCTCTTTCAGCGAAAGCTGTTGAACCATGGGGGCAAAGCACAAAGATTGATGTCCATCAAGTCCCACCGCGGCGCCATTCCGTGGCCTTTGCTGAATCGTCTGTCTTGGTCTATCTGGCGAGCTAAGGTTGGCGATAAATTGGACCAGTTGACCTTGCCCGGAGACAGATACGCACCAGACACCAGACAATCCACTTGCGAACGATGAATTGGTGCAGAGGTTGGTCAGTGCCCCATCTTTTGCCATTTCAGCCGCGGATCGAGAGCGGGACCAGACCAAACAGACTTGACCAGACCTGTTTGTCTTTCCCACTGGCAGCAGGGTGCGGCTGTCCGGAGCGGGCGAATTGAGATGGGCTCTCAGATGAATGCTCTGGGGTTACCCTTGTCTGGTGGGTTTGACCATTCTGTTGGGTACCGCGGATGAGAGAGCAGTTTCGTCAAGACAAGGGTTGGGACGAGCTCGAGGTGATACATTATCGACATGCAGCAAAATATTGGTCCAGGAGTCAAGAAGGTGTGAGTGCTGCCAGTACGCACTTGTTATTCGAGCATGGGTGCAACGAGGCGGAAAGCTTGACCAAATCAAGCGCGCAATGTCAAACTCGCGGCGCCTGTCAAGGTGGAGGCCGTTGGCTGCGGAGATGCGACTATTGATTGACAGTGACATTCCCCAGTTCAAGCGCTGGATTCAATCAGAGATATCACCTCCAAACCCGTACAGATGTGCGACACGTCCCTGGTCGAGGTCAGCATGCAATGGCTATAATCGTCACGCTCGCATGTACTTACTTCTGGTGACTTTGAAGCTGTTGCGTACTGCGTACAGTATAGAGAGCTCAAGCTAATTTCTATTTTATTTTTGTGTTCACAGGGGTCCTTCACATATTGCTTGTCTGTGACCCGGGTTTGGTGCTTGCTTTTTTCTCATATTCTGTCTGGCTCATCAAAATCCTGTAGCCATGGGAGGAGCGCCAACTGAGTACGGAGCATGCCGGGCTCACATTGATTGGAACTCTGTAATAACCTGGACAATAAGCGTCATGGATCCGAATCAAATTGCATGCTATTGGCACTTCCTTACCTTCGAAATGAGCTTGTGATGAGGAGTGTGTGCATCCGTGCCGTGCTGTCACATAATAAACCTTGGTTGGAGGCAAGACAAAGAGACAGGGAGGAGCAAAAAATCGTCATGGTTGGGTAATCAACCGTCAGCTTTGCAGAAGCTTGTCCAAGCTAAGCGCACCTCCTCTGGAGCTAGATGACAAACCACGACGCTGGAAGCGAGAGACGGGATCAGGATTTGCTCACCAAAAGCACATTGACAGATGTGGCAAAATTCGCATCTCATAATTGGATGTGGAAGTCGGAAGTTGACTGGCGGCATGTATATTGAACCTTGCGATTGTTTTTGGACTGATGTTGAGGTCTGGTGTGTGGTGTCAGTGTCATTGTCAGCGTTGGTGTCGGTGTTCCCTCGTCTCGCCTCGCGCTTCACTGTCAGTGTTGGTCCTTCCTTCGTTGACAAGGACGCGCGTAAGGCTTGAGATTGGCCAGTGCGATTCACGTCGCACTTGCCTCAGCTCGAACAGCGTTTGCACCTTGTAACCTTCGCCTAGCCCGACACTAAGGCCACCGGGGTCGGGTCTTGCAGACAAGGGCCAAGGGCCTGCGCATGTGGTACGCAGGAGTACACTCGAATTTGAAGAGACTAGCAGCGTCTAACGAGAACCTGGCATTCAACGTTCCTCAATCTTTGATCTTGAGCCCTCCTTTCACAGGTTGACAGGACATGGACGAACTGACTAAAGCAGACAGCGCATCAGACACCCGCTAGTAACAAAGAGATCAGCGCAATTGCGCCGGCACATTCCGCTAATCGGCCAGGATTGCCCAAAAACTCGCAAGTATTACCAGCTTCCAACTTTGGAATACTCAGCGCACGGGGATAAGTCCCTTTCTCTCTTGGTCCTTTTAATTCTTGCGAGCAGAGCATGCTCACTGTGGATTTGTGTCTGCTCAATTGACAAGATTGAAAGTGATGGAGTGGCTGAAGTCAGTGCGCGCTGGAGCAATTCCCTTCAGCCGCAACAAGGACATGCATGGCTCAGAGCTGCTCAAGCGCTGGCACGACCCGAGGTACCTTGATACCTTCCTTACCTTACTTTCCCAGACTACACCTTACTGGAACTGGAGCTGCAATGTCAATGCACCAGACCCGGCTTCACTTCTTTTCCTGACCAGACATGACCAGGCATGACCAGATTCCGGGCAAACCAGACGACTTGGCACTGAACAGAATGAACAGGGCTCTGTGCAGCCAAGGCCTCAAGCCCCCATCTTTTTACAGGTCATCTCTGTCACAACTTGACATGATCGGACCCAGGACTCGTGGTGGGGCGCGTCAGTCACCAATCATTTGCATCGCAAGCGTCACTGAGCTTCAGGGTTCCCACATCCCGACAAACAGCTGGAGCCAGGCCCCTTTCGCCTCTTGTAGGCTACCAGACTCGAGCAGGTACCACCATGTAGCCCGTGCCTCGAGTGCGCATCTCAGTCGGTACACATGAGTCTGGTCTGGTGCTTGTCGTCTCCTGTGCCGATAGCCGTGGCCTCTGGTTCTCGACCAAGGCCTTCGAACTCTGGAACCTTGGTGCGATATTGCAGCGTCTCGCTTTCTGAACCGCCAAGCACCATGCCATTGATCTGGCAGGGAAGGAGCTGCATTGCTTCTTGCGTTTGACACTTTCCCTCCTCGTCGTCATCATCATGTTCAATGTTCGATGCCTAAAATTCTCATCATACCGAAGCACCCGGCGCACCAGCCCGTCTTCGACGTCAATCAACCGCTCCTGGCCATCATCACGCAGCCAGTGCTTATACCACGATGCTTGATGAGTACACCATTCTCTCCTTTTTTGTACATGCCGGCTTTGCGAGAGCACATCCTGGCTTATTTGGCGCAGTCCTCCCCAGCCCATCGGCAGGTCCCCATCATTCGGCGACGAGCGATCTTTGTGGCTTGCTGCCCAACGTACGGTCCCCGGATGCTACTTTACGCCATGTTTGCCTGTCACTTGCTTGGCTTCTGGTTGTGGCGGCTGGTCTCCCGAAGCCCCAGCACAAGGGCCAGCATCCTACTTTTGTGCCCAGCCCATCGGTCTGTGCCCATATGCACTCCTGGCAGGCGCACGGAGAAGAGTCATGTCAGTACTGCTATTCATAGAGAGAAGACTGTGGGTGAGACTGACAGAGCGGCATACTCCGTAGAAGGTGGGAAGGTTACTGCCAGTTTTGATTATTGCTGTCGGCACTTGAGCGTTTCCGGAGTGACACTTGACAGGCTCGGATCATCGACATGACTTTAACCCAACCATTCATCAACTGTCCCCACATACCTGGTCCTCAGAAGTCCGGCTTCGTTCACTAACGTTGGAGCATTTTCGCCGCACACCCTGTAGTCGGAACTAAGGTTTTTTGAGTTTACGCCACGATGGACCACTTGAACCTCCTCCAGCAATGCGGTGGTAGGGACCTGTTCTGGCACTGAGAGCAGCCAGCGAGGTTGTGACTAGAGGATCATTGATGCTTTCATACCAGGCATACCTTCTTGGATCCTGCCCTTCGCACCGCTGTGGCATTGCCTATTGTCATCTGGTATTCTTGCGAGCATCCGGTTCCGGTCCAATGAAGGAGAACAAAATTGCAAACCATCCATCATCTGGGGTCCCACAACTTTTTGCCAGTAGTATTTGCCTTGGTTATTGGGCGACGGCTTTCAGTGAGAGGCACCCCAAGACAAAAGGAAAGAGGCCAGCCGGTGAAAGTCAGTCTTGTGCAGTGCTATTTGTGCTGCACAAGTGCTATTAGTGCTGCACAAGTGCTATTATATGTCCCCTCGGACCGCGAGAGATAAGTTCCCTCATCCGGCCGGCCTCTGTCGTTTGGGGTTAAGCAAGACCTTCAAAATACAGCACAAGGCTTACAAGCATGGGCTGCCTTGCCTTCTCTTAGTACGCCCCCTTTCGTTCACTCGAAAGACATCAGAAAGAATACCACAATCAAGCCGAGCGGCAAACGTGCTCCCCCTTTTGCCTATGTCGATTGTCCACTGGCGGGCTCAGGTCGCCTTGTAATTAAGAGGTCAAATGGACAGACGGCTGTCGCTGTTCTCGCTTTGCTAGCGCCACGGGAGAGGCGGCACGGAGGCGCACATTGTCAACTGTCTCACCAGGCGGAAAATACCGTGCTAGACCAGCCACCGTCGCAAGCTGGACAGCAACAATCCTGGATGCAATTAGTCTGCGAGCCTATCTGTCAGAAAGCTGTTTGCTTACCTTGGGTACTTGGCTCAGGCCGACAGCGTATGAAGCTGCCAGACGGCTTGGTGGCTGAGCTTGCTTGGGCTGGGCCACATTCGATCAACTTTGTGGGGAGGGCGTTATGCTCTGCTGCAATTAGCTGGTAGCTGCCGATGAATGTTCAGACCAGTGAAGCTTGCGGGGATGCCGTTTTGTGCCAACCACCACCTGTCTGAGCAGCGACGGTGTTGTTTTGGTGCGTTTCTTGCTGCGCCTTACTTCATTGCCGATCTTGCCTGTTTGACTTTGGTCTGTGGCGGTCTGGATCGCATCCTTACTGTTGTCACCCTGCCTCTGCGCTTCGCTGGCGAGCTGAAGATCTCTTCTCCAGCAATTCTTTCATCTTGAGCACTAGCAATTGGGGGTTGGTCAACATTCTCAAATTGTTCACTTCTGGGAGACAAAGTTGGCTGGGCACATGTTCTTGACTGGCACCTGCAGTACCCATAATTTTGAAGTCTCTTTCGTCCAGCCTGCATTGGCATCGTCCTCCTCTGTGCGCGATTTCATGGATGCAACTGATGGGGGTCCCTGTACTCTGTAATTTGTCTGGAAGGGGCATCGAAACCGAGTCCAAACACAGCATCCATTTCACGGTCTTTGGTGACAGGAGAGTGAGACACCACAAAGAAATCAGCCGAACAAAGATCCCTCGGGTATCTACTCCAAAAAACCACTTCTCCATTGGCCGATGCTAGTAACGTTTTGCAAATTCCCAGTGGAAGTCGTCCATTGTCGCTGTTTCTCGTACTGCCAAGCTTTGCCAGACTGCCTTATGGATGACACGACCAGGGCATCAATCCTTCAAGATGTGGCTGGCGAGCCAATCTATGAGAATTTGCGGCTAGGTTTCGACTGCTTTTCACTGATCTTTCCAATGGACAAACTCAACATAATAGAGGGAGGTTGACAAGTCATAATCAACAATCGTCATTGGACAACTTGTGGACTAGCACACCTACCGCGGTCTGACGAACTTGTCTGCTATGCATTAGGCGAACATGTATCAATATGTACAATACTCCGAATGGAGCAAATCGTCCCTCTCGCCTTGTTATCCAACAGAGCCTTGCTTCCGTGGGGCAGTCCGCGTGGTGTCTGCATGGAGAGTGGCGACATGGAGACAAAGCCAGAGAGGAGTTGCTGATGGTTATACGCCAAACTAGCAGAGCATTGGCACGCTAGGTTGACTGGTTTCAAACGTCGAGACCAAGACGATGGAGCACATCTCGCTTCTCCACCAGAGCTCTGCTGGTTTAAAAGACGCATCCCAAGCATCGACTCCACAAGGACAAGCAAACGCTGCTCAGCACTGACGACAAGGCAAGGTAACCACTCATCTATCATTCTCCTGCAGCAAAGCGACATGGGTACCGCTCCAAAGATGTGTGTGTGGAGTCTCAACACCAATAAGTTTTGAGAAGATGTGAGTGGATGACTTTCATATTCACGGGGTTTCTGCCGTTCACTGAAAAACCGTCGCGTTGATACAGCACAATGCAGGATGTACTAGCCGTGGAATGGGATCATGATGAGGTCCAGTACATCTTGCTTCGTGCGTCGCTCCCTGCTGGAAACGTCAACTTGCGAGCAATCCTCTGATACTGTCTCTCGAAATCTGCTTGGACGCCATCCAGCAACTGCTTCCACATGGCGCAGTTGAATCAGTACACTTGGCATTCATGCATCTCAGATGCATCTAGGGCCAGAATGAACCAATCGAATTATCTCCGGCTGTTTGAGGTAAAGGCGGCCATCACATGGGAAGGCATCTGCTTTATGGGAACTGTCACGCTACTCCGACTGACTGAATCTTCTTGTCTGATTTTGACATGATAAACTTGGGACAATAATTGCAACGGCTATGGACACTATGGACACAGCGCTTCGTACGTGTCTACCCGTTCTTGAACTTGGTGAACCTGACATTCTTTGCCAATGAGCCCTGTTCTCTTGTGCAGTTGTGGATGACTCCACGCAAGCTTCATCCGAAATCTGTGACAAACCCCATGTGGAAGCATGACAATGTTGTTGAGTTAGATTACCCCGCAATACTTTTGATTTGACTGATCCATGAACTTGATTATTGCCTACGATTTAATCGCCAAGGATGACGACTGGGCTACGTTTTGAATGATGTCTTTGTCGTTCTCTCTGCAAGAACGTTGTGGAAACACCCCATGGCGGATACGAGATAGCGAAGTAAACATTGAGCACTGTCATACAGCACATTGACGTCAATTAATTCACCGATTTCCCTCTTACTGATATTTCTTCCTTAGCTAGCGGCGTTCTTTGCTGCATACACGACTGTCCTCCGCTTTTGGTGACCTGAAATTTCGTCTTGGGGCTCCCTGGGTGAGCCACGGCGGAACTGTGACAGCCATACCGAGGCGTTGGCTGCGTCCATTTGGTATGGTGGTTGTTCGACAAAGGTAATGATGGTCTACTAGGGTGATATTGCAATTCTGGGTTTCGACTCTGCCTGCTCTTGATGACCGAGTCACAGCTGCCTATAACTCTTGGCAATGGGCCGTGATACCTTGGCTGCTGGCCGTATATGTCCACGAACTGCCAGAGGACAAGGGTTTGGTTTACCTAAATCACAGTATTGGCCGGTGCCGAGGTTGCTTGGAGAGCTGCTTTTTAATATCGGCTGTCTTGCCACCTTGGGCACCTGGTAGCGGTCGCGCTATCAGTAGTCGCCAAACAACTTTGGTGATGCAACTGTTGATTGTATGGATTTGAGCCCCAGTGTTTGTGTGTAACATAAAGCGGAACCACGGTTCGTCATAAAACACAACGCCAACTAGGCCGCGAGATGAGTGCAGTGGTGCAAAGGACTGCCAGGAGGGCCACCAACTGACTTCTTCACAGGACAAGCCGGCATACATACAAAGTGCTCCGCAGTGAAATTGGGGTTAGGGGAGGCCGTTTGACCACTGGGTACTCCAGGTTGACTGGAATTGATGGAGTTGTGTCCCTCCGCATCAGCACCGCGCATGTATAGGCGACCAAATAGCGATCGAACAACAAACACCCACTCAACAAGGAATTATATCGAAAGTCTCTTCTCCTATCAAAAGGACTCAGCGATTACAACAGGGCCAAATTACCATTGTCGTAATGTGCCACTCAGACAAACCCACCCCTGATAAATGCTGGGAGAGTTACGGAGTACTGCCCCGGACAAAGCAAATAGAATTGTCATGGGTTCATTATGAGCCCTGGTCTGGGTATACTCGGAATATTGAATGCTCGTTTCCATTCACAACCCAGCTTTTAATCTTAGAGCAGTCGGTACAGCGCTGTACCTCGGATTGCAAGGAACCCTCAGGACGGATGAATAGTTGCAGTGCAGCCCGAAGCAATGCACAACAAGTAAGGTAGGGGGTGGGTGTGAAGGCATTCATTCATCCCCACCTCCCTGTTCAATCTTGCATCTGAAGCCTGCAGTTCTCTTACCTACAACGTCTTTGTCACTGGCTCAGGGAAACGGGGGCGACTGGATTGCTGGTATCCATCCAATACCGCTCAACAAACTTGCCGCTACTGCCAACCTTGTCTCCCCCCCTCTCATTCCGGGATGTTGATGCCAAAAAAGATTGGAAAATGCTGGAGAGCAAGAGATCAGGAGGCCATGGCCAGTTGAGCAAACCAGGAATAGCACATCACCCCTTGTCCGACTAGACTCCACTGGCCTTGTTGGGGGGGCCTGGATGCTGCTGTCTGGGAAGCAATTCTGTGGCCTGAGCTTTTAATCGGCGACGTTTGACAACACAGACGATTGATCTGCTGAGCTGGGAGATGGTTGAAAATTGGACTCCACAAGCTGTCCAATATGTCAATAAGTGTGTCGAGCTCGAGGTGGGAGAAAAGGTCAAGCAAGGTAGATGTCTTGTTTTGGTACGTACTTACATTGGCAATTACACAGGTATTTTCTCCGTCCAGACGTTTATGTGAGACGGTCTTGTGTCTAAATTGCGCAGCGTCTGTGACAGCCAAGGTCTTGTCAAAACTCCTATTTCGTATTTTTATTGATGATTCTGATGCCAGCGGGGGCAGACGGGCAGCCGTGAGGTCGAAGATGAGGCCGACTGACTCCAGTGATGGGCGCTGGATAGGCACAATTTCCACTCAAGACGCATCAACAACAAAACACCAGACAGCACATACAGTACTGAACAATTCTCGGGCATGCATGCTTGGTAGGGAGTACATTTCAGTACTTGGTCGCACACACGCACAAGCACACGCACACGCACACCACGGCATGAGGATCCACCGTCAAGGTTTGTGAGGTCAAGATTCTCAGGTCTGTCTTCAGGCCCAGACCCTGCCTCCACCCCCCTTCTGCTGAGGACAGTCCACTCTGTGGCACGCCCCGGGTTGCCCGTCGTCTCTTGGTCACTCTGTTCAGCCCTTCCGAGCTAGTAGCAGTAGTCTGTCTGGTGGTTGCTTGACGTTCTGGACAATCGGGAGCGCAGCTTAGGAGACTGTAGCTGTACTTGGACGTCCCGTCGCAGCCCATGTCATGTCAAGGACGCTAATGCTCAAGGGACACCCCTCCCCCCCAGAACATCGCTGGTCTCTGAGCGCTGTCGTCTTCTGTCATGGATGGCCATTTCAACTGAGAGTGTCGTGTGTGTGTTTGTCTGTGTGTGCGTGTAGGTACCACACGGCTTCCGGAGCAGGGGCTCGGCGAGGAAAAAGAGAGAGAGATGAACAAGGGTGAGATAAGTGTTGTATGGAGTATACGCATCAATTGGGGGACCTGGCACCTCAGCTACGAGGGTGAGCAACAAGATGTGTATATTTGTGAGCTTTGCCCACAAGTTGCAAGATTTCATCTTCTGGATATTCCACACACGGTGTCTGCCTCTGTCCGCTGTCATCTGTTCCTTTTCCCTTTGTATCAGATTCAAGGCAGTCAAGGCACAAGAACAAGAGCTCACCTCGAAGCGCTGTGCGCGGCCCGATATTCACCTCTATCTGTAACCTCTACCCAAGTTTCTGAAAGGCAAGGCAAGCCAAACTCTAAACAGGCATCCCTGATCCGGCCAAGAAAGACGGTTTCTGGCAGAGCATCGACAACAAATCCGATATTTTCTGGCCCACGTGCTTTGGAACGAGCAACGACGACTTCGAGCTTCGTTTTGACGCGAGCACGACATTTTTGAGATTCTTCTTCATCTCTACTCGGTGAAGTTTCAAGAATTCGTTCTCGACGCCCGTTCTGTTTTGGACCAGCAATCTTAGCTCCTTCCTACCGGCGCGATAAGTCAAGACAATTTTCTTGGCTTAACATTAACCAGAAAGACCAGAGAATTGTTTACCAAAAGGGAAGCAACCCTCGACTACGAGTTCGAGCTGTGCCTTGGATCGTTCTTGAGATTTGATCCTCTTATCTCTCTACTTACTTCCTCGTGGGTGTCTGTCTCATCGTACTTGCACCCAGCGCACCCCTCCCCAAGAAGCAAGTGGCCCAGACAGGATCCGCAAGTGGATTTGGACATCTTTTGAGTTCAACTTGGGACGACTTGCTATTGCAGCTTAAATCTGAGAGTCATTCGCCTGAGTGTGTTCCAGTTGCAGCAGCCTGTCTGTCTTGGGCTCTGGTCGTACCACGCGAGAAGCAGCAAAAATAAAAGACAGACACAAGACAGCACCATACGTTTGGTTGGAAGTCGACTTGTGGGTTATACAACTCGACTACGGAGAAAAGAGAGAGACAGACCTTGCTTGGCCCTGTCAATCCACTTGGTCGTTTTTTTCTTCAGCTCCAGACTCGGACCTTTGGGTTTTGCATACCAAGCAAGCAAACCAAGCAACCAAGCATCCACGCTACGCGGCCGCACCTTCCCAAGTTCCACTCTGTCAGTCCGTCAGTCCGTCAATCAGTCAGTCCGTCAATCAGTCAGTCTGTCAGTCTGTCAGTCTGTCGGTCCAACCAGGGTCAGCCCCTCCGTCCCGTCAGAGAGAGTCTCTAGTCTGGCCGTTCCCGGACAGCCGTGTTTGTCGCTCTGTTGACTTCTGTTGACTTTGTCAGTCAAGTCACTCAAACCAGTCTTCGTCAGCCTCTGCGACTTCTCTTCACCTTTTGCTCGTGTGAGCTCCAACTTCAAGCCAACTTTTCCTCCCCCGGAATACCTACTGCGAACGGTTGGATAGGATAGTCCTTGATTGGGTATCCCTCCACTCGACTTGACCTGTCCTCGTTTCACCTTTGTCTGCGCATCTCCCACAACTTGCAAGGTTGTCGGTGTTCGCGTCACCTCCCCACCAGGACTACAGCTTCGATACTTTTCTAAAGTCGTCGAGGCTATTTAGACGCACTACAGGCAAAACTATACCTACTTAGCCAGACCTGCGAGCGGCTCCGACTCTTTGAAGTTTAAACTTGTGGGATAGGCGCCAACTTAAAGATAGTGGCCGACATTACACTTCTCTCAACTTAACTCAAACCATCTCCATACATTCGTCAGTACAAGTACGGCTGGCGACACGCTTGCAAACACATCTTTCGACGCCTACGGTTCAAAGGTCTCCAAATCTCTCCTTCGACAAGCCGTCTCCGTCTTTCTTTGCATCTCCAGCTCCACACTTATTCTCAGTCCTGCGATCAATTTCGCCTGCACTCTGCCGTCATCCTCGTCTTATCATCTGGATTCTCGACTCTTTTTTCCTCTCATCGCCAAATACTTTGATCTCTTGATTGCCCGATCGACGCGCATCTTTTCGAAACCAGTTCCCAAAAGCTTTTGGTGTCGTGTGTTTCGTGACAACACATATTCACTCGTCGCATACTTATCTGCACCTCAGAGTCAGCATCGAGAACAAAAGAAATCGATTTGCTGGTTATTCCTACCTACTCTACCTGACTGAACAAGCAGTTATCGAATCTACCACGAAAGTAAAGTACCGCTGGTCAAAAGCTGAAGCACAATGGAAGTCTCATCCAGTTTTTCATCACGACGCTCAGCGGCAGGCGCACTGCCACCATTTTCTCTACCACCACCAAATGAAGTTCCCAGTATGGCTCTATTCACTCACCGTCCCTCGTCCCCATTTGGTCTTTATCCGTCCAGCCCTCTGACCTCCTCTCCAGGAGCTAGCGATGGTCTCAGCCCAGGCATGTCTAGCGTAAATACTGCCAGCTCTCAAGGCTCTCAAGCCCACGGCAACATGCAATATACGTACAGCGCCAATGTCCACGGTACATGGCCTACGCCGGGCAACTCGAACTACAACGTCGGCGGCACCTCTCCAGATCAATCATACGGCCACCGGTCATCAATCTACGGCCAGCCGTCTGGGATGAGTTTTGGAAATCCACGAAGCTCGCAGTCTCCCGCCACAGGTGGTGAAGGCCTTCCTCCACCACCCTTCAACAACGTTCATCAGCCATTTCAAACGTCCATCTCTGGAGGGGGAGGAAACGGTGGTCAGGACAGCCATCACATGTCCGGTCAGCCACCTCAAGGCGCCATGATGAATTCTACTCAGCCTCATACACCAGGCAGCGCTCCTGCGCCCGTGGATCCTTATGCTCACTCTAGAGCACCCAGCAATCAGAGTTATTATCCTGCCTCGTCCACACCCCAGCAAGCGAGTTTCTCGTCATACGCAGGACAGCAGCAACAGTCGCCGACGGGTGCTAGCCCTGGCTCGCGGGGCATAGGACACTCGGCCATGGCACCGCCTCCCGGATCTTATCGACCGTATGGTTCATATCAACCGCTCGCCACGATGAACGGTCCGGTCATGTCTAACATTCATCAACCCGGGTCGCAACTGTCCATGATCCCAGCGATGGGTGTGCCACCTGGCTACGGCGCTCACCAGATGATGTACGGGCATCATCCTCAACCCCAACCACAGTCGGAGCGCCCATTCAAATGTGACCAATGCACACAGTCCTTCAGCCGAAACCATGATTTGAAGCGACACAAGCGGATTCACCTGGCTGTCAAGCCTTTCCCCTGTTCCTTCTGCAGCAAGAGCTTCTCTCGCAAGGATGCGCTCAAGGTTAGTAGTTGTCCCGGTGGTTTTTTATTGGCCTGTTACCCCCTTGACCTGAAGAGGGGGAGAGACTGAGCTGTGTTACCTAACAACGGTCATGCGACCCATACTGACTTGAGTTTTCACTCACAGAGACATCGACTCGTCAAGGGTTGCGAGAACAAGAGTAACGAGGCCGCTGCTGCCGATGACAGCACCCAAGATCGTGCTGGAGAAGGCGACGATGACCGGTCATCGATGGGCAAGGAGGCTTAAATTTAACTTTCCAATTGGCTAATTCCGCATGGTTCGATGGATTCTCGGAGTAGGGTGTTAACGGGATTTGTCTTGAAAGCACGGCGAACGGGAGGGTTTAAAGACGGCAAACAAAGGACGCAGGAGCAGCAGAAGTATCATGGAAAACAGGGGTTACTGGCGTCTTGGGCACTTTTGTTTTGAAATCCCAGGGACAGGCAGCACTGGGGTGTAATGTCTATATGGGTGGGCGGTGCGACAGCAAGCAGAGCAGCCTGTGCAAGGGCCGATCCGTGCGTGCCTACGGACATGCATCGGCGGGGGTTTACGATCCGAGATTGGGGGATGAAGGAACGATTTTACGTGCCGGAAGAAGCAATGTTCTCTCGCTGTCTCGCTCTCGTTTTGTTGTTTTGGTATTTGCTACTGGAATGATGGAATGAGGAGGGATTTTGCCGCAATATTGAGAGTCGGTTTGGGAAGAACACATTTGTCCGTACGGGTCTGAGAGAATCTTTGGCTCTTTGCAAAAAAAGAAACGGCAAAAAAGACGTGGCGGCAACGCGAGGTCGCGGTGTTTTTCGAAAAGAAAAGAAAAAACGGAGAGAGGGGGAGAGAACCGGGTATACGATCTCCATCAAAGGCTGTGCCACGGAAAGGCAATCTTTGTCTACGGTTCGACACAGTTGCTTGGAATCCACTGGATCTCTGTGTATTTATGTATGGTGTGTGCGTGTGTGCTCACACGGATACTTTTTTCTGTACATTGTTTTCTGGGTCCGGGGTCTGGCCGTTTTCGGATACTGGCATGAGTATATTTTCTTTTTGCCCAAATTTTTTTTTTATTTTTCCAATTTGGTAGTAGTATTACAGTAGTATTAGGGAACTGAATGAAAACTCGGACCGCAAAGGGACGAGCTATGTTTTTCAGATGATTGTTATTGATGTCTGGTCGGCTCGGTCAGTGCTGCATTTGATTTGTGTCGTGAATGTCTCTCATTTTCTGTGCCGCAGTCTGTGACTGGGCGTCTGCAGTTTTTAAACAACAAGGGCCTGCCTTGAACTGGAACCAAATATGTCCATGTCTGTCTTTGTATTTTGTCCTTTGTCGGACGAGAGCGCCCCTCTGAAGCAAGGTGCATGGACCCTTGTTGTGTTGACGTCGTTGGTAGGGGGAGTAATTCAAGATGGCATCGACAGTCGTACAGACATTTCCGCTTTTTATTTCGCATAATTTTTTTTTCTTTTTTTTTTTTGGCGTCTCCTTTACTCATTTTATTTTAATTCACCAACTCAATTACATAACTACTCTGCTCTACATGTGAAATGCGTGCCCATTGACCTAGGCATGTATGAACCACGTCTTCCACTTTGTCTTGATGAGGGGCCAGGCATTGTTTTCTCCGGTTTGGTCCAGCTCGTTCCGTTTTTTTCCCTTCTCTTTTTGCCTGCAAGATGCTACTGGTACTGTACTGTCGTATTATAAGGATGCGGGTTTGTGGGCTGGACGTGCAGGGTGGTCGTGGTGCATGCATATGCGGCCAGGGCGATCTAGGATGGGAGTGAATGCGGGCAGCCTTGGCTTTTGAGTAGCAATTAGTCTTCAATGTTGGTTTTGGACTGGTTTTCAATGTTTTTGAGTTGTGTGGGTTGCTGACTGAGTTGCCTGGCCTTTGATACCGTTGAGTTTAAAGGGTATACTACTCTGTATACTCATCACTGCAGTCGAGCTTCTTGCAAGTTTCCAACTAGCACATCCCAAGGCAACTTAACTTTAAATGACATTCATCATCTTCTCCATCATTTTAACCAAAAGCCTCGTCCGGGCGCGGAAGTCGATCCGGCAACGCCCCAGTCGACATTAATCTTGTGCAGCGCAGAGAGTAGCATCGCTTGTGGACCACATCCGCATCTGGCACCTCGAGATTAGATGTACAGAGGTCAAAGGGTCAGTCAATGACTTGACTGCTCTTGTTTAAAGGGGGGCTACATGTACAGGCTACGGAAGGCGGGTGGGCCGGTGGGACGGCGTAACGGTGATGCTGCTGCTGCCTTGGGTGAGAGAATGTACGGAGTACGGAGTACGAAGCAGAGGTTATGTTAATGGTTGTGCGGGATGTTGTTGGTCTCTGGTTTCACAACAGGTTGGGTAGATGTGGCTGCTGCGGGCGGCTTGCTGCCAACTGGTGGCATGTATGTACGTTGGTTGCGGAGGGTGCTTACTTGTGATGAATCTTTTTTGGTTCTTGAACCGTGCGGTACTCTGTGTCTGTGTGCGTGTAGGTTTATTTCTTGGGCAGTGCGTATCGTGATCGTGTGGAGGGAAAGTGGAGAGACGGGTTTAACTGTTGGAGACATGGTCCATGGAACATGTTCAAGGTTGTGCACGGGCATTCTCGTTTTGAAAGGGTCTCGGAGCTTGGCGAATTGTCTATCCCTTTTGGGAGGGGGATCGGAAATTATGGATGGCTACAGAGTGCAGAGCGCATGAGTTTGTAATGTTGGTGATGTTCTCTGTCAGGATCATGGTGTTGAAAGTTGCCAACCACGCGATTCGGTATGCGAATACAGCTAGTCCTTGCCATCAAGAATAATTAAATAAATAAACAGAACTCTTAATTACCGAACTGGATTTCCACCCAACTCGGCTAGCCCTTCTGACCCGACTGAGCTGAATGTCCCATCCGTCATGCACAATCCCAGCACTTACATTCCATACCCTCGAGGTTTTTCGCCAAACCACCTCACCCTCAACCCCGTGTAACCATGGTCCAGAACCGGATATGTTATGACAAATACCATAATATCCACGCCCCGTGCTACCTATATTAACATGCTTCTTGTGCATCATGATATCCCAAAAAATGACCTCAAAGACCAGTTGCACGCAAAAATGTATGCCTATCCTGATTCAACCCCCTCCAGCCAGTTGAACCAACACAGGCGAAATGGGCCATTTCTGGGCCCGGGTTCTGGAACTCGGTGAGCAAGGATTAGACGTCCAGTTTGTCATTGTCTTGTGTGCAGCGTCAGCATCGGCGGTGTGCGTCGTCGAATCAAGGACCCCTTTTTCCTGCGTGTCCTATGTAATGATGTCGTGATTTTTTTTAAATCGGCGATGTTAATTTCAAGACTGGCCTACTTATGTACAAGACTGGAAACGAGGAATGGTGCGGTACACCGAGGAAATACCACCTCGTTACCCGTAAAGCTCATCTCGTTACATCAAACACCCCCCGTAGTCCAAATTGTCTAATATGCACGACCGCAACCACACCCTCCTTTCATCCAAATAGGCTCGTTCCGGTCCCGAAGAAGCGGCTACATGCATTTTCGGCTTCGGTTTCGGACGTATAAATAATAATACAAGTACGTTGGTTCGTCTACGCAACACGAAGGGCTCTAGCGTCAAGTCACTTCAGGGAAACCAACTCGGTTGTAGACAACTCCCACCCTCTCACACGTTGCTTATCCCACCCGACACATGACACACGGTCCCTTTTTGGGCACAAACTCTCTTTCTTCGTTTCTTTATTTTTGGATACATGCGGTGGATGTGTGCGGCCCGCTCCGGATACCTGCATGGTGCCGAAGTCGGGCAGAGATTGAGGGCTTTGGGTTGTGTGCATTTTGGAGGGTGACCTTGAGCTTTGGTTTGTGATTTTGTTTGGCTTGTACCTGGGACCAGGGGAGTTTATCACGGGATGTGTCTTGTGATGTTAGGGGTTGGTTGTTCCTCGATGGGTTGGATTGGGATGTATTCCGTCCTCTGCATCCTGCCTTGGATGTGAGTTGGGGTTCTTGGGGCGAGGGTGCGAGTGTATTGAGATTGGTTACACGACAGGCGTTTGGCAATGACATGCTGCTGACATATCCGTATTTCGGGCCACGGGCCAATTTGGATACGGTGGGTGTCTTTTGACGCAGTTGGTTGAGTTGATGAGTTGTTGCTCGTGAGGTTGGGAGCGGTGTTGGTCATTGTTCGACTAGATCGGTGGTTAATTCAGATGATTGATGATGAACTGTTTTAGGTTCTGACGGTGAATATTTACGCGCCATGTTTAAGTGTATACGATTGAATGATGAGAGCCTTTCATCGGATGATTCAGATGGTACTGTTCGCCGTGACTCAGTGTCGATTGTGCGACTTACACAAAGGATGAATGGCGCCTATGCCGACAGTGCAAGAGCTGAAAGAGCTGTTCAGACGAGTTGCAAGTGGTACTATTACAGCTGGTAAGTCCATCGTCAAGTTTCGCAAGTGTAGGGGCAAGGTTAGACACTTGCAACTCAGATTACTGATTCCCAGCGTGTCATTAACAATTAAGAAAGAGACGATGCAGTAACAGTTGATGTCTTTTACAATCATCGTCATACATCTGACACCAAGTTGACGGTGAGTATGTACTGCAACTTGTCATGTTCAACTCAACTCAACGCCATTCACAACTAATCGGGTCCCAAACAGAAATCTGCCGCAACTTGGAAAATTCTGCAAGAAAATCTTCAGCACAAACTATTTATAGATACATTATTCTACATCCAAGCCGAATGCCAACCAGCTGTGAAGACTACGAGTTGCTGTTCAGCACGCATCTGCCAACTCTGCCAACCAAAGTGACAAACAATAGCTTTGTTCAAAACTGGCCACTCACCCTCACAGACTGCCATCATTGACAGCCGCATTCACTTTCTTGTCAGATGTACATCACAGACGAAATGCATATCATCACCATTTCCGTGGCAGGTGCCAATCGTGAACCTTCACTCCGGCAGCAACGATTCACAAACATCCCATGGCAACACAACCATTCACTATGAAGTGAGAATCACGTCCAGATTCCTCATATATATTTTCTTTCTGCCCAATGAGACCATGGAACCTCGACATGTCATCCAATCTTCCGCCATAATTTGTCTGAACACAATCAACACCAATTCTGTCCACATACCCCGACAACTCAAGAACACTCGAGTAAACACAAACAGCAACAACACAATGTGTTACAACATCATCTACTTCAAAGAGTGCAACACGTGCCTCAAAAACCTGAGCGAATGGACAGACGAGGACGACACATGCGAGGAACTCATCGCGGCAGGAGTTAAACGCGGAGAGTGCAGGTCAGGCATACGAACAATCCGCGTCAAGTGGATAATGGAGGGGGACTTGTACTGCAGTAAATGCGAGGAACGCCGCAACAAGAAACTTATGGGGAAGGGTTAGGCGAGTTCAGAGTGCGGTTGTGTCGTGGATTGAAGGATGTGTTGGGCTGTTTCACCTTGGGTTTACAAAGAGAGTTTCTGACATTGGGGTCAGGTTGCAGATGAATATATTGACGCCAACGGTTGTTCACTCTGTCGTCAAAGGGCTGTTGCGCAATGCTCTCTTGCAACAGGGCAGGTCCGATTTTTGACGACGTTTTGAACTCAACCTTTGTTTCTGTATTGCTCATAGGCTGTTGCGTCATCTAATTCGTATGCTAGAGTTCAGGAGACAATATATAAAGCTCCCGCAACTACTTGCGCCGACTTGTCCCCTACCCTTATCAGGCTTTGACAAAATACGACGAAGTCCGTTCTAAGTTTTGGTCACAAGATCTTTGTTTCACTCTTTAAGAGGCCTCGTGTCCGACCAAAACCGCCAAATCCTTTCCCCTTGCCGCGATGTGCAAAATTTTCGTGCGACGTTTCTATTGCACAAACTGCAACATGAAGGACCGTGACAGAGGTCCTTCATACAGGACCTGCGTATATGCCAGAAGAATGTCTGGGAAAAAGAAACCTCGGGATTGCTTACCCGACGACACAGATCCGAAGAGCGCCGGGTTGCACATCATCAATATCGTGTGTAAGTCTTCCTGCGGTAAGTGCGAAGAGTCTCAGAACGCGGGAAAAAAGGCCTCCGAGACTTCAGACAGAGGCCGACCAGCAACCCCACCCAATTTGGCACATGAGAAAAAGAAATGGTCTACTTTGAAGGATGGGGATGCGCCATCCAAGGTCCCGGAGGGGTGGTCTAGAAGGGTACGTTCTCCTGCTGTGAATGAACCACAATTTCAAAGGGTATGTGCTAATATTTGGGGCATTTTAAGGTGGAAACGGTCAAAGGAAAGGATGGGTCGCCTGATTTTCAGAGGGAGTTTTTGACATATACAGGACCTCTAGACTTTCGTGATGACGAAGTTTATTCCCTATCGTGGGCTTGAGCTCGACCTTTGTTTCACTACAAAACATAGGCTGTTGCGTCATGCAATTTGTATGCTAGAATTGACCTGTAGGAGGCAATATATCAAGGTACCGTGATGGCTGGGGTCAATCCCTCCCCATACACATAACAAACAAATCTTGTCAAGATACCCGACAGACATCTCAAGTCAAATTGCTGTTAAGGCACCTTTTCACTCCTTTGCATGACCGATCATCCAGACGAAATCAAGAAGCCTTGTCCCCCTGGCGCAATTGCGAGAACGACATATACTTCGGAGAGTGCGAGAACTGTCAACGATCGTTCAAACGGCGAGATGGTCAGACCGCGACGTGCGACAGTGAGAAATGACGAAGGCCCCAGGAATGTGGTAAAGAGAAGAAGCCTATAAACATATGAAAAAAAAAAGCCTACCTGTCCCTCCTGCTGCCCAGAAACACCGTGACGAGACTGGCGAAGAATCAGGTGAGGACAACTCTACGGCTGACGGTAGAAGAACAGCGGTGTGTTTAGCCAAACATGCGCGAATATGAAGTCCCGGGAGACAGTAGTGCCTCCGATGGATAGACACATCTCTATGAAACGAGCGGGTATATTCTTATGTTGTATAAGCACTACAGTATCAAGGGACACGTACTAACTTTTGGGAGATCTCAAGATGAAAAAAGATCAAAGTCGATGATAAGTCGCACAGTTTTACAAGGGAGTTTTGGACATGTACGGGAAGGATACAGCATCACAAGGTCCTAATCTCTTGCATATCAGATATCGTCAACTTGACTTTTTGTCGTGCTCGGTGCTAGTCCGGACCTCCATTGGAATTACTTAAATATCAATTCAAAACCACACCCTCTGATAAACAATATATAAGTTCTCTCGAGATCCAGACAAGGCCATGTTGTCTCTCCCTCCCTCTCTCTCTACACATCCAACCAAGACCATCATCAACCTTCCAATACTGCGATCAGTAATCTCCCAACCCACCACTTATTCTTTCTGAGAAAGCGTACTCTCGTACAGCCGCAAACACCAGTTGGCGTCATGTGCTGGGAAGTCTGGTTCCACATTAGGTGTGCGCGGAGAGGATGCAACAAGCGGACGAGCAGATGGTCAGGAGGAATTGAGGACTGTCTCACACCTAAAGGCCCGGGAAATAAATGTCCTCGTGACCTGAAAACCTTAGAAATTGACTCCACGCATACTTCTCCAGAAGAATATTGTGATAGGCATAACCCGCAAAGACGTTGGTACTTGTGGAAGGAAGACCGAAGCGTAGGGATGTGGAAGTCGTGGGGTTGGACGGTACGATGGGGGAATATGGAGGATGAGGACGGCTGAACAAGGCGGTGGGATTTTAATTTGGGGACTGCCGTTGAATACGTTGTCTTTGTTAGTACTGAGTCTCACTTCAAAGGAAGCTTGTTAGTTGAACGTTAGAATAGCCAATGAACAGGGTTTAATCTGAGTACGCGCAAGATTCTTGAACTTGACCATATTTTTCATTTGATGTTTGTCTGTAAGTCCAACTCGCGTTGAATACAGTTGAATAGAGACCAAAGGCTTTGATATACATTATATAAACTCTCCTAGAGTCGGTTAAGAGTGTTATCTCTTTTTTCCTGTCGACACCTCCTTCTGCCAACCATCGTCAACCTTCCAAGGCTACCAGCAACTCGGTACAAGACCGACGATCCTATCCTCTTTTGAAACAATATACATGCCGCTCAAATATAGCCGCAGCACATACATGAAGGCATCATGTGCTGGACAGACCTTTACATGGTCGGGTGTGGGCATCCTAGATGCCCTAAACCGTCGAAAGAATTTCTACAACGAGAAACAAAATTCTGCGGATTTTCTTTAGACATGACGGGTCGATGTGCCCTAGGAGAGAGGGTGCGCAAGATACAGGATTTGACACGTCCTGTAGAGTTGTACTGCCCAGAACACGGAGGGGAAGATGTACCGTGTACGATTACCGGATCATGGGCTTTGGTTCGGTCATAATGGGCAAATATGGAGGACTAAAGAGCCGTATTACGGAGGAAAGTGGTGGTGGATATTGGAGAACGCTGTGGAATATGTTGTTATTATTGAAGATGCTATTGCAGAGGCTAGGTTGAAGTTGCAACATTTTGGATGTAGCCAACTTCCACTAGCCAGAAGATATGGGGTGCTGGTGGGGGACTTAAGGATAAAAACGTACAGTCATTTCCGATTTTCTCTCTTTTAGTTGTCTGTTGTGCAATTGCTATCTTGTTGGTGGTTTAAGCCATATCTGAAATTGGTTGTTAGAAAGCGATTGGCGACAACTGTGTCTGCTCAGTTCATGCGAGCGCTATTGGCAATTATATACACGCATCTAATATTTTGTCGATATTAGCATTATATATTCCATAATTTGGAAAGAGTTGTGTTATTTTCGGTACTTTGCACTCTTGAAAACGACTATTCAGACATAGGGCCTGACTGAGATGACTTGTACTCGCTCAAGCAAACACTAACTTGTCACGACATACAATCATCTGCCACGCCAAAGGCAATGACCCTTCTGTTTTCCACTGTATCCTGCCGTCATGGATTGAAGAGGCTGATGTAAGCACGGAACCTGATTAGGACAGACAGATGGATGTTCTAATCCGCAAATACGAAGCAGACGTACCATCTACGCAGCTTCCATCCACTGATAAATCGGATTCTGATAGATTCGATGTTACAGCGA
Source organism: Pochonia chlamydosporia 170 (assembly GCF_001653235.2). Classification (NCBI taxonomy): domain Eukaryota; kingdom Fungi; phylum Ascomycota; class Sordariomycetes; order Hypocreales; family Clavicipitaceae; genus Pochonia; species Pochonia chlamydosporia. Next base: position 2,944,907 of record NC_035792.1, on the reverse strand, counting down.
TTTGCTTTTGCTCTCCATAGGACTAAATAAGGGTACGTATGCGCTTGACAAGGTTTCACAAGGGTGAAGTACATCTCGATGTGTGGTTTGGTACGTGGCTGTCTTGGCATGATTCAGCAACAACATACGATACACCGCTATGACTCCAGCATATACCACAGATCGGCTGCTCAGGATCCGATTAAGTCATTTCATGCCTACATTTTTAACTTGCTTTGACCCATGGATGGTGGCACGATAATTGCGTCGGCAGAGGCGACCTTGCCGCCCTGTGGCGCGGGACTAGTTGATAGTTTAATTGTATGCTTCTTACCTGGAGATGATGCCTGCACATCCTGCCTGGGCTAGTTTCGTCTCGCAAATCCGGGGCGTAAGCGAATGTTCTACAGGTTGTGGCCCTTGGTCCAGCGTGAAATGCGAGTTGTTCCCTGCCATCTGCAACCGAATGCGACGGGAACTAAACGGCAGGCAGCTATTCACGCTTTCCAATATTGTGACGTTACGAAAAGACCAACTTTTGCACTAGACTCATGGAAATAAAGCAAACAAATGCCGGTGCTGTCGTAATCTTCTCATGAGAATGTTTGTTAGATGAGACTTGACCAGTTTCAGGTTTAAAGTTGATCAAAGCCAAGATTGACCTGGCCTTACGGCGTTTCAGCCATACGGTAACGAGTCCCAGATCAAAGCCACATCTCGCATCTGAGCTGGCGATACGTCTTGGTCTTGGTTAATATCCCAGCTTGGTTGGGTAAGGTTACAATAGATGTGTGATGGTGGTGTATGATGTGCACATCAGTTGAAGCCTATCACGTATGGAGGATGCAGTACTATAGACTACGTAGGCGATAAACTGAATCTATCGATGCATAAAAGTGTAATTTTAGATGCAACGAGGCGTTCGTGACATGGTATATCTTTCTGACAAGATATGCCGTTTGGTGACTGTGTTGAGTGACTGACTATGTCGGCTTCAGGTTGGTTGGTGATGAATCGTGCTAGGTTGATCGAGTCAAGACTTGGGCTGTGTATTGCCAGCAATGTCTTGATCAGTTCTCAATCAGAGATGACAATGACTTGTAGAGAAAATGGAAAGGGGGTTAAACTGTTTGGGCGTTGGGTCACTAGAATTGTTTGCTTGACATCCAAATCCCACCAAGCCAACATTGAACATTGAAGTCTGTGTAAGCAGAGTCTGGTACCAACCAGAAGTACCGGTACTTTCCTCCCCACGCTGCTCGCCTCTGCCCCTCCTTCGCCAGACCCATTCCTTCCAAATTCAGCGACAAGCTCCCAATAACACTAACAATTCACCCACCATTCACAGTTGCCCTCTGTTAACAGATTCTCCCACACCAGACCCATGAATAGTGGCGCCTGTAACAACTTGCTCAACACTGACAAGCCAAAGCACGATGATTCAAAAATCTCCTTTCCCGACAAAACCCCCCAGAATTTACACTCTCTCCCTCCTCCAAAAATTCTCATACCTCTTGAGCCAGCTACCATACGCGACTCGCCCTGTTTGGGACATCAAGTGGCTTGCGGCCAAACAAAAATCATCCCCATCCCTACCCTTAACACGGTTTCGTGTCTCGGAGCCGTCTCACTGACGGTGTCGAGAACGTGCTCAATCCAACTCGAGGGAGGGCATATGGCCACTCCTTCCTCCAGCATCGACGCGACTATCTCTTTTTTCGGCGCATACCTCTGATCACTCTCTTTTTTTTTATTTAAGCAGCTTGACCCAGCTCGACGGTAGCACAAGCATTCCGTTGACACTTTGCAACATCCCACCTCCGCCCAAAAGCCATTTCATCCATACACAAAACTACGAATTATCAAAGCCTCAAAATGTCTGTTTTCCCTCGGCACGGCGGCATGGACATGGACATGGGCTCCGGCTCCGACTCCGGCTCGGGATTAATGATGATGGCCATGGTCTTCCAAACAAACACCGCAACTCCTCTGTACGCAAACTCGTGGACGCCCCGAAACGCAGGCGCCTACGCCGGAACCTGCATCTTTCTCGTTGTGCTTGCCATCATCGGCCGCCTCCTGCTTGCTGCGAGAAGCATCCAGGAAGCGAGATGGCTCGCCAAGGACATGAAGCGTCGCTACGTGGCTGCCCAGGGCAAAGCCTCGCTATCGGATAGAATCTCAAGCGATTCCCTCGCCAAGCCAATGACTTTGACGGCAAACGGTGTCGAGGAGAGCGTCATCGTGGTAGCGCAGGCTGGGGCTGTCAAGAGACCGTGGCGATTTAGCGTCGATCCTCTGCGAGCTGCGCTGGACACCGTCATAGTTGGAGTTGGATATCTTCTGTACGTTTTCCACGGATTCAGATTATGGATGATGAAGCTAATATTGTCATAGTATGCTGGCAGTCATGACCATGAACGTCGGCTACTTCATGTCTGTGCTTGCGGGCGTTTTTATCGGCAGTCTTGCTGTCGGTCGTCATAGTGGCGCAGGAGAGCATTGATTTAAGATGAAGGACTGGGCCATAGGTGCATCTGGCTAGTTATTCATGATACATCAGCAGGCAACTGAACGGCGATATTACATGGCGAACGGCGCAAGGGAAAGCATTGTTATGCAGGCGGTCATGACCTGTTTTTAGAAGGCTACCTACCTGGTTGTAGGTAGTAAAACCTCGAATTGTTCAAATCTACCTATTTTACCCATCATGCCGACAATTTCCATTGATCCGGAAACAGCTTGATTAAGCTGATGGTGGTTTGTGGTGTCGTGAATTGAAAGTACCCATTGTACAGGTACTTGCGAGTGGGCAAGTGCAGAAACCTTCTCAAATGTGCTCAAACTCCAGACTAGCCCGATGCAGCGAGAAGCCACCCAAGTCCAACTGACTAAGCAGGCTGCATTTCCAAAGAGTTGCGAATCAACTTCAATAGGAATTGCAATTACATGAAATAACAGTGTTTCAGGAAACTCTCCTCGGTTGCAGCTGTCTATAAAGGTGGTTGACTATTAGTAACGTGTTGTTATGAGCTGTGCCACCCCATGCCGCCTATCACGAGTTGCTCTCAGCTTCTTGTGAGACTTGATAAACTCTTCTCGTTCAATAACAACATTAGATGACTTTCTTCCCTGTTCATAACCAATGGTAGTTTCTGAATAAAATCCCAGCCAACCAACCAACACAACCCAAAGTCACAACTCAAACTCATCTCCCATATCCAATCCCTATCCCCAACCAACACATGCCTTCAACCACAATCACCACCCCAGGAAACTCAGCACCCAAACAACCTCATCCCAAAAACGACATCACCAGCCGCATCCAACACCCCAATCACAACACATCCGCCTCCCCAAAAAGGCAACCCCCAGCATGGACCCCAAACCCGCACAATCACGCCACGAGTATTGAAAAAGAAAAAGAAAAAAACAAACCAGTTACCCCATGACGTACCCTCACCTGCATTGTGTCACCAAGATGTAGATACTCGGGTCCAAGTCCGGCAAGGCGGTTACTCCATCCAGCATAGCGGCAACATGACCTGCCAAGGACCATTTCCGAACAAAGAACTGCGTTTTACTCAATTAGTATCGCATCTGCAGCCCCCAGAATCCAGATCGAGGGTGGTTCAGCCTTGCACAAATTCTTTAAATATGTTGGACCCCCCTTTCCCCCTTTTTCCCTTTCCATTCCCGTTCCCGCGGTTTGTGTGCCGATCTTGTCATGCCGCGTCCTATGCCGTATACGGATGTGGTTTCAACACCCAGGCTTCCCAAGGTTTCCTAAGGTTTCAAATGTATGCATGGCGACTCTTTCTAGACGCACTAACCACTTTTGACGAGGCAGATGCAATGCCATGCACAAAAAGGGACGTTGAAAATAACAATTCAGACGCGCCTACTAAAGTCTTGCTCTATAGTAGACTCGCTACATAAGGACTAAAGTATCATACATTTTGGTCGACTCCGGACCCTCTCCGTAAAAGCAGCCTTTGCCACCACCGCGTCAAAACACCAATTACCATACCATAAGAACAAAACAAGGAGAGAGTGAGAGGGCAAAAAGAAAGAGGAGAAAGGCCGGTAAGCGAGTGGACTAGCTAGCCAGACTTATTAGACCATTCAAAAGAAGGAATGACTGCCACGAGTGATGCATGTTCCCTCGCGCTAGAAACGTAACGTCCAGTAGTTTAGCTTGTCCAACTTGTCGAAACATGGGCTAGCATCGCTTTCTTATTCTCAGCCGTCAAATTCATATCCTCATGCATCGATCTGCACAAAACAAGAATCGGTCCATCCATGAGATAAGTCCCTTCTCCGCCCCTGCAGTTGTTAGTTCTGTCTGCACCAGCAACATCAGCCATCCATCTTGTCGAAAACTCTCCGCCAGTAGCCCCAGCCCATCCATGAAGCACCCAACGAAACAACTCGACCCAATTCAAAAAGAGAGCAGTGCCTCGACTGACGCGTAAATGACAAAGATTGGGAATCAATCATAGTTTTAACTGCATCGTTCAGCCAGGCACTGCCATACGGTCATCGCGGCGAACGGTGTCGCAAACGGCAGCCCAAACAACGAAACCTTGCGATGTGAAAAATTCTCTTATTTTTGTCATGACACAAAGGATTGGCCCAGGTAACTTTAAACCGAGATAAGGAAGAAAGAAAAAAGGGAGAAACAGATCAAAAAGAGAAGCATTGTGAACAACCGCATACCAACACATCATCAACGCCAAATCACCAGAGCCCCCACAAATAGTATAGCAACGTCCAGAAGATATGGCCGAGGTTTATCGCTGGCGCAATGTGTACCACATCAGCGGGTTTTCCCAAGTTATGTCCGGCCAGCAACAACCTCTCGTTATTTTTACTCCTCAATGTTGTCCCAATCATGATTGATGGTGGTTGCTAGGCGGCATGCCACCTTGCGGAGGCATTCCCGACCCATACCCTTGGTTGCGTTGTTGCACGTAGTTTTGGTACGCGAGAGCTTGTTGGGGATCCATGGGCATATTGGGCATGTAGTTTCCGGGCATGTGCGGGTTCTGCGGCATGCCTGGTCTGCCTCCTTGAGGAGGCATATGCTGTGCGGCAGACTCCTCGGGCGAATCAACTTGGTCGCCACCGTCGACGCCATTCTCGTTGCCAGGAGTAGGTTCCGGAGCATTGAGACAAGCCTATTACAAAACGTTTTATGTTAGCCCAATTCGTTCGAAGTTGTAGGATAGAGCAGAGGCTTGCAATAGTGAAGGGGAAAGGATTCGAGTCAAGCCATCGCAACCGAACTTGGTCGCCAAGGAACAAGTGGCAAGGCTATGTCGGGGCTTGGTACGTGAAGAGTCTAGAGAAAAGTGCACGGCGAACACAGTGCATCTGCAATATGCTTGGAGAAGGCGACCGATGGCATGCGCATACCTGAATTAAGTTTTTGCCTTCGGCTTTGGTGACCAGTGGTTGTAACTTCGGCGTCGTGAAGGTGTAGACGAGGCCCGTTTCGGACACGACGAGAAGCAAGACTTGGGTGCCCGTCAAAACAGAGAGTTCGTAGGCCTGCAAGCAACGGATCAGTAAAGAACGCGAACAAAGACATCATTCACCAGAGTGGCAGTTGGGCATCTCGTCTTCATGATGCGACGAAAGCAACAAAACGAGGTGCAGATGAGACGGCAAACGCGCCAAACCTGCCAAGGCCGTGGTTTCTTCAGATGGGAAGAGGGGGTGATTCTGGGCTACTAGGCAAAGACGAACCTTCTTCATGATACCAGCCTTACGCTTCGAAAAGGTAATGTGCCGACGAGATTTGTCGCTAATGAACTTGATCTCAATCTTGCGACGCTCGCGGCCGCCCTTTTCGTCATCATCGTCGTCGTCGTCGCCCGCAGAAGGACGCTGGCGCTTGATGCCACGGCTCTCAGTAGGAGCACTACCATTGCCAACCGACTGCGACTCGTCGAGCTCGGTAGGCGAGGTTTGGTCGTGCTGATCGGTGATGTCGGCCATATTCGCGGTTCGTGTTTTTTTTTTTTCTTCTTTTTGTTGCTTCTTTGGATCAAGGTCAAGGGTCCAACAAAGTAGCTGTCGCTGTTTGGACGCTGTTGTTACTTTTTGGGATGATTAGGGAAAGAGAAAGCCGGTGGCGGGACGAGAAAAGGCAGCAGGGCAACGAGACCGTGACAAAGTCAATCGGTTCGGTCGCGCTCAGCAGGACGTAGATGGAACGCGAGAAGGTGAAAGCTGAAGCAGCTTTGCAACAACAGAAGCTGTCCAAAGTGACAGTGAAGCTCTTGTACAAGTTGACGTCTTGAAAGTTGACTGAAAAGGGAACAAAGTGGTGGAGATACTGTTTTGAGCGTGGTGCCGATGGATCTAGACTGGATCTGGCGGTGCGAGCGGAGGAGGGAGGGAGGTGCCCGTGGTCGAGCGCGGTGCCCTTGGATGCCCTTGTGCCTCGAGCCCTTGTTGGAGCGTGAGTCTGTCTGTCTGGCTGGGTCTGTCTGGCTGGGTCTGTCTGGCTGGGTCTGTCTGGCTGGGTCTGTCTGGCTGGGTCTGTCTGACTGGAGTCTGGTTGTCTGGTCTGGTTTAGCCCGGTGCTTTGTGTCGCGGCCGGCCTTTGCTAAAGACTCGACGCGGGCTTGAGCTGGGTTGCTGGGCTCAGGCTAGCTCGAGGGAGAGAGACAAACTGGAGACCAGGTTGGGGGGGATCGCGCTCTGCTGGATTGAGTCTGGCGTCTCTGTGTTGACTGAAGTGGATTGGATTGCAATGGACTGGGTGCGTGTGGCGGAAGGAAGCGAGCACAGACTTGACAGCACGGAGAAGGAACCAGGCCAGGCCAGGCCAGGCAGGAAGGATGGCCCCAGTCGACACCAGACAGAAGTTAAGTACTCCGTATTAGTTGTGTCTGGTCTGGTCTGCTTGCACATATATCTGCCTTTATGCCTGAATTTGTCTGACTGGTCAAGTGCTTGTCGCTACAGTCGCGTCAAGCTCGTCTTGAACATTACAAAGACATAAAGCAGAGCCTTGGATCTGGAGTCTGCTCGCATCAAATGGCACTTGGGGCCGTGGGGAGGCGAGCCAGGCGTAAGGCAACAAGGAAAGCACGAGGCAACAGAGGGAAGGAACGGCCTGGACTTACTGCTGAGATCATGGTGCGAACATAGGCCCAGTGTCTTTGTGTGTCTCTTCCGCTGGGCGACCGAGAATGTACCTTACGTGATAGCACAACAAACCTCATACTGTACGGTGGATTCTCAAGAAGGGGGGGAGGGATGTCATGGCTGGATGGTTGGATGGATGGATGGACAGCGGCGAGTGCTGGGTGGCTGGTCCTCCAGGGTTTTTGCCAACATTAAAACTAGACGCCAAACTCAACCACCGCACCATCAAGATAGAGAAGACAGGAAGCAGTCGACAAAAGTCGACAAGAACCGGGCACATCACTGGTTCCCCAAATTACCAGGCTGGGTGGAGAGGACGAAGCGGACTGGTCAACTGGCAAGAGTGTGGCAGGACAGGGGGAGGAACCGGCTGTGGTCCATCTGGTCCTTTTTTCTCTCTCTGGCCGGGGTCGTGCTTGGATCCGACGCCAGACTAGTGGGGCACAATGCCGTCTCTCTCCTCATCCAAGTCATCAAATCCTCGTGCTTGCTTGCTTGTTCTCATGGTCCTCATCCCTCATCCCTCATCCCTCATCCTCATCCACCAGTCCAGTCCAGTCCAATTGAGCCCTCCAAGCAATCCAAGTCTGGTTCCAGCAACGAGAGCCTGCACGCTCGAGCCAGCAATTAACATTGAACATTCAAGCTTCCCAAGACTGGTCCACCAAACATTGCGGCAGCCGTGTTGGAATGAAGGCCCATCAACTGAGTGGGTTCAGAGTGGGCCACTACCAGGGCTTGATGAGGTGTCAGCCGCGATGTGCACAGTTCTTTACACAGTGTGTTTACGGTTTGAGCCACTCCTCCAGCCTTGGGTGTCCAGTTCTACACACAGTACAGCCGTACTCTGTGCATTCTCCATATGTCGTGCGTGGAATAACAGGGGGGGGACATTTCATGCCTCGACAACACACGCCGACACGAAGGTCAATTGTTGAGCAGAAACATTGAGCGATTGACTATTTTGCACAAGACGCCAGAGACAACCCAGATGCACATGTGCACATGCCATTCCGAGTTACAACTACGGAGTACGCACATACTTGTTTGCCTGCAGGGCTCGTCAACTTTATCCACACAACCACACCAGACCCTCTCTATCCATCCTAATCCCCTTGTCCATTCCCTCTCGCTAGTCGTCCCGCCCACCCTCTCGCGAATCCCAGTCTCCAATGTCCCCCGAGTCTCCCCTCCCAGTCAAGTCTGGCATTGTCTGGCGTGGGTTGCGTGGTCATCCTGGACGCAGAAACACGGAAGCAAGACATCCACAACGCAAGAGCCAGCAACAGCACCGCCTGGACCAGAGGCACAGCCCTGGTTGTGGAGGGGCGAGGTGAGCATCTGCCGCTTCCAAAACTGCATCGGTGTTCTTGGTATGGAGCAACATTGACATGGAACCTGGACAGGCACCTTGGCTTCTAGTTGGGCAGTTGGCACAATACTCATCGATAGCACACAGCTTGTAATATGGCCCAGCTGGCCTTGCCTATCGATAGTTCGCATATCATCCATACAGTACGGTACTGTACATACCTCGTACATACTCCGTACATACAGGTTGCATTGTCCACAAGTGGCCAACTTGGCAGAACTTGCCGCCGCCAGTCAGCATTCAACATTACAAACAAAACGTGGGTCACCAGCAGAGAAATCGGGTCAGACTTGCTCTTTATCCCGGCGCCATTGACTCCAATCACCACCACCCGACAGCATATCAAGCCACCATCTTTATCGTGCCGCCTTGAAGTTCTGTACCTGCAAAAGTGTCGGCGGCAGGTTTCTGTACCTGTGTGCGAGTCCAGATGTCCGTGCATTGGAGAAAGAAATCTGTCTCTCGCTCTCGTCAACCTGCTCCGTAAATGGCATGGGATTGCTGCTTTGAGATGCCTGGATGCATGGCTGACATTCATAGCGTTCTCCGTCTGGCGTGCTCTCCGTACGGATCGCTGTTGGAACTAGTCTCTTGCTGCTGGTCCCACAGATCCGTGAAACATCAAGGTAGGGCCACATAAAGTTGGGGGCTGCCAAACCAACAACTCACCAGATTCCTTCTTCCCGAGGTTGTCCTCGTAGGGCCAGAGATGAGAAGGACCTTTGATGTCTGGTGCAATCTGGGAAAACTAAACTGTGTGGATTTCACCAGACGCCACTGACCTATCCACAACAAAACACCAGACGTCAACTGTCCGTACTATCAACCGGGCCTTTAGGTAATTCTGACCTTTGGCCCAGCCGCCAAAGTTCCCCAAGATGACTCGGCCCCACTCGCACCAGTTCTGATGAAGGGTCGCGGCCAACGCCATCCCCCTTCTGCCGACAACGTTCCCAAACACTTCGCCTTCTCCCGTCCCTTGTTGAAGATGCAGATGGCACTCGGTTGGACGTTCCACACACGTGGAGCCGTAACCGTGAATGGAAGGAAGAGGGTTAGGACGCAGCGATAGTTTGATTGATTCGACTGCCATCAGTCTGCGGTCATGCATGCTATCATCTTTGGGTCCAGCCAATTTGTCTCGCTTGGCATATCTCCAATAGACCACGGATAGCCTCACAAATCTCAGCAACTATCTATCTGGCGCAGGTGGCTAACAGGCACCACCAGGCGCAGCTCACGGACGAGTTCAATGCCTTGGAGATGAAAACACCAGTTCTCACGGGCATTGTTGGTTGCACTAATCCGCCCCTTGTCTGACTCGACACACATCGTACTCATAGGGGCCATCGTGGCTGAGGACTCCAATGTAGCCTTCACAGCACACACGGGGCACCAAGCCCCTAGCTAGTGGGCGGTGATCAATCGATCCCTTGCCCAAGTGACACTCCATATGGGCTTGCCTTTGGATAATGAGCGGGACACGGCAATCGGTTACCTTCAGCCCTCCTCACCATCCTCGTCAGCAATCAAACCATGCATGTATCGACTAGCAAGCTGTGACGAGAGAGCGTGTGCTAGTTTAAACAAAAGGACCGTAAGTGTGAGCAAGATCTCCATTGCCTGTGATAACCAGATGGAACCCGGCTCTGGAAACTTGTGACGATCGAAAAGTGTCCATCGTCATTGAACCAACGAAACTCGACGAGTCACTTGCGTCGTTGCCTCTTTGCCGCTTGGAACCTGAATACCTTCCCCCCTCTATCGTAGGGGGGCTCGGTTATCGGGTGTTTTGACCTTTCCTAATATGCGTATGACTACAGAGTATGTGTGTATGTTCACGACAAGGCTACAGTGATCGGAATATTAAGGTAAGCAGCAAATATAGAATAATAAAAGTGCATCTGCCAGACTCAATCTGAGGTACTCCAAAGATGTTGGGCAATATTATGGAATAATGGTAAGTGAATGTCCCTGCAACACTCTCTTTCCTGCCACCGAGGCTGTCAGTTAGTTCCAGCAGTGCCATGCTTAGCATTGACTCCAAGACAAATTATATCGTTGCTCCTCTATGGGTCAACGCCAGCTTACAACAGTGTCAATGTGTTGAAGAGATCACATTCAGGATACATCGGTATTGAAAAGTAGAGCTTGGACAGGGCGTCACCTGGCACAATCTACAAGTTGCGGCATCGGTAAGAATCTCAGCATCAAGGCTTGGTTATTTCAAGGATAACGAACTTGTGACCGAAAAAAGTCTAGACCAGGTTGAATGGATACCCCGAACGCTGGCATATTGAAAAACCCACAGCGGGACCTGGAACCACATTAGACCATGACGAGAAAAACAGCCCACGAATGGCAGCAGACTTGGCTCCCAAGTTTGGTCATCAGATGTGTGGCAAGGACTCAAGGAGTCAAAGGGCATCCAACGCAGCCAACGCAGCCGCGTTAAATTTGATTTGGGGAGTCGAAAGGGGCCACACCGAGGACAACCAGACAAGCATTTCCTGAAAACAATTCCACGACACGAGGACATGGGAGCCTGTCCAATGACAAGTCCACGGACCCTGTATCGTATCTTTCTTCCCACCCTTGTTGTCGACAACGACTACGGCCAGGGCTGGAGGGAGATCAGGCGCTTTCCTCCTTTAGGCAGCTAGCTATGATGGCACAGTGTGCATGCGCAGTGCTGGATGACGCGAAATATGCTCTTGGCGGTTAGAGTCGAAGACCACTTGGCTCAAGCACCGTTATGTCTCTTCTGCTCTCCAAGCGAGAAGTCTATCCCAGCACTGAGCTTTGTCCTTGAGAGACGAGCCGCCTTTCTCTAGTCCAGAGTATTCGCGGACCAGCGAAGCCGGAGGTTGGTTATTGTAGTTACGGGACCAGTTCTACCACTGACATAATTTGAACAACAGGTCACGTTGCGACCACAATTCCCGAGAACGGGTGAGCTCGAAAGCCCGCCTATAGCCCTTTCGACTGTATTCACTTTGTGCATTCATAGTAGGCTCGTCGTAATAAGTTTTCACGCTTTCGTTTGTGCGTATGGAGTATATCGATCAGCCCTGAAATGTGCTCGCACATTTCGCATAACTTGCAAATCTTACACTGCTGTATCAACCCCAAGGCGCGCAGCCCCTGTAGCGCCGGAAAGCTTACTTGGTGGATGTCTTCATGAATTTGTGCCGATCGGGTATGAAGCTGGCGAAGCTTGTTCTAGTTCCAGCAACTACCGCGTGGCAGTTGAGACAAGGTTGTCCCTCACTTTACAAGCAAAAGAGGAAAGGGCGAATTCAAGCATATGAAGGGCATACCCTTTTGTATCAAAACGCCTTTATAAAGCAAGAGACGCCGCCTGTGTCTTTCAAATGCGAGTTGCAAGAGGTTTGTCTGTGAAAGGCGATGTTGCTGTTATTTGATAAGTGAACTACCCTACATGGCAAGCCGTTAGTGTGTGGTTCAATGTTTTTGCCCACCTTCAGGTACACACTAACATGCGTCAGTATGCCCAAGCACACCGCGCGATATGAGATACCTGCTGCTGGGTCTAGCACTTTTGACCTCCCACTGTAGACTTTTCGATGTGTTACGTTATGAGAATGGAGTACTAGATTAAAAAGAACATTGAACCAAAAGATGGAATATGCACGGAGGACGTAGCATGCTCGGATTGAAAAACTAAACCCGCGTCGCGGTTCGTGCTCGGTTGGGAATTGCTGGCAGTTATACGACATAATTCCTTTGTGTGGTTGAATCAACGCGTCAGAACAGTACTCGTTCAAAGACATCTCTTGACAGTAAGACACGACTCAACTGCCCGATAAAGCGCACATACGCAGATCTCTGCCTCTGAGTTAAATCATTAAGGATTAAGTGCGAAATTGAGGCTGGGGTACAGGGTTCATGATCCTTGCTACTGTTCATGGCCATCTTGGCCATCCAAGAGAAGACAATTGAGAGTTACAATTACCAACTTCAGACTGATAGGCTTTCAAGCCTAACGGAATGTATCTCTTAAATATGAAGAAACGATTTCATAAAAGTGCGAGATCCTCGCAGTCATTACAGAAGGACGGTGGTCAGGTCATGTTACCCAGCTTATTGCACAGAAAGTGAGAAAGGGCACCGCTCTCGAGACTCCATGTATTCTTGGGCGGGATAGTTCAAAAACTGTACAAAACCGAGACGATGCAATCTCGTGTATCAGAAAAAGGAGAGACTAAGAGTAGGCGGCAGCTTGTTCCGCCAACGGCAGACGGGAATCAGAAGCACATCGTCTTTGGGAGCGGGTTCAGCCAGCAGGAATACTACCACGATATTTATTGATGTTTACCCCAAAATGGTCATACGGCGCTTCCAGATGATGACTTCTTTGGCGTCTAGCGAATGACATACCTATTTCTCATGCACTTGATGACAGGACGCTGTGTCCGGTAGAGCGGTTGTGACGATGACGTCCCAAACCGGACTTTGCAACCCCAGTGAAGATTCGTTAGTACTATCAAGTGAAGTAAAAGCTTCCTGATAGTCCGTGACACCAAAACTTATTGTGGTGGTGCAACATAAGGTTTCGCGTTAAGCTAGGCAAGTAGCCATTGTGACTTTACCATGGTCGCCCACCAGCACGACATTTAATTAATTTATTTACATTTTGACCTTGGCGCTAAAAATAGCTAGGTTATGTATTTTGGGAGACCAAGAGCGTGTAAACTCACGCCCGACCTAACAGAGGCACAGATAAAACTCAATAACACACGCAGGGAGCAAGAATGTCATCACATGGGCATCCGGACAATTTAGTCTTCGTAGTTAAAGAGAGGTAAGTTTACAAATACATCACGTTATGGATGACTCAACCACGGCTACTGCGAAGTTGAAGGTTAAATAATTAGTTCAGTTCTTGTGATTTTAAGAACATGAAGCCACGGCTCAGCCCCCTGTGGCCAACATATTTAATGTATTCAAGGGCGGCGTATCAATGCCCAAGTTGTGTATTTAAGCCCTTAAAAAAGACAATTATTCGGGTTTCTCAAGTTGCAATCTCCCACCAGATATACCGCCGCCTTACGGATTCTATACCAAGAACCCTCCACCCCAGGCTTCACCAACATTCTCAGTCCGTGTCAGTCGAACTTGGAAAAATCACCAGTTGACCATCGGATTCTGCAGTCAAGTAGCCTGAAGCAATGGAGGAACCTTATCTATTCCTGAACAGAGGTTTCTTTGAGCGATCGTCCTTTTTCATAAAGTTCCGTGTACCTGAATCCAGGTTTCGTGGGGTTTTTGCGCCAGGCATCCCTCTTCTAGGGGAAACACCAATCGACGCTGCTTTGCCTGATGATCTCGAAGACTCCGAGCCTTCTGAGCTCCCTGAGTTCCCTGAGTTCCCTGAGTTCCCTGAGTTCCCTGAGATCCCTGATACTCCTGAGACTCCTGAACCTTCTGAACCTTCTGAGATTCCTGAATCTTCTAAGCCTTCTGAACCCTCTGAACCCTCTGAGCCCTCTAACTCTCCGAAAGCTTCTCGTACTTGGTCGCGATCAAAAGGGAAAAGAGTTTTGTCAAGAATCGTCTGCAAGTTGAGGTCTATGGTAAAATTTCGGCGCGTGTGCGAGGAGAACGACCAGAAGACTTTTCAGCAAAGCGACGAGACGACTTCTGAAGAAAACAACGAGATGAACTTTGAAGAAAACGACCAGAGGACTCGTGAAGAAAGTGATCAGGAGATTTTTCAGCAGAGCGACAAGACAACTTGTGAGAAAAACGACCATGAGACTTTTCAACAGACGGACGAGACGCATTTTGAAGAAAATAGCCAGACGACTCGACGAGACAACTTGTGAGGAGAACGACCAGGAGACTTTTCAACAGAGTGACAAAACAACTTGTGAGGAGAACGACCAGGAGACTTTTCAACAGAGTGACGAGACAAACTTTGAAGAAAATAGCCAGACGACTTGTGAAGAAAACGACCAGATGACTTCTAACCTGAACAATCAGGTAACGAGTCATGATTCGACTTTTCCTCTCATGGCTTTGCCCGCTGAGCTGTTGCTGCATATAATGGGTTATCTACCGGCACCGTCTTTGTATTGCCTTCGGCAGACTTCGACTATGCTTATGGCGCTTTTCGAAGGACAGGAGTTCAAAAGGTTCCATCAAGGATTGAAATTGCCTAGAACTCCCATGGGCTTCAATATGAATTTGCTGGTCGCCGCGGAAAAAAACGCCATCGCTAATGCATTGCATCACGATAAATATTGCGACTCCTGCTTAGTGACCGAGTATAGTGGTACTCTGTCCAAGAGATTAGAGACGCTGCGCAGCTTGCGATATTGTTACGGTTGCCGCCGCCTACATGCCAGTGCCCTCTTCTTCCCTGAGGATCTTGAAAAAGCCAGCAAGAGCGGTATCCTAGTGTGTATTGGGCTACTCGGACACATTAGGCTGTGTGATCATAGATCAACCAAGCCTACCACATGGGGAAAGATCCAACGGCGCCTTCGAGAGCGTGTTGTGTATCGATATGCCTGCATGAATCGATCTCATCAATCCGAGTGTAGATACCAGCGTAACTACATGCCAACTGGAGTTGGATTCCCACGGCTTATTGCACGGGAAGCAGTTGGCCATCCGGGAGTACTCGCAATAGGGTACGGCTGGGATGTACCGCTGGTGAAAATTTCCCCAGACTCTCGTCCCACGCTGGCCACCCTTCGAAAATCTCTTTCCAACCTGGTTGTGGGCGGTGCTTTTGACAACCACAAGCTTTGCTCGCATATCTCCCCCAACAAAGAGATCCAGGGGTTCATTCAGACCGGCATCTGCGACTGCTTTATAGAGGGAGTACATATGGACATACTATTTCGTCCTTTGTCAAGCTGTGGGTGTAGTAGTCGGCAGATCACCCTTCAGTGTCGAATTTGTGCTGCAGTGTACGTGTGGTTGTGCCGTGGCGGACAAGTCTCTCTGTCGCTTCGGTATCTCTGGCGTGTTTCCGAACCAACTAGCCCTGGTTGGCTTTGTCTACTCGATACAAAGTTTCGAGAAAGGCTTTTTACCGAGGATAATCGAGGTGTACTTTGGTGTGAGACTCTAGGCTGTCGGACAAATGAGAGAGGACGATGGGAAGCACTTGTTAAAGAGAACACTGAGAGGCCGTTTTTGGATGGTAACACTGGCGATGACTGGGATTATTTCGAGGCAAATATGGCGTCCGTGGAAGGTTCCTTTCAGAATTGGTGAATGGCGAAAAGGAGTCAGGGCGATGACCACTGGGCATGCGGATGAGAGTAGGTGGATGATATTATTGTCTTCTTGACTGTGCTATGGGACCTATTCCCGAGCTAAAGAAGATATTTGTAGCAAAATACAGTTGTTTTATTAATTAGCGTACATAAACTCTAGTGGTAACATGAAGGAGAGAAATACCTTGTCGGGCGCAAAGCGGAGAAACATAAGGGGAGAAAGAAAAGCAAAGGACCAGATGCAGGCGTTTACCGTACAGTAGAAGAGGTTGAAAATGAGTCAATGATATCAAATGGTTCCCGATGTCCATGTCGAGCGTTCTTGTTCTTGCCCTCATTCCGTGGGCAGCTGGCACACTTGGTTCGCCAGGTGCCAACCGAAAGTACTTGAAGTCCATCAGCTGTCAGCTTCGATGTTGAAGATGGTTTCTTCCTCCGCCCCTCTCTTCCTCGTTCTTTTCTACTACAACGGCAACGGCAACGGCAACAACAACAACGACGACGACGACGACGACGAGATGGCGAAGTTTGTGTCACTTTTAAAATTGTACCAGATCACCAAATTAAGCTCGACGCTGGGAAGTTTGGTACAGTCTGTGGTAAAAAGTATTTGCCCACATGCAAGTATACACTAATACATCTCAGTATATATTGGCATACGCTGCGATATGCCGTATGCTTCCCAACAGAGTCTACAAGGACCGACTGCTTTGAAATTGACGAGATTAAGGAGACGGCTTGGTATCTTTGGTAACCTGAAAAGTACCATGTCTGTGGCATTGTAACCGAAAGACGGATCTGGACGCGGCTAATACAAAATGGAAACAGTTTCAAATTGCTCAAGAAATATGGAAGGCTTTCAAAATTACAAAGGTAACAATACATTATGGTCATGCGTTGCCAACAAAGGGTGCATTTCTCAGATGTCTAGCAACGACAACACACAGAGGAGCACTTAAGGGACATGTTGCCTAATAATAGAAGCCTTAGCACGCAAATGACGGCACAGACTTAAGTGAAGTCGACATATGTAGCCGCGCCAGGTAGCGAGCTATAGAGTCAGTCAATGCAAATATTCTCCGAAGACGGAATGTCCGTGTCCATGAGCATGACGCAGCCGTTGCATTGTTTGCCTTGTGCGTCAATTTTACTGGCCAATGCCACGGACAGACTACATTGCACGATTATCTAGTGCTTTATTTCGGACAGGATTTGCACAGGCTTACTGGCGAGGTTGGTTCTCTCTTGTCCGATAATCTGCTCCAGATATGGGATCTGTTGTGATTGATCTGCGTGCTTCACCTCCAAACAACTTCGATTCTATGGTACGGGTGTCCGAAACAACCTGGAGGAGCGGCGGGCGCATTAACTCCGAATGGCGATATGTATAATTGAGGTGCCGATAGATATTGCCCAAAAGCATTTATGTTAAAGGGCGTGGGGGAGTCATGGTGGTTCGATGTTGAAGGCTGGCTGCGTTGCCTTTGCAAGGTAAGGAACGCAGGCTTAGGTACAGTGCAGTGTGTGGTCAAATGTATTTGGCTACATTCAAGTATACTCCTGCATATTACAGTGCATCCTAGTATATGGGGCGATATGCGATACCTTTTACATGGTCGAACTTGACACATTTGACCTCTGCCTCTGCCATAATCGGACATTGCGTAATTCATGGCGGTCTACGTGCAAAAAACACAATGGCATTTTGACACGCAATCGAGATGAGTAATAGGCACTGCCTTTGGTCTCCAGCTTACTTCTATCCATGGTTCGATTTTCGTTGACAAAGTATGAAGCGTTAGCAAGGTCATGGCCACAATCATTCACACGGATGTGATGTGATGCATGTCCATGTCAAATCCACCGCCGCTTGCAGGCATCCCAAAACTCAAAATGGATCAGAACCTCCAAATTAGGCGACTTTGCAAGACAAGCCACACCCTGATTGGCCACATTCCCGGCCGTGGCCCGTGCCCCTTGGTGTCCACTGCGTCCTGACACGGCCCTGAAACTCGACGTGTCGGACTCCGGTGTAGAAAACGACGCCATCAAGACTCAAGACTCAAGACCCAAGACTCAAGAGACGAAATGGCACCGGACACGCAAGACGACACCATCGTGTGTGTATGTGTGTGTCCTCCGCCATCTCTCCCCATTTTCCTTCGCCTTGCCCGCTGGCGCCTTTCTTCTTCACCCTTTTCCCCAACCAGGTATCTGGATACCCTCATCCTTTCGTCCATCTCTTTTGTCTGTTCGTCGTCTTCGATTCTTATTCCCGTCCGCCAGGACGCTGGCCGGTCCTTTCCTCGCAAAAAACCATCATTTAATACCACCAAATTTCCAACTCATTCTACCCATCAGAACTGCCATTCGACCGAGTCAGGACTCTGGTTTTTTTTTTTTAAATGTTTCATTCGTTTCTTTAATGCTCTACGCATTGCATTCCCTGTAGACAGGCGCAGGACGTCGACCAGAACCGGAAACCCATCACTTTGAGTCATTGTAGCCGAAAGCATCAGCAAGATCCCCCAAACCGCAATCGCCGAATTGAACACGAGATTCTTGACCGGTCCGGAACACCGACTCGGGCGTCAAATACGAACAATACTCCAAAGCCTCCCTTCTTTAAATAAAAAAAAAAATATTCCAAAGAATCGTCAATCACCGACACGGAACTCGCAACGAAAAACACCGCCAAAATGCCAAACAAAGTCTTCACCACCACCCTCGGCATAAACGCCCTCTTCCTCGCCTCCGGCTGCCTCGAGCTCGGTTTCTCCCTCGTCGTGCAAAACCAAATGACAAAAGCGCCACAAGACGGACAAGAGGCCGTCCGCAACCTCCTGTACAAGATGTTCCCCCTCACGGCGGGCATCATCAACGGCGCCATCACGATCGGCGTGTTCGCCTTCACGCTCTTGGGCCTCATGACGCCCAAGAGATCGCTGCTCAAGGCGGGCGGCTACCTGATTACCATTTGTGGCGTCTTCACGCTCTGTCTGGGCGTGTACCTCTGGATAATGACGCTGCGTCTGAAAGATGGCTTCTTCGGGACCTATTTGGAGCAGGAGCCGTCTGTGCAGTCCCTCATCCAGCAGTCGGTACGTACGATGTATGGTCTTATTAAATGTCGAGCTAACTGGTTAGTTCCAATGCTGCGGATACTACAACGCTACGACGCCTGCGTTTGTCACCGATCCGACGTGTCCTTCTCCCGCGGCGGCTGCTCTCCTGAGAGGTTGCGGCACGGCGATTTCTAGCTTTTCGAATGTTTTTATTGATAATATCTTTACGGCGCTTTTTGGCATCGTCGGTATGTGTATCCGTGTGTACCGGCTAAAGCTATACTAATGGATTTAGGTATTGATGCTATCCTCGTTCTGTCGATTGCATGTCTGCTCAAGGACCGCAAGGAACGTGAGCGATATCGCCACATTGATGAGAAG
The DNA here is from genome assembly GCF_001653235.2 of Pochonia chlamydosporia 170. NCBI lineage: Eukaryota > Fungi > Ascomycota > Sordariomycetes > Hypocreales > Clavicipitaceae > Pochonia > Pochonia chlamydosporia. The sequence continues at coordinate 2,925,696 of NC_035792.1, read as the reverse complement.
AGCGGCTTTAGACAATTCTAGAAGTCAGGTGTACATGCTTAGGGCACAAGTAGTGGTTTTTGTGATATATGGTTTTCGGAAGGCTTGGTGGATGTGGCAGAGTTGCAGTTTGAAATAGGTCTTGTTTTAATATTGTGAAGTGGTGAATGCATTGCATTGGTGTTTGATAGCGTTTCAATATATTCCTTTCTTTTGGGTGATGGACTGCACTGTTCCGTGACACTGACAGGTGGCGTTTGCCGTCGTGGTGGTTCCATGTCTCCTGACACTGCTGAGAACCCCTTAAACTTGCGTCGTTTTCATTGCTGGCAAACCAAAGGTTCAATGTTGGGTAAAATCTGTCTGTTGAAGGTATTGGCTGTAATAGTGGTTGGCCAGAGTGTGACCATCCTCACTAAGAATGGGAAGGTGGTTTAGCTGGGGTGTAAAATCGGCTCAAAAGAAAGTGAAAGCAGATACTGAGAATGGAAAAGTGATTCAGCAAGAGTACAAACATTGCTCCATAAAGTGTGAAATGATACATGAGAATCAGAAAATGGTCCACAAAGTCTGACGTTGCCCCAAGGCAACCAATCTGCCACATTCTGACAACATGCGCCGCGGCAATTCATCAAACACATATATTCAATGCTTCTTGATATAATGAAAAAAGATATTATGCTGCAGGTCTAGAGCCCTGTTCAATGTCTTGTCCGAATCACTCGCCCCCCTTCAAGACTCCAATACATAATCCAATACCGAATCGCAATGTTTAAAGAATCTAGTACGCCTGTTCGCCTCGTGTCGCCCAAAGGTAAAGACGGCATGTCCCAATGCGCTACTTATACAGCCGAATCGTTGCCTCCTCTTCCCCTTTGACTTGGTGCATCATCTCCGTTGTCATCATCGTACCGTCGCGACATGCTGTCTCCCGTTATGGAGCTACTCATCGATGATCGTTTCCCACGCCCTCTAAGCCATGGTATAGATTGAAGCAGGCCACCGATAGACCCCGATATTGAGGATTGCCGCTGTCGTATGTTTCGGCGTGCAACCAGACCCGGAAATCCCGTACTTCTCCTCCTCCTACCAAATCTATGAGGGGTAGACTCGTTGCTCGGACCGGCCTCGCCACCTGCGGCTGAGGTACCGCTGACTGATCTCCTCGAAGGAGGTAGCAATGGAGAGACTTCTGATCGTCCAGGCAAAGTCGTTGAACGCAAGCGTCCTGTCGGAGTAGTCGGTTCCTCCTGATCCTCCAACTCTCCCCAAATCTCTGCTCTTTCTGCCCATCTAAAATTCTTCTTCTGCGTTGGCGTCAGAGGCGTGGTGTCGCCGTTCGCAATAGGAAACGTCTGATAACCCGAAGAGCTGCTTTCCTCCTCCACGGCAGCCTCCGAGCTAAGCAGGGACTCTTCTTCCCCTTCTGTATCGTCGACGAGCCCAAGTCCCGGGGCCAGCGTTGACTGACCGACCCCTGGAGCATGTTGTTCGTCGCTGAGCCGCCACGAAAGGGCGAGAACACCGGAGAGCAGGATAACCGTGCCGAGGGCGATGAGCCCGGCATGCAGCGGCGGAATCAAGCTCACCTGGTTGAAATATATTAGTCCATCTAGAATGGCAATAATGTTGTATACACAAAACACAAGCGGATAAAGAACCGAGGTGGAGACTAGCTTCAGCCCTCGATGTAAGTAGTAAAGTTGACAGAGCGCGAGGGAGACCAGGCCGAGAACAATGGCCCAAGACTCCCAATGAGAAAATTGATTATTGCCGCCGACGGTCTTGATGCACAATTCTACCGCTGATTTGGCAAAAAGCAACGCATGTGCCGACAAATCTCCACTGATGACGCCGTATATAATGCCACGCGCAAGTCTGAATCGAGAGTTGTGTGAAATGCTCGACATGTTGTTGACGACATCTGTAACGGTGGCGAGGCCCAAGACAAACAGGGCCTGTAATATCATCCAGACGACAAAGGGCCGTCTTCCCAGCAAAATGAGCAACTCCTTCAAGTCGTGTGCCGGAGATGGTATGGCCCCGAATATCGCAATCAACACAGCGCCAGTCGTCACCAACAGCGTGCCGCAGAGAGACCATCGCGTAAACGGTTCGTTCAGGATCAATGTCGCGCATATCGAGTTAAATACGAGGCCGGCGGCCTGCAAGGTCGAAAGTACAGGCAATGGAAGCGTGGAAATCTGAATCGTGCTGCCCAATAGGTTTGCGATAACAAACATTCCCATGCCTAGCTGCCACCTCCGCCTCCGGTATGGTGGGCGCCGCACATCATGGGGACTCTTTTCATCTTCGAGAATATGCGATTTCCGCTGCAAGGTGAGACCAAGGCTTTGGACGCTGGTCGATATCAGGCCGACAAGGATTCCCAACTACAACAAAACTGTTAGCACAAAGCCATAAGAAATAATGAAGCGCATTGATGGGCATCGCATACAGCTATACTCCCGCCGGGGGAGATGCTCCCCATGGATCTCATAACTCGGCTACCCGACGCACCAGCATCTGGCGATGGACGAGGGCACAAATGACGCTATCGATTGCATAGAGATGAGCCTAGCCGTCGTCCACGTGCCGTTACTGAGCGCAGCAGATTAGGAATTCATTCAAGACTGGGCGGCGTCTGTCTTGAGTCGAGTTGAGGCTTGCCGGCCAGCAGAGGATTGTTGGGTTGCGGTGTACGAGTCGTGGGCTGGAGAGCAAGGATCGGGGGAGCTGGCGGTAGCCGTAGCGATGGCGCCCGGACACCAAGGAAATGAGGTTGCCAGCACCTCGATAGGATGGGTCGTCGTTACCGCTGTCGATGTCGAGATATACTGTGCGATGCTTCAAGCAGCGGAAGCGTCAGGAATTCGAACTAGGGTATGCTGGTTGGTGATACGAATGTATGATGCAAAATGCAGGAAGCAAGTTGCCGAAAGCCACCAGCACCTGATGAGGTCAAGCAGCACCGGACAGGACAAGCGTCAATGGTCGGGGTCGGCCAGGCTTGCGCTGTCTGGTGGCCGCGGTAGTGGAGGTATGGGTAATTATGGGCAGGAGCGAGCCAAGTCTTGGCTCAAGTTCTGCCCTCAATCGTAGGGGAACGTGCCAAACTATTGACTATACCACATGCAGCGCCAATGAGCATTCCCTCAGCACCAAGTGCCTGCATTCTTGGCCCACAGCGAGCCTCTGGCAGCCTCCCATGATGCATAAGGCGGCTGAGTAAGCCTACAAGGTCCAGTCTTGAGTGATGGTCGAGTGTGGCTGAAAGGCCAAAGCCTATTGTCCCAGTCATGTGATGCGCTTGCATGAACACCAGCAGCGGGGTCGAGTTGGAACAAACACTGTGGCTTGTCGCTGCGTGGCTTGAAAGCGCAGTCAAGGCTCCTTCTTGCTCTGTGCTTCTGTGCTACAGCAGGACAAACAGCCAAGCTCTGGCTGCACTCAAGCGTCACAGCTACCAGACTCTCCACGCACCTCCACCTTCCAGCCAAACGACATCTCGCTCTACCTCATTACTCGGCCGTACCTCATCCGACGTCCTCGAGGTCATCCAGCTAGCCAGATATCTAGCTTCCAAATATTCCCCCGTCGACCCATTCTTCTAGAACAGAGGCATAACCCTTCACATCCTTGCCCAGCATGTCGCAACACGCATTGTCCGACCAGCAGGTACGCCGTCGTCGTCACCGTTAGCAACCCGTTGAGCTTCAACGGCCACCATGACCAAATACCACATCCCTCTCGCTTCTGCCTCTGCCCCTCAAGCGCGCGCAGTTACAACACGAAGATATCAAACTAACAAAACCGTCATTCACAATGTCCAGGTCGACAATGAGCTCCGTAAGATGACCGCCTTCATCAAGCAAGAAGCCATGGAGAAGGCCCGCGAGATCGAAATCAAAGCCAACGAGGAGTTCGAAATCGAAAAGTCTAAGCTTGTCCGCCAAGAGACCGACGCCATCGACAGCCAGTACGAGAAGAAGTTCAAGCAGGCCACCATGTCCCAGCAAATTACCCGATCTACCGTCGCCAACAAGACCCGGCTCAAGGTCCTTGGTGCTCGACAGGAGCTCCTTGATAGCATATTCGAACAGGCCGAGAAGAAGCTGGTTGATGGCGCCAAGGATAAGACCAAGTACCAAAAGGTTCTGAAGGGTCTCATCTTGGAGGGCTTTTATGCGCTGAATGAGCCTACGATGCAGATCCAAGCTAGGAAGAAGGATTATGATGCTGTTAAGAAGGCTATCGAAGAAGCTGCTGCAGAGTACAAGAAGCAAGTTGGAAAGGAAGTCTCGGGGAAGATTGACGAGCAGAACCCTTTGCCAGAGCAATCGTACGTGTTACCCCCCTCTACCTCCACTGAATCCTGTTTTGGTTGACGAAACTAATTTGCTCGATTGCAGAACTGGAGGTGTTATCATTGTCAGTGGTAATGGCAAAATCGACATCAACAACACCTTTGACACACGACTCGAACTTCTCAAGGATTCTGCCGCCCCAGCTGTTCGAGAGGCGCTGTTTGGCAAGAACCCCAACCGGAAATTCTTCGACTAAACCTGTCAAAAGTCCTTGTTAGTTGGAGAAGAAGGAAGTGCAGATGTACCACCTCGCTCGATGATGTGTCCCCTCAGCTGGACATGGCCGAGCGACCTGTTTATGGAGGATCCTGTGAGTGCGGGAAAGCGCCGTGTTTGCAGTCAGCATCAAGACTTGCATTGTTGTCTATTTTTGTACCCAGTCCCTGCGATCGTAGCTTAGAGGCTGTACTATAAACTTGAAATGTGTTCATTGTCCAGGATGATTAGACTGGGGGTAATCCAGTATCCATAAACGCCGTCATATCTAATGTCATGGCTCGTGTGACTCCGCACCAAATATCAACCGTATGTATCCCCTTGATTGCCTAATAATCCACGCATACAATCGTATTCTCGTCAATTATATGGGAGGCCTCCTCAACACCAGGCAGCTTCGCCGTCTTCTGCAAAAACTTCTTCATATACTCCCTCTGCCTCGGCAGAAAAGGATCGTCCAGTTGCCCCGGCATATCAAATACACTCTTCTTGGCCATTTTCCGTGTCCGTACACTATGGGACAAACGCTGCTGTACCCACTCTACAACGCTCTTTGCCTCTGTCCTTGCCAGCTTCATGCCCGAGTCGTTGATTTTTCTCCATATTTCACGCAACTTGCCCGCAAGCTCATCGACCTCCTCATTAAACTTCTTCTCGTCATCGCTGTCATCGAATCTGACGACCGAACCATCGTCAATAGCTATATCGAGAAGGATGATGCTGGCGCGCAACTCTGCGAAATCTGTCTTATTGATGATGGCAAAGTTGTCGGTGTTGAGGATATCGATAATACCGCGCAGGGTGATTATGTCTTCTGGGTTGTGGTGGGCCAGAGAATCGTCTTGGAAGAGTGTTGTGACGGCAATCCGTCTGCGTAGATCATGTGTTCTTTTGGTGGAAACTGGCAGACAGAGAAGAGAAGTGGCTTTGATGGCACGGGATTGTAGACCATGCGTGAGCATGGAGCAGGTATCGAAGCACTGTGTTGGGTTAGTTTGGGGCATTCGTAGGTGTAGAACGGTGTTGTGTGCTTACGAATTTATCCCAGTTGCAGCTTGGGATAGCTGCAGCGAGTTGTTGGACTGAGTATTCAAACTCGGCTAGTAGGTCGATGTTGCAGATCAGAAACTTGTCCAGTGATAATTGGACTAGTTTCCGAGTAGCATATTCTGCCGCTGGCACAGATAGTTGACTGGCTATCAGTCCAAGGAGAGAAATGAAGGACTGGAGGCAGGACCAATCGCGGCCCTCGTATGGCTCATGATCCGGTCTAGATACAGCGAATTCCGGAGTCGCACTAGAGTTTGTGGCCTCATTCGCGCCTAATCGTATGAACAGTTGCTGCAGTCGTTCCGCAGTAACAAGTCGCTCAACTTGCTCCGAACAACTAACGACCATGTTACAGTATTCTTGCCTCACGATGAGCGACGTATGGACACACAAAGAATCCATCATCCATTCGAAAAGCGAATCAGGCAAATCCCCATTCTTGCGCAAGATTGTCTGTGGGAGGCCAGATATCAGATGCTGCTCTCGGGATTGAGCGGTGCCTTGGGTCAAAAGATTCCACGGCGACCCCTTTCCAAGCCTCGGAGCCACTGGCGGAGATGGTGACTTATAGCTCTCGTCGAAAAACAAGTATCTTGGCTGTGCTTGGGAAGTGTCAGATCTCTGAACCGCCCTGAGGACCTTGCGGGCATCGTGTCCACCATTGTCCGTCACAATTCCCGCAATGGTATCTCCGGTAGCGAAGGAAGATGCACTCGTTTCGCTCGCCTTGGCTGCATTCGCGGCTTCCTTCACTCTCAGCGAGCTCTTTGTCGTGGCATCATCCCGCCGTGCATCTTTCGCAAGCGCCTTCAGGTCAAATTTGTGTCGTGGCATGATGGCCAACGGTGAGGAGTGAAACTCCCCCGCTGTCCTTTTCGCCCTCGGTGTGGCATACGGGTTGTTCTGAGGTTTTTGCTCCGCAGGGACATCGCCCCTCGCACGACCAAGGATACATGAGAGATCTTCTAGCGAGTTGTCTGAGTAGCCGCCGTCGCTTTCGTCGTCGTCGGACGCTCCAATTTCGACAGGTACTGGTTTCGAGGGCGTCACGGGCCTCTCTAGAGGTGAAGAAGGGGCAGGCGGAGACGAAGATGCTGTTGCTGGGTTTTGTGCGGGAGCTGGTGACATTGGAGGCTGGCTCTGCGATGCCGCGACTGGCTTGAAGAAGCTCATGATGTTTCCTTTTGCGTTCCCATGTATGCCCCCGCCAGCGGAAGTCTTATTCGGCCTTGGCGGTGGCATGATGAGGATGCAGGAGTCATGCCGTTAAGCCTGTGGTAGAAATACGAGCCGTCTTTCCCCTGGGTTCTGCTCGATGTGCTGATGTTGGAGGTTTCAAATGTTCTCACAGTGAGGTCTTGTCTGGTCGGGTGCATGTGCTTTGGACCTGACGTCAGCACAAGTGCAGTGGATGTTGCAGGGTCCAGATCGCGTCTCAGTGGCAGCAAGCGCGTCTCGACTCCAGATGTCGCCTATAATTTAGCGCTACATGCCCCACAAATTCAACGGTGGTCACTATTCAAAGGCGACCCGACTTCACGAAACAAATTGACATTGGAAAGTATGGTCCAAATATGTCAATGCATCCCTAGGTTGACGAATATTTCCCATCCTTTTAAAGTTCTTTTATTGTCCTAGTATTTAAATTTATAAACACGTCGTGTTGTTCGTTTTTATAACATACAAAAACTTATGTAGGTACGAAATGCATTGCCTGAAAAGTCTTGCAAGTTGGCACCAAAAGCATCTGACTGTTTCGTTCCGTACGGCTGTTGGCTGCAAATCCGTGACGGAGAACCGTAAATACTTTGTTCGTTGCTTACGCTCTAAAGACTTCTCAACTATTTACTTAACTTCTTCACCCCAACCTGTGCTTCAAATAAAACAAAAGCCCCCAGACTAGGCCGCATATCCGCCCTGAACATCAATCGTTCTCATAAGTATAGTTACAGAATACGCTTCTCTCGCATAAAAAGACAATTCCGTGGCAACTCCATTCACCGTTCCTTTGCTCCGTAGACCCGTACCAAACGCTCTCCAAATCCAGAACCAAAACATCAAGACAATGTACAAATAAAAATCATTCTTCAAGCAAGTCAAACCACTCCGGGACTTCTTTGATGAGACTCCACATGTACTTCTCCAGCCTAACTGCGCACTTGTTGTATACCGTGGTTGCATCGTTGTATTGTCGACAATTGCTAAAGACCAATTTGAGATCGTTGAAAAAGTCTTTCGGAGTATTGTATGAATCGTGCATTAATCGTTCTTCCATCGTCGAAAGATCCATCGGCGTCGTAATGACATTATAATAGTCGGGGACTTCGTCTTTATTAACCGGATGGAGGAACGGCCACGCCTGTTTATGGTTTTGAATTTGATATAGAACCCGTCGCAGTTCGTTAAAATGAGGGCCGTGGCGTGGTTCCCGTGCCAATTCGTCCATATCCGGACACCAACCAGTTGCTTGGATGGCAGGAATAGACAGCGGGTCGATTGGAGCCACTTCACCGTTTGCCCACTGGTGAGGCGGTCGATGGACGATGTGGCTTTTGCTTATAGCGCGAATTTTGGCTTGTACGACTTCCTTCTGCTTAAGAAGCATGCGGCCAACTTCGAGGTAACGGATCCGGGGAAGCATGGAGCATTGCATCAACGTTCCTCCCTCATAATCCTTGATATACCCCATCCAGATGGACTTGTCAAGAGTAATCTCCTTTGTGAAGCCTTGTTTCTGAAAATATCCCGTCGCGTAATTATCGGCGTACGTTAGGAAATGCATAACTGGAGATGTGGCTCTGACGTAATCCTTTAAATGTGCCATGAGATGTGCTCCGTATCCTTTAACCTGCTGGTCAGATGAGACGGCGCAAAAAACGATTTCAGCGAATTTGCGGCTTCCAAATGGCCGGTATGCAATTCCACCTATAACTTCTAGCGGCTTTTTCACGATCGCGACGGATAAATGATTTCGATCGTAGACAAGACGTGCGATGTAATCTTTTGGCATCTTCGGCAGCTGCTTTTGAAATAAGCATTTGAGGCCGGTAAGGACAACCATGTTCTCTCTGGCACCATCATTGTTGACAACTCGAATTTCGATTTCGCCACTTCTTTCTTCTAATACTGCAGGCTTTGGGACGGTCAGCATATTTTCCTGGTAAGTTACGGGTCAAATCATACCCTGTCAGGAAAGGGAATTCTCGGGGGTGCAACAGGTGGTGCAACATCCAACTCGGTCGACTCATTATAATCGGTCTTGATTCTTTTAGCATCAGATGGTGTGTTCGGTTCCTCGGAGGCCGGGCGCTTTTTGCCGTGGAGTTCCTGGCCGCCATTCGTTAGATTGGATTGCGATTCTGCATTATCCATCTGTATTAGCGCCCAGCGAACCGGGGTCTTCGATAGATTATTTTCAGCGTAGAGTAAGTCGCGCGGATAGTCTCAGGCTCTCTGAAGTTATCGCGCCTTCTTTTGTGGTGGAGTTATGGAAATAACGAGTTGAGTCTATCCTATCTGTTGTGGTGACATCTTTGGCGCCAGAGCTCTCGGCGGCGATGGTTGGAAGTTTGGGGTGGAGCCGGTCACGTGAAACCATGCAACGTAGTCAGCAACAAGGACCGATGCCACGAGCAGAACCAATACACAATGGTGATATTTGCCACTTGCAATCCAAGCAAAGTCATAGATGACTAGCTACCTACCTACCTAGGTAGATAATCGGATCACTATGAAAATAAATAATAATCCTCTACATAATGAAAATGCACAGAACATGATACCTAGGTTTGTTCCTGCATTTCGACGTTAGTGGAGCCTCCTCCCCACTACAAGAGGCTGTGCTGAGCTTGCATATATTGATGTCGAGCATGATCCCAGGCTGCATATCCGGCCTGTATTGGTGTATTGGGGCAAAAGGTCTGTCAATATATCCCAGGTGTCTGAGTAAGTTGGTAGAGCACTTTCCATTTCGCACAATGACATTTAATTTAAGAACTGATTATAGAGAAGCACCTTGCCATACGATATCTGGATACATCATATAATGCATATCTCACCACGGTTATGCGCTTGCATGCTTCATGGCTCTGAGCTTAAGACTCACATGGCTGCGTGTGCGTTCTACTAGTCAACTTATTAATGAGGCAATGACGGAGTACAGAGCCGTAAAATTAGAGGCTTACAACAAATCTGTATCATGTGGCAAACCGGCGATAGGGACGGTTTAGCAGTTGATAGAACCATGGCATAGACACATATTGCTACCCGGCGTCGGTGTGATATCCGAATGTACCGTCATGCCTGGCATAACAGCCAGTACTTGTAGGGTCGTAGTAATTAACCTTGCCAAGCAACATTGAGAGCGACTCTGATCGGCACTGCTGTCTGGTGCCATTTTCGAAACTAAGAACACAGACCATCTCTCACCACCCTCGTCTGGTTGGCGGCGATCATCCCCTTGCTTCGAATGTGAGATGGCCCCCAGCTGACATGATACTCCGCTGACTGGTTTCCTTGGCTGATTCTCACAACAGCAGACCGTTCGTATCTTGCGCAAACATCGCACGGGAATCACAATATTCTGTTAGTACGGAGCACTGGTAGTACTATGGCGATTCAAGGTCTATTTTAGCCTCATGTCTCCGCGCAAAGATCAATTTCATTTCCAACCTTAAAAATGTCTCGGCGACAAAAAGTATGGCGCAACAAAAGGGGCAGGGGTGTATATGCTGGGATTCTTAAGAAGGCACAGATTGCCGAATTACACAACTTTAATTGATAAAATAGTGACAGCCAGGTGGAATTGACTCAAGACATGGCACCATCACCACTGATTGCATGTGTCCGTGAGCGACAGAGGCGCATCGAGGGCTGACCAAGCTTCGAGATGTTGACCGAAATACGGAGTACGGAGTAGGGAGCATGGAATAGAGAGCTGCCGAAAGCGACCCTTGCGACATCCTTAAGCGAGCGCTGCAATTAAATGGTATGCCACCGTCTTGTCCTTCAGATCATATGCAGAGAAATCCCGGCAAATAGTTTTGCAAGGGCTTCATTCATGTTTGAGTCTCAAATCAAAGATGCCTACGGAGTAAGAGTCCTGTAGTGTGGGGACTCATGGCTGGGGCCAATTGTGAAGATGCCATGGCGCCCCCAAACGGGCAGGACCTCTTCACTTTCATGGAAGGTGCAAGCCAGATCTACGAGATAACCGTCACAATGTATGCAAGCAGCTCCTTTGTAGGGAGTAGGGAAGGCACATTGAACGCTGGCTGGCAAATTTGGAACATTGAAGGATTTTTGCCATTTTCTCATTTTGTTGCATCCAGGACAGCTTTGGACGAATTTGACCAGTCCGTGATGATGATGATCATGCTTTGTGCTTGGCGGTGGCCCCTTCTCCATACATCCTGGTACGGACCCTATTCTTCAATATCGTGCATTTGAGCAACTGGCGACGGCTATTTCAGGTGAGCCCCTCTCTACGATAGGACGGGGGTGGAAGCTGGATCAATGTTGAAGTTTTTAGGTGAGCTGAACTAGGTGTGGTTTGTGTCGTTGCCTGTTGCGGCAAGGATGACACCTGGGAACAGGAGCCAGAGAGTCAAGGGCAATCCTTGGTTCGCCTGGAAACCGAAGAAAGCGACGAGTTCACCAACAGTTCCTGAAGAGCAATCGCAATGTCACGGCCCGAGATCACCACACGGTTGGCTTCTAGAAGCCTAAAATAGCAGGCGAAATAGCCAGACAAGTTTTCCCCTTCGACAAAGAAAATTATTTGAGTTTGGTGGATCTGTATTACGGATGCAGAGGGTCCCCGGTTTCCGTTAGAGGGCGGATAATGTCACCAGTTTTGTTCTGTCAACTTTGCGTCCCCCACCGCCACCCACGACTGACGGAGCGAACGGTACACCGTCGAGCCCCGAGGCGCCGCCAATTGCGTGAATCGATCGAGGCTGAACCCAGGGGCGGAGGGATTTGCTTTTGATTAATGACGACGTCACTAGAAGCAATTCCATCCAAATGAGAGGTTATGGCCAACCAACAATAGACACAGGGCTTTATACAGGAATGAGAGCGCGAGTATAGCGCGCTAGGGCTGAATAACGCGAGAACGCACAATGGGCATTTGGCATATTCCATTTCTTTGCTCGGCTGTCTCATCCTCGTTTTTCCATACCAGGAAGGGACTTTCATGAGCATTTGAGCGTCGGAGGCACATGCGGCTGGTTCAAGTGGTCAATCTGGGTAAGTCAGGGGGTCCCGCCGACTGATGAGTAACTGGCCGAACCCTTGCCATTGAGCGTGGACCAAGACAGTAAAGACCGTCTCTTGGCATGCGCGTGAACCGCGTCCCTGGTCCGTATTAAAGGGGCTCTTGAATACCTGTCAGAAGTGAGATGGGCATGCCAGTGTGCACGCCAGCGGGATGAAAATGGTGTCTGGAGGCGGCATGAACTCTCAATGTTTCTGGCAAATATGTTGCGAGAAGCGACCTCGAGAAGCCGTGATACAACAGCTGAACCACAACATATCACCAATGAGTGGTTTGAAGAGGCATGCGAAATTGAATGGCTGCACAAGTAAGCAAAGCCTCAAGTCTGGGATCGGAGCCAGTCATGAGCCAGACGTAAGGTCTGTGGACACGACACGAATCCAAGGCCAAGCCATGAGCTTGTCTGAAGGCTTGTCTTGTGGCTTTGTGCTCCAATGAATGGAGTGACGGGCCGGGTGTGTAATTACTGGTGCTTACCAATGTTACAGAAGCTGCTGGACTCTGGTGCGAAGAACAATCAACGCAATTTTTTTTCCCTCCTCTCCCGCGCTTGTTGCCACTGACGGATGAAATGTTTCTGACGGATTCGAGTATGGTGGCACACGTACGCAGCCAACCAATATCAAACGTCAACCATCTCTGTGATCTGTACTCCGCACCTCCGTACCTCCGTACATCTTCTCAAATTGTCAAGTACACCGCGACGGTAGGCCCGGCCAAAGAATAGTCGGCCGCAGACAACAGAGACCGGATGGCACAACCAGACGTTTGACGTGACTGCCACCAGCAGCAATCTCAGTGGGGGCTTTGCGACAATGCGGTCTGGTCTGGTCGGATGGTCCGGGAGCTAGGCTCAGAGTATTACCCGCTTGGACTGGTTCAAGTGGGTGAGAGAGGCATGGAACCCCCGATGACGGGTCTTGAACAGGTCGCCAGTTGGGCTTCGTGGCTTTCCCTCAGCGGCGCCGACCAATCCGAGCCGTCATTGGCGCTTTAGAGTCAGGTAGATGGTCCCTTGTTTGTTCTTGTTGTGGCACCCTGGCCATGCCGCCGCCCATCTCTTACCAAGCAGGGCTGGGGCTGACAGGTGCAATTACTGTGGCGGACTTCCGGCCAGTCTGGTGGTGATCAAATCTGGTCAATGTCTGGTTGGATTGGGTTGAATGCAGCGCTGAGGATGGCCATGCGGTCAGAAAATTGACTCTGCTGTACAGAGCACAAAGCAGACATTCACATTTGAAGCAAGGAATAGGAATAGTGCAAGTCAGGTTTGACACGTGTACTGTGCATTGCAATGGAAACAGACTGGTCAACCAGACCAGACCGGACTCACGAGCTCGGTGCCGAACTGGCCACAACTCAAGTGCTGCACTGGCATTGATGGTCTGGCTGACAGGGGTCAACTGCTCAGGCTGGACACTAAGCCGCAGGTGCTCATTCAGGAGAGGGAACATGGAAGCGGGACAGGGACGTGGAGTCGCTGGATCCATGCAGTTCGCCAGCCTTTGATATGTATCTGTCAGCAATTTTTTGTATGTTCGGGGTACCGCACTCTTGGAATGGCCGTCTGGAGTCCAAAGTCCGGACACGCTGGAGTGTGAGCCGTAAGTGGTCTGGTGGTCTGGCTCTGGCACCTGCCACAATTGACTGCAAAAAACGACTGGACTGGACTACCTGGCTGGTCTGATCGGTAACACGGGCGTTAGTCCTGAGATGCTGCGCCCCGGCTTTCCAGGGCTTCCCGGACTGTACACTCTCTGGTCTGGTCTGGCTGCCAGCCCTTTCCTTCCTTCCCGGCCGGCCACCTTGCAACCCAGTGTTGCTCGTCATTTTGTCAACCTCTAAACAACCAGACTTTTCCTCCTCACGACTGACGCCTCTCTCGCCTATCTCTTACGACACCTAGGCTCTCGAATTGTCGTGGTGCGTCGGTTTCTTGCAGTTGCACCCGCTGTGACCTCGAATCGCGTCGACCGCGCCGAAGTTTCTACGCTGTAGCTCGCCGTTACTACTTCTCCCAACTCCCCCACGATCCTCAGACTGGCTGGTGTCCGCGGGTTGACCGGGCATTCGCCCGCAACTTCACACTCATCATGAGCCCTCCCACGAGCCCGGAGCCTGGCCCGGACCCTAAGTTATCGAAGGTTCAGACACAAAGAGCGCGATGGGCCACCCGTAAGATGACGGTCAAGAGCAGCAACACCAAGCGACTGTCTCTCCTGAACCGTATGCACAAGCGAACGCAGTCCGAGAAAAGTACCACCGGAGGCGACGGAAATGGTGCACCCTTCCAAGACGGTGAACCCGACCATAATGACCAAGAGAACGACAACCATGAAGAGCCTGTAGACGAGGACGAGTCTGACGAGGAGGAGGACTCATCCCGTATGTTGTACTTCAACTTGCCGCTTCCCGACGACATGCTCGACGATGGCCACCCCATATACACGTTTCCCAGGAACAAGATTCGAACTGCCAAATATACACCGTTGTCGTTTATCCCAAAGAATCTGTGGTTTCAATTTCACAATGTGGCCAACATCTTCTTTTTGTTTTTGGTCATCCTTGTCGTATGTATTGTCTTTTGATCTCCTCATTTCCCTCAGGCATTGGTTGGGGCTAATCGTTGCGCACTCTAGATTTTTCCAATTTTCGGTGGTGTCAATCCAGGGTTGAACGCCGTCCCATTGATTGTTATCATTGTCCTCACAGCAGCCAAAGATGCCATCGAAGACTATCGAAGAACGATTTTGGACATCGAGCTCAACAACGCGTCTGTTCATAAGCTGCATAACTGGAACAATGTGAACGTACAAGAGGACAATGTATCATCGTGGCGACGATTCAAAAAGGCAAATTCCCGGTTCTTCGGTGCGATCTGGCATGCTATTGAGAGCTTGTGGTCCAAGAAGGCTAGAAACCTCCGCGCTGAACGAAAGCAGCTGAAGCTGCATCCTGAGATGGCAGACGAGGGCCGACCATCAATTGAGACAGTCCGAACACGGAGATCAATCCGCGACTCCCTTGCCTCCCCATTTGGAAACCGAGAATCTTTTGTTGATGCCCAGGAAGAGATTCAGATGACGCCTGTGCCCTCCCCGACGCCTGCGAACGGAGTCCCCCATATCCGATTCCCGGACGAGGAAGATGCAAAGCGTGCCGCTGCCATCCAGGACATGAAATCTGATTTGATTAATTACATGAAACCACCCCAGGGAGCCCGCTTCAAGAAGGATACCTGGAAAGGACTCCAGGTTGGTGATTTCGTCCGTATTTACAATGACGACGAATTGCCTGCAGACATCATTATCCTGTCCACATCCGATCCCGATGGAGCATGCTACGTCGAGACAAAGAACTTGGATGGCGAGACTAACCTGAAGGTTCGACAAGCTCTTCGTTGCGGCCGCTCCATAAGGCATGCGCGGGACTGCGAGCGTGCCGAATTCAAGATTGAAAGCGAAGCACCTCATCCCAACCTCTACAAGTACAATGGAGCTATTCATTGGAAGCAAGCGGTCCCGGGATATCTGGACGACGATCCTGAGGACATGACCGAGCCCATTACCATTGATAATCTTATGCTTCGAGGCTGCAACCTGCGTAACACTGAATGGATCCTTGGAGTAGTCGTATTTACGGGCCACGACACGCGAATCATGATGAACGCTGGCATCACCCCAAGCAAGCGCGCTAGAATTGCCAGAGAGATGAACTTCAACGTTATCTGCAACTTCGGCATTCTTCTCATCATGTGTCTGCTAGCTGCCATCGTAAACGGAGTTGCATGGGCCAAGACGGATGCTTCCCTCCACTTCTTCGAGTTCGAGTCCATTGGTGGAAGTGCCCCTATGAGTGGCTTCATCACCTTTTGGGCCGCCATTATCCTGTTCCAGAATTTGGTCCCCATCTCACTTTACATTACCTTGGAAATTGTGCGAACTCTGCAGGCTATTTTTATCTTCAGCGACGTCGAAATGTACTACGAGCCGATTGACCAACCCTGCATCCCAAAATCGTGGAATATTTCTGATGATGTGGGCCAGATTGAATATATCTTTTCAGACAAGACTGGCACACTCACCCAAAATGTTATGGAGTTCAAAAAGGCGACGATTAATGGACAACCCTATGGTGAAGCATACACAGAGGCACAGGCCGGCATGCAGAAGCGAATGGGCGTGGATGTTGAGAAAGAATCAGCTCGTATTCATGCCGAGATTGCAGAAGCTAAGGTTCAAGCCCTTGAGGGCCTGCGCAAAATTAACGACAACCCCTATTTGCACGATGATGCCTTGACTTTTATTGCTCCAGATTTTGTCTCCGACTTGGCGGGAGAACATGGACAAGAGCAGAGAGCGGCTATTGAGGAGTTCATGCTAGCTCTGGCACTTTGTCACACCGTTATCGCTGAGAAGATTCCGGGAGATCCGCCTAAAATGACGTTTAAAGCTCAGTCTCCTGATGAGGAAGCCCTTGTAGCAACGGCTCGTGATATGGGCTTCACTGTATTGGGCAACTCAGGTGATGGCATCAATCTCAATGTGATGGGTGAAGAACGACACTATCCAATCTTGAACACCATCGAGTTCAACTCGAGCCGAAAGCGCATGAGCTCTATTGTCCGGATGCCCGATGGTCGAATTGTACTGATCTGCAAGGGAGCTGACTCGGTCATTTATGCACGATTGAAGCGAGGTGAGCAACAACAACTTCGACGGGAGACTGCCGAGCACCTCGAAATGTTTGCTCGTGAAGGTCTGCGTACGCTCTGCATTGCTCGCAGAGACTTGACTGAGGAAGAATACCGCAACTGGAAGAAAGAGCATGATGCCGCAGCATCTGCTCTGGAAAATCGTGAAGAGAAAATGGAAAGCGTCGCTGAAATGATTGAGCAAGAACTCTTTCTCCTTGGTGGTACCGCTATTGAGGATCGCCTCCAGGACGGGGTGCCGGATACCATTGCTCTGCTTGCCAAGGCTGGTATTAAGCTCTGGGTTCTCACCGGCGACAAGGTTGAGACAGCTATCAACATCGGCTTCTCCTGCAATTTGCTTAACAACGACATGGAACTGATTCACCTAAGGGTGGACGAAGATGAGAGCGGAGAGACCCCAGACGAGGCCTTCCTCGAAAGCACGGAAAAGCAACTCGACCAATACCTTCAAGTCTTTGGCATCACTGGCAGCGACGAAGATCTCGCTCTGGCCAAGAAGAACCACGAACCGCCTGGCCCCACCCACGGCGTTGTCATCGATGGTTTCACGCTTCGCTGGGCGCTCCACGATAATTTGAAGCAGAAGTTCTTGTTATTGTGCAAGCAATGTCGATCAGTCTTGTGTTGCCGTGTCAGTCCTGCACAGAAGGCCGCCGTTGTTGCCATGGTCAAGAATGGATTGGATGTTATGACCCTGTCCATTGGCGATGGTGCAAACGATGTGGCCATGATTCAAGAAGCTGATGTTGGTGTTGGTATTGCTGGCTTGGAGGGTCGCCAGGCTGCCATGTCGTCCGACTATGCCATTGCGCAATTCCGATTCCTTCAAAGATTAGTACTCGTTCATGGTCGATGGTCTTACCGAAGACTGGCGGAGAGTATCAGCAATTTCTTCTACAAAAACATGGTTTGGACATTCGCCATCTTTTGGTACGAACTGTTCTGTGACTACGACATGACTTACCTCTTCGACTATACATATATTCTCATGTTTAACTTGTTCTTTACCTCTGTACCTGTGGCTATCATGGGTGTTCTCGACCAGGATGTATCCGACAAGGTTTCTCTTGCTGTTCCCGAACTTTACCGCCGCGGCATCGAGCGCTTGGAATGGACACAAAAGAAGTTCTGGTAAGTTTGAAATCAGTGTTTTGCCCAAACCTGTTTTGTGGAGCGAGATGCTAACTGTGTATTCTGAAGGCTCTACATGGTTGATGGAATTTACCAATCTGTCATGGTGTTCTTCATTCCCTACCTGTTGTTTATTCCTGCAAAATCAGTTACTTTCAATGGCCTTGGCCTGGAAGACAGACTTCGATTTGGCGCCTACGTCGCTCATCCGGCTATTTTGGCCATCAATGGTTACATCTTGATAAACACGTACCGCTGGGACTGGCTGATGCTTCTCATTGTGGTCATCAGTGATGTATTCATCTTCTTCTGGACGGGCATCTACACGTCATTTACCTCGTCGGGGTTCTTCTACCACACTGCCGCTCAGGTTTATGGGGAAGCAACTTTCTGGGCCGTGTTCTTCCTCGTTCCCGTTATCTGCTTGTTCCCTCGATTCGCTATCAAGGCACTCCAGAAGGTCTACTGGCCCTATGATGTCGATATTGTTCGAGAACAAGAATTAATTGGACAGTTTGACCATCTCCATAAGGACGCCGGGGGAGAAGTCGGCAGCGAAAAGAGCTCGAGTCGGAAATCAGGCACCGATAGCCCCAAGAGACCAAAGCACGTCGCATATGGCAGCGTTGACGAGGATTTACGACCAATATATCCTCCTTCAACGGCTACGCGAACTACGACACACAATCGAACGCAGGGCGGTAGCGATTCAACAGGCTTCACTGCTAACCGCATGTCGCTTGAGATTCCTGCCCAAGGCCGGCCTTCAATTGAACGGGCTAGACCGTCATATGATAGAATGCGAATGTCCATGGATCGCGTTCGACCTAGCTTTGAAGCGAGCAATGACTTTACTTCGGCGGCTAGGTTGTCACGCATTGAGTCAAGTCAATCACATTCTCAACAGCATCATGGTGGCCGGTTCAAGGCCCGACTGCGTGGATTGTCCTTGACCAAGAGTGCAAACATCTAATAGGGGTCATTCAATATTGGCTCACGACAACTACAGTGCCGAGTTGCTTTTGTATATTATTATTGCTCGGCATTCGTGGCCTTCTTCATGATACCCCCCCCGACTACTCTCCACTGCGTGATGAGAGCACACAACTTCTATACCCCGTTTTGAAGTGAACAACATAGCACAGGACCACAGGGTCCTTCATTATTCATGCGTTTTGATGATCTGCATGAGCGATCTATGAGCTGGTGACACACTCACTCACTCACCTTTTCTTTTCATGTTTGTTCCCCGTCCATTGACGGCCGACGTGCACACACATTACCACTCATACACCACACATCCGACCAAAAAAGCGAACATTGGCGGCACATCAAAAGAAATGTTTCATTTGAACGATCCGTTCCCGTTTGGGAGGAAGTTGTCTTTGCAAGGCGTTTTGCGGATTGGAGCATGAACGCTTTTTACTCTTATTTTTGCGTTAAACTATTTCATTTTTCTTTTTTTTGCACACTTTGCACACTTAGAATTTTTCCTTTTCTGTTTTGGAAGAGATGGAAACTGGGGACGGGAGCAGGGGATGGGGGATGGGGGATTCATGTTTGATTCCAACATGATTATTCGCTTTGTTTTACTTCGCCTGGTTTTCTTCAACACTTGGCTTGTTCGTTGCACAAGAGCAGTGAGGGAGAGAGCGAGATGGAGATCTCGGAAAGGGCGTTTGTACTGCTACAAGTGAGGTTGCAGTTGCGGAGGAAGCCCTGGATATGGGTGAGCTGTACATGTGAATATTCTCTTTTCTTTTTGGAGATGAAAAGAAGTATAAATGTTAATCATATTAAAGAATTTGAAGCTTCTGATGTGACTGATGTGTTTGGTTGGACGATGGGTGCAAGTTTGACTGGAAGAAGAGGACTTCTGGTATAAGTAGCCGTCCATATGTATTTTCTCTGAAGAGTTTTGGTTCAGATTGGCGCAGTGTGCATTAAAAAACACGCCTGCGGTGTTCTGGGCAGTGGCCTGGAGATATCAAGTATGGTGAGGGTGTATCAAATGTTGAAGGGAGTCGAGGGGATTGAGACAAGCAAGGTTGTGCTTGATCCTGATTAATCCTCATGGACGGTTGGTTGGTGGCTTTCACTCCAGGAAGGAACGCAATGCTACTAGACCAGGCTTGGTGCATCAAATCAAACATGAATGCATGTGCGGTCTGGCTTCATTGAACTTGACCCCTTCAACAACACTCGCCGGATTCCACGACCAGACCACATCAGAATTTCTAGTTGCCCCTTGATTGTTATTGTTTCTCGCCATCTTCGGCACCTCATCACTTACTTACATCGTAGTGATTCTGGCTCAACCCTAACTCTGTGGAGTTTGAAAGAAAAGATAGTTATTCGAAAAACAGAAAAATAGTATATTTGAGAGACGTTGAGGCTACGAGAAAATACCAGCTTCGACATAGACATGTCACAAGTGTCTGGTCTGGTTAAAGAGAAAAAGAAGGGTTCAAATGTTCCCGCCCCACTCGAGCTCCATGTCAGCTTAGCTTACGGAGTAGATTCAACTCCATCGCCTGTTCCAATTTATTCCTGGACCCCTTTGCCCCTCGGACATACAAAACACATCTGCCATTGTGCAAGCACCAGCTCCCGAGGCTGCTTCATCTGCAGAGAAATCAACAGGGGAGACGTGCCTCAGTATCCCAAGCTCAAAATCTTCGGCCAGAAATGGAGTCCGTCTCCTTGGAGCGGCTGTTGTCGACATGGCACAAATTCAGCGACTATGCGACTGACAAGCTCGACATCACGTCAGTACAACATGTGCATCTCGCCATCTCCAGCGTCAATTGCTAACCTCGCATGCAAAATACAGGACAACAACCCTCCAAATAGGATGTGCCATCATCGCCGTCCTCTTTTCCATCTTCCTTACCCGCCTCTCGGCACACGCCTACGCCAATTCAACCCCCCGACCTCGTCGATACACAGTCCCTCCACCAAAGTACCCCGAAACCAACACACCCGTCGACCAGACCAGCGTCAAAATCCCCGGATCCTCCGCCATCCAGTGCTACGCCCCTGCCACAGGCCAATTCCTCGGCCTCGTCAACCCCTCTACCCCCGATGGAATCGACCGCGCCATCGCTGCCGCTGCAACGGCCCAAAAGGAATGGAGCAGAACCTCCTTTCGCGAGCGTAGAGCCGTTCTCCGCTCCCTCCTGCAATACGTGATGGATAATGCGGAGGGGATTTGCAGAATCGCAGGTCTGGACAGCGGCAAGACAATGGTCGATGCGCAACTCGGTGAGATTCTGGTCACGGTTGAAAAGATCCAGTGGACGCTGCTGCATGGTGAGAAGGCGCTGCGGCCGTCGAGACGTCCTACCAACTTGTTGATGTCGTATAAGCGGAATACTGTCCACTACGAGCCATTGGGCGTGATTGCGGCCCTCGTCTCTTGGAACTACCCGTTCCACAATATGATAGGCCCCATTATCAGCGCCTTGTTCACTGGTAATGCTATTGTCGTCAAGGTTTCCGAGCAGACGGCCTGGTCGAGCGGGCATTTTGCCAGCATTGCCCGCGGCGCACTCATAGCTCATGGCCATGATCCGAATCTCATCCAGACGGTTGCCTGCTGGCCCCAAACAGCAGGACACTTGACATCTCACCCCGGAATCAGCCACATCACCTTCATCGGCTCCCAGTCTGTAGCGCACCATGTCGCCGCGAGCGCGGCGAAGAGCCTCACGCCAGTTGTGGCAGAACTCGGCGGCAAGGATCCCTTCATCGTGCTCGACTCTGCGGCCAAGGACCTCGCCCGCATAGCAGAGGTTGTTTTGAGAGGGACGTTCCAGGCTGCCGGCCAGAATTGCATTGGCATCGAGCGAGTCATAGCATCAGGCGCCTACGACAAGCTCGTTCAAATATTCGAGCCCCGCGTAAAAACCCTCCGCCTAGGTCCAGACGCAGATGTCGGCGCCATGATTTCCGACGCCTCCTTCGATCGACTAGAGGAACTTATTGCCGAAGCTGTCTCGCAGGGTGCTCGCCTCCTCGCCGGCGGCAAGCGATACAACCACCCTGATTACCCAATGGGACATTACTTCCAGCCCACTCTCCTCGTGGACGTGACTCCCGAAATGCGTATCGCCCAGAACGAATGCTTCGCCCCCGTCTTGACCATGTTGCGAGCAAAGTCCTCTTCCGCAGAGGACATGCTCGCCATTGCGAACGCACCCAATTTCGGTCTCGGCGCCTCTGTCCACGGCTCTGAGCGTGATCCCGCCATGGGACCTATAGTTCGTGGCCTCAAAGCCGGTATGGTTGCGGTCAATGATTTCGCCGCTTACTATGCTGTGCAACTCCCCTTTGGAGGTGTTGCTGGCTCAGGGTACGGCCGGTTTGCAGGTGAAGAAGGTCTCAGAGGTCTATGTAACATCAAGAGTGTCTGTGAGGACCGTTTTGGATGGATGGGTATTCGGACGGGGATTCCTCCACCTGTACAGTATCCTGTCCCCAGTCAAGCAAAGGGCTGGAAATTTACCCAAGGTGTTGTCGAGGTTGGCTATGGAGAGGGACCAAGAAAAGTCAAGGGCTTGGGTAAGATACTGGGAAATATGTAATGTGTAATTAAAATGGCGACGAGTGTACAAAAGGACCTGGCATTGATTTATCTCTTAATACTACACTAATGACTACGAATGTTGTAAACTCTGTTTCCAACATGGGCAGTTGTAACATTCCCAAGCCCCTTGAACTGGGAGACGCCGAGCCAGAAATGTCTTCCATCAAACGGTCTCTATTGGCATGAGCGTACTGACGAGTCTTTTAAACAATCAAGTAGCTTTCATTTTGTGACTAGCTACGAACTATCTGTTTAACTACGTTTGCACTTATCTTGTGTCGTGAACTGAATCTCTTGGTCTCAAGTCTCATTTTTGTAGCAAAGATGTCTCGTATCATAACTGAGACGGGCAAAATCATCTCACTTTCGTGCTTTACCATCCAACAGGGGCAACTTGGGCATCAACACCCCAGCCGCCGTTGGCAGGGGCAGAAGCTGCTGCAGCAGGTTCGGCCCCCCAGCCATTTTTGGTAGCAGCGGCAGGAGTTGCGGCAGGTTGTCCAGATCCATTTGGAGCGCTGGAACCAGACTGCCCCCATCCAGAATTACCGTTATCATTGTTTTCCTGCGCTCCGCCCCAGGGGTCGTTGCCCGAGGTGCCATTAGTCTGTGCATGATCTTCTGCTTCGTTGGGATCGTAATCCGACTCCGTCTCAAAGCGAAGGTTCTTCGCCGCATCGCCTTCTGGC
This sequence comes from Pochonia chlamydosporia 170, assembly GCF_001653235.2. Classification (NCBI taxonomy): domain Eukaryota; kingdom Fungi; phylum Ascomycota; class Sordariomycetes; order Hypocreales; family Clavicipitaceae; genus Pochonia; species Pochonia chlamydosporia. The sequence goes on along the minus strand of NC_035792.1, from coordinate 2,902,682 downwards.
ACATGCATCTGCAAGAACTCTGGAACTTCCTGTTTTGTTTCAAGAAGCGTCCGAGTGAGGACACTGCCCAAGGCGTCGTCATTGATAGGATCAAACAGCGAAGTGGCAATGCCGCGATGGCCGATACGCCCAGTTCGACCTACAACATGTGGTTAGTAGTAGACTCGTCCAGGAATGAGCCGACTTACCAATTCGATGAGTGTACTCTTCGATTCCGCCATGCTCAACGGATGGAAGGTCGTAGTTAATAACGTGCATTACGTTTCGCACATCGATGCCACGAGCAGTGACACCAGTAGCAATGAGAATGGGAGCGTTGCCGGATCGAAAAGAACGCAATGCGGCTTCACGCTCCTTTTGGGTTCGCTCAGAATGCATGGACGTGACGGGAAGCCCCATATTGTACAAGAAGTCATCTAGGTTATCGACCTCTCGGCGACTGTTGGCGAAAATGATGGTTCTCACGCCAGTCATCTGACTGAGGAGGTGGAGAAGGGTATCACGCTTCTCATCGCGTTCAGTAGCAAGAATGACTTGCTTGATGTTCTCCGTGGTACTGCCGGCGCGGCCAACACGGAAACGCACATGGGCTGCAGACAAGTTTTCTTTGGCCAGATCTCGAGCAGCCTTGGGAAAGGTGGCGGAGAAGAGTCCATACTTGACATTGCCCTCGTCTTGCTCTACCCATCTCGTTAGTCTGCTATTGTCGTTTATATAAGGGGGATGGTTGGGCACTTGCCTCCGCCGGTAAGGATCTGGTTAAGTTCGTCGTTCCAGTCAGATGCCAACATTTCGTCAGCTTCATCAATGATCATATACTTCAGGCGACGAAGTGTAAGGATATGAGGTCGAGATATGAAATCAACCAGGCGGCCAGGTGTACCGACAAGAACATCACAGCCTTTGCTGAGGAGATTGATCTGCTCCTTCATAGGCAAGCCACCATACACGACGCATGGGCGAAGCATAGAACGATAACAGAACTTCCGAGCTTCGTTGAAGATTTGCACAGCTAACTCTCGGGTTGGCGCGACCACCAAAACCAAGGGCTCAGCCGTCACTGCATCGACGCCTTCGCGAAAAGTGGTTGGATTAGGACGAGGAGCAGCCAACTTTTTAGCTTTTCCCATTAGCCTGCTCAAAATAGGAATCAGATACGCAGCTGTTTTGCCCGACCCTGTGATATCGAAACCATTAGCTATGCTTGGCGTGAGATGCCCAAGAACGCACTGGCATACCTGTCTGAGCAATTCCAATAACATCATGGCCCTGAAGCATGGATGGAATGGTGTACTTCTGGATGGGCGTGGGTGCGTCATATCCCATCAACTTGATGTTCTCAGCCATAACGGGGTGAAGGCCGGCATCTTTGAAGGTACGAAGCGGCTGGATTCGCACAGGTCCTTCTTGTTCAACGCTGATCTGCTCAATTCTGTGGTTGTCAGACAGATTTAAACATGCTTCTTGAGTGTGAACACTTACTTTGAGAAGTCCAAGCCAGCACGGTCGTGGCGACTCTGTGGATCGCCAAAGAGCTCCAGCTCCAAGATCTCGTACTTGGGCCCGACGTCCCCGAAGTCATCATTCCACTGGTAAATGGGAGCTTCACCGTCGAACTGTCCATTCGATTGGGTCTCGGCATTGAAGGCCGTGTAATCGACCTTCTGGGGCTCAACCCAGCCGTTCGAGGTAGCCGTTGCAGCCTGCATCGCGTGGAGTCTGCTTTGCTATGCCAGTCCTTCGGAAGAGAAAGTCAGGTAAAAATCTTCAGCGGATACGCAAACACTCAAAGGAGCTTGGGCAGTCCACTATGAGAAAACGGAAGCGAGAATTCTGAGAACTGCTCTGACCGAATTGGCGTTCCAACTAGAATGACACGATAGTAGACTCTGAAGAGCGATTCTTACCTTGACAACGATTCGAAGGATGCTATTGCAGAAACCGGGCAAGTGAAGAGGACAATTGAGGGAATCGAGAGCTACTTGTGAGCTAGAGGAAGGAAGGAAGCATGAAAGGAAAAAATTTAAGGAAAGAGGGATTGTCAAAAGAGGTCTGTTTATATGTAAACATTGACAGCTGTTGGGAAATCTGGCAGCTGTCAAACTGCAAGCGAGGCAGGGAGGCGGTGCTACTTGTAACTGGAGGACAGCTTCGAATTTATTTCACAGCTGCGCAGTTTCGGGCACTGCATCTGAGTTTTCATTCCGAATTCTGAGCTTGGGGCTTCTCTGCTGCTGGGTAGAGTTACGTAGATAATGGAGGATGTTGCCGATGTAAGTGTCATGATCAGTTGCACAGTGCCTGGTGTTCTCACAAAGACCTGATGCAAGAGGTGAGCCTATGTAATTATAGTCCGTGGTAAAAAGTATTTGTCCAGATCCAAGTATACACTAACACGCCTTAATATATTGTAGTATATACTGCGATATGTGATACCTTTCCTTTAAATACTTACGGCCCCCACTGTATGTGAAATCACTGGACTTGAAGCATGTCTTCCCAGTCGATGGCGCAGTGCCTTGTATCGCCGCACTATTGTAGAGTCGCTGCTCTAGATGGCATACCTATATGGAGTGCTTGGAATACAATCCCAAGGTCTACAGCAAGCTCCACAAAGGTATATGATCCCTTTCCTGTTTCTCAGGATGTATCAGTAAACCCGCATAACTTCTACCTCCTCGCGTGCAAATCACGCGACGCCGTGAGCCGGCGTTTCTGTGACTCGAGAATGCCTGCCTCACACCTCTGACACGTGTCGAGGAATATAAAGGCTATTCCGGTTCCTGTGCATGGCTCGAATTACAACCGTGGCTGCCACGTGCCCGAGCCGTGACCGTGTTTTGTCTCCAACGTTGCAATCGTCGACCCAATGTTCAGTCGGTAGTTGAGTCCTCCGTCTTCCTCACCACAAGTCAAGAAGATCTTTAGTATCCATAGCGGTGGAAGGTTCAAAACCTGCCATACCATCCTTCATAATCTTCTCCATCGAGGAAGCAGCACGGCCAGTGGCTCCTCCTTCCTTCTTCGCCTTGTCAAGACCTTTGTTCATAGCGTCGAGGAATCGTCTGTAGAACACGTCCTGCCGTGCCTCTCGATTTGAGTACATCTCGCCCTCTTCGTCTCGTCTGGCGCCGGAGAGATTAAGATATTCAAAGGCATTCGGGGCGCGAGGTATTCTGTACAGGATGTCCCAGTATTGGCAAGTATTCTCTTTTTCTGATGATTCATCATCAAATCCGGTTTGCAGAAACCTACCCAACGCGTTGATTTGCTTCGCGAGGGTTTGAGCGTCCTTGGCTTTCATTGATGACCGCGCCGCAGAAGTCCAGCCCCCGCTAGAAGATGATACGGCCCAGCCCATCATTGCGCAGAATGTACCCAAAGTTTTAACCCATCCACCGGGACAGTTCACCAGTTCGGAGCCAGCCACCTCTACCAACCATTCCATCACGGCAAGTGAGTCGTTACTGATATCGGCTGATAGATGCGTCATTCCCGCCCTGATGTACATTGATGCATGCTCTGCGCCATGTTTGACCTCAGCTTCCGGAAGAGTACGGAGCAGTTTAAGAAGCTGGGCTCGTACTGGTGTGGAGCTATCAGAGACCAAGGGTAGAACTTTGTTGAGTAGACCAATAGTCCCGACGGGGTTCACTGGTTGGTCCGAAGATAGCTGAGTCGTCAGGTATGCTAAGGCTTCCTTACGTTGCTTATCGGATCTTGACGAGGATGCTAAGGACACATTGTGTTTGAACTGCTGAACATAATCTGGTGCCTCTGTCGAAAGGGACTGCTGCCCCATCACAATTGCTAATTTTGGTTGTCAGCAAACAATCATTTGATCGACCGATGTAATAGCAAACCTTTAGACTTGAAGCTTGTGTCTGTAAAGTTCGAAGCTTTTGGCTTGGTCTTTCCAACCTTGTATTTCGGTTTCTACATTTTCAATTTCATCAGCTGGGCGTTGAGCCAAAGGAAGGTTGAGAGTAGGCATACCTGGAAGTCCTTTTGCTTCTCCTTCTTCTTCTTGGTACTTGAACCCATTTTGCCGGTTGTTTAAGCGCTGATATATAATCTGGCGACGTATAGTATACTCGCAACGGAACAATTGCTGAATTGGCCATGCATTGACACAGTCAAGTAGCATTCAGCATCCGTAGCAGCGACAAACCCAATTCCAAAGTGGGGCTAGAAAATTTGGCGGTGAAAATTGGCAGAACCCGTCGCCAGTTGTCACAGCCAGGAGTTCCCCACTTCGGCCTGAGCTGTGGGATGCCAAACGATCATGAAGCTTCCCAAGCTGTGGACGCGCCATATCGAGTTTATCACAAGGACGTACTTCAGGCGCTTCCATAATGACAGATTCCCCAACGGTACTGCCTTTTGCGAAATTCAGCTCCGTTCGATCTAGAACCACAGCTAATTCTCATTTTAGCCCAACGGCCACGATGCTCTGGAAGAGAGACTTGGGCGCCTATCCAAGAAACCCGGCGTTCGGGCAAGCATCGTCCTCGATAGAACGAGCGGTGCGATCCTCAAGACCAGCGGCGAACTATCTGCGCTACGGACAGCGAAGGCTCGAGACGCTGCCACGGCCGCATCATTCTCTAATGAGGCTCCTGTTGCTGAGGCAAGCGAGTCGCAAGGAGTAGAGGACTTTGCAGCAATGATTTGGAACTTTGTCAATACGTCTGGACATTTGGTGGAAGAGGTGGACACGGAGGTAATCATGCCATGTTTCTGCAAGTGGACAGAATTTGCGGACTAATTACGTGACAGGACGAACTGCGACTTCTTAGACTACGAACCAAGAAACAAGAGATTGTTATAGTTCCCGACGTCAAATATGTTCTAACCGTCATCCACGACACACCATCAGCTTGAGGGTAACAGCGTTGAGGGACTTTTGTATATGAATTTTGTCATTGAGAGATGAAGGAGCCTTTGGATGACTATTGCATGGGAACAGAACATGGTTTGATGAGTTGGTGGATTGGTTGCTTTGCTGCAATGGATTGGCATGGCGTACTGGATAAATGATACCCCATAACTAGATGTCTTGCATGTAGTTAACAGCGGATCTTATGGGCATGATAAGCTGCCCAAGTGCTGTCTGATGCACGAGTGTTCTGATGGTGAATTGCTTTGTGTCTTGTTGTTGGACAGACTAGGCAGGGTATGATGGGATACGTTGCCTGTGTTTCCATTGTAGTATGCAATTGCAGTACGGGAAACCATGAGATATATAGATATCTAGGTATCTAACCGTCTTAGATGTGTTTTGGCTTCCTATGCTTGGTACATGTGGGCTTTGCTTAGCTCGGCCGCGCACATCTGCACGGAGTAGTACTCCGTATGTCATAGACAATCAGTGGCGCACAAGTGGTTCCTGCTGGTAATTTGGTGCTGGTCCCCAGGTGAGCCTTTCATGGCATTGGCGAAACAACACGGTTCGGTGAATACCGTCGAGCTTGTGTATGGCAAAGATGAGTCCTCGTGGTTCTATGTAAGCCAACATGATTGATTATTGGTGGACATAATTAGTTGACAAGTGCCTACATTGGCGGTCCATCAGCTGCATGACATGCATTCTTGAGCGGGCAGGAGTTCACTGGCTGAAGCGATCGACGCCAACATGGCTGGGTGCAGAATCCAGATTCAATTTGGGGGCGGGGACAAGGAAGGAGCAAACGGGACCAGACTGGAGCCAAAAGGTCAACACCAGTTTGACTTGACGGCTCGCGGTCCGGACTCGGATTGCGGGGAAAAGCAAGCTTGTCCAGCCAGACCAGACAATAGGGGACCAGCAAGCACAGGTCCTTCCATATAAACCATCCGCATTCAGAACCTTGGCATGAGACTAATCCTTTCAATTGCTCAACGCTCTACTCGGCTACGCAGAGATCAGCATCATTGATGGCCGTCGGGGCAAGTGTTGGTCAAAACCATTCACCTCGTGACGGGCTTGTCCTTCTGTTCCAGAATCCCATTCAGTACCACACTGGCCGCCAAGTCTAGTCTGGTCGGATTTACGACCAGTCAAGTCACTCACTCAGTCCCTCACCCAGTTAGCCAGTCAATCAGGCCACTGGGGCAACCACAGGCAGAGACGAGCCACTGGGACACTGAGATCTGGAACCTGGCAGGTTTTCTGCAATTGTTGACCATTTATTTCCGATCCTCACTGTGTGCCTGTGCGAGCCACGGACGATACAATCAGAGTTCAATCGTTTGGAATTCCTTGTTACCCAAACCACCGACACCATCCACCAACGGGCTGTCGCCGGTGATCGACTATCTGTTGGGCCGCACTAAGCCTCGTACAAACCAGTCACACTTCACAAGAAGCTTGCCTGCGTCGGCCACCTGCTCCGTCCGATTCGCTGTTCACTGCTCAGTTCAGACTCAGTCAGGCCTCTGCGGCTTTGTTTTCTGTCCCAATCGCGAACCCGAATGCTACCGCCTCGTTCTAGGCACTTTCATGGCTCGCAAGGGAAGAGCTTGCGGTGACGTTCAACAGCACAATGTCGACAACCTTGAGTGAGGAAGACATCGAGAAGCTCTTCTCCGGGGCGCCGCAGTTCTTTGCACGGAATGAAAGCCATTTTTATGGCGCTCCGCACCCTAGTATCGCATTCTTGTTCGATGAGGAGCTGGAGATTAGGGATTTGACTGATCATGTTCAAATCGAGGACAAAGCGTGGGGTGGCATGACGGCCTGGCCGCATTTGACAAGGGACACTGAACATGACGCCGCAGCCAAAAGACAAATGCGAGAGAAGAGCAAGGCCCATTTTCATGTCAAGTGTCGAGAACGACCAAACATGATGAGCATGCAAGGCCTGGAGAAAGGAACCATGGGATATCAGGCGGCTCTCGAACTTCCGGCAGGTGACTCGCTTGAGGAGGAACAGTTTGGCTTCGAAAGTCTAGGTACCAAAGCGAAAGTCATCGTCGAGGCCAGAGCTCACATGCTATCGCATACCGGAATGTTGCGCCGCATCCCTGAACCGGAACTATTGGATCGGCTCAAGCGGAATAGCGAGATCTATCGACACAACGATCTCAAGTCGAGAACTTCTGTGGAAACGTATAAGGATCTTTTTCACAATTTTATGAGACCGACAAGCACCGTTACCGACCAGGTGGATCATTATGGTCTCAACAACCAGATTCGGGCTTTGCTCAAATGCTTGGGCGTTGCCAATGTCTGGATAGATTTCTCCCGGGTAGAATGGAGAATCCGCCTGGGCCAAGTGCTCTGGGGAGAAAACGATGGTGACGAGCTGGATGACGACACGGCTATTCATGATACCGATGATGCTAAAGAGCGCGCAGAGGAGAAGTACTGGCTACTCATGCAGATTTTGCTTGCGACCGAGCTCCTCATCAGACTGGACGCCGTCACAGAAGGCATAGAATACGGAGTGACAGGAATTCGACCCATTGATGTGGTACATTTCGAACGAGCAGCCTCCCAAACGGTGAAGTGGTCTCTACTCTTAGCTAGAAGTTGGTTGGACAATATCGACATTGTGAAAGAGGATGATCCGTTACTCCAAAGACCGCCGGCTCCAAGGCGTGGCAGTAGCTGGCTAGGTGCGCTGGCTAGCAAGGTCACGAACAGGTATCACAAAAAGAGCCCTACCCTCCCTTATCACTACACCATAAAAGGACGTAACGGTGAACGTCAGGTCGAGGGCTTGACGCATTTTGCAAAGAATTTGATGTGGCCGGGGATAGACAGGTACGAGACTAAAATATCCGAAAACGCGCAGAACGCAGTGGAAGAAACTCCTGGACGGAGAATCAGCTCGCTATCCATAATTTCCAGAAATTCATCGAATTTTGGCGCCTGGGATATTACATGCAACCACGGTAAACACAAGGGTCGCGCACAGGCTCAACGGCGAAGACTGGCTGCCGCGCTTCACGAGTCTGGTTGGCTGACCAAATCATACGTGTTTGGCCTGATTATTCCTGGCGATTCCTTATGCCACTATCTCATGGCCACGCTCTTGGAGAACGATACCGAGGCCATGGCGAAGCTCGGCCCATTTGCCAATTTATCCGGCGGCTTTGTCTACTCGGGCAAGAGCTTCTGGAGCACAGGATGCATTGTTGGACGTGTTCTTGCGGCAGGCAAGGGAGCGGCGGAGTGCATGGGCTGGGTTTCAACGGATGTCCTTCCGGAAGGTGTAGAGGATGGATGGCTGACTATTGAGGTGGATGATGTTGCTGGTAAGTGGACTCTTCATGTGACCGTATCTTCTGTCTCTCTCTGACACAATACCTACCACAGAGGACGTTTCTCAGCTTGGCAAGAAAGCAAGGCTCTGGGGCAAGAAGAAAGTTGAACGGGAGTCGTCCATTCTGGGCGATGGCAAGGAAAACTTCGTACAAGCCTCAGACTTCATTATTCCGCACGAGAACAAGTACCCCGTTCCCCCTCCACCCGTGTATGTCGAGCTTTTATCCTTGGACCTCACATCGTCACCGGAGCCAGTACCGGCTACACCGCTTTCGGAGATGGTACCGACGCCAACTGTTGAGCATTGCACCAAGTGCCCAGAGTTGATCTCGTACCCGGCAGGATTGAAATTCTTTGTATCTATTGGCGGAGCAAAGGGAGAGGAGTATCAGTATCCGCTGACGTACGATGTCAACTTTGTCACAGCCCATCCATGTGCTCCATCGCAGAGAGTGAGGGTTGTGAAATCACCTGTCTCCAGCCCGACAGCATCGCAGATAGACGGGTTTGGAAATGGGTTTGGCAACAATCCTCGAGCCTCTTTCAGAACAGGTACGTTGCCCTTCACTGTCCGCCGCAGATGGCGGAATATTCATCTGACTGGTTGTAGGGCATCCGCTGCATAAATTCTACGAGTTCACCGTGATACACATTTCCGAACTGATCAAAAAGCCACGCACAACACTGTCGGAGTTTCTCCTCGACTCTACCTTTGGCAAAGTAGGGTCGAACCGAGTGCTGGTCATTGATTGCATTACCGGGTTTGCAGAACAGCCACAATCGCCCGCCTTTGAGCAAATCATGACGCCGTCATCATCACCGATCCTTGATCGAAAAGGTAGTTTCTCTGCAGCTGCAAGAATGCATTTGGAGTCGCAGAAGCGACAGTTTGGCTCCGATATGGAGATGATGGTGAGGGCGATTTGTTCGCAGAGAGGATGGAACGCCATTATTAGCAGGAGGAAGAGGAGTTGTTTGGCTTGTGCAATTCGGGAAGCTGGCGCATTGGCATGGAAAGTTATTATTCGAGTACCATAGGGGCAAAAAAAGACTGAGGTTTCTATCAGGAGTGGTATGGAGGAGCCAAGGTTACGATTTGGTGTACGAGAGCATTGCATTTACAAGCGCTGAGCAAGGATTTGACGGAATCATGGGATACTGGCACGGCCATGTCACGGCCACGGGTGTATTTTTTATATGTTATTCGAGACAATTCAACTCTGTAATTTGTACGTTTTTGGAGTCGTCCTTGTACATTTTGAGTGAGAGTCGTCAGCAGTTCCATTGCAGTTTTGTCCACTGTGCTCCACATCTCCATCTGTCGTGGACCCACATGCACCCAATATTGCCTTGGACGGTTTTGCGACTATTTACCCCAGACGGATTATCGAGACCCTCAACACCATCCCTCTCCGCAGCAACATCCAAATACCCAGCAATCAATCATGGTGTCAAACAAGGACATGCGCCGGCCGGACCTGAGTACGTTTCCCCTCGCCAACACGCGCTATTCGCTGCCCATCAACGCAGCAATTGAACCTCAGAGTCCGTCTAGAGAGCTTGCTAACGTGGCGAACTGCGCAACAGTTGTCCCCTATCAGGAACCCGCCGCATCGAGCGACAAGGCCGACTTCTCGTCAACGATCTCCTCGACGCTTCCTATGGCTGCTATGTTTACGCGGAACAGATACATCGGATGGTATGTGGCGACCTCCACCTGGGCTTAGAAGCAAGCAGCCCCTTTCTACTACGGGCTGCGGCAATCTCTGCTTTGTCCATAGCACTGCTACGAATGCTGCCCATCGAAGGAATTGTGCTGACAATAACAGGGCGGCTGTTGTGTTCACCATCCAGAATTGGTTGGGTGAGAGCGAGGAAGCGACCAAGAACTCTAGCACTCCTGGCGTTTTCTCCGTCCTCATGTCTGGTATGCAGACATCAAAGTACTTTGGAGGGTATGGTATGCTAACGTGTTGTAGTCATGGCATTGGGCGTCACGTATATGCCTCTTTTCTTGCCTCCGAATCGTAACGCTGCTGGTGGTTCGGGCACCGAGGCCCCTGCTCCGGTGCCGTCTTCATAGTGTCGAACCGAGATGGGAGTTGCTTTTGGGGTGGGAGATTGGTCATGGATGGCGGTTAATGAGATGAGATGGATGGGAGGTTTAAATTGATGGGTTGTACGATCAGGGGCGGTTGCATCAATTGAGGTTAATTGAATAATAGGAGCTACTCGGTATCTTCGTGCATGAATCTGCTGAGGAGCAAGTGATAGGATGATATGCTTGTATGTGCAGTTGATGTGCCATTGTTAGTTGAGATGATCCAAACATGAAATCCAAACGCCAACAACCCTCACAAATTAAATTAATAATAATTCTCCTACCGAAACGCATCAAATCTTTAGCCACGAATAATACTATTCAGACCATGCGCTCAAGCATGATCAAGTCCCACCACGCCGCAACATCTCGTTTCAATCCTGAAACTTCACCAGCCCCTGCGACAAGGCCTGTTACAGAAACCCACCTCGTCCCCTTTCTCGCTCTTCCACCATTTTTCTCTTCTATTTTTCAATTTTGACTCAGAAAAAAAAAGGCATCTTTGTTTATTGACATTGTCTAATTTATCGCTTACCGCCCGTCGTGAATTACCAGAAACGTCGCTACAATGAAGACCACACTCGCCCTGATTCTTTGCACGGCTGCATCTTTTGTGACGGCCGGCATTGTCATCACGCCTATAAAAGACAACCAGATTGTTGCCAAGACCTCGGGGGATTGTTTCTTTGGTGTTGTTACGCCTCAGGGATGCGGGTATGTATTTGCATTCTATCTGTGCTGCTGCTAGATGCATACTGACGATGTTGTAGTCCGAAACGAAACTAGACCGGTTGCCTTGATGGATTGGGAGCTTAGGAAGAGAGGGAAGAATTAATTGTGTTGTGGGCGAGGCGAGGCGTGTTATTTTGCATATAGCGTTGAGCGCTTTGATACCACTTAGACATGGAACGGCATTTGGCATGGGATCAACTCATGTTTAGCAATCGATTAAATTACTATTGGTATATCTGTCTCGTTGATATCGTGAATCTTGCGAAGTACCACGTCATCCAAGTTCAAAGTTATCTCGTTTTAATTGCGCCTCGGCATCATGGCGATCATCTCGCGTCTGTAGTTTTCTCGCCACAATATCCGTGAGAAGGGGTCTAAAATCAGGAAAGAAGCACGCCGACAACCACAATATAACTGAAAATGGTATAGAAACGTAAAATATAACTCTCAAAGACTCTTCCACAGCCCGGACAAACGCAGGAACCGCAGCCGCCATGACATTCGCATCCGCACCAGGCACAGCCGTCGGTGATCCAGTCATATTCAACAACAGCTCGTCCGCAGAGTTCGGCGGCAAACCGGCGTTAACTGCAGCAGGAACCACATATTTCGGTAGATTGCGTGCGAGTGATGTTTTCCAGACGTTGTAGTATATGATCTGCGCGATAGAGCCGCCAAAGGCTTTGATCGAACCCAATACACCGATGGCCAGACCAATATCCTGTGCCTCCCAGAAGAGACTGGTGCCGATGATGGCGACATTTTCGACGTATCCGACTGTAGCGCATCCGATGAGCCCAAATGCAATTGTGCTGGCCCAGTGTTGTGCGGAAAGCGAGGAGAGGGCGCTGACGAAGATCAAGGTCAGTGCAGAGAAGACAATGACTTGTAGCTTGACGTTTGGGAGGTATGTTATGGCGAAGCAGGAGGCGAGTAAGCCTAGGATATTGCCTCCTCCAACTGTGCAGCTCTGCCAACCGATCTCGATGGTGTTCTTTGTGTAGAGATATCGAATTATGGCTGGCCATAGGATCGTTACGGCGCTGAAGACCATGGTGCTGAATGTGCTGGAGACGATTAATGCGACGAAAGGGATGCTTTTGAACATTTTGGGTGGCATAATTTGAGGGACTCGACAGAATGCCGTTTCTATGTCACCCTTGTTAGTCTTTCTCTTGACAGATTTAGAGTAAACTGACCATATATGACGAATGCTATGAAGACGACGATGCCTAGAATGAGCGGGCATAAGACGGCTGCGCTGCTCCAAGGATATGTGACACCACCAAACGAAATACCAACCAAGAATAAACTCGATCCCATAACAAACAGACAAATACCAACCCAGTCAACTTCTTTAAGCTGCTGCGCCCTACTCTTCCCAACGTGCAGCTGCTTAAACGAAGGCGGGTAATAGAAGAAATAGTACAGCACCAAGGCAATGCCATTCAACATGATACCCAGGTAATATATCCATCGCCAACCTTGCACAGACCCATCACTTAACGATCGTGCGACTACAGGTCCAAACACAGCAAATGGTATCGAAACAGCATAGATGAGCGCTAGAACGGGACCTCTCTGCCTGTTAGCCACGAGTTCTCCTAGTGTAGCGTTTGTGGCGAATTGTCCAGCGGCAGCTACCCCGACAAAAGCACTGCCAGCTACAATAGTCGACGTGTTCTTGGCTGTGCTTGCGAGAATACAGCCGAATATCCCGGCAGCCGTGGTCGCCATGACGAACCATCTTCGGCCGAAGATGTCGGAGAGGCGGCCGAAGAGGAGGATACCTACGCCTGTGCCTATCATCCATATGACTGGTACCCAGAGTATGTCACTTTCTGAGTTGAGGTCCGTGGCAATAATGTCTCTGGAGTTGAGTTAGAATTGGCCATGAGGGTAAGTTATGAGACTTACAGTGTATTCGTGGGGACGAGCCAGCACATGTATGCGCAGACAGTGGACAAGCACTGCGCCTATTCAAATTGGAATGCATTAGTATGAGGCTTCTTTCGGGTTTGCTGTGACTTACCACCAGGACTGCTATAAACTGTGGTTTTCGAAAGTACTTGTCTGGCAATTTTCGTTTGTTGCCGCCCAGTGCCTTTCTGTCGATGTAGTCCACTGAGCCGTCTACGTGTACGGCTTTGAAAGCAGAGCCTTCTGTGACTAGGGAGGAAGTGAAGAATTCATTGGAATGGGTATTTTGAGGTTTCTGTATGCTGACGGTCATTGCCAATTGAGGCGGAGGAGATACCAGTGTCATTGCTGATGTTTGACCATGTCGAATGGGAGATGAAGGAATTGGGGGATAAAAGGTGCAATTGCTATTACAGAGAGGGGGAATATGTCTTTTTCATAAAACCGACTTCAAAAGTTTTGTATGAAAGTAGAAAGCCAGTGGTCTTGTCTTCGTGGTGCAATCGCAACAAGCAGGATTTATCCAGCTGGATTTTTAGCCCCCGGTTACATTTCCCGAAATAGCGCCAGACGGGTCAGCATCTTGCCCGCCTGGGTCCAACGTTGCTTACTGGCTGGTTTGAGCCCTACGAGGTAAGACGCCAGGAGGAAAAGAGAAGGGTTCTGCCGATCGCCAGGCTGACGTTGGAGATGGTTGGCTTAGTTGCTGGGAATGTGCCGACGCCACCTCAGTTTGTCTCGCCATTGGCCAACGCACAAGAGGAAGCAGTTTGGTGCGATCTACAGTGTTTCTGGTGCGAGACGCTATTGGCCTTCTTCAACATTGTGAGGATAGTGGGCGGATTCAAATGAGGTCTCGGGCGGAACGTGGTGGACGTTTGTCTTGACTGGTAAGTTGGGTACCCAAAGATCGTCAATACAAAGATTACTTTAATCTTAATGCCCGCCAGTAAGATGTGAAAAGCATTGTGATTACAAAAGTCATGGACTGACGGACTGGCTGCATTGTTGGATATAAGCGTACGGATTAACCACGTCAGTCGTCAGAACTATCCCTTGTAAGATGCCACGTTATGTCCATGACTTTACTTTTCGGAATTTTGCAAACAATTACAAAAAGTTGACTTGGCACTAGACATGGTGAGCGACTGCTTGAGCTCGTACCCAGTCCATTTCACAACAAGCAAGGCCAAGATTCAGACTGCTGCATCTCGCGGGTTCCGTTTGCTTTGCCACACAAAAGACGTTGATTTAAGATGTACTGCTATAGAAGTGAAGAATGCCATATCTTGGCACGATACTACGCCATGCAGGATCGGCATCTTGTACAGAATACGCTTACTGAAGTTGAGCCACTCCTGAAGGCACACCACCATGCGACTCACAAATGGTCCAACTGGCAGTCATGAACCAATGGCGCCCAATTCCCTATAAGTCTCCAAATTCTGAAGACGAGCCTCAAACTTGGCCCTGATCAACTTGAGAGAGACATCTCCCAGAGCCAAATGCAGCGGAATCTTCTCTCCCCGAGAGGCAACCTTAAACAGCGCCTCAGCAATAGCAACAGGCTCGATACCAGCACCACCCTTGAGGGCTTGCGAAACAATGGCCTCCAACTTTCTAGCTGGCATGTCGTCGCCAGTATAGGCAGGGTGAGGATCCATGTACTTTTTGCTGCTGCCTTCGAAGTTGGTCTTGACACCGCTGGGCTCGACGATGCAGAAGTTGACTGGACATTGCTATTAGTGAGCCGACTACTCAAAGTTTTGCAATCACTCAAACTCACTGTTCCAGTCGGGGTGCATCTCTTTTGCAACGGACTCTGTCCAACCTTCAACGGCAAATTTACCAGCATGGTAGTACGCGTGTCCAGGAAAGGCGCAAACCCCAGCCAAGGAAGAGACGTTGAAGATCAATCCACCACGATGGTTCTTTTCCTGGCGCATCACTTCGACTGCTTTCATGGAAACGCGGGCTGTGCCGAAGAAGAGTGTCTCAATTTCCTGGTGAGTCTGCTCTTCTGTTGCGGCCTCGGTGTCTCCGGAGAGGGAGTATCCCGCGTTGTTGACAACGACATCAATGTGGTAAGAGTCTCCAAAATGTGCAGCTGCCGCATTGAAGGCGCCATTGACGGATGAAGGAGAAGTGACGTCCAGAGGCAGCTTCAAAATATCATGGCTTTCTGGGAGGTACGACAGAGTGGACGGGTCTCGTGCGGTGGCAATGAGGCGCTGGTTCGGTTTCGAGGCGATGTACTTGGCGATTTCTCGACCAATTCCACTGGAACACCCGGTGACTGTGCGAGAGATGTTAGAATAGGGGAATTGAGTTGGGTATGATGAATTAGGTGTAGTTGATGCTGGTAGACTTACTTAACCACACGGGGTTTTCGGGCAGACGGTACGGATTGGGGTTTGCAGGATTCATGTTTCGGATTGAAGTTGATATTGGAAATTGGCTGTTATTCTTAAACATGAGTTGATAATCTGTATAATTATTTGAATAAACGGCCGAGCAAGCCTATTTATCTACAACCGGAGATTCTTCTGCAACCGCCTCTGTTCGGCCACTTGGTCGTCTTTGACATCATTTCCTGAACAGGCAGTTTTCACCGCCACACCATATCTATTTCCATCCCTACAAAAAAAAAAAAAATAAAAAAAAATAGCAAGATTCACAACGTCTCACAAGTTTTCGATTTTGGTTCAGCCATAAGCTTCGCCAAGTGACTCATGCCGTGTCATCGGATTTATGTGGAGACAAGAGACGAGTAGACCGGGGCTGTCCGCCAGTCCGCCCATCCGAAAAGGGTAATTTACTCAGACCGTGATAAGTCTCATCAATCATTCGTGTGCCAGTGACATTTTGCGTAAATTAATAGGATGCCGTGCATCCGATACGGAGATAACGGGGAGGATAGAGCCCGTCATCTAATCGCTATTTGCGAGTGGCCAACATGTCCCATTGCTTTGCTTGTTTACCGAAGAGAAGTAAAATATGCATCCTGATGATGTTTTGTTAGTTGAGTATCCTCTCCGGAAAGCAAAGGCATGTTGGTATCGATGATTAATATTGCCTACACTTTCGTTTTATATTTCTCGCCAGAGCAACCAGACTGTGGATAACTGGCCAATAATGGAAAATGTTTTGGTTCTTTGAGGATCAGCTTGCGCCAGAGGTCACAACACATTATATACTTGCCATAAATTCGTTGACGAGCTGGTTAAATATGCCTCCAAGAACGGAAATGGGGCTCTGAAATTGTTCCATTGCAAGAGACTGGTGATAAAGGGTTCAACGTCGAGTTAAATCGGAGTCGAAGTAGTGGTTACAGTAGCTGACTGCCAAAAAAAAAAAAAAGAAAGAAAGAAAGCAAAAAAGGATTCAATCGTTCTACTACTTCCATGTTAACCTTTCCCTATGGCCAGTTGGTACTCTCCTTTATCCCCCGAAGCACAGCAAAGGACCGTCACAGAATACGCAAATGGCCCAATGTCAACCAGGCTTGGTGGATCTGCAGCAAAATTCTCCGAGTTACCGTACCACTTCCTTTGCCATCCTTTGCCCTATCGTGTCACTGACCGATATTACTTGTGGCTTGGCAAGTTTTGTATTCTCGTCGTGGAACAAAACCCACCAAGCAGCAATCGGGACACACCGGCCGCGTGAAGACCGGCCCGCGGTTGTGGCAATCTAGATGTGATTGATTAGATTGGGGAAAAGTTCGTCAGGGCATGTTCCCGCTGTGGCTTTTACTTCCATCAAGTAACTGAAGACTTACGGAATGTGGGCGGCGCCACAGCCCTCAACCCTCTCCAGTCCGGTTGGCAACAGCGAATCTGCGAAACAAGGATAATCACCTTGAAGACTTTATACCTTTAATGGGAAAGAGAGTCGAGGCAGTCAGAAAGCAGGCTATGAATACCAAGGTTGTTTGAAAATTCAAAACATCTTGCTCCCGCAACACCAGGTGCAACACCACAACTGGCAACCCACTTCAACAACAAACTCTGCAGTTTCTTCTTTAACAAAGTCTTGGCATTACTGACTTAACTGGAAACTCCCTCATAATCACACCACACAACCCACCCAAAGCCAGACTATCTTGTCCCATCCCTACCGGGAATTACTCGGTATCAAGCCCATTCTCACTTGATCCAATAGCCATCAACTCTGACCCAAAGCCCACGCAGCTCTAGCCTCAATGTCCTCGACCAACACAAACTTACAAGGATGTGTATCCCTGAAAAGACACTTCCTAGTCGGAATCCGTCGGACATGTGGCCTTGTGACCCTCATTTTTATTGACCTAGCTCTCAGAAACCCGACTGCACAGGTGGGACTAGTGAATTATCTGATGGTTGCTAGCCACGTTATTTGATAACCTGGTTTGATGTGGATGGGAGTTACTCCACAAACGGGGACAACGGCCCATCTAATCAATCAGTTCAACCAGGAACTCCGATACCCGGCTGACATTTAAAATTTTCCGAGTCTTGAAAAGCAGCAGTCTCGCACTTTTGTCATCGTCTTCTCCTTGTCTGAGTTACTGTTACGGAACTGAGGTTTGATCCAGTCTCAACAATGGCAGAAACGGTGGAAAAGTCAGCAACTCCTCAAGTTGAGGAGCAACATTCGTATCCCGATGAGAAGCCCGTCGCAGAAGTCCCCGATGAAACTGCGCAGAATGGTGTAAAAATCGCAGAAGCCATGACCTTGTCATGGAACAAGTCTTCACTTATTGCCGTTTTCATCTGGTGAGTTTGACACACACACATCTTTGACAGAACTGTGCTAATGTTGCGTTTAAGCATGTGGCTCGTCTACTTCTGCAATGCCCTCAGATCATCTTTTGCCGCAAACCTGACTCCCTATGTCACCAGCGGCTTCGAGAGCCACTCGCTCATGCCCGTGATCGACATCCTGGCGAGCATCGTCTCCGCGTCCGTTTACATGCCTCTCGCCAAGATCCTCAACATGTGGGACCGCACGATTGGCTTTTCCGCCATGATCATGATTGCCACGATTGGAATGATTCTCAACGCATCGTGTAATTCTTTTGGGGTGTACGCCGCGGGAAATGTATGACTTAGCACTCACTTACAAGGATTCAACTTCACTGCTAACTATACTTTAGGTCTTCGTTGCGGTCGGTTTCGCTGGCACCATCTTCTGCGTCGACGTCGTGACCTCTGATATCTCGTCCATGAAGAGCAGAGGTCTCGCTTTTGCCTTCACCTCCTCCCCGTTCTTGATCACTGCTGCTGGTGGACCCAAGGCCGCGGAGACAATTTACGCTGATAACTGGCGATGGGGGTTTGGCGCCTGGGCTATTGTGCTGCCGGTCGTTGCTATACCAATGGTTGTGATCATGCAGATGGGTAAACGGAAGGCCAAGGCAAACGGATACTTGGCCGACAAGTCGGACAATACTACTCCGAAACGAGGAATCCAATACTACATCACTGAGCTTGACGGTAAGTAAATTCTCCCCCGGTTACTTTCCACCTGCTCCTAACCTTGGATATAGTCATTGGCGTCTTTTTGCTCTGCGCCGGCTTCGTGCTTTTCCTCCTCCCATTCACAATTGCAAGCTCATCCGAAGACGAATGGAAGTCCGCTCACATCATCGCCATGCTCGTCATCGGCTTCGTCCTGCTCATCTGCTTCGCCATCTGGGAAAAGTTTGGTGCTTCAGTGCCATTCCTGCCCTGGCATCTCCTCAAGAACCGCAACGTGCTCGGGGCATGTCTCCTCAGCACTACCTATCAGATTGCCTACTACTGCTGGGCCAGCTACTTCACCTCGTACCTGCAAGTCGTCTACGGTGTATCCATGTCAACTGCCGGTTACATCGCCAGCATCTTCGACATCGTCAACGGCGTCAACTTGTTCATTGTCGGCATTCTTATCCGAAAGACCGGTCGCTTCAAGTGGATTCTCCTAATTGGCGTGCCGCTGTTCATCCTCGGTGTCGGCCTGATGATCTACTTCCGCCAACCGAACTGGTCTGTTGGATATACCGTCATGTGCCAGGTCTTCATGGCTATTGCCGGTGGTGTCATCATCATCGGAGAGCAAGTCTCTGTCATGTCTGTCTGCGCTCACAATGACATTGCTGCCGTGCTGGCCATGCTGAATCTGTTTGGAAACATTGGCGGCTCCATTGGAAACAGTATATCTGGAGCGATCTGGACAAACACGCTGCCCCAAAAGCTGGCTGAGCTGCTGCCGGCTTCTGCTCAGGATTCACTTCAGGATATATATGACAGCTTGGAAACACAACTTTCGTACCCGCGGGGATCAGAGGAGAGAACAGCCATCATTGGCGCGTATGCATCTACACAGCGACTCATGCTTATTGCTGGAACTAGCGTCATGGTTTTGGCACTTGTGTGTGTGGCGCTTATTAGGGACGTTAACGTGAGGAAGGTCCAGCAAACTAAGGGTATGGTGTTCTAGGCTTGGAATATGATGTGTGGCTCGTTGCGTGTAACTTTGAGTCACAATAGATGCTGCCAAATATAGAGCGACGCAGAGACTCTGAGGCTTTACTCTAGCAATCAGTCCTCCGACTATCTATAGCATCTTGCCCTTGTGCCCTTGAAAGTGTAAGAGGTCGACTCTATAATTGTCATCTCGAATGCCCTGACTCCCACAACGTATATGCCAACCAGGTCGCAATGGGGCAAACCCTTTGTTCAGGATTTCCTATAAAGGCATCAAATTATTACACCAAATACCCTTTCAGCTACGTTTTAACATGTATAGTATACTTTTGAAGGATCCATCTATAAATCTGCTAGTTATTAGCCTGTGGGCAGCTTATAGTCGCTACGATTAACGTAAGCAGTCTAAAACTATGCTAATCCCATGTATTTTTCTTCATATTGCGAATCTTGGACATAAGTTACCACGGATTAAACTTGAATACACTTCAAAGTATCCCAATCCCTGGCTAGCTACCTCCACATATACTCGGTAATATCCAGCCAAAGCCGCCGAGATACACCCATAACAGTGGCTATTCAGATCCGCCAACATGCTTTGACTGTTTCCGACAGCCAGCTAGTTACAGTCTGTGGCAAAACGTATTTGCCCACATCCAAATATACGATAGTACCTCTTAACATGCTTTAATATAAGATGTAATATATAATCCGCCTTATCTATTTAAATACTTTTTACACCTAACTATAGATAAAAAGTTTTATATACCGCGCTGTGTGCCAAGGTATATCGAGGTGTGTTTGTGTTACTTGAATGTTGGCAAATACTTTTACCGCAGACCGTACCTAGCATAAGAGTAGCATATGACTCGCATTTGCTAAGCCAAAAGACTCCAACAGAGTCGCCGGACCGTCGTAATGTACAGATTTATGTGGCAGAGAAGCTCATGCGCCTATTCCGCAATTCATTTATCCATCCTCAGCTGCACCAAGCGGCCCAGTTGGGTTGATCCATCAACTCGTACAATTTGGCCTTCCATATCTTCAACCATTGTATTGAGGTAGCGTCCTGCCTCGGAAAAATGAAGAATGTGCGCAATGGCACAATGAATAGCAAGGAGGCGAGGCGAAGGTGACTCAATGACCCGCGCTTCCGTAACAAAAAGCGTGCGAGTGACTGGAACAACGCTATTCAGCAAAAAAGGAGGAAGAAAAGAGTTGATTTGGTACGTATTTGGGTCAGCGCCGGCGTGTTTAAAGTATATTTCATAGTCGCCAAATAGTAGGTGTAGACTATGCGTAAGTGTTAAAGCGTTGCGTGGTCTATCAACCTCTGGGCCATGGATTAGATGAGCAATGCCGTCATCCAGCATGTTGAGAATCTCTAATGCCGCTTTTCGGGGCTTTTCGGAATCATGCTGCGAGAATGAGTGGTGTGAAACAGTCTTGGCCAAAGAATGAGGCAGAATATGGGCAACTTCTAGGACTTCAAATGATTCACCCGCGAGTGCTTGCCCGTCGTCATCTGCAAAGTCGTCCCCAAATTTCTTTGAGCGCTCGATGGCTTAATGTGTGTCAAATGCACGCGATATAACGCAGCGATGACGGTCACGTTGGAGGCATTGACCACGAAGGTCCTTCAGTCGGGATGTTGTGTCAACAAAAGTCTGACCTTCACAGTGGAAGGTCTGAGTTCCAGAATCAGAGTGATATGCCGGGGAGTGTTGCGGTGTCCTTTTTGTTGTCGCCTTCACTGAAATGTATCAATGGTTGCGGCAAGCCGGCACAAAAGAGACCACAAAACTCACAGGGCAGAAAGAAGTTATCAATCAAGTAATCAGCAAATTCCACCAGCTTCTTCCATGTAGATTTCTCTGTCTCTTTGATGGATAAATCAATGTCATTATCTGTGGGCAAGTGGATAGCTTTGCAAAATGCCCGGAGAAGATTGTTCCGTGACTTTTGTGATGCCGCATATTCGTAAGTCAGGCGGAGTGGTTTACAGTGATTGTACGGGCCATTGGATGTAAATTGATGATGCTCGTAGTGTTGGATGATTTGGTAGAATCTTTGTGCCAGAGAACAGTCGTCATCGCCCGGAGATTGAGGTGCAGATGCCATCGAAGTATGGAGAAACGAGGAGCGATGCTTGACATGGGCTCGAAGGAATCAACAATGTTGTGATGTTGTGATTATAAGCCCGAGGAAGGTTCGACCTGACTGCCTGCCTCCAGACCAGACCCCACTCACCTTACACCTTGCACCAGACAGCACTAGCACTTAACATATGCCTAACATGTTGACAGTCTAAATTAGAGTGCCTAGCGTATAGTGGGGGGGTAAAAGTATTCAAACATGGGCAGTATATCGCCTATTGTGTTGTATGTGGAGGTATATCGAGATGTATTGGGATATGTTGGGATATATTGGGATATATTAGTGTCTATCTGGATATAGGCAAATACTTTTTACCACAAACTGTCCTAATATCGCCTACATGTCTAGGTAATTATGTGATCTTGCTGCCACCAACTGACGATACCTGGACCCGATATTGCTGGAACCCCTTTCAATTCGTTTTCATCATTCTTCATAACCGTACCCATTAAGCCTGCTTCCTATGCAGATCAGCAGTTATCTCATCAATATGCGCAAGGCGCTCAGCCCTCGACTCCGGTTTCCCAGGCGCATCAGGCCGTCCATCCCACGGCCGTGGTCCCGTATGCGGCCGATAATTAACACCAAGTGCTTCCAGTCTCCCAAAGTGCTGGTCCTCAAGCCTCTTGCAGAACCCATCAAAGCCATCGCTGCCACCGCCACTTCCCCAAACTACCTCAGCAAAGGCGCACAGTCTAGGAAACACCATGTACTCTACACGGCGTGCGCTCTCCATGTGTTCCGTCCACACGTTGACCTGGGCGCCGACAACGTGAGCCGCCTCTTCGGGCTTCAGCGTCTCCGGCACAGGGTGGAAGGTGTAGATGTCCTTTAGTGTCAGCAGCGTTCCCACGGGGGTTGGCTCCCCTGGCTCATCTGACTGGCGGTAGTCGAGGTAGGCATTCACGTCTGGGCAGGTCACGACGTCGAAACCACGTTGAGCGGCTATGGCTGTCGGTCCGGGTCCTCTCCACGCGGCAATCTGTACGGAATCAACGGGACCAGTGTAACCGGCCATGATTTCGTCCCATGCGTAGGCGTGTCTGCCACGGTTGGCGAGGTGGACTGCCATTTGTTCCATGAACCATCCTTGGAGGGCTGACTCGGTAGCCAAGCCCAGCTGCTTCATGCGAGACTGTGCTGCGGGACTGTTCTTCCATTCGTCGTACGGGACTTCATCGCCACCAATGCCAATCGTCTTGGATGGGAAGATGTCGCACACAAAGTCTAGTACCGAGCGGCAAAAGTCTAGCGTCGAGTCTGACACGTTGAGCACTTGCTTCGAGATGCCCCAGGAATCACGCACCAGGACATGCTGATCTCGGCCCTCGACATCCGTATTTCCCAACTCTGGGTAGGATGCGATGGCAGCCTGCATATGTCCCGGCATATTCACCTCGGGAATAACAGTGATGTGCCTCTCTGCTGCGAATGCAACTATTTCACGTAGATCATTCGCCGAGTAGAAACCCCCATGCGGCCTTGCATCATAAATCTGGTGCTGTCTTGAGCCTTGCATGGATCTCGCACGATAGGCTCCCACCGTCGTGAGTCGTGGCCAAGCAGGGATATCAATCCGCCAGCCCTGGTCATCCGTAAGATGGAAATGCAGAATGTTGAGCTTGTGGAAAGTCAACAACTCAATGAATCGCAGCACATCCGGAACGGGCATAAAATGTCGTGCCACATCCAGCATACATCCTCTCCAGCGCAGACCTGACGACGGTGCATCTGAGATACGCTGGGCCTGCAGCTTCCACGGTCCCTTGGTAGAAGCACCAGCTTTCCGTAGCGCAGACGCCGGGAGGAGTTGCCGAAGGGTCTGTTTGCCGTAGAAGATGCCAACCTCTGATCCGCCCTTGATATGGACTCCCGAGGCTGTCGAGACATCTAGTGTGTAACCTTCGGATGGCAGCGAGGGGTCAACCTCAGCCACGACGTGTTCCAGACTGGGAAGCTCGACATGGCCATCGTGAAGGGTCACCGAATGTGGTTGCGGGATGAGTGACATGGTTGATGGTGGCGTATGCTGCAGCTAGAGAAGATGGCGCGAAGCTGGTCAAATGCGAACGATCTGATGGAACTGAAACTATGCAAAAATATATCCGGGAGCCTCATGCATGTTGATGCCCATCCATGTTTGTGGTCGGTAAATTCGGCACCCCCGCCAATCGCCTCCACGCATCTCGCCATCTTCAAATTACTACGTGACATCGACAACTCCCCCACCCCCCACAGAAGAAGCATTCAATTTACCCCAACCTCCACAGAATTGAATTAAATTGCTCCATCGCCACCTAGATAAGGAAAATTGCGGAGATATCGAAGTTATATCTGTTGGTCGATGCCTCTAAGCGAACCGAAAGCAATACACTACCGGGACGCCACACGGGACGCCATGCCGGACTTCCTCCCCACGTAATTCGATGGTTCGACACTCGGCTCTATTTGGCAGGTCTTCTGAGCCGTTGCACACCATGAATTCCATCAATGAGAGAGGTTCGAGACTCCGAATTGCATCGTCCATCTACGATGTCACCCAAGGCCGGACCAGGGCATGGATACGGCAGTTGATGGTGTCAAAGTTCGATATATAACCATGGCATTCGAAACACAATCGCGAGAAGCGACTACCTACCCTCGCGGATTTCATCACTCGAATCTAGCCTACACTTGACGCATTCTCACCATACTGCATCATCACCGCAGCCATGTCAGCCCTGGCCTCTGAAAAGGCCGGCGTCGACCAAATAGAAATCCCACTCGACAATGGCTCCGACGACACCAAAGTGAAGCAGGTCAAAGGAGTCCAAGGATCAGAGCGATGGGCAAATGCCAGTCTCGAAGCGCCGCCAAAGTTCATCTCAAAGAACATCCTGTTCGTCTACGTCATGTGCATTGCCCCCTTCCTATGCGGAACCATGTCCGGCTACGACAGCTCCATCATGAGCAGTTTTCTGGTCGAGGATTCGTTCCAGAAGCTCTTTGGCGCGGGCGTCAACGGATTCCAGGCTGGCTACATCACGGCCATATACCAGATTGCCGGTGTCGTTGCCATTCCCTTCATCGGCCCGTCAATGGACATGTACGGTCGTCGTCTGGCCATGTTTGTCGGCTCTTTTCTTTCTGTCGTCGGGGCCGTCATCCAAGGAACCTCAGCCCAGACCGGATCTCTAGGCCAGTTTCTCGCTGGCCGTGCTCTCCTTGGCTTCGGAGCAGTCATCGCCCAGGCAGCCGCCACGACATACTGCGTCGAGATTGCGCATCCCGCTCATAGAGGCCTTCTGGCTGGTGGCCAGTACAGTATGCTCAACTTTGGCGGACTTCTTGCCGCCGGTGTGACGCTCGGCACCGTGAACCTGGAAGGCAATGCCACTTGGACGATTCCCACATGGACCCAAGCTGTCTGCCCGGGAATTGCCTTCCTGATGGTCTATTTCCTGCCCGAGTCGCCTCGATGGCTGTATACGCACAACAAGAAGAAGGACGCCCTGGAATTTATTACCAAGTACCACGGCGAAGGCGACATTGAAAACCCGTGGGTGAAGCTGCAGCTGGTCGAATTCGAAGAGCAGCTCGAGCTAGACGCCGCCGACAAGCGATGGTACGACTACCGCGTCTTGTTCGCCACCCGTGCCCGTCGTTACCGTCTCGCCAACAGCATGATGATGGGCGTATGGGGTGCCTTGTCCAGCGGCGGAATCTCCTACTTTGTCGGTGCCTTCTTCAACAGCGCCGGCATCACCGACCCAACCACCGTCCTGACCTACAACGTCTGGCAGAACTTCATGAGCACAATGGCCAGCTTCATCGGCTCCCCGCTCTCCGACCGTCTCGGCCGCAGAGCACTACTACTACCAACTCTTCTCGGCATGGGCATCTCCTGGGCAGCAATGGCAGCCGGCACTGCCATGGTCGAGCAGGACGCCTCCAACTCCGCGGCCGCCAAGGCCGGCATAGCCTTCTACTTCATCTTCTCATTCATCTACTGCATTGGCATCACGCCCCTGCAGGGTGTTTATGCCGTCGAGGTGTTTGCTTACGAGCAGCGTGCCAAGGGCGTCGCCTTTCAGAACTTGGGCGTCAATGCCGTCGGCCTGATTAACCAGTTTGCAACACCTGTGGCCCTGGAGCGAATTGGGTACAAGACCTACATCATCTTTTGTGTGTGGAATTTCGTCGAGTTTGCTATATCGTACTTTTGGAGTGTCGAGACCAAGGGCTACACTCTCGAAGAGCTGGATGACATTTTTGAAAGCCCGAACCCCAGGAAGGCTTCGACGAAGAAGCGAGCGATTGTGGCTGGTGGCATCAATCAGGTCCTTGCGACGGAGAAGGAGGTATAGACAGCGTGGCGTCAATTTACATCAGATGAAAGAATCTAAAATCGGTAACCATAGCATCACAAGGCGTGTGTAGTTGTTCATCTACGACCACTGATCAGCCCATGGAAGGGGCTAGTAGGGGCCATGCCAAACATAGCACCGGCCTGGTGGCGCTGTTCAGGGCTTAGATCACCCATGGTAATCCGATGTCAGGGTCCGTACAGCATCGTGAGTTTGCCAGTTGTTGCGACGAGTCGGTTTCTCCACGCCCATCAGCAGCATTTCGGACGCCCACACACACACACCCAACCAAAGCATGATATAAGCCACAGGACGAGAGTGCCTACATAGATGGCCAGTTTCACACTTTCATAATTTAAATATACCTCCATCGACACAGGCAGTGTTTTCGACAAATTACAAAAGAAACCAAGCGACGAATTGCAGGCGACACATCAAACCTGCATAAGAATGCGACGCGTAGTTGACAATACCGCAAGTCTCCGCCCGCAGACACAACGGCTATGCTTCTCCCGTGAATTTCATACATTAAGCTTATTTCGGTCTCTCAATTGTGCCTGCACCGACCCCATCCTACGTAAGTGACCTATCATCTCAACAATTACTCCGTCCTCCGTAACAAACCGCTCATCCGGAGAAGTGGATTCCGGTTCCTGAACTCTGAAACAGGGCTGTCTTATTACTCCTTTGCCGTCTCAGACCGGGTAGGTGAGACGTCCACTCCGGCCTCACCTCGTTACATCAAGGATGGGAAGCATCCGTAATTTTGATACCCAGTCAAAGGGCATTAGAGCTATGCCACACTCGTTTCTTGTGATCATGTGGGCAGACGAACCGTCCACAGGACACAGTTAGTGCAGCGGACGAGTCACATCACCTTCACCCTGAGAAATTATAGAGAAATTTTGGAAAAATTAAGACAAATGCGTAAAAAAAGGAAATATACCTCGTCGTAACAAACCTTCGCGCAGTAGGCGAACCCCAGAATTGTACACTGTAGGCACCAATCTATCCTCCCTAGCTATTTTCCTGTAAAGACTAGCTGCAAAACGTCTACCCAAGAGAGATATATGGAAGCCCCCAAGTCTCAACAATAAGAAAATACCCCAAACCCCCAGAATCGTCTGCATCAAAGGCCAAAGTCCCACGCCCACCAAAAATCATATCTTTCGTAGCAGTGAAGAGGCGGAGGGAAATTGTGAGACTCGTAGTCCGACGCATTCTGTAGCCACAAGTCAACAGCCCATCAGGCAATTATTGGTTAGCCCATAGTTGAGAAGTAGGCGACAATATGAAATGTTGAGGTCAGCCTCGCAGTTTCCAAAGTAAAAAAAGTTGGCGCGAACAAAAAATGTGAAGAAACAGTGTCAGTTTTGTGCGGTTAGAAGCTCAAGAATTGACGTTTTCATCTGCTTGATAGCAGGCCGAAAGCTGGCTGCCACAATCAGCTGCCTCGTTGTTGGTAAGGGCTCGTTTCATAATAGAGTCCACGCAGATAAGTGTGCCTGAACACGCGTCATCATCATGACCCCATTATTCGAAAACAACATTCTCGCCATCGGTGGCCTGGATATCGAGAAGGCAGATACCACCTAGAGCGCATCTGAGGTAGTGTCGCCTCTGCGATGGAACGGTCAGAACTGAAGTTCTTACGCCCGTTGGCCTTGCCGTTGGCCATCTGATTAGTTGCCACCATCAGCACCAGAACAATCATTTGAATTGTCAGTATTGGTGTTAGACCCACTGTTTCCGGTAGCAGCATTGTTAGTATTGCCAGCTCCAGCTTTGCCTCCTTGCTGGCCTCCCTGTTGCTGGCCGCCCTGCTGACCACCTTGTTTGCCTCCATTCTGTCCATTCTGTCCATTCTGGCCTCCTTGCTGTTGCTGGCCGCCCTGTTGACCACCTTGTTTGCCTCCATTCTGTCCATTCTGGCCATTCTGGCCTCCCTGCTGTTGCTGGCCCCCCTGCTGACCACCTTGATTGCCGCCATTCTGTCCATTCTGGCCTTGACCAGCGGCACCATTCTTGTTGCCAGGAATCTGAGCGTTGTTTGTTCCGCCATTGCGACCACCACCGTTCTGGCCGGCACCTTGTCCACCGTTCTGTCCGCCATTTCGGCCACCATTCTGACCGTTCTGACCGTTCTGACCGTTCTGTGCGCCGTTCTGGCCATTCCTGCCACCGTTCTGACCTCCGTTCTGACCTCCGTTCTGACCTCCGTTCTGACCATTTCGCCCGCCACCATTCTGGCCGTTGTTACCGTTGTTGCCATTGTTGCCATTACCGCCGACAGTGAAACGAACACAGTCATCTTGAGCGCCACGCTGGGCAACAGGCATGATGACAGGTTGATGGTTAGCAGCGGCAGACATGCTGCAAACACGGTAGTTACCGGCAGGAAGACCGCCTTTCACATCGGCGGCTAGAAGGCCTTGTCCATTGCCAGCATCGTTGATGCCCTTGAAGAAAGCGAACTGGGTAGGATCAAGGGGTGTCTTGGGGTTCAAGCCTCTGCCAGT
Organism: Pochonia chlamydosporia 170; assembly: GCF_001653235.2. Taxonomy (NCBI): domain Eukaryota; kingdom Fungi; phylum Ascomycota; class Sordariomycetes; order Hypocreales; family Clavicipitaceae; genus Pochonia; species Pochonia chlamydosporia. The sequence goes on along the minus strand of NC_035792.1, from coordinate 2,874,207 downwards.
ATCTTGAACAGTGACATGAGTGTGGCCAATGATGTTGCCCTGACCGTCGAGGTCCTGGGGCGCAGAATAGTACGTAGATGTAGCATTGGTGAAGGTACCGGGGGCGAAGTTGATCATCTGGACCTGAATCTTGAAGTCCTGGTTGGCAGCGATGTTATCTCCATTTTGAGGGTTCACGAAGACGCTTGAGACCATCTTGTTGGTGGCTGGGATGTTACCCATTGCTAAAAGCAAAACTTGTCAGAAAACTGGAGTTTTTATCACGGTACATTCGACTTACGAATTCCGTTGCATGAGCCCGCCTTGATCTGCTGCCCGTTGGTCTTGGTTTTGCCCTGGCAAAAGTTGATAAAGTTGTTGTTGTCACTACAATCCACGTTAGACGACGATACAGGTAATTGAGGCTGTCAGACATATGAGGATCACTTACGTCTCTGAGGCAGCTTGGCCATCAGCTCCTGGGTTGTTGCCATCTTGCTGAGAGCCGGTTTGGACGTTGGCCTGGTTCAGATTTCGACCACCGCCGCCACCATTGTTACCGTTGTTGCCGCCGTTGTTGCCCCCATTATTGCCTCCGTTGTTACCGCCATTATTTCCACCATTTCGGTTTCCGCCTCGCTGACGTCGCTCCAGGGCTTGCGCAAATGGAGATCGGCGGCCAATTTGGGCCGCTTCGACAGCGGCTGACACACCCAAGAGGGTTACAAGCAAAGCTTTGACGTGCATGGCTGTATTGTTTGTTTGTCGTCGACTTGTCGTGTAGAAAGTGTAGCTCCAATACGCGTTCGATATAAATAGAGTAAAATAAATGGTTCCAGACCAGTATGTAGAAGTAGAAAGGGAGGGTCCGTTAAGAAAATACAAAGAACGAATGGATACAGCACACAGGCCACACACCGCAAACAGAGGAACACGGCCGGCGAGTTACCAAAGGAGCGGCAAAGGTTTGGATGAGGAAAGGAACGAAAGGAAAAAGATCAAACACAGCAAGCACGAGGAGACATCGTTGCAATATACTCTGTCGGATGCCAAGACCTCTATTATAAGTACGCAGGGGAGACGATGACAAGCCGGAAATCCGGCTTACGCCCCAGTGTTCACGAAACTAGACCGGTGTCACGGAAACATGGCAGGCAGGCCATGTCCGTCAACCATCAGACAATTCCACATCAAGCCATATCCACAAGGACGGAGATCAAACTGCCACAACAGGGGCAGGTAGGTTGGAAGGCGTCTCCTCGTAGTGACCGGAGCAAAAGCGGAGGGAGTGCTCTGAAGAGGCATGGGAGATGGGAGCCTTGCACAGCAACATCAAACTTGAAGAACGGTAAAGAGAGAGAGAGAAAAACTAGGGCCCTTGGCTCTCCTCGTCTTGGAAACGCAGCCGCCAAGTCGGGCCTTGCGTTAGCGTCCGGTGGACGAGACGAGACAAACCACAAACGAGCAGGGTTGTCATCAGAGTGCACAACAGACACAGGAACTACAACTGAAAAGGAAAGAAGGTTAGCTAGCATCAGGGTTAGATGGCCTGACAGACACTCCGCACAGCGTTGCCAGGATATTGGGGTTGGGACTGATGACAAGTCCCATCGCTCAGAGACCACGGCACGGGGCACAAACCGCCTTGGGGCCCGGTAACTGCGAACACTTCTCCGACATGGCAATCCATGGGGGTGTCCTGGTTGACACACGAGATGCGTGACAATAGAACAGGGTATGCAACGCCAAAAGCGGCGAGAAATGGAGGAACCATACGAGAAGGAGGTGAAGTTGGAAGAGAGTTTGCGGCTCCATCTGTCTCACGCCTGTCGGCAGCCCATGTCACGGGCTCCTTCCCGAACCACTGAACCGCCAATTCGGCCAATGACGTGCTACCATTTTACCAGTGGGCTGCCCCAGACACAATCGATGTTTCGTCTAGTCGTCTCCTTGAAGCACGCCTCGAACAAGACGACCGAAGCACCATTGTTTGAGCGACCAGAGGGAAATTTGCTTTCAACTATGCACCTCTCTGACGCTGGTTTCTTTGTAGTGCCATCCATCCAGCGCTAGAATTTCATGGCGCAGGATTCCTCCATGGGGCCATTCATTGCACCCTGCGGCCAACGGCCAACATGATGCCTCAGTCTGACAGTCTGACTAGTCATAGTAATGTGCCGTTTACCGAGAGGCAACCCCCGAAGGATTTCATCTTTGCGCAAGATTGGATGGAAAGCGCGATCGCCTGAATATGACACTCACCGTTTGCGGACCTGCATCTGTCAGATTGCACTTTGCTGCTTTGTCTGGTCAAAGGCAATACAACAATGGGATAATACTATTCATCCAACCGACCATCAACGCATGTCCCCCAGACGAGTACCCTAGCTCCAGAGTGGACTTTTCAGAAGTCGTTCGTTGGCCCTATGGAGAACTGTGATGGTCTGTTCTTTCCGTCTTCCTCTGATCAATTTTAGCTTGGCATTGGCATTGCGTGTCATGTCATGTCAGCATACTCCGGTTCCGTCCCAGATCGGGGAGAACTGGAGCAAATAACTCAAGCATGGAGTTCGGATGGGAGCTGGCCGTTTGCTGCCTCGCAAGAAACATTGGACCCGGGGATTCAATGCAGTCTAGAATTTGTAATGTCATGTTCCGCCTTCTGTCGCTAGGTTTATCCTTGGTCGTTGCATTTGGGCTATTGAACAGTTTTTCTAGGAACCTTCCGAGCCACCTGCTCTTATTCACAGACTTCAGACACACCTTATTTCAAAGCCAAAGAACACTTTAGGGCAGCTCTCGCCTTTCAAGAATGGGGATTCGCATAGCTTCGACGAACAGAATTGGCATTCAGATTCGATGACAGGTGAAACTACCTTGACGTGGCCTACCTCTCCAGCACGCTTCGACCCTGATACCCAAAGTGGGAGGGAACCCTGACGAAAAGCACTACAAGACCATGGCTGGGAAAACGTAAGGCGGGTGATTTGTCAATCCTTCTTGACTCCTTCGGATTGAATATTACAGGACCGTGTTATTCCCTTGACCTGCCCGCCGTAATGCAGCCATGTGCAAGGCATTGGAATTGGCAGACGCATGACGGGGACTCGCTGTGCCACCGATTCTTGAAACAGGGTCCCGGCCGGGCAGCCACCTCGGAACTTGTAACAATTGCGGCCACAGGTGTAGGGCTAAAGTCATGGACGAAGCATATCCAGGGGTTCTCCATCACAAAGTACACCCGAACCTGTGCCCCATTCTGACATATTTCGTCCCAAGTGTTGTGGTGTCAATTAAGCTAGGCAAACAGTTGCCGATGATACTGAAAACGAATGTGGAATCTCTGGAAACAGAGCCGTGGAACCACGTCATAATCGGCATCGATTCGTTTCGCCTTGACTCTTGGGATTTCTCGGATGGCAGATGACCCTTTCACTTTGGCTGACGGGCGGCGAAAACATGAGACAATCAGCGCCGGCAGCGTCAAGACAGCATCCATGCGAGTGCGGATGAATCGGCTCCGGGTTACAACGAAATATGCGTGACGAACAGTCTATATTGTTCTTTTGTCTACTCTATAGCTCAAATGAGGTGTCTCCCTCTTGCTTGCCAGCGGCATATCCTTCAGCAATGCTATCTAGCCAAAAGGCCATTCGGTAGCCAGCACGCGCAACCTGCCTCTCGATAACTGGACCGGCCTTTTTGAAGTAATCGCCGCCAAGTTCCTGGCCTACAATAGCCGTTGGGCCTTCTGGTAGCACTATTGGCTTGTTAGTATGAATCCAGATATTCCAGCAGTGTTTCTCCGGGAAGTCAAGCACGCACCGTGAGAGCAAACGAATGCATTGGCTTCTCTCGACCAAGCCATTGCCGTCTCAGTTGCATCGGCAAAGTTGAGATCCTTCAACCATGCGCTCTTCTCACTAGCAAACTTGCCATGGTTGATTTCACCAGCAAGTTGGTTCGCCCATCTCTCAGCAATGGGATATGGCTTGCCACGCACGCCACCAATCCACTTCTCTGCGATTGAAGTGTCCCAAACATGATGAAGGTTGTACTCTTTGCCGTCCCACAGCACGTGGATGCGATTTCCGCCCAGAGCTACGTCCTCGTTGTGCAACGGCTGATGTAGATCGCCGACAAAGTGAATGACAAACTTGGCAGCCTGGGCACGGCGCCAAGCAGGTAAAGATGAGTCCAGCGACTGCTGTGTATAGTTGGCCAAGGCGCTGATCACGCAGCCGTCCTCCTTGCAGTCTCGTTTGAAGTCGACGTTGCACGACTGTGGCGGCTTATCGTGGGCGTCAATGAAGTGAAAGTTCTTTGTGAAACGACCCCATTTCGTGTAGCGGATGGAGTCGGCCCACGAGGCTACCTTGGCCATGTAGTCGTCATCTTGGCTGCGCAAGAGATCCTTGAAGAATGCTTCCGTGGTGTTGGCGACGAAATGGCCAGCTAGATAAGCGGTGGTAATGTGGCCCAAAGCTGCAGTTTCAACTGTTAGCACATGTTGTGACACCAGTTCCATGTCTGCGTGAGTGTGTCCGGTCAATCGTGTTCTGGAGTTTGAGATGGGAACCTACAACCCCAAGCAGCTGTGCCAGGCACCGTTGCAAGCCCGAGGGCCAGAGCAGCAAGCGAAGCCTTCATGATTCCGCACGGCGCTGCGATGTTTGGTTCTTCAGCGTGTTGTTGAAGATGGTAAATGGCCCAAGGAGTCAGCGGGAGTGGCGCAAAATGCGATAATCAGGAATAGAACAGGACAGGACTAGCACCAGTGATAATATATAATAACAAGGCTCATGTTGATGGAGCTGTTTGGATCGACGCCTGGCTGAGCAGCTGAACAGGCAGCTGGTGTCTGGTATCAGACCAGGTCTAGTGGTGCCTCAACTCACCAGACCAGTTGACCCGACGCGTCAAGCTCTCAGGCGCGTGTTGAGTCCGCTAGGCCGCTGTTCAGGTGACCCGACCCAACCAGACCACCCAAGACCAACTTTCATCCATGCATGCTGTGTGTATTTGAATCTGGTAGAAGGCTGCCGCCCAGTCATTTGGTTGCAAGTTGGCAGTGAAACGCGGAGGGCCGTATGCAAGTCGAGGATCCAGAGCGAATCAATGCGATGGCGTCGTGCCACGTGAAACGGCGTTGCAATATTGCATAGCTACCACCACACATGCAGCCTTGCATGGCGCTGGTGATATCAGCGTTGACGGCGAGTCACACTGATTATCCTAGGTGACTACGGAGTAAATGTCTGGCGATGTATTATCAGACCAAGTTCAGCCGAAGCCAAGAATTGCTTTGCTATCTGCGACTGGACCATTCAGTACCGAATGGGCGTATTGAAACATTCACTGTTGGCTGACCAGGGGTCATAGGCGGGCTGGAGAAAGCATTGAACTTTTGCTTCTCTAGCAAGCAGCTGGCGGTAGTGTGAAATCGATATTGGCAAGCCGACTGGACCTTTCTGTACTCATATTTGATGTCTGGTTGTTGTAATGGACGGCTCAGGCTCCGAGCTGAACACCTCAACTTGGCTGAGATGGAGTGATGGCTAGTGTCACTGCAGCTTCAGGTGGTGTTGTCCACCACTGTATTGCATTTGCTTTGCATTGTGAGCAGCAATTGATAAGACCCGAGCGACCCTGACCAGGACATGTCTAAGCAGAATAAACTTCAAGTCCTTGCAAGGTCATGAGTATCTGACCCTTTGGAAAGGCGATGCATTTTGTTTCAAATTTAGGGCAGAGCTCAAGTCAATCTCAGCGACTCGTTTAATTTGAAGCTTCAATGTTCCAACAAGACGAGAACTGGAGATTGGCACACATTCACTCCCAGTGGCGGCGCTGACACGGTCTTCCCGCACCCGCGATAACCCTTCCTGCATGCATGTCGCACTTGGCGTGCACTCAACATTGAAAAGCATTGCCCAAAAAGCCCACACTCAGCCATGACAATACACACCAACCTCGAAGCTATTCCACAGATGGGCCTCAATCTGCAGCGTGTGCACAGCCGTGCAGCGACGACCCGTCAATCTGCGTGCATCCGCCGCCATCCACTGGAACCTCCCCCAAGACCCCCCACATTTTCATGCCGCTAGGTGCGTCACACGCCCGAAGCCGGACGACCCTGATAGCAGATTCAGCCAATCAGCGTTGTCATATTCCTCAACTTTCCACCCCAGATACCAGATCCATCGATAAGAGAGCCCGGCTGACACTCGCTATTGCTCAAGCGGAAGTGGACAAAGGCTTCTTTGACTCTGATTCTGCCACGATCCGACCCTCCTCTGCAATTGATCTCGTGAGCTGAGACGCAGCATTTTCCTTCCACAGACAGCCATTGCGCTCCCGTATTGGATAGACTTAAACTGTTTGTCGCCTCGTTCTCGACCAAGCATTCGACTTTTTTCACCATTCTCTGCCTACTCTTCGACTTCACTTTTCTCCTCTTGATTCCAAGTTGTGCGGGGAGCAGCGGCGTCGCTAGAGAGCACCACCTACGATATGGCTTCCTTTGCTCCTGCGGCGTTTGCTGCAATGGGGGCTGCAATGTCTTGGGGTCAAGCACTGTCTGGCATTTTCGGCAGTGTCAGCCTGACAGCTTGGATTTGTCTCTTGGTGAGTCTGAAAACCTGCTACATGTTGAGCATCAAGCCGGCTTCCAACAATGGACGAAGAGGTTGCTGACCCTATCTCCGTTTAGCTTCCCCAGTTGATTGCCAATTACAAGGCCAAGAGCGCAGATGGACTGAGCATGGCATTTTTGATCGTCTGGCTCTTGGGCGATGTGTCAAATCTCATAGGTGAGTCCATCCGCACGCTGTATCACGTCGCATTCACCGAGGGCGTACCGTAGCCAATGCTCATGCTGCTCTACCGTCGTTACCAGAGTCTACTAGATGCACTGTGGACACTCTGCACAGCAGCATCAGACATAGCCGAGGGTACTTGCTAACACTTCACGTTGGATAGGTGCCCTGTTCACCAAACTGGCACCAAGTGCGATCGCACTCGCCACGTATTTCTGCTTCCTCGATGCCATTCTCATCTCACAAACGGGCTATTACAAAGCCAAGGCCGCTCGAAGACGTGCCGCCGCCCACCGAGCCTCACTAGACCAAGCCGCCCTAGCAGCCGAAGCATCTGAAGAGTCACCCCTTCTCGGAAGACGCCGCAGAAGCTCGACCGACCTGCCCGGTTCGCTGATCCGACACGACACGCACCGCGAAAGCGCCCTCGAGCCCATCCGGAAGGTGGTGACAGGCGAAGATGAGACACCAGAGCGGCGGCCATGGTTGAACAACCTGCTCGGCCTGGTGGCTGTGTATCTCGTCGGCTTCGCAGGCTGGTTTATTTCGTACAAGGCGGGCGCATGGGACGGCGACGACGGCATCCCCGACAATGGGGCCGGAGTGCCAGACCCGTCCGAGGCGGACGATTTGAAGGCGAAGTTTGGATTGGCGCTCGGCTACGTCAGCGCGCTATTCTATCTCTGGTAAGAAAGAGACGAGATTCCAACACCAGACATTGTCACAATACTGACCTGAGCCCCTTTCAGCGCGAGACTGCCGCAAATTTTCAAAAACTACCAGGAAAAGTCCTGCGAGGGTGAGCTGCCACACACGTTGCTTGCACAACCACCACATCACGCGACTAACCAACCATGCAGGCCTGTCACTTTTGTTCTTCATGCTGTCACTCACGGGAAATATGACATATGGTCTGAGTCTCATTTCGTACTCCCAGAACAAGGAGTACCTCCTCAATGCGCTTCCCTGGCTGCTCGGCTCCCTGGGCACAATGGTCGAAGACTCAACCATTTTTGTGCAGTTCCGCATATACGGCGACAATTCCCGCAGACTGTCTGCCAGCCAATGAATAATCCACCACTAATGGTATCACGTCTTTTTTGTTCGGGTTTCTGTTCTTTCTTCATAAGTTTTCCGCATTGCAGGTAGGATTATCATGTTGCATCATTCGGCGTACAGAGTACATTGGTTTGGGAAGACTGAGTAGAAACAGGAGCATGGCTGGGAGTCTTGCATAGTGGAAGATACTGTCATTAAGATATAATCGAATTTGCATACAAACCATTACGTCTGTGCTGTCTCAACGCCGTGTAACACAACCACAAACAAAACGTCATTCCCACATGAACCAGCAGCGGAGCACATGTCCCCCCCCTCCCCCTCCGATGGCGGGGCCGATAACAGCGGGGTTCCATCAAAAAGTCGCAGCTGCGAGAACCGGCATGCACATTGACCCTTTCGTGATATTTTGACTCACGCAACCTACACCTCCCAACATCCCAACGCAATATCACCACCTCCCCCTTCCGTCCGTGGCATCAATCATCTTCCACCGGGGACAAATCCACCATGGCCACTCAATTCCCTACCAAGAAATGCGGTACGTCCATCCCACCACCCATAAATCACCAATACTAACAGAAACAGGCGTCCTGGGAGCAACCGGCTCCGTAGGCCAGCGCTTCATCCTCCTCCTCGCCAACCACCCCTCCCTCAAGCTCCACGCCATAGGCGCATCCTCCCGCTCCGCCGGCAAGAAGTACAAAGACGCCGTGCGATGGAAGCAAGCCGCCCCCATGAGCAGCTCCATTGCCGAGATGACGGTGCGAGAATGCAAAGCCAGCGAATTCGCCGACTGCGACGTCGTCTTTTCCGGGCTGGACTCTGACGTGGCCGGTGAAATTGGTAACCATCCCCCCCAAAATACCCATCACAAAGCGCAACTAACAAATTCCTAGAGCAGGAATTCGTCCGCTCCGAAATCCCCATCTTCTCCAACGCCAAAAACCACCGCCGCGACCCGCTCGTGCCTCTCGTCGTACCGACCGTCAACCTCTCGCACCTGGACCTCATCCCGCACCAACGCAAGACGAACAACCTAAACAAGGGCTTCCTCGTATGCAACTCCAACTGCGCGGTGATAGGGCTCGTGGGGCCCTTTGCCGCCCTCCAAGCCTCCTTCGGCCGCATATCAACCGTCTCCATCGTCACTATGCAGGCCGTCTCCGGCGCAGGATACCCCGGCGTCTCGTCCATGGACATCATTGACAATGTGGTGCCCTACATCGCCGGTGAGGAAGACAAGCTGGAGACGGAGGCACGCAAGATCCTCGGACAGATCAACGACTCGAAATCCGCGTTCGTCGAACAGGAAGGTCTCCGCGTGTCAGCGACGTGTAACCGCGTGCCTGTCATGGATGGGCACACCGCGTGTGTGAGTCTCAAGTTTGAGAGGCAGCCTGCCCCCTCGGCGGAGGAGTGCAAGGCCGCGCTGAGGAAATATGTGGCCGAGGCGCAGACGCTGGGGTGTCCCTCGGCGCCTAGTCCTGCGATTTGGGTGTTTGATGAGCCTGATCGTCCTCAGCCACGGTTGGATAGGGATTTGGGGAATGGGTATACCGTGAGTGTTGGGCGGGTGAGGGAGGATGAGAGCGGGATTTTTGATCTCAAATTTACGGCGTTGAGTCATAATAGTGAGTTTCTTCCCTCTATCATGATAGATGTTTGCACGAGTTTACTAACGTTGACTAGCTGTCATTGGAGCTGCCGGCTCGTCTATACTTAATGCTGAGGCTGCTGTTCTCAAAGGGTACATCTGAGCGGTAATATAAAAGTTTAGAATTTAAATAGACGATACTTTGGATTAAATCCCAGTCCTGTAAATCGATGGAACCATACAACCTGCTACACATCACACTCTTCCACATAATGACACAAACGTGATGTCTGCAATGACAGTATTGACGTACTTGTTATTCATGGCCTCCATAATCATAGAGGTCTCCCTTCACATGAGGGGGGTATAATGCACTAGGCTCTTCCACTATTCACCAACAGTACAACGGTATGCTCCTCGCACAACCATGTTATGAAGTTGACATGCCCTCTGTGCAGATGTCACCGCCTGACCAAAAGCAAGCCTTGAAAAAAAAAAAAATAAATAAACAGAGAGTAAACCGTTCCCACAACGAGTGCATGCGTGCTAGACCCATTCCCAAAAACAAACAGTGCTCGCTAGTAGACAGAATCGCAAAACGGACAAGCGTGGACAATCCACCAGTTGCTTCTTCCCTGAGATGCCAGACGCCAAATTCCAAAACAAAAAACAAGCAAAAATGTAGAGAGGTCCTGACAATGCATTCATTGCGTCTAATGCAGATTCGTTAATAACGAATTCTAACGGTTTCGATCCTCTGGTGAGGGCGATTGTGATCGGTGTTGTTGCCTCGTCCTGTTATTGAAGCTGTTGGACAAAATGCCCAGCCAACCACCTTCTCTATCTGGCTGCTGTGGCGTGTCTCTCGCCTCTGAGCGTACAATTCCTTGCTCCAAGTCGGAATGTCTGTCTGCTGAGCCCGAGCCAGACGCTTCAGCCTCGGCCTCGTCGTCGGTCTCGTCGTCGTCACTGTCCTCTCGATATGCGTCGTATCGAGGTCCGTTTCCTTTACCGCGTGCCAGTGATCGAACCACATCACCCTTGCAGATGGGACACGTTCGTCGACGAGTGGTGAGCCAGGGGGTGCTAGAAAAAGTGTCAGTGGATAATGCATACAAGACCCTCGGATGAACCAAAACTTACATGCAATCGGCGTGGAATTCATGGCCGCAGGGCAAACTCATGACCCTGCTAACCCCGTCGACGTATTCTTCCAGACAAACAACACACTCGACCTGTCGTCCCATGTACTTTCGCCATTCCGCCGAAAAGCCTCCCGTACCCTTCTCAAATTCAGATCGACGATTGGTCCGAGGAGATTGAGGCGTCGGTACAGCAGCACTTGGTGCCAGGAAATTTTCACTTTCCATTACGCCTGTTGTGGTTCTTGAACGGGGCCTTGGTCTTGAGGGACTGTGCTGCAGCAATGGAGTTGTAGGCGTGGCAGTGGAAGGAGACGGTAATAATCTTGGTGACAAATTTGGCGATGATGAGGAGACTGTGTGATATGTTCGGACAGGGAGTTGGTCAACCACTGACTTTGGCGCTCTCCACCGTCTCCTACGAATCCTGGCTCGGAGGATTAGGAGCGCGTAAACAACTGTCAGGGTAACAAGAGGGCTGATAACAAGCACCAGAAGGGTGTCGAAGAACGGGCTGGCGCTGCTTGTCGGAGTGATTGTCACCCATAGCCCTTCATGCGGTTGTGATCCATCATTTGGCGGGGTATCCGGAACATCCTCCTCTTCATCAGCTGTTGCGGCGACAGGCCGTGCCGTGTCACTTGACTCGCTTCCAAATATCTTTGACATGAGACCACGGTGCTTGGCGTCGGCTTCGCCAGCCTTTGGCTTGACAGCTGTACCAGCATCTCTGTGGTCAGACTTGCTCGATCCAGAGTGCTTCAGAGTCCCCCTTTCACCCGTATTCTTTTGTCCGGTAGTGCCGACAAGATCCGGGTCTCGCCAATCATGCACACCAATAACGAAGCCGTCATCCTCGGGCTTGGGCTTCTTCGCTTTTCCCATGGTGTCACTGATCAGCTTGTCCTTCTCATCGTTGAAATCGTCAACCAGAACCCAATCTAACCGCCCAGTCCGGGAGTCAGAGTCCACTGAACGAGAGCCAGTGCCCCAGCTAAATAATCCTCCACTACCCTTGCTCTTCTCAGCAGGTTTCGTCGTGAACGGTTTGGTTCGTTTTTCTTCGACAGATCGCTTCATTTTCGAGCCCTCTGAAGACTTGGATGCGGCAGCCCTTGGCTTCACGGGGATTCGCTTCTTTTGTTTCGCGGTAGGGGATTGCTGAACCTTGAGAACGGGATTTCCATTGTCGTCGAGGGTGTCTTCGATGAAGCTCCCGGGCTGCGTCAATGACGACAGCAGTTGAGCAGTTGTCCTCGCGGTGAATACCGAAGGCACAGTGACATTGTCAACGTCATCACCATGCGCAAACATTTGAATTAATGGCCCGCCCTTCTGATTGTCGCCAACAATAACAGCAATAGCCCCTCTGCGCTGTGCCCACATGACCTTCTCTAAGAAACCACACCCACCGCGTTTGAGCAGGACAACTTTGCCCTCGATTTCCGCAGCCTCCTGAATGGATTGTATGTCGGCGTGCCCCGAAGAGCCGGTTGAGCCATCGCGCCGAGAAAGGGTACCAGCCACCTCCTCAGTTAGATAATCATCCGTGTTGTCATTCTTGGAGCCTTTTGTCTGCGACTTGCTCTTCTCAATAGCCTCGCGATTGTCGGAGTCGAGCAGGCCACCTGCTTTCTTAGGCATCTTCGTTTTTACGGAAGCCACCCTCGATGATCCGACCTTGAACGAGTTTTTGAGGGAAGCTCTCGTGTTGGAGCTGCCCCAGCCAGGCAAATCGCTGCACCCAAGTTCTCCATCGGTATCCAAGCTGTCCTCCCCAAAACCACTTCCAACCCAAAGCTGGCCGCTCAACCCGGCGGAAGCCAGCTTAGGGCCAAACGCAGCGGGTCGCGCGGCGAAGGAGGTGCTATTGTCATCGGTCAAGCTAATCGCGGCATTGGGAGGGAAGAGAGAAAATGGCGTGTTGTAGTACATGAAGCCAAATACGGACTTTGATGTTCGCGGAGTCGGCGGATACGAAGCGACGGCATTGGTTCGGGTTGTCGTCAAGGCACGGAATACGATGAAAAGAGAAGCGGCGAGGAAGAGGACGATGATGGCGATCCGTGGAGGCCGCATTGTATGTGGATTCCTGGGCCAGCAAACGGCACCAGTCTGTTTGTGTAGTTGGCGAAAGGGAGGAAAGGAATATATTAAGTGGTGGATTGGCTAATTAGTTTTGAGAGTAGAAGTAGCGGTAGAAGTAGTAGTGCTCGTGATAATCGTGGTCGGGTCAAGTTCGTTTTGGTCGTCGTGCCGTCCAGTCGACGACGATGCCGTCAGCCCACGACGCCGCTCATTTGCAGCCTGTGAATGCCGGGTCACAGACAGCAAAGGAAGGTGAAGGTGGCGTTTGCGTCGGGAAATTCAACAAAATAAAATAGGAGGTGAAGCATATGCTTGTTGCGACGATGGAACGAGGAAGCGGTGAAAAAAAAGAAAGAAACGAAACAGATAAAACGCAAAGGAGACGGAGTTGAAGTGGGAGGGATCAAGCAAAAGAGTCACACATCCAGGAAAGGTCTGATCTAAGGGAAGAAGGTGGTGGTCAAAGAGTGGTGTCAACTGGTGTCTGTGTGCTCCAGTGGTCTGGTGGATGCGACCGAGGTGAGTGGTGCGATTGACCAGCACTGGAGACTGGGTTTATCTGCCCCATGCCGAAGAGCAGGCGCAAGTGCAAGCTCAACTTTGAAAGTCGAGTCAAGTCAAGTCTGGTCTGGTGCTTGAACATCAGACTGCACTGGACCCCGCAAGCTGTCTGGTGTCAAGTATTCTGGTGGCTGGAGGCTCCAGATGGCGAGTGGACTGGCTTGACAAGTGGATCAAAATGTCAACTGGTCCTTCGTCACAAGTGATCAGACCAAGACAGGGAAGGGGAGCCTCGACGCGGCACAACGTCAACGAAGAAAAGGCAGCTTGACTGGGAAGCGTGATCAAAGAGAGGGGAAGCGGCGGTCGATATCAAAATTAGATGCCTTTTGTGTCTCTGCATGCAAAGTGGCACATTATCGAACCATCCTTTGAGTACTCCGTGCCGCAGATGAGCATGAGCAACAGATAGATGCGTCTCGAGTTTCAAGTTGCACGACATAGACTGCATCAGACAAAAGGGACCACTACAACGGTGCTTGGAACGACTAAAAATGGTAAGTACCTAGGTATCTATAAAATGTTCCGCTCAAGATGCCTCACTGCGTGCCAGCATTTTTTCCTTGTTTTTTTTTTTTGTCACACTTCTTTTTTTATATTGCCACAGCCTGCAGCAAAGCCCACCATGTGCCATGATGCGATTATGAGCTAGCACTCACAGTACTGAGCTGGACCAAGCTGTGAGTGACACCAGACCCAGCTGCAACGAATCAGAGGGTCAGCGTCAGGCGTGTCGACGAAGCCGTGAGCGTTAAGTTTAGTGGGCGTCACTCCCACATGCCTGGCGCCCGCTATTGACATTAGACAGCACCCACACTTTCAGCGCTTCAATGTTCAATGTTCCATCAGGCCACTCAGTGCGACCTCGACACCACTAGAACACAATGACCAGTACATCTGGTCAGACTGAGACATCACGCACACCATTAGAACAGGTCATGTCTTGTAGGCAAGACATCTAAAATAAGATGGTCACCTCTCTCCCTTGGCCCAAAAAGGACGAAATAGTTTTCATCCATGCCGTCTTGCGCTCATGAATCGTCAGTTGGGTACTTGGTAGCGGAGCAAGAAAGCCAGACGCCAGCTAGCGGGGCGGCTGCTGCACTGGCTGTAAGTTTGATATTTTCCGCTGTGCTGGTTTTGATCTCCAGTGCTATTCCGGCGGTGGAAGGGACAGCCAGGCGGCAGTACTTGCAAGTCTGGTACTTGACTGGCACTGGTGCCAGCTAGTACACTCCAGTGCCTGGCCTTGAGCGACGTGGAATTGACATTACCAGACACACCCAGTGGCATTGCCCCGCAACACCAGACCGTTGACCCAAGCTCCCGTGCCCAGCCCAGACCAGGCCAGCACCGGAGACCAGACCAATATTGAAACCAGACCAGATTGGACCAACAGACTTCCGCATCTGTCAGTGGACCCATTGCCGCTAACCATGCACAGCACCTGCTCTCGCAGCATGTCGAGTCTGGTCTGGTTGACCACATGCCGTCCAACTAGAACACCAACGACGTCACCAGACCAGGGGCCAGCCAGTAGCATCCATCGCTCCTTGTAGCCGCCAACATGGAATGGTTCGATGTTCAATGTTGGGCTCAGCGCCCAGCTGCATGTCTGGTTGATGCCTGTTCCATGCATGGCCATATCATCACAACACATTCGTCCAGCTGTCCAAGAAATTAACACCACACAGGATGCATCCTATCTCATAATTTACGCCAGATTCCTTTTGTATTGCCGATTGTTGCATTCAAATTTTAGATACGCTGTGCTGCGTTCTGCCATCCACAGCCCCACCCTAGACCTCCCTACAATACACGTGCAGTGTTCAATGTTTCGAGAGTATCTTGTCGATTATTTGCCATTTCCTTAGAAAACTATCTAGAAAATCAGTAAACGGGCACTATCTCACCAAATGTACCAGACGAGAAACAGACCTTCGGTGTCACACTATCAGTCATGCCTACAATCTGTGGCAAAGAGTCCCTGCCCACATACAAGTACCAAGTGCACACCTGCACGCGACAATATGCATTAGCCCACTCTGCAATACGCAATTCTTTTTACGACATGAGGCTACACGATTTAACCACCCGCTGTACTATGTCTATGGCTTGGTGTCTCTCTGACAGATCAATGATGAATGTAGAACAGTCATTGTTACGCAGTCTCGCGACGATCGAGGAGAATAACAGCTATGCCCGCTTAGGCATGCTTTGGTCGAGGTAATTTGCAACGAGGAGTTCTTCCATATATTCCCCAACACAGCCGTAGCGCAGTCCGATTTCCCCGAGAGATTTAACCAATCTCAACTACTAGGTACCCAGTAGGTACCTACCTGGGTAGGTACTAGGTACCAAACTCCTACATAGTACCTAGGTATGTAGGAGTTTGGCCCTTCCTTCCGGAGTTCATACCCTGTGTTTTTGCGGTTGCCATATGATCTCCCTTGGCAACTAAGAATGAGGGAAACACTATTTCCATTGACAGACTCAGATCGAATCGTCAACTTTGCAAGACTTCAGACAATATCTTACATGTTGACACACCGCATATGTAACCATGAGTGGACACAACCCTCCAGAGGAATTACCGCGGCTACCCATAGAAGCAGACAACAGAACCCCCATAGACGCATTATTGCGGCTAGCCACAGAAACAGAAACAGACAACGGAAGCCTTTCTCCATCGGCAACGAATGACTTGTGGAGATATCGCAGCAACCTCCAGGAGTGGGCGAACTCTACCGGGAACGAGGGCTTACACACGTTGGTAATCCTTGCGGCAAACCTACCAGACTTTGAAAGGACCCTCCAAACTTCTCTGGAAAAGGCGAGGCGTCTGCGTCACCTAAAACTCAACATTGCAATACTATCTGGACACGACCCGAGCCCCATCTTTACGTGGCACGTTGTAGAGCTTTTGCGAATACTACGAAATTGGAGCCGGATGGAAAAGACCTTATTCGAACCTGACCTCTCCCTTGAGCTTCGGAACATTTTAATCGTCCACCCGCAATCTGGTGACCTGCCAATCGATTTGAAGCATAGTCAGGGTGAAATCAGTTTCGACAGGAATTGGATTCGGCAGGATATTGGCCGTCAAGTTACGTCAGTCGGTCTGCCGATAGCCAGGGTAGTTACACGTTTTCGTTTACGACACTGGTCTCACTGGCAAATAGACTACGGAGCCCTTGGAGTACTATTTCATGCTCTTCCACGGCTAAGAAAAGTCCGCATAGAGACAGAGAAGCCTATGTATCAACATGTCATGCTTCGTCAAGCCCGAGGTTTGTGTTGAGGACTGTTCCAGATACGAGGCTAGATGCGTCACGCAGCTGGAAAACGAAGATACTAACGTGTGTCGTAGCACTCTCTACGCAACTGCCCGTATGGCCAACCTATATACAAATGCTGGCTTTCATTCATGTTACAAAACCATGCTCGGATCGTTTGCCAGGAGGCCCTGAAGTCACTGTGGGTGAAGGTCCTGCATCGTCGGGGGTAATGGTGGTTGGGCCGTTTGCCTTAGCAAAAGCTTTGGCTGAGCGAAGCTGTCAACTGGAAGTACTGGCTCTTAGCAACTTTATTGAAGCCCAGTTGTTTCTTCATTGCTTTCTCCCCAGACAATCGTATATGCCGAGCATGCGTATGCCGAGCAAGCTCTCACATCTTGCACTGACGACGAGCAATTTCGATCCCACCAAGCCCGTTAGTGAAATTGACTCTCTCCTCCGAGCCGCGGCGAAGGCAGCACTAAAAATGGAGAACCTCAAGGTCATGGAGTTGTTCAGAATTGGACCAACATCGGCTGCATTGTTTCAATATAATCGCCATTGGGGACCGAACTGCGCAAGGATCTTGTGGATGGGTACATGGCGGTACAACATCGAGGAATTTGTTCGTATTAATTGGAAAGAGTATACGCTAGGGAGACACATGATGATAGACAACAGGCTTGTTGAAGACAGATTTTCAATCTGTCGAGAAATGAAAGTCATAAAATCCAACTGTCCGCATTACCAGGAGTTGCTTGTTGATCACAGCTCGGGTGGATAGGCGATGAGGTTCTCCCGGTCAGTACTGCGTGGCGGAAACTGTCAGTGTGGAAAACTCGGATAGGTAGAACTAGACATTATTAGAAGTTAGGAACACAATGAAGGGCCAAAAGTACCTAGGTATTTAAACATGTAAAGGGCATCGCGTGTTACAGTAAATGCTAATACACATCAAGGTGTATCAATGTAGACTTGCAGTAGGCAAATACGATTTTCCACAAACCATATGTTGTATCAGTATTCACGAAACGTATACCCCCTATCCAAATGAGGCAACAAACCCACGCTGTCCAGTAACATAATAAGGCCATGAAACGCCAATCCAGACTCTTTCAATAGTCTTCAGAAAACAAAGTTCGTGGACGATCATCATCTTCATCAACACCATCCATCCCAACGCCCTTGCCTTTATCCCACTCCCTCTTTTCCCCGGCCTTGGACCAGACCACATTATCCTGGAGTTTATCGCTCGCCCCCTTACTGCGTTGTATTTGCTCATCTGTAAACCCGGCGTCCTTAAGCCTCTGGTCTTGGTGTAGTCGCAGTTTTTGCCGGTCTCTAAACGATTCTACTGCGTCGTCCCACGGATCTGCGTCGTCGTCGCTCATGCGCACATCTAGCTTCGGATCGTACGACGCTGAGAATCGGCGGTCCAGCTCTGCTGCTCCGCCGATGGTGCCTCGTCCTCTGTATTTCGGCGGCGGAGCTGGTCCTATTAAGTCTTCTAGTGGGTCTGAGTCTTGATCCTGTGCGGCGCTTGATTTTTTGTTCTGTTGTGATGATTCTTTTGATCGGGATCTATGGCGCGAACGGTGTCTATGACTGCGTTTCTGGTCGTCGGGTGAGCGGGAACGGTGATGTCGCGGTGATTTTGACCTGTCTCTCCGTGATCTACTGTGTCTATGTCGGGTGTCGTCGTGGTCTGGTGAGGCGTGGTGTCTGCTCCGTCGAGATTTTCTCTTATCCTCGCTTCTAGATTCTCCATCGTGGTCGGCGTAATCACGTTCCGAGAGTCTTCCATGCCGTTGTTTCTCACTTCCCTCGTCAAATAAATCATCTCTTCTTTTCGAACTTTTCCTCTCGGACCGACTGCCTGAATCACTTCTATCCCGCGGTGTCGATCTGCCGGAATCATCGTCCTCTCTGCGCCTCTTCTTCCCCCCCAGAATCGCATGAATATCGCCCATCTGCCGTCTCCGTATGTCCTTGGCATTCGGATTCGTCTTCCTCCGTTTAACGTCCTCGGCATATTCGAGATCTTTTAACCTCGCCCTCGATTCGGCGGCCTCCTTGGCGAGCAACGCCTTGTTGTGGGTGTTGGTGTCCTTGATAATGTGTCGCAGGAATCGGGTATTCGGCTTCGGCAAATTAGAGGGCCTAGCGTCCGTTAGAGCTGGAAATTGATCTGACTCCCCGATAGAGGACTCACTTTTTGTTGTCGCGAAATGCTTCCATGCCCATGGCGGAGTATTTCAGCGAGCAGTCGTTGGCGTCCTGCGCCAGGAGGCCCGCGACGTAGTCGTCCGTGAGGAGTTCATCGTTTGACATTTGAGAAATCACCTCCAGGATAAAATATAAGAGCCGGAGAGACCTCAAAAGCGGCTGCCAAACCCCTTGATAAGTGCAACGCAAAGTTGGCGCATCGACGACCGAAAGTGGAGAGGAATGGGTTGGTCTCAAAGCACGGCCAGGCGTGGCGGTGATGTGGTCTGGGTTCCGATAGCCGGTAAGATCCGCACTAGCCGGTTTGGGTTGAAAGTAAACAGATCCCCCTCGGCGTGATTCTTCACCTTCAAACACGTCAAACTAAAAGT
Source organism: Pochonia chlamydosporia 170 (assembly GCF_001653235.2). Lineage (NCBI taxonomy): Eukaryota > Fungi > Ascomycota > Sordariomycetes > Hypocreales > Clavicipitaceae > Pochonia > Pochonia chlamydosporia. The sequence goes on along the minus strand of NC_035792.1, from coordinate 2,855,091 downwards.
TGATCTGAAGCAGTCGAAAAACTTCCCGGCAGACAGACACAGTAAGGCAAATCACGATCAATCATCCTCGCATCGTCAACGAGATCGAGCCACCTGAAGCATGGCAGCGACCGACGCGACTCGGGCGCTCGAGGCGCTGCAACGCCTTGAAGCAAAACAAGAAATATCCATCATCAAACTCAGCGAAACCATCACCGATCCCGCAGAACAAGGCTCACGGCAAAGAGCATCCGACGCATCAAATTCACTTCTCGATGGCCCTACACCAGCCGGCCTGGAGGCCGACCTAGCACACTACACCGAGTTATTCGCAAAGCTACGATTTTCCTACGTCGAGCAAGTCACCAAGGAGAAGTTCATCCGCGCCATCGTCGGCGACCCGCCACTAATCGTCACAATGCAAGAGAACCTGGATCTAGAAAAGGAAAACTCGGCAGCCAAGGCGGAACTCAAGTCGCTCAAGGCCCAAGTCGCATCCATGGTGACGGAGCTCGAGAAGAGGGGACGGGAGCTCAGCCAGCGATACGAAGCCGTGCAACTCGACACAGCGAAACTGCAAGAATTGCCAGCCAAGACGCAAGAACTCGAAGAGCGCGTCGAGAAGCTCAGGGCGGCGCAGGAGTTCCACGGCGCGAACCCCAATCTCAATTTGCCTCTGGCCAAGACGCTTGGCCTGGTAGAGCGGCGCAGGGCTGAGCAGCAGCAACTGGCGCGGGAGCTTGAAGCTCTGCGGGCCAAGGTGCCCAGGAAGCAGAAGGAGGCAGAGCGTTTGCAGGCCGAGCTGGGACCATTGGAGGCCAAGCTCCAGACGAGTACTGCGGCCGCACGTGAAGCACAGAGGAGGAAAGAGGCGGCTCTTGGCGGCGTGGCAGATGACTTGGAGCAGCGGGCACGGTGGTGGAGGGCGAGCGAGGATGTGTTGAGGCAGGTTTTGGATCTGAAGACGTAGATGATGCTGTGGGTGGCCTTGGCTGTACAGTAATGACTGAATTTGATTGTGGGAGATGGTGCATTTGGGATGAATGGACATTGGAGCATCTTGGCGTTTGGGGATTTAGGCTTTGGTTCGGCGCAGCTTGTTTTGGGGAATGAATATTACCTTTTTGACTTGGTTGGCACTCATTATTGCTATCACTCCATCTGTCTACATGTGTACCTAGGTATACGCTCCATGTCTACAGTGAGAGGTCATAAGTCTTTGCCCATGCTAAGGCGACTAATCCACACCAAGGCAGGCTATACCTACGACCACATGCTGTCACAGTGCATGATCTGTCTTATTTCACAAATACAGGTAAAACACAACAAGCCAAGAAGATCAACGTGCCACAAGACCGCCGATTGAGTCGTTCAGCATCACAGCCCCCTTGCCCAGTCGCATCCATCGCATCACTCACCTTCCCGACAGATACGCCCAGCATGACACCTAAACCTTGACTAATATTGCACAAACCAAGATCCAAATCTTACGCAGAATCTCCACCAGCTTTAGCCAGGACGTGTTCTGTGCGCCAAATATTCTACGGGGGATCCATCACATCATTTTACCGGGAATGGTTAACGAGCCCGAAGGCAAGCCAGCAAGAGGTAAGCTGACACGAACCATGAACATAAGGCGGCTCCGCCACGACATTGACACACTTGGCGCAAAAGGAGATACTCGCATGGACTGCCCTGTATGAATGGATGATACAGAAACACCCAGATGCAGGGACCATTTGCGCAAAGTAGATTTCTTGGGTCGAAGAAGTGAGGGCTTGCAGGTGGTTTGTGTTGTTGGAAATACGCGTAATGGCGGGAGGCTGACGATCAGACTTGGCGGGGAACATGTATGCGAATGAGTTGAGGGCAAATACAGGGACAATATACACCCTGGCAAAATGGACTGCGACACTCGACATGCTTCATGTACGAGTACGGCAAAAGCGATGCGATAAACGAAACCGAGTTGAGGCTATGCGCCATGTTGCTGTATCCGTCTCATATTTGCGAGGCGACGAATGAGGATATCTAGAAGAGTGCATTGAACATGGTGATCAACGTAATCTGTGAATGAAGGATCGTTTGACGCAACACTAACTCAATCTGATTAATTGATGACGATGCCGCAGCTAAGCCATGCCAGCCCTTGCACGGAGTTGATCTGTCCCATCCATGTTCCCCATCTCCAAAGACACGCATCGGGACGGATTTGATTTCGCATCGACCGTATTCAACATTCAACGCCAACAGCCAGCCATCGCTTCACGCACGACGAACGCCCCAATCACAGAATTGCACTGCGACGCGGCATCAAATCGTGGTTTGGAGCGAGACAACTAGCGAAAATTGGCACTTGCTTGGCTTAGCGCTGCACGCCGCCTCGGATATTCCCCAACTGAGGCCAGGCCACGATGGAGCGCAACAAAATAAATCCCACGTGTGAAAGTGACAGAAGCCATTGAATTCTTGGCGGGGGCTTGGATGCGAGGTGCGCGGCGAATGGCTAATTTTTCTCATCCCACAAATTGGGAATTAGTCAAGATGGATTTCGGCAAACCAGACGTGCGACGATACCTAACTCATCAGGAACAAGGAAGGGTCAAGTGTTTTTGCCCAAGTGAGTCTGGTCCATGTCGTTGCGAAACGCAGCCCACTTTTGGAGTAGTCATAATGAGCCACATGTGCACATGTTGCGACATGCATGCAACTGCTGGTCCGTTGGTGAACCGCTGTGGGTTCAGTCCGCGTGGTGGGTTCAACGTCTGAACCTCTCCTGTACAAAGTACGTACCTTAAAGTCGGTGGGCCGGACATCGGGACCGAACATTGAACGTTTTTTTACATCCGCCCGCCCACGGATGCGATATGGAGGCTCATGACCCGCGCCTCTTCATTATCAGGCTACACGCAGAGCAATGTGGGCGACAGGGCATGGGTCCGACAAGGGACGAAACCACCAGCGCATTAAAAAAAAAAAGTTATGCACGGGAGATCGGTAGCCGTTCCGCTCCATGTCCGCTGTCTATTGTCCGCAGGTATATCCGCAGGCGTGAACGGACTCTACGCGGAGGCATGTCTAAACTCCATGCCTGCCAAGCGTAGACTGGGTTTGTAATTTTCTAGTGCCGTGGAGAAGGAGTCAGGGGTTTGATGGGATTGTTGAAGCGGTTTCTAGAAGGCTTGATGGGTTCTACGACGGAGATTGGGAGTGTCCGTGGAATAATTGCAAGGGGTAATTACACGGGCATGTTGTCAATTGATGAATCGTGAACGGGCCTAGAATCCGTGTCTTGCGATGGATTTTCGTTGTTTGCCTGCGTCAGTGAGAGGCCGCTGAGTAAAGACGATTTACAAACGAGGCTCCACGGACGGGTCTGAGAACCAGGTTTAAACCTGCCATAAATTAAACCCAGTGGCAAAAATTGAAGCACTGATAAAGTAAGCGGCATCTTGAGTTGCCAAATGAAATCGAATTGCCGCCGGGACTTGTGAATTGCCCGATGTTACGCTCGTTTACTGCATCTCGTATCCCCGATCCAGCAGCAATATACCGAAAAATGTGACGCGAACCAGAAACAAAAATTCATTAACAGAAACGCACACGCCCACGCGTTATGATTTCTAGTAATACCACAGCCCGTCATGTAAGTATCACGCCTGCAGTTATGCCATGCCATGCCACATAACGCTTCGCACTTCGCATTTCCCTCGGATTCACGCCAAGCCCTCATGTCTCGGCGGATGCCTGTTGTCGTGCCACAACAACGCCAGGCATCATGGCAGTCAAGGATGGCAGGTACAGGTGTGCATACAAGACTATCACCGTGCAAATCACCTTTATTCTTGATGCTGTACAGTAGTGCCCCAAATGTATTGTATTTGCAATCCATTCCACCAAAATGCCGCGCGCGAGAGTTTGTCAGCGGCCCAATACGTTCCCAATTCGGCAATACGACAAAACGCCATGGATACAAAGAACCAATTTATTACTATATACACACCCTGTTCACGCCCAATCATTTTGGGAAGCACCCTATCGCCGAAACGAAAGCCCTGCTCGAATCGATTTGATACCCGCTGCCCGTGAGCCCGTCTGCCCGGAGCTTCGCAAGAGCCCGAAGACCGGGTGAACGAGTGCGAAGCTGCAAATGCCCTGCAAGAATGCCCTGGCTGTGTTGCAGTCGACAGCTTTGACTTTTGCAGCCGTGTAGATGACTGTGCACTAATTCCAGGGCATTTCGGATTTGGGGTTGGTCCTGTCCGGCGACTTTTGCGTTTGGCGCTCCAGTCCGTTTTGACACGCAGATGTCGACATGAGTGAACTCAATCGGACTTGTCATTCCCAGCCCAAAAGCATACATGCCTGGCAGGGGCTTCAATGCTGGTATGGACTAGAGAGATGTGACTTTCCGCGTCTTGTCAGTTGATATTGCTTTGAGGTATAGCTTGTAGCTCAACTAGCCACATTCCCTGCGGCGTGCATTGCATTCGTATGGCCAATTTGGTCCCCAGCCATCATTGATCTGATTAGCTTCGATGTGTTACTTACTTTATTACCCTTACCCTCGGTCCAAGTTGCACCTAAACGAACAATTGAAGTCATCAGTTGATCTCTGGCGTACACTATTGCACACTACGGAGTACCTACCCAAACATATCAAAACTCTTGACTCGCAAGTGAAACACCAGACTTTCAATGCTTCAGCAAGCTTCAAATACTGATCAAGTACGACCAGTGAAATCTAATTCCCAACAACTAGGAACTCACCGTAGCACCATACCTAGGTACCCAGCTCCCAGATCGGCGATATGTGCGCCATTGCTCCGAGTACCGCCACATGACACAAATTACACTTTATACAAACAAACGACGTCCATGTCTTTGCGCCACAAGACCAGCACTGAGACGCCTGCCGATTCCCTCAGTGCTCGTTGTAGCGCCGTTCTTTTCGACAAATGCACTATAGATCCGGTCCCCCCACTAACATGATCCCTCTAACGCTTCCGGGCCAGCGCTGTCCCATTTCCGAAACCCAGCAAACCGAGTAGTGTCGTCCCCGGTGCCAGCCATTGCTGATAGTTTGAACTCTGAGCAAAGTATACACTAACACATCTTGATATCCTGTTGTATGTACTGCGATATGTGGTACCTTTGCTAGTTTAAATACTTACGACTCCGCACTGCAGGTATGCGTGCCAGAGGGCACAAACTAGCAGCCTCCAATGTTCGTCTACGCAACCTCCATGAAGCTTGTAGGTAAGCCCTACGCCATATTTTCTGCCAGTCAGTTGAAATAACACCCAAAAGGCAGCTCCTGTAGCCACGAGACCGGATAAAAAGGACGGCCAACCCGTACAAGACACAAACATCCTCGTTCGGTATTGAAAACCTTGGTGACACTACACCTCCACGATTTGTGTGCCTGCAGCCTGCACCATCTGCAGTGATTGACGAGTCGCCCATTTTGAATTTGAATGTCTGGCGTTTCCTGCTCTGATGCTAAACTTAAGTACCAGACATGTGGCTGAGCTGCCCCAGGTAGCTGATTCCCACCCACCACGACATCCCCCACAACTATTCCCAGTCGTGCAAGACCAGCGTACATGACGGTCCTGTTTACGGCCAAGCTACCAAAGTATTGACGCTGAGTCCTGGTCCCTGGAGCCTCATGTGTGAAAAAGTCTAAATGCTGTGTGTGTGTGTGTGTGTGTGTGTGTGAATACCGTGACGGAGATACTTTTGGTGGCCATTTGTGATCCCGTGACTTGTTGCATACCCGACTTGACTTTGCTGGTGGCAGCTCCGCGTCGACATTGAAAGTTACACCAGCCCCGACCCACGAGGTCGTCAGCGGGGGCCGAGTACACCATCGGGAAATGCCATCACTTTCACCACCATTCTCGTCCGCTGAACAAGGCAATTTGACCGCCTGAATTGGCTTTGTGGATGTTGTTTTGAAGCCAATTTCCGGAGTTGAGGCTGGGAATTAGAAGTCATGACTCACCGCCTGACACTATGATTAGTGATGCGCAGGCTCGTCTTCAGGCTGGGCCCTAGGCGCGACAGACGCCCCTAGAGCTAGAGATTTTGAAGCTCATATTGGTGCATATTGGTATAATTAAGGTGAAATTGCAATGTTTTTTTTTGGCTCGGCGGGGTTAATTGAGGCTGAATTAGGTGATGCAGAGTGAGGGCGCTATTCGGGATGGTCATCAGGGTATCCCTCTCAGTGCTCGTACAATTCACAGAATGCACGAATCATAGATATAAGCAAAGCAAATTGGTGAATTAGAAACTCCTTGACGATTCAGTAGGCTGAAATCGACTGGGAGCCATTGTTACCAGCTTGAGTTTGTGGAAATTATGTTTCATGTTGCTCCCGCAAGAAAAAATGACTTGGGCGTATGAAGCCTGCCCCGTCTCTATAAACCTCTACTAACCTGGTCAGATTTTGAACCAACGCCAAACCATAGAATGCTGAACATGAAGATAAGACGTAAACAATAGCAAAAAAGCCGCCACCAGAGTGTAAAACGCCGGGTCCCGGTACCAAATCTCCTCCTCTTTCACAGCCCGTCCCAGGGTCCGCTGTCGTGCTCTCATCATGTACACGGGCTGTATGATGCCCTTGGAACCAGCCCATCGATAGTAAATAACTTATTACCCATCCAGCTCACACACAGAGTGAGGAGATTCGTAATCCATATACAGAACAGAATAGATTCATTAGTGTCTTGTACATCTAGAGTCTCATCGACTCGCTGTCAAAGCCGCCGTAAATCATGGGGTCGCTCATGCCCATCATGACATCTGGATTGGGACACGACAGGATATCCGGCTTGATGGCGAATTCCGATTCAACCATGTTCTGACCCATGAGGCTCATACCTTGCAGGGCTTCGGCATTCTGCAAAAAGTGCATCGCCAGTCCGCTTGTCTGAGACTTGGGCATTGACCACGTAGAGAAGTTAGGCATTGACTGCGTGTGAGAAGCAAACATGACATTGGGGTCCATCTCGGTAACGGTAGGACTGAAATCAAATTCGGTGCTGGAGGAGAAGCTCGGTGATAGAGTCATGCCGTTGCTGCTGGGGCCGAAGGCGCGTTTGCGGTAGTCTTCAAAGTCGGACGGGTCGAATTCAGAGGATGAAGCCCGCTCGTTTCGTTGGTAGTTGGAGGAATCGGTGTCTTTGCTGTCCCGTTGGCTGTCGCCATCCTTGCTCTGCTGCTCTTCTAGCTGGTGGGCGAGCTCCGTCATGCCGGCTTCATCCTCGGGGAAGACTGAGTGGACGGGGAGGTCAATGTCGCTGTTGGGTCGGATGCAACCGAGCTTTTGGGCGATGTCGTGGATGACTGGGAGGCCACGGTCGTTGAGGTCGGGCTCACCAAGCTCCCAAGATTGTCCGTTGCGGACCATGTTGTACAGCTTGTGAACAGTAGCGATGAGAGCGAATTGGGTGTTTTCAAGGACTTCAGCATATCTGGGGAATTCATGTCAGCAAGCCCATGGCTGTGATTATAGTTGAGTCATACATACCCTCGCGGCAGCTGCTTGTATTCTACCTTCTTTCGCACACCGGCAGTGCAAACAAGGCCGTCGTCCTTACATCTCTTGCAAGGGAACTCGCCATCACACTGTAAACGTCATGTTAGATACGGCTCGGCCACGTCAATTCTCACAAAATCTACGCAAAAACTCAAGCATCATGCTAAAACACAGTCCGCCGTACCTTTGTCTTCTTCATTCTACATCTTTCGCAAGCCTTCCATACTCGCTTATGTCGACCGTCCATGCCAGCTGCATGAGCGACGTGGTCGTGGTGGTGAACAGCAGCGGCGCTAGCACTAGCCCGCTTGGAAACACGACTTGTAGACTTCCCAGACTTTGAACCAGAGGTGTTTTTTCTAGAAGCCCCCGACTTACTCTCCTCCGCTGGAGGCGAGGGTAAGCTGTGTACTCCCATGATTGTGGTGAGTTGTGATGTTTATGATGGGTTGCGTGTATGCAATGGGGAATTGGTATCAAGAGTTGTACTGGAACGGGACTCGTCAAAGAGATTAGACGAGAACGATCTGGTATATATCGGAAACGTCTTGTAACAAAGGTCAAGCAAAGAAACGGAGGGTGGGAGACGGGGGGTTGTGCCACCAGGCAGGTTATATAACAACAGACTATATGTATGCAAAGGACATATATGGGGAAACTCCGATTATGGGAGAAAACGGTGTGATGCTTGGCCAAATGACTCGAAAGGTAGAAGAGGGGGCTTGGGCTGATTAATGAGCAAAAGTAGTAGGTAGGGCAGAAGGTAAAATCCGTGATTTATGATTCCGGGGCAAGACTCGGTCTCACATAATCGCCAGGGATGGCTTTTTAAGGGAAAATGAATCCGATGCTGGAGTGGACGTGGACGCCGGTTGCGTTTGCGCCTTTCTGGGGGGCCCAGCCCATCCAAGCCAGCCAAGCTTGCGTCTGCGTCTCGTTTCGCTGCGTTGCGTTGCGTTGCGCTGCAGGACTTGACTTTACTGGCGACAAGCCAGGCAAGCTCAGCCAAGCTTGGTACGTACCCAAGCCAAGTACCACGGATAGGGGGGTGTCGCTAGGAATGAAGTCTGGTGAAGATGGATCATGAACGGAGTACGCAGCATGTCGGCGACGTGTTTATGTCCGAAATGGCGAGAGACGGACAGGGGGCCCAGTCTTTGCGGTGCATAGTGCACATGCAACAGCTGGTGGGTGGGTCCTTCCTCTGTTGTGAATTTTCAATGTTCCCTTGGTCTTTCTTGTCTGGCCTCATGTCTGGCCAAGTCTGTCTCGATTTTTCAATGTCCAGGTTCCTTTCTGTCAATCCTCTCCCATTACCATGACTGCAACGGCCAGTTGACCCTTGGCTCATCGACCACATGCCGTCTGGTCTGGTACATGGTCATCGACCAACATTGAACCACCAGAGCCCTGCGCTGGCCCTCTCTCCAGGTATCTTCCCAGGTTCCCAGCCTGTATCTCAGCGGCCAATAGTGCCTTGTTTCCTCCAATCCCCCAAGACCTCAAGGTCCTGGCCCAGGTCAAGTCCTTGTCCCGTCTGAACTCCGCCCCGAAACTGCGGACTTGAAGATGGGTGCATTGCGTATTGCGCCAATCTTCCAACTTATCTGCGTTGAGATGATCATGAGACACTCTACGGCGATTATCTGACATGGGGCTCGCACTTGTCATGTAAGTTGACCCGGACCTACGACGCACTTTCTGGCCTTACAACTTACCCCAACTGTGCTCTCCGACAACCATCAAATGGAGACGAGGAAAGAATTGTACATGTCAAGTTACCAGCTCCACGGGACGGAAAGTAATGGCCAAGAAGTGTCCGCGTACACAACTAGACCAGACCTGATTTCCTCAAAATGGTACGACTCAACCAGATGGAGTCAAACCAGGGGGCCCAGCATCTTTTGACCCCATAGTCTGGGCAGTTATGTGCTAACTGGCAGTCATGACGGAGACGATATGCCCTGTGACTCGATTGTTTACTATTATGTCAACTCTGTGCTGGATGGATTACGGATGGTACCTGATCCGCTTATACAGCGGGTTTTGCTTGCTGCGGCATAATTTTTCCTTTTTTTTTTTCCCTTTCTTTTGCTGGGCTGAGATTTCCGAAGACTCGCCATGCCCCAGCTTTTTTTTTTTCTGCTTTCTGACGAGCCTCACAAGATTTGTTCTAATTTTTTTTTTTTTTTCCTTCTCTCGCTTCACATTCCACGTTGCATGGTTCCTGTCTGGTTGGACGAGACCAAATCTTAGGATGGGGTGTGTGCCTCTTGCATGACGACAACAGTCCCTTTGATAACGAGGCTCGGCAGCGCCATTCACATCTCGCAGATTACACGTCAGAGCGGCCGAGAAATGCATCTTTGATTTCACCATATCGGCATTTGCCCTGAGGATAACTGTTCAATGTTCGTACATCCCCCTGGATCTAACCGTCATAATGCCGGATGGCATCTGCAGCAACATTTGTCCGCAAGCATGCTAGTCGTTGGGCAACTAGCACTGCAACGGTCGGTGTGAGTCGCACAAAAAGAAACGAACAATTGTAATCAACAAACGACTGCCCTGTAAGGATCAGAGATCTAGGCGCTTACTTACTCGTGGCACTGCACCGCATGTCCTCGTCATTGACAGTCATGGACAAGACATGGCATCTGCAACTAACACCGGAGCTTGTGCCGGGCGAACATGATGAATGGCTTGAGTCTGGGCTTTCACCAAACTGCCTCCCCACAAACCCTTGAATGCAAATGCAAACCAATGATACACAAACTAGCTCAGTATCAAAGTCTATCCAGCTTTTCTGGTCTCGAGTGGATGATGAAACGATGAAACGATGAAAACGACATGGTCCAGTCCCAGGACCAAGGAATTGCACCACCAACGCTAGGCTATCCATATCATCACCATCATAATTCTGGGAACCGTAATAATCCCTTGATGGAACAACGACTGTGGCAAAGTTTGGATGGCCCTTGATCAAGAACGGGTACCAAAGTTAGACTAGCCCAGCTTGGCGTCGCTGTGGCGCCTTTCAACCGTACGTGATGAGCTCAGTTGACGTTAGCTGAAGCCCTTGGCAGCACAAACGGCCATGAACCCAAATTCCAGTGACTTTGATCCAACGGGGTTAAAATTCCTGTGTCTCAACTGCACGTCTTTGGCCTTGCAGGGCGGATCCGGTCACTCATACGGGCGAGAGCAGAAATTTGCTTGACAACAGACATTTGATGCGACGGATGCCTTTGGATGCTACGGCACCTCCAGTGCGGAGGGAAAAGAAGACGATTCCAGACGTCGACAGGGCGAAAACGACAACATCTGTTTGGACGCCCTATCAATTCGAGAGCACGTTTTCTGCCGCCTCTTGTCATCAAGGTGCATTTCTTCCAACTCGGTTGTCATTGCCGTGCCGGTGGGCGTCAGGTCAGCACTTGGGCTGGGGCGTGGTTCATTTTGTCCATCCATTTGTTCGGTCCATGTTATCTCTCGTCGTTATGCTTTATTGCACGGCGCCACAGCCAAACTCACCCCATCTTCGTGCAGCCATTCGCTTGCGCTTGGTCCGAAAGTCTACCAGACTCTAGCCCAGGCCAGTCAAGTCAAGTCCTCTCAGCTTTTCTTAGCTTGGCTTGAGCCACTCACAGTGGGCGGATAGGCTTGGGTAACGAATTGCTAATGCTTCTCAAGCTGCTTAGAGAGCGACATGGACCAGACATGGACCAGACATGTGGCTGGGTGCTAGCCTGCTTGTGGAAGATTGATTACTGGTTAAAGCTCAAGTCTGGTCAGCTTTCGCAGATTCAGCGAGTGCGTTCAGTGCAACCTCGTCTGACAAAGTCTCAACTGGCTGGCTTTCCCCTCCTTTTCTGTGTCCAATGTTCTGACCAGATGGCTGAGTGAATTGCGTTTCGTCTTCATCGTTGAGTTTACGTGCAGAGCGGGGGAGATGGCACTGGATTCATTTTCTTGTTTGCAGCCTTTGGTTCCCCCGCCCGAAATGACCACTGGTCGTGCTGTCTAACGTTGTACTGCTTGTGGTCAACAGGCCCTTGGATCCATCACAGTCTTCAACATCGACTCCCAAACAGAGTATTAGCCACGACTACACAAATTGGCCAGCCTCTTTGCACGATTTAGCCTGCTACCACTGGTCCGCTCGCAAAGCAACGCCGTGGCGTAAAATCCACGGACTTGGATGCTCGCTCTGCTCCGGGGTGTGCCATCTGGTTGACTTTAGTGTGTTGACAGATCATTGAAGCTGCGGGTGGAGGCCGGAGATTTCTTACAGCCGACCCCGACTCAAAGTCCGCGGACGGCAGTTCAATGTTCACTCTGCAAGGACAGGGACCCTTTTTTTTGGTCATGGACTCATGGGCTGTGCTCTCAGAGAGGAGTTTTGATTTTGAAGCCCTCGGCGATTGATTATATCATGGTTAATTCATGATTTCATAATAGACTGGGCACCCTAAAACGGCAAACTGATCACATTATCAGCACATCCCCAAGGTTGCGTAATTTTAATCGACGGCATTGGGCTCTTTTTTTTTGTCCCACGCCTGCAAATGCCGTCAGTTGATCTATTTCGCCATAACCGCCTCATTCTCATCAACGAATGCTTTTTGCTTCCATGTCGTGATGTGGGATGGAATTAGAAGTCTTCTTACACCAGTCCCCACGGACGATTGCAAGAACCTCCTCATCACGTAAAGGTAAACTGGGTCAAACATGTCAACGAAAAGGTACATGTATCTTTCGGCTTTTGCACGCCCCCCCCATCCAGTCCGTGAATCTGCCAGCCCATCGCATCGCGACCCATCCCCATCAATCGCCCAATTGTTTCAACGTTTTCCTGCGCACCTCGCCGAGGCTGGCGTTAGCCTCCCGATATAGTTCGATGCTGATCCTTCTCTTTGTGCACATCAGATTACACCAAGCTTTTTGTACTCTGCAGGGCCAGAAATTCAACAGTGGAGAAACCGTCAAAGATGGGCTACATCCGTACTCCATTCCCCCATTTTCCATTCCAATAATGCAACACCGTCTTCACATTTCAAAATTGCCTTTAACTCAAAAGTTGAGACAAACCACACACTCTGCCTTGTTTTGCACGTACCAAGCCAAAGTCTATCCGTTTACATTGGCCGTTTCTCAACTCTGTTTCAAAAAAAAGAAGAGATAAATACCCCACCAATGAAAATGAAACCGTAGAGTGTCATCATAAGACCATGTTTTGTCAGTGGCACAAAGTATCCGCTCGGCGTCTCACTGCTCTGGGCAAAACCCGAGCCATCGCCATCGAGAGGCTTCATTTGCTGCCACTCTTTACAAAGCTTCTATGCGTTAAGGTTAGCACCGGACCATTTGCCGAGACGGACCGTTAGCAGACGATGGTATTGATAGCAAAAAACTCGGCATCGAAAAACTTAATGAAGCCATTTTTTTTTTTATCGCACGATATGTTGTTTGCGCTATGGACTGGTGGAGAGAGCCATGGCTGATTGCTGTGTGCGCCGAGTAATATGACGCACACATGGTCTGTGATATGATCGGCAACCCATCCGGGCGGCAATCCGTTCGGAAATAGCGGGCTGCCTTACGGGAATACCATCTGAGCCATTTCAGCCCACCACACGCATGCAGTGACTCGTGCCGTCTCGTCAACAGGCAAGACAGGGCAAGGGCATCAACCATTCCCTGTCACCGCTATATTATTATCGTGCATTGATGTGATAATTAAACCCTCATCACCTAATTGGCATGCATGCAGCGTGTAAGCGAGCTACCGTAATCGACAGGGACCCCGTATACCAAGCATTGCTTTCGATATTGATCGATTGAGCAGCGTTCAAGGTTCACGGATTGGTAATCACACCCAGTTCAACAGCAAGCTCTGTAACAGGTGACAGATGGTGACCAAGCAGAAGACAAAGGCAGGCGCCCCACCTAAGCCTCGGTCTTCACCTTCCCTTGTGGGGCGCTCATACAGGGCTGTAGTGTCCGTGTCCGCGTCCGTGGAGGCACAGAACTTTGCCAGTCCCCAGCCCAGCGGCACCAGACGCAAGACGCAAGAAAAAAAAAAATCCAGTTCCTGATTCCAATTCGCTCACTCGCATCTTTCATGGAGGGGTGTGTTTTTCCAGGATGTGACGCAATCCGCTCTTCTATGGCTTCTTGACGGAAAATGTCTCTGTCATTTCTTTGCATCAAGCCACCATAAGCCCACTTTAGCCTTGCAGACTCCGAACTGAACTGCCGGCGCCTGCAGCATGCCGACCTTCGACCGAGCTTCTAGAAGGCATTCACGGCCCACAGGAAGCAGGATGCAGTCGATTTCGATTCAGTCCAACATGCCACCCGCCCGATCGAAACTGAACCACCACCTTGGCTTTGTTGCCCGCCCAAAGCCGACCCGGCTATGAGTAGGGCGCGGGTATCCCGCATGAAGGGATGATGAATTGCCTTGGCACGTCATCAGCCCGGTAACGGTGGTTGCTGCTCCTGAGTCGTTTGTGCTGGGAACCCTAGTGTACTGGACAATGCATTTCATCTCCCCAGGCTGAGGATCGGTGTTTACAAGGATCATGTCAGAGCACTTCCAAGCCTTGAAAGGAGCCACGTTGGTTCAATGCCACACTCACGGCACAACTTGCTCATGTCCTCGCATTCTACCTCGATGTCCCCGAGCTCATCGGTGTTTTCAAAGTGCTACGATTTGAACCGACGATCAGGGTCCAAGACGAGGATGGGTAGAAATCGCCAAAATTAAGCCATTCTTGGCTAAGAGCAACAAAAAACATTTGGCCGTCTCGCGGGTCACCGGCGGTTCGGCCTCCGATATGGGAGCCACCATCCGCCCCCAATTGACCACTCACCTCCAGCCATGGGCTTTGTGGCTCTCCAACGCGATGAATCAACCACCATACATTACTCCGTCCTTCACCAGCCTTACATTTGGTGCTGCATCCAATTGGCAGGGATTCCCCCGGCGCAAACTCGCTGGCTTCGGCGCCGAGACATCGTCAAGGACGCTCAATTTGCGCAAAACAAAGCTCCGTCCGAAGAGGCTCTGTTCATCAGTGGCTAAACCGTTCACGGCATCCATTATATCATCTCCCGCGTGCCACCCGTGTCCCATGACCATCGTGGCATCAACCCCCTGAAATCGCAGGGACCGACGAGCTATCAAAAGTCCATGTTGAAGGAAGAAGCCGGGTCGCAGAAATGCCTCACGCGTCAGCGGCATAGTTGTTTGGTTCTTGTCCAACATTTGTACCTTTCAAGTATTGGGATATTCCCCGTCTAAGTCCGATTAAACCTGGTTGATTTCTCTTTTCAAACATGGCGGCTCCGGCCCGGTGGTTGACCATGGGTCGGTGTTACACCCCATATGGTTGAAGGTAGCCTGGTCCATGTTCGTCAAGACCTCATTCTTCGATAATGCTTCTCTTGCATGGACAATAACGCTGTCTGCATTGCTCCTCCTCCGATTTCTTGTATGCACGCCCCCTCCCATCTGTCTCGTGCCACTCAACGCATTCCCCGATTCCTCTCTCCATTTCGCTTCGTGCCGACGTCAGCTGGCCCAAGAATAAACACCGATACCCCGTTCCCAATCTTGATGCAGGTTTTTATTACTTCCCCGGACAGTGCAATGCAGCCAAGTGGAAACCAATCAAACCGTTCAATGGTTGTGATGCAAAATATGGACGAGTGTCGTCACTGCCAGCTATTGTCCGTCGACTTCCGTGGACTTCGGCGAATATGGTATCCACCGAGACTGAGCACTTGACCTGGAATTTGCTTCAACCAGGACTTTGGATGAAGAATGGTATTTTCCATCTTTAGCCTTGTTTTGAAAGACGGAGTCAGAATTTCTGATCAGGATCTTTGTTGCCCCATTGACAACTTCAACTTTCTCACTAGCCACACGGAATGCAGTACCCTTCACCCGTGTAATACCATACAAGTTGGTATCGGATATCGATGTATTCAACAGTAATGAGAGCAAGTGTCGCTTACTCTCTTGAACCGTGGTTACAGATTGCCTCACTGGATCGAGAATTGCCTCACCTCATGGCTAACAGGGTCGAGTAAAGCCTCACTCCAGATCATGGTGCCCATCTCGCCCAACGTCGGTGCATATTCGTCTTGGCGCGTTCAGGCTTAGTCTTCAACCAGCCTGCAGTTGGGAGTACTCGATCAACTCCTCGATCAACAACGATAAGCAGGCAGAAACCACGTCAGAACAACAACCAACCCCCACGAGAAGGCACCTAACGCAACGTAGCGTACAATATGACCCGATGAGTGGTTTTCGCGGTCGATTACGGAGAGAGAATAGGCAGCATTGCCACAATTGTGTTTTCCCGTTATGGTATTTCGTGTATCTATTTCAAGGTACAGCCATGTTCCCATGGATACGGTACGTTTTAAACTTTGAGTCTCTCTGTATAGCTTCATTGTCGTAACAAAATCTCTGAAGCCCCCGCCCTCAGCTGCTGTTCGTACCCAAAAGGCTAGCTAACCTTGGCATCACGACAAGAGAAGAGTGAAATGAGGAGGAGAAAAAATTGCCAAGGCAAAGAAGGAAAATTAGTGACTCATGGCAATCGAACCATGCGAACTGGGATCCATCGAAGCCAATCCGGGAGGCTTCCGTCGCTTGGACGATGTGGCGACCGGACTATTGAACGGTAGGACACCGAATCCCGGAACCCACGCCGTGGACGGGACCGACACGGATCAAGATCCACTGCTACACGCCCAGTACTGGAATACCCTTGTTTCTTGCATGGAGTGGTGTTTTCACAGATCGGAAATACGCTTCGACATCTGTGCATCACACCATAGCTCTTGATCTCACCATCAAATGTGGACCAGCTATACTATTGAAACTTGACATCATGGACTGTATTCGAGCCACAGGAGTCTAAGAAAGAGTGGCTAAGACGGCTAATGCGGCAAAAACTATAAATTCATTTCTTTGCCTGTGATAAACACCAAGGTCCCCGCAATAATATCCGATCCCACAACATCAAAGCTATTGACGGAGGAGATTCCGTACCAAACGCCACATGCGTACGACTTTCAATTGCCGAGGCCGAGATATCACAATTGCCAGCTTCAGCTTCAACTTCAACATTGCCCAGATATCAAACCAGGAGGCTCAAAATCAGACCATGTCCAACTTTTGGGTTTCAAACAAAACATGATGCCACTTTGAAATGTTACGAAACTCCACAGCAAATTTCTGATGCGATTTTTTTTCAAGCTCGAAAAACCACTCCAGGGTGTAATCAAATATCGTTGAAGAGCATGATGGTTGGCTTCTCTTCGTTGAAAACAGTCCAGGTCCACGCTGCGCTGGGAAGGTAGCTAAACAGAGGAGAGGATGACATGCCATAACTGCCTCCTGTGAAAGAGTCAGGGTGTTCCTTTCTCAAGTTTTCCAAAGAATCCGGCGTTGCGAGAGACAGAAAATGGTCTCTCTTTTCTCCCTTGGGGAAAGAACTACGATTCCATGTTAGTCACTTTCTATCGTGCGGCTTTGCTGGGTTATGTTTCGAAACTTACAGTCCATTTCCAAACAAACCATGACATAAACTCGGCTCTTTGACGAGAATGCCACGATCCCAGGTTACTTCCCTCCCTCTTTCAATGGCCTTGTCAAACCTCTCGTGGAGGTCCGGATAAGATGGCCGCAGGGACTGCAGAGAGAATGTGAATCCCGGTGCACCGTGACAAAACTGCACCCGTCTGTAACTATCTTCTCTGACCTCATCTGTGTCACTCCAGTTTCCAGATTCGTTCTGCAGGTCGAGTAGTCTTTCGAGACGATCTTTCAGCTTTGGTGCCAAGGAAGGTTCACTTAGAACTATTTGCGTGATGATGCCGATATCTCCATGGGGAGCACCGTAATACCGCTTCCCATTCCACAACCATTCTCCCTTGCTGTTGTCCTTGGTATCCAAAATCTTTTGGCATATCTTGGAAATAGCCTCGTTGACAGAATCTGCACTATCCGGGACAGATTTCCTAATCGCTCGAAGCAGGTACAGCACCGCAGCGCGGCCATACAGCATCTCACTTGGGAAGGGATCCTCACCGCCCTCTGGCGTTTTTGCAATGATCTTGGGGATATTGCTCAGGAACGCAGCCACATCCTTCTCGTCCTTGGTGATGCTGGCCTTGACTGCCTCGTAAGCTAGTTTCTCACAGGCAAAGCCGCAATTCTTGTCCTGAATCTCTAGCGCGCCCCTATCCCCAGCAATGTATTTCTCCGCCCAGTATATACAGTCATGGCCCTGGATTTGCAAATCCGGATGTGTCTGGGACATGCGGAGGAAGAAGTAAGCGAGGCCCGTAGGTCCAGCTGCTATTCCAAGCAGGTCATCTGCTTCATACTTGTCCTGCTGCGGATTCTTCTGGATGATCTCTTCCAGACTCTGTTTGAGGAGGGCATCTGTGTCCGCCTTCAGGGGCTGAAGGGGCATTGTATTGGGGAGGTATGCTTGCGCCATGGTCGCTGACTTTCGTGGAACGTATGTTTGGATGAATTGTCTCCAGAGTCGACCGATGTCGATCATATTTAAGTCAAACTAATTGAGACGGATCATCGGTGCCTGTTTCCCCTCAACGTTTCCAGGGTTCTTACTTCTTACTGTGGGGTATTGAAGCTGAACATTGAACACGTTTACACATGTCAGCGCTGCTGCAAACTTGAAGGAGGTGCTTTTCATCGTGCGTTTTCTGGGCTTAGCTTGGCCCACAGCTAGTTGGAATAGGAAGCTGGTTAGTTCAAGTTGGCGTTGTTGTGTGATGAGTTGGGTCAGAGTCAGGCGGGTGATTGAGTCACAATGGGGAGTGTACCCGACTTATTGGTGGGTTTTGTGCCAATTCGCGAATTTTAAGAAAATGTTTTAATCGGTGAACATAACGCTTGACTTCGACTGGTGAATGAATTGGCATGTGGATTGCATTTTTTGCTTCCTGCAGCGACGTGTACTGCTGTTGGCAATTGCTGTTGCGTTGAGATATTTGGCCAATGTTACGGGTGTTGCTTGGGCTTGGAATGCAACGACAATACGGGTTTGGAGAGATGGATGAGATGAGCAAACGATGAGATATTACATTTTTGACATGCAAATTGATGAAATATACTCGACAGCTTAGTGCACTTACCTGCTACAATACTGCTGTGCACTGATCGCAATATACAATTAATTGTTCTAACGTTACAATATACGACCATACTTTACAAATGGCAATACATTTCCTTCCAGGAGGTCCCTCATATGTGATTTGGGCGCAATGTAGAATGTAACTTGGGCTCTACACTACTCATAATCTCGTTCAATCATCATCACAAACATGCCGAATCGGATATCCTCAGTACTTCTACCCGTAGCCGAGCGCAAACCCAGCCAACTACCTACCACTATAATACTGACAACCCCAGCAGCGGCTCTTCTCAAGGAAAATGGCGATCAGTATCTTCAGCAACATGTCATGATGGGCCGTGGATCAGAAGCACCTTCACCTGGCCCTAAAGCTCCAGACATAGAGATGCAGCCAAGATCCTGTTAACGTTCCCATCTGAGTCTTGATAGACGGCGCAACGAGCACCCCTTCTATATCCATATCAGAAGCCTCAACGGACCGCGTGGTTGCCATGTTTCCCAGCAGGTCTATTAACCTCACGATTGGGCATATACCCGCTTTACAACCTGCAATCTTCCCTGGAAATTGTTTAACCGATCGGATATCCGTCCCACTCCCAAGATTAACATGAGCAGCTACTCTACGTGAACATCACTTCAAGGACCTGCAATCAGTACAACGCGTTAACATGCTAAATAGGGTAGTAGCTATGCATTGTAACTCTTTATTAGAGAGGCATCTCTGACTTCTATCTAAATGCCTCACAAATCCCGGGCTGATGGGCGTATCGTTGGTATTTAACCTAGAGGAGACTCGTCCTTCCCTAGCCGTGCCCACAGAGATTGACATGGCACCTACAGTGAGCTTTATCTCTCTTGGTACTTCTGCAACCGCAAGTGCATCAAGGATATATCGACCTATATTCGATGCGGAAATATGTTGAGCACGCAGTTCGTATTTTCTTGATTCTCAGGATAATGATGTTTTGATCTGGGGGGGTCGAACGGGAGGAAAACTTGGATAATTCGTGTGGGCTGCTTCGTCAGTTGTTGTAACTTGACGTGTTGCGAAGGAGTTGACGGTGTTGAGGGCTCTCCCGCCCAGAACACGATCTTTTCAACAGATGCATGTATACGTAGATTTTTACCCATCTACCTAGATAACTAGCTAAACTATATCTTAGGAGACAGCTCAGCACTTTGACATGGCTCTTCTTGGTAACAGAGAATTGGTGAAGGAGTGCTAGTCCGTAGCTTTGAGATCATCTAGTGGTAAATACATAACATAATCACGGAATGTAACGTAACATAACATAACAGATGGATGCAATAAAGCTGACTCCTGATTTGATAGCTTGGAAATAGTTCAAGTCTACTAAGTGGAAATCTGGCCATATGGCTTGGTAAACGCGCAAAGCCTGGTTTAACTTTAACTGTATGTCGTGTCAGCCAAGTGCATCACGCCGGCCATCAAAACAATGGCAATCTTTGTACTAACATGCGGCACGGACGGCACGGGCCGTGAGCAATTGCGGCAAGTATCGAGATACGTAGTGTCAAGCCAAAATAGCTGCTCTGTCGACAGGGCGTGTGATGGCAGGGAAGTTTCGAGGAGACGAGTCTAGCCCTGGCCCTGGTACTCCGCGGCGAAGTCGAGCACTGTCGCCGCTACAGTATGTTGTGCCTGGATCTAAGAGGACTTTTCTGGAATTGTCTAATATATCCAGAGCACCATTTGTTCAGATACAAGATTCCTGGTGTTTGATATCCTTTTTTATTTGCGTCCAATAACAAGTTGGGTATAATATGCAGAGGTTCAACTGTCGGCGACGCTAACCCAGATCGGACTACTGCTGGGCGGTGTTCCTGTTTTGGGCGTAGCAACGCTAGTATGACGACATGGATGGCAGCTCCATGAGCTCAGAATGATTGAGCTTCTGATTGTGCAAACACCGCGATATCTCCACCAACTCCCATCTTCGTCAAAGCGACCGACTCGTCGTAATTACTCGTTTCACAGTCGAATCACTTTCATCGTCCACTGTGTAGTCCTGCGATAAGCTCGTTAAAGAACAATGGCCGAGTCGTCAAAGGAAAGCAAGTCTCGGACCAGCCGCGTCGTGGACTCGGTCAACGAGAAGGCTCAGGGAATCCTGTAAGCTTCTCTGTCCTGTCCCGAGGGAACACGCTAACTCGGCTTAGAAAGGAAGATCTAGGCAAGGCGAAAGGAGTGGCGTACCAGGCGCTCAAGAGCAAGGCATACCTGTATCCCATCAAGGTGAGGACGCACGCGATAGAGGGCCAACAAGGCGGCCGGGTGTGATGGCTGATTTGAAGTAGGGCATCTTCTACTTCCTTTCTCATAGATCGCTGTGGGAACCTTTCACTTCCAAGCTCGGATCCTATTTGACACTGTCGGCTAGCGTCATTGGCGGCATGTTTGCCTTTACGTACCTCCCTCAGTTGGCGGTGCTTGTTTTCACAAGCGGACCTCTTGCCGTCTTTTCGACCGTTTTGCTTGTCTTGAACGAGAGTTCAACAATCACCAATATTATATCGAGGAATTGGATCTTGCAGCAGTCTATCCTCGACACCTTTGATGGCACCCTCATCTCGAGAAATGCCATCAGCATGGTTCGTGAGGGTCGTGAGGTCAAGTCCGGAAGCGATCCCATAAAGAGGCTCGGCAAAACGCTAAAGAGCCCGTTTACCAAGCTCAGCCCAACGGCCATTATTCGATATATCATGTACTTGCCCCTCAACTTCATTCCCGTCGTGGGAACAGCTACATTTCTTTTTCTGCAAGGTATGAGGATCGTATTGTGGGTGAAAGAGTGAAAGAGCTCCAAACTAATGGTGTGTGCGCAGCTCGTATGAGAGGCACCTTAGTTCATGGTCGAGTAAGTTTGTTCCTTGTGTCTCTTCAATGGCAGCACCGGCTTATGATGAAACAGTACTTCCAGCTGAAGAATTGGTCCGCCTCTCAGCGACGCGAGTGGTTGGACAAGCATACCGGAGCTTATACAGCGTAAGCAGATCACCTTCTCTCCACCGACTCAATCCAATTTTTGGTGGCTAAGTGAATTTTGCCATCTCCATCAGGTTCGGTTTTGTGGCTACACTGCTCGAAATGATCCCCGTCGCCAACATCTTTTTCACATACACAAATACTGGTGAGGCACTTCGCAACCTATTCTGCATAATCATCGGGGCTGACAAGCGGGTAGTCGGCGCTGCTCTGTGGGCCGCGGACATTGAAGAACTTAACACAAGCATGACGGATGAAACGGCGCCGACGGTTAGGGAAGCCGCAAAGAAACTCCAATAGGCGAAGTGTAGCACGGTGGGAAATTCAACTTGTGAAGTCGTTTCTCCTGAACAAAGTTGACACTCGACTCAGCTCATATGAGGCATGCTTTTTCTTGGCCAATGCTGAGTTTTGTTTGTTGGAGAAAGCGAATCCGTCTTACAGTGATCCACAGCCTGGATTCTGTACTCGGTACAGAGTGCTCTTTTTCGGATTGGATGTTGAACCACAATCTTTAGTTCCGAGAGATTGGCTAATGTTGATGTGGAGGAGCGTCTCAATCTGTAACAAGTCATTAAACAGCGGTACTTAACAATTTACGACATTATTACATCGTTTTTGTGATATGGATAGTGCGGCTCAGCAGTGTCCTTTCGGCCGGCTTGTTGAGTGTGCTTCTATATGGCATAAAATTGTGTTGAATTTTGTCATGCTTGTCGTTTTGTAGTTCGAGTCCAAAGTGACCGATTCTAGAACGTTGTTTGCCAAGATACGATCAGAGCTGAGTGCCTGAAGATGCTGTGGCACGAAGGAAGCGAACACCGACAGGCAGAGTTGTATGCTCGTTGTCTGCAGGTACACTGTTGGTTGCGTAACCACATGCCGCTTGCACGGCTTCCTGCATACTTGTGAGATAAGTTGCCATGAACCATTCACGGCTCCTTTCCGATTCGAAGCAAGTACTGTATCGTAATATGAAGAAACATCAGTTCATCGACCGTTATCTAGCAAGCCTGGTTGGCTGCAAGAACCGGTATCATGAGCAAGTATCTGAGCTATGCGAGTTGAATATTAACCGGGCGGTACGACGAGAAGCCTGGAAACCTACCTTCAGCGTCTGGATATTCGGCAATATATTGCCGGATATGGCTGAAGAGGCGAAGAGGGATGATACCGATCAAGGTAATGGTTTGTTTGCGAGGAAGAAAGGCATCGCCAAGCTTTGTCACACCACCCATGTCGTCCAAGGCCATCCAACAACCCAACGATAGAAACTGTAGAGTCAAGCAAAAGCTGCCATTGAAGTCTGGCTCCATGTTGCACTTCACGCTCGTGCCCATCAATCCAGCCAAGTGCTATCGGTCGTGCCTGCCGTAAAAGAATCTGCCGGCTGCCATAAACGATTCGCGTTAAACCGACAGCTGGCAGCTGACATGAGTGAAGAGGAATTTAATCGCGTCTGGTTCGTCTTAACTTGTCGCCTTCACGTCTTTCATCCCCTCGCGCCCCCTTTTTTGTTATCAACCTTTGATTTCTCCTGAATCCGTCACCTTTTGGATTCTCCGGTCTTGGGGCCTCATTGAGACGGTCTGGAAATATCTCTCATTTCATTCTTTCCCGGTTGATCCTATCTTTTCGTTAAACCTTTGTCCGCGAGCCCTGCGCCATACACCCTCGTTAATTTCTTGAACATCCTAAGTATTCCAACACTCGTTCTTGGTAACAGCAGACTGTCGCCTTTTCTTTTCAACGATACTATCACGTCAAATTGCACCAAATCCTCATCTGTGGTGTTTGGACTGCTACAATGAAGCTGCCAATGGTGCTCGTAGCGTTTGGCCAGGTCCTCCTCTTGGGCTTCATCGTCTCTTGCGCTGAGGCTTTGGGCGAGGCATTTCAGAACGAAGGCAAACTGCAGCCAAGTCGCTCTCTCTCCAGCACCGTGCCTAGTGAAGGACCTCCAGACTATGGCCTACCGACCTATGATTATGGATATCCGCCTCCCTACCAGTACGAGACATCATCGTCTGTCACTTCGGTGCCCCCTAACTCGGTCTCTTCTACCCGTAAGTGTCCAACAAGTGTGAAACATGACACAATGCTAATTACGTATGAAAACGAAGTCTCAACTGCGGTGGATTCGGTGGTTACCACTAGTACGGTTGTGGTGACAGTGACTGGTCAATCCTCCTCGACGAGTGACAAGTATATCACCTCGACTGAAACTCAGACTTTAACTCATTCGGATACCACTGAGCAAACCGCAGGTTCGACATCGACAAAACCAGATCCTTGGGTCAGCAGCTCAGTGTTGGGCGTGACCGGGACATCGACCTCCTCCACTTCCACAGAGCAGGAGGAGTCGTCCTCCCCTAGAACAACTACAACCTACTCCGAGTCTGCGACAAACACTGGCTTATCCTCGAGTCAAGCGTCCTCGTCCACAACTACATGGAAATCTGATAATACAGACACTATCACTCCGAGTCTTAGTACTGATGTCACGTCAACCCGGCTCGCAACTGCGACAATTACCAAAGAGGTGACGGTGACCAGCTCAACGCATTCATCCGTAGAATCATTTGAGAGTTCAGAGCTGCCCATTACTGCGAGTTTAAGCTCAACGAAAAGCAAATCTCCAACATCGAATGCCCCAAGCTCATTCACCACGATCACTCACACGGTTAAGACTCTTAAGAGTACCGGTGCAAGCGACTCTGTCACCTTTTCGCATTCGTCCTCGGAATGGTCCTCTTCAACATGGAGCTCTGTACTAGGTGGTACACAGTTCCCTTCAGTGTCAACAGTCATAAATACTGTTACGGTCTCTTCCGGAATTCTCGTGACAATCATTACTGAATCCCTCTCTTCTGTCGGAACAAGCACTGTAGGAAGTGATACACGCAGCTACAGCGTTAGTTCCAGTCATGTTGGCTCTTCCACGATCTCAAGTACAGGAATCGACGGAACTCCAAGAACCAACACGTACTTTTCTTCAACTTGGGCGAACAACACAATGGGCAGTTCTACAATTGTGTCATCCCCTGCTTCCTCGCAAGAGTCCTCACTTCCGAGTTCCATTTCAACTAGGCTGGGTACCATATCAACGGGCACCACTGTCAGGACCGTAACTGTGTCTCCTTCGGTCACTCTAACTCACCAGACCCAGACCATTACATTAACTTCTGGTGTATCAGGAGGTTCTAGCACTTGGACAATTTCAACGCCACCATTTACAATGCCATCTAATTCAACCGCTTCAGTATGGTCCAGTTCGTCGGCCCGGGGGACCGTTATCCTTCCTAGCAAGTCACAGCAAAGTATCAAGACTTCAGCCCAACCGTCGCCTTTGACCAGCATCGCCATAACTCTTGGATCATCGCTGCCCCCGTTTCCAAATATTACGGCTTCTTCCACCAATATTAGCAATCACAGCCCTTGGACATCAAAGATGAGCGAGACCAGGACCGTCACGAGCATTGTTTGGACTAGCCTTCCCCCCCATTCTAGTGAGCATAACTCCACAAATAATAATTTGAGTCCTACCGCTAGTTCTGGATTTACTACGACAAGGACTCGCTTCACCTACCACCCGACATCGGTTGTGATGTCTACGTGGCTAAGCTCCGGAGTCACTACCAAGACACTGCCGCCTTTTCCCATTCCATCAAACACTACTGATCATCAACAAACCAAAACAAACACGACAGTATCCTCTACGCTATATTCTGTCTCGTCTGGATATGCATCATCTTCTGAGTCTCACAGATTTAGCTCCACAGCCACTAGAAACGCAACTTATATCACGACATTGACTGAGAGGCTGTCGTCAACTATAAGGCTGTCGCCGAATTCGACCACTGCTCTTAGCCAGAAGCCACAATCCAGTGGTGTTTTGGTTACCACAATGACTGGGCCCGGCAGTAACAGCACATCTGGCTTCACAGCCACCTCAGGTACACCCTCCTTGTCGACAACTTCCTTGGAAACCTCACGACGCTCCAGTTACGCAAGCAGTCCCCGCTGGACCAATTCAAGTATTGGCTTCCCAACACCGAAAAGCTCTGACAGTGCTGGTGGGACCACGTTCACAAGAACAATCATTACCACCTGGTCAACGTCACCGTCAGCGAGTGAAACACATGACGTTAACTCATCAACAGGTGCGCTAAGCAGCGACACGTTTGCCTCCAGTCGGACCTGGACAATATCGCCAAGCGAGATCACACTCTGGCCGACGAACATAACCTCCTCAACTGGGACAGAATCTCGAGGGCCGGAGATCACCTCAACGGCCAGGAGCACGATTCAGCCTTCCAACGGTACTAAAACCGGAATCGAGACCACGGCAACATACCCAGGTCACACCACTGTTGAAGTCACGACGATAACATTGGCACCGATTTGTACTGACACATCAGTTAATGGTTCATCCAGCACAGGCAGCAGGAGCATATCAACGGCATGCTCTACTTTTCTTAACGGCACAGTGACAATGACGCGATGTCTCGCTCTGCCGCCTTCCAATGATCCAGGTGCAAAGTCTCTGTCCAATATATTATCAAGTAGGAATACATTTCCAGATTTCAGACTCAGCTTCACGGCTAACCGATACCTAGATCCTTTCCCGGCACCAACCACCTTTTCAACCTCTGTGAGGAACAGCGGCGGCTCCTCGGGAGATAGTTTCTCGAGCCTTCGTGGACCTACGAACAAAGTAGGCTTACAGCCAGAAACTAGCTTGCCCAATAACCCTAATTACCCTTGGGGAGGCGATTCGCCAGTTCATCGGCATCAGAGCGTTGGTCAGCTTGGTGCAGGTGTCGCAGAGGGCGGACTACTACGACGATGGGCAAGCGACGCCATTCGAAAAGTCAGGACACTTTTGTCGTAAATCCAGGAAGTCCTGCCAAGGCACACTTTCGGTTTACGAATGCCTATTAAGACAGTTGACGGCCACGGCAAGCGGCTTCCTCGGCATCCCGTTTGGAAAAGCAGGGTGTAAGTAGTTTACATGTTGGGGGATGTGAAAACGTTTGAGGGCATGACAAGGGATTTCTACGTTCAAATAGTTGTGATGAGCTTATTGGCTGTTTTTATGTTTTGGTAAAGTCTGAGTGGCATGAATGATATTATCTCAGAATGGCATTCAAATGTGTTGTTGTTTGAAGAATACTTGGCAATTCCCAAGACGTGGTGATGGCCTATCGACGTGTTTGACAAGATGTAAAACATGTTTCAGTGAACTGTCAGACCAAACTGGGAGGCGAAACTCCCTCTTCTTCCTCTCAGCAAGGGCGACGTAAGTACTGGCGGCACTGGAGCCACATCTCAAGTACCGCAGGTACTGGTTTTCTTTTTCTGAGAGGTTGGCCAACTCACGAGACAAGTTTCCTTGAGAGCGGACTGGTGATAACGAATACGCGGTGACATGGATTCCTGTGCCTGCCGCAGAGTGCATACGGTGCCGAAAGTGAGACAGATACTGAGTACGTACCTGAAGGGTTGCCAAATCAGGATCCATGGCAAGCGGACATGTGGGGCAATGCCGGGAGCGCCAAGTGCTCAATATCCGTAGAATCCGGAAGCAAGTGCATGCCACCCATTCGCTTGAGTGACCACAGTGCATGCAGACACCAACTAGTTGACCTTCCAATGTTCTCTTCCAGAGGAGCCGAAAGGGCAGGGCACATGCACACATGCACGGACATGGACTGAACGGCGGGGAAGCTACAGAGTATGTGTCCCAAGCTCCTGCCCTTGCACTCAGCTCCTCACTACTGGAAGTACCAATTTGTGAGCCCAGTCTGTGAGCCAAGACGCGGTGGCAGCCACAGATGGGAGAAGGAGGGTGGCAGCCGGGTGCTCCAGTTAGCTGGTCAGGCCACTTACAATCAAATGCCGTGCGGTACAGTAATACATGAAGTCCTTGGTCTCCATGGGCTCCGTGGCGTCACGGCGAATGCAGTCAAGGACCAAGGCAAGCAACGGAAGGGCGGGGTTTGCGGATTCAATGTCTGGCTCAATGTTCTCCATGTTCTCAATGTTGAACCCGGTCGGCCACTAGGACCACTGTTTCCCCTCTCCGTATCGGTCCCGGGCCTTCCAGCGCACAGTGTGCATATCTGCAGAAGACACGCCAGCAAAGCGAAGCAGCCAGATTGGACCCAACGCAACCAGCTAGAGCTCCTGCTCCCACTTCAAGGTGACAACGGCACTGGCGCATTGGGGAACGGGTACGAGGCCGTTTTGGCTTCATCCATTTCAACCTTGATTAACCAACCACCACCCGTCTTTACTTTTTTTCCCGTTCTTTTCCTCCTCCCTCCATCACTTATCTCCCCCAGATCTTGCATTATTGTCAAGACTCGGCCGTTGATTTATTTGAGCAGTAATTTTCTTTTACTTTACATCGCCAGTCCATTTTTAACAGACGTTGCAGCCTCGCCGAGATGCAGCTAACAGCGCTTGTCCTTGCGGTCACGGCCGCTGCATTCGTCATCATCCCCGAGCTTTCCGAAGCCGACGAGAACATTTTCAAAGCTCTCCCAATCAACACCGGACCATTATCACTGCCGATCCCAGCAGAATCTCACAGGGTTGCTGTTCCGTGCAAGCAATGTGAAGGCAAAAACAGCAATTTGCAATTAAACTTTGATGTCGTGGATTACACGAGGCTGTTACTGAATGGATTCGAGGTCTACCCCCATGCCGATCCCTGGCATGGCGATTTGGCGGCAGATGTCGAGAGTACCGACCGTGAAGCCACAAAGGAGAAGCTGGGTTACAGCTTAGCCATTTCACCGGAGGCTATGGATAAGGATTCTCACATTCAGGTCCTTGATGTGGAACTGCGGGTTATTGAAGTCGGGAATCGATTTGTGGACAGCGTGCCGGTTGTTAATGTGAAGCTTATCAACGTGCCTTCCGGGGAACTTGCCATTGCCGTAGTCGAGACCACTTCGACCAAGATTTCTGGTTGCCACTCAATGGCCTGTCAGGCAAAGGAAGTCATGGCAGACGCGCTCAAGGCCATCAAGGGTTTCAGGCCATTCAAGGGATGCCACCGCCGACCTCATCACGGCAAGGACAAGGCTCACCATAAGAGCAATCCTAATCGACCTCACTCTGAGAATGCGCACGATGGTCTTCGCAAGCACCCTCACCCCCATCATCACTTTGGTGACAATCATCGCCACGAGTGGGGACGCCTGATCACCAACCTTGCGGCTCAGATCTTCCTTCCCGTTCTTTTGGGCATCACCGCCGGTGTTGGTGTAGCACTGTAAGTTTGGCTTTTGCTCTTCTGGGAAAGTGGTTCGCATGCTAATACATGTTTAGGTTTGCCATGGGTGTGTGCAGCTTATTCTTCCGACTTACAGCCTTTATTCGCGGCAGCCGTGACAATCGTTTTAGCCTGTGCCCCCATCGCAGAGGCAGGGCACTACAGACAAGACACGAGGAGGCAGTTGCGTCAGAGAAAGCTGGCTTGATGGCTGAGGAAGCCGAGCTACCACCTCAATACGACGACTCCAAGAACTAGGTAACGGGAAGACGGACCAGATGTTATCAGAGATGGATATCGTGGTAGGGATTCAATCGAGTTTACTCGGCATTTATCCATTTGGAGTAGATGTCGAAGGGGCAATAACCGTTGAAGCCGGTGATTGAGATTGAGGCTGAGGTTGAACAAAAGGAAATACCCACGTGTACGGATATACCGAACTGGATCGAATTTTTTGGCGTTTATTTGGGGGAATTACTGCAAGGAACGTACCGATAGCATTGTTGTGGTAGACACTGCAATTATTGCTTGGGCGGCTGCAAAGGTCGCGCCACGCTCCTTCAGATGGTGGAAAGTTGGGAACACATTATTGGAGTCTTGCATTTCGTTTTCGATGGCATTTTATTCGTCTTGGTTTGTTTTTACATTATATACCCACAATACGACGCTCCTTTGCATTTTACGCCGTATGCTCCCTCGAAATCAATTGGTGTGGATAATGATACGGCAAATTGGTGGCTTTTGTTGTGCTGCGTCTACTTATACGTTGGTGAGTGACGTGGAACAGAGTAGAATCGTGATGTATACTACCTCTTCCTCTGCCATGGAACAATGTCCGACATTCTTTTGACTGAATGACGGAAGTGTGGACAAGGAAGAAAGAAGCTACGTGATGGGGGTCAGGCTTAATGCATCCCCACAAGCACGTTCTTTCACTTTTACCATTATTAACCGCCTGATGAGTAAGGTGGACGGGACGGGGTGACCTGGAGTGCCAACATACCTAGGTACCTAGGTAGGTAGTGTCTCGGTGACCGAGTGGTTGGTAAGCTTTCTGGTGGATTGCCGAGGAAGCTACTTGACTCCGTAAAGCAGTGGATTGATTATAATTGATTCGTGGTAACATGAACGATGATGCTATAAGCTAGCCCGACCCCAATGTGACAACGCGATACGGAGTACATCTTCATCGATCCAAAAGCAGACACCACGGATCATCGACCCGAATCACCCAATTCACCGCTCGAGCCCAAAGATTCAGACAAACCAAGACTCTGTGCCACCAGACCACCCACGCCAGACATCTTTATCCCGCTTCGATCGGCCCGGCGAGTGTCATCCTTTTCCTTCCCACAGCCACATCCTTGTCGTCTGGTGCATAAGGCAGGCGTGGTGTTTTCTTGCTTGCTACTCCGTACTCCGTACGGTGGCGCACAATTCCCCTCATTGAACGCAGAAGGAGACACGTTACTTTAAGTTGCTCGCTGCAGCTTGCGACGAGACGGATGAGTTTTGAGTGACTGGAGAGAAGTGGATTTAAAAAGCCCACAAACCACAACCCACAGCGTGCAGGTCTAGTCTGGTCCGATACTTTGCTGGTACTGGCACAAGTGAAAGTACAAGCACAAGTGCATGCAGACGCAGACGCAGACGCAGACTTGGCGCAAAAGGACACAGACAGGCACACGGAGGGGAAAAGCCCGTCGGGAAAGTGGTATCGGGCTGACTTGCCTTGTCTTTTCACTGGCACCTTGACCTTTTGACCTGCGTGGTTATTTACCTGGGTCGTGCATTTACCCTGCTTGCTTGAACATTTCTTTTTTGTTCCTTTTCTTGCCAGCATCCGCTCACCTTTTTTTTTTTGTTCCTTCTTTCGCATCATCAACTCTGTTGCCGCATTCTTTGCTCGGATTACGAGACAACAGTGCAGCGTCTCATTCAAAACAGCCAACTACGTCACCCCGTCCCAGCCTGCCCCCCGCGTAGAAAGTACACCACACCCACAAGCTGGGGCGTCGCACACCGAACATCCTAAACTCCTCACCATGTGGAAGCCCCCGTCTCCCACCGAGACCCCGCGGTCGCCATCTACAGATGAGACCGTTCTCGGGGCCACGACGATTACGAGAACGAAGAACCCCGGCCGTCGGTTTGCGCAGGTTGTGAAGCTCAAGAAGGAATGTGTGGATGAGTACAAGGCTTGTCATGCTGCCGTTTGGCCCGAGGTAGCTAAGCAGATTAAAGATTGTGGGATTGAGGACTGTAAGTGGGTTCTTTTGACGTGGTTGCATGAATTGTCTGCTGCGCTTTTATCCCAATTGGAGGCGTTGGAGCATGAAGACGGTGCGGCGCGCATTGTGGTGTGAAAAGTTTATGGGGGAAGTGTAAGTGCTGACTCTGGGTGTAGACAGCATCTTTTACGACGACACGACTGGTATGCTGTTTGGCTCGTTCAAGTACATTGGGTATGATTATGCTGGTGATATGGAGCGCATGGCTCAGAATCCCAAGGTCCGCGAGTGGTGGAAGATGACGGATGGGTTTCAGGAGAGTATTGTTCCTGGGGCTGTGAGCTCTGAGGCTGGTGAGCCGAGTTGGTGGAAACCTTTGGAGGAGGTCTTTTATCAGGCTTAGGCTTAGGTTGGGAGAAGGAGTGCGGTTGAACCTGGATGGTTGGTTTTAGCTTGTGTTGCAGGTTTGTTTGGTATTGTTATGGCGGATTTCGGGCTGCTGGTATTTCATGATTATTACGGTACTAGGACGTTGGGGACGATCAAATGTACCTACGGATACCTACCTAGGTATACAAAATACCCCGATATCATGTCGGGTTGTGACTATCAACTTGGAGTAGCTTGGTCTTGGACACTTATCACGATCCAATGTCAACTGCGCCGATCCCCCATACGCCGGATGATCAGTGCATCGCCTGTTAACTAGTGCACATCCCATCCTGTGCTTATGAACCGAATTTGGTAGTGCAGTCATCCTAGTTGATATGCTGCTCACTATGGCCTAGTTTGCTATTGATGGGTTAGGTTTTGCTTGGGTATTGATGAGTTGATGAGGTCCTCTCATGACGTAGTTTGAATGAGCACAATTAGTATACATAAGTCGGTAGGTAAAGTTACACTTACTAGGCTAGTGTGTCGAATTCGCAGCTTGCATCTCGAGTAGACCTTGCGATTCGTCACCAAATCTGCACAAAAAGAAATACAATAAACATCACCCATCTCCGGCCATTAGTACGCCAATCCACCCTCCACATAACTGCGTATGTATTAAACTATAAAACACCACCGTGATAACAACGCCGCAATCTACAACGCTTGAGCTATCCTCCGTCTCTGAGTTCTGGTTCAAATGGAATCTACACCGCGGCCTACCCTACAGACAGCCAACCTGGAGGCTTGCATACACAAGTACACTGCACTTGTCATGGAGTTCATCAGAAAGTCATTTGAAAGATGGAATATGTAAGTTGAGCTAAGCTTAGGCATATGTTTCTAAGTTACTGGATGAAAGTGATTTGTTGCATGTTTTGAGCTTTATGTTGTTGGGGTTGGAGACGGAGTTGTTTGCTGGATGGGTTTGGAGGTGGATTGGCTGTGCTGTAATGTGGAGTGTAAGCTGTAAGTGAGAGAGTGGTGATGCTGGGCGGTGGCATTGATTACATGACAACTACTAGTTGGAGAATGGAAATGTTGAACCAACGTGGATGTGAGAAATGGGGATGAGCAGGTGACGTATAGATGACTTCCGCACCTCCCTAGGTATTATTGAATGTCATGGCGGAGTCTAAGGATAAGCAGGATAGATTGACAAGTAAATGGGATAAGTGAGTTGCACGCTTACTAAGTATGAGACTCGCTACCGGTTCTTCTTGATGTTGACAAATACAATCCGCAAGTTACATGTAGTGAGTAGTGGCAACATGGAAGTTTCAGCGTTGGCTGCAAGTTAGATACCTGCACCGTATCTAGTGGTCAAAGAAGAACTTGACAAGACAAACGGTAATTAACAGAGATAGATTGTAAGTGGCATCAGCAGTTGAGCAACCAGACCAAATCGTCAGCTCGCCACATCATCATCATAATCCGCAAGATACTCCGCTCCCACAACTCAACTCAACTCAACCCAACTAACACAGCACCCGATAACCCGATAACTCGCAACCCACCAACTCCCCACAATGTCCATCCAACATTGAACCCGAACCCTCACGCAACACTGACTACTCCGCGCACAGCATGGAATTCATACGCGCGACCCGACTACCTAGGCACGTACTCAGCCCCTGCGACAGCCGAACCCAATCGCCAAGCCAAACAAATCGAGGCTGTGCAAATCAAAATCAACCACAACCATTTTCCAGCACAAAAATCGCATCTACTCCGTACAATCTACCAAGTCGGCATCGCAATTCAATGCGAAGCGAGGCTGTGCAAAAAGCGACAACGACTGCCCTGTGGCGTAGCGGGAAGACGCGAGTGATTCTCCCCCCGACAAGACGCTAAGATACGAAAAAGCGGGGCCGTAGTTGCCTTTTTCGTCGTGAGCCTCCACCAGTCACTTCCACAGGGCTGATTCTGGTTCTCATTCTCATGGGCCGTGTCGTCTGATCCTCAACTTGCTCCTAGGGCTGCATCCGCACGGATAGGAGCGGTCATCATTTTCGCCAACCTTGAAATTCATCGGGCTCAACATGTCCGTCCATGCACAACTTTCGTACATTTCAGATATCCGTTCACTCCGGCGCCCCGAAATGGTAATATCGGCCGTGCTAAGCCCCGTGCACGTAAACACAACTCGTCATTACAACTGCTCAATACTTGCTCGTAAATGTACGTCACGGACTGTCTGGATGGCGAGCAGCTACGAGCACGTAATTTGGGTACATGGCTATCGGCCTGGCAGTCGGTGAAAAGTCAAGTCAAGTCTGTGTGACGCGGGAAGCGTGGCCTTTTTTTCCCCGGAGGCGAGCCTCGCACAGCCGTCCCGCCAAGGGATATGCAGCGACGGTCATTCTTCATGTCTCCTATTTTTCAATGATGGCGCAAACCAAGACTACCCCTTACTTGGCCCGAGATAGGCAGTTGCGCTCGCATTCAACAACGGAGCCTCATACGTACTTTTAACGGCTAGCGCATTCCACGGCGCCACATGGGAAACGGACCAATGGTCTGGTGCTGATGCTTCCGCTTTGACGTACGTGCCGTGTACGATGTAAGATGATTCTGGCTGGGGTTTTGGTGCACCGGTTGTGTCGTAGGCTCCGCGGCCCATGTTGGACAAATCATCTGGAATGCGGACATATGGCGAGTGAGGGAGTTGTTTGTTTACGAGGTCATTTTTCATGGTACTTTGCATGATGGCATGACTAACTAGCTCTACTGGTGCATAGGTTGAAACGTGAGAAACATGTGTCATTGATCTTGGTCTATACCTCGCTATCATCTAGAAATGTCGTATGCTATCTATGTCGTTGGTAAAA
Organism: Pochonia chlamydosporia 170; assembly: GCF_001653235.2. Classification (NCBI taxonomy): domain Eukaryota; kingdom Fungi; phylum Ascomycota; class Sordariomycetes; order Hypocreales; family Clavicipitaceae; genus Pochonia; species Pochonia chlamydosporia. The sequence goes on along the minus strand of NC_035792.1, from coordinate 2,820,591 downwards.
CAGAAAACCCCCAAAGCTCTCAAGTAACAGTAAAGAATGTGAGGAATATGTCCAACAAGAATTGGCCATCTGTGAAACAGTGCCCGCCTTTGAAGATACCTGGATTGAGTGCCTTGGTGATCTGGGGTGATACAGAATGGCCATTGAGGAGGATGATATTCGAGACCGCGAAATTTGGACAATGGTTTGGACGTATTGGTACAGCAAGGCCATAGATGAAGACCAAGCATGCGAGGCTGCATCATCATCTGGCGATTCTAGCACGGCCAAACTCTTTGCGGCGGTGAGCTGTATGTGAATGCGTCCGAATTCGGTCCAAAATGCAGGTCTGGGTCAAAGTTGATATCGTGCCGTAATTTTGGACTGCAATTAACTTTTATCCCGTCGTAGCCAGTACAAAAGAAAGATGTAATGGAAGGAACGTGTGCAGGAGCTCGTCGTGCTTCACCATATCAACCATCGCCGCGCTTCCACTTCACCACAACATCCTCCTTAGTTTCGAAGTCGAGCAGCTCTTGGGCGACCTGGCATAATCGGAGGCGAAATTGTAGCCATGCCATATGCCATCAAAGGCAGCATGGAAAATGTATCTCGTCCTCCCCTCTGGGGCCGTGGGTTATCAGAATGCCTCAGTGTCAGGTATCCGATCCAGAGGGTCAACAGGGCGACAAGAAGCGCCGGAACGCCGATAGCAATAGCTACCACGACCTCGACTGACAATTCAGGCTGCCCAGACATAGACTTGTGATGGTACTATGTTATGCTTTGGGGAAATGAGTCCGTGGAAGGGGTTTGTTGTTGCATGTAATCTGTCCCAGACCAACACCATGCGTCAGCTTGCCAAAATATTTGGCGGGGAGATAGATTGCTGCATACCTTGATAAGAGATGTTGTAGATTGAGTGCAATCAGCTCTCAGAGAATATATGACTTCGAAAAAAATACAAAAGAGTATGCGAGTAACATGTAGGTGTGTATCTGACGCAAAGGGTAAATGGGTTGCTGTTGATTTTCTTGGAGTAGTCTGAGAAGCGGGATGGTAATCATCTTATATCACTTGTCACACCCGAACAAACAAAGCGACTAGGCATACGAAATAGACTCACACATTCACACACACCGGCGAGACCAAGTAAGTACCAACCAAGATTGAGCGATACGTCTCGGTACGTCGGCGTTGGTGACCTTGGACCCAGTCACGCTTCACTAAACCTTGGAACGGCGCCAACCACGTTGACCGGGCCCGCGTGTTGCGACAGGAGACTGCGATCGCCGACCGACAAAAAATTTCGCCATCAAATGCCAAGCGGAACGCGGCGGCTTTGGGACGTCGTAAGGGGGACGTCGTAAAGGGGACGCCGTAAAGGGGACGCCGTAAAGGGACCTAATCAGTTGATCATGATTACCACTCCTTCGTAAAGGCGACGGCAAGGTTGCCCTAAGAATTGGCCATGGCGATAATGCCATATGTACACTTTACATAAGAGGCAGACAGAACTGCGACAAGGAGCGACAACACCAAGCCGAGCATCATCTCTCATGACACTGAAAAGGGCGAAAGGGGGAACAAGATAACAAAGAGGCGAAACAAAACAGCATTAAACATACTAATGATTTGCCATCGTCTTTCCCCAAAGGCAAATCTTGTGCGGGGAGTCACGTCTATGTGGCTCAGATCCGTCACCCGTTTCTGAATGGCAAGAAATTCAGGAGGTTGGAAGGCAAAACAACCAAAAGTGGATAGTGAAATGGGTGGGAAACCCAGTGGCAACACACAAGAGCACACAATTCGTCTGCTTTACGTGAAACGGTGAGGCGAACCAGTAAGATGCGGTGGGCAGCCGCGTGTAAGTAAGTCGCTGGTCAGCATGAACATGGGGCAAAGATTAGTTAGGCTCGGGCCATCCAAATGGCATCATCAGCCTCGGCCGACAGGTTGCGACTCAAAGGAGATCCCTAGGATTGTTGAATGGCCCGGAAAGGGGCGAAATTTTTTTTTTTGAAAGGGATTGAAAATAGGAGAAGGATGTGCAAATGGCGGGCGAGGATCATGCGAATCCATATACCATTTTGGCCGGCTGAAAAATGGTTGAGCTGAAAACGCACAATAGCCGTGGCGCGTTTCCTCGGCAAATCAGCGACTGCGACTCTGCGACTAACTGACCAGGTCTGCAAATGATTGCTCCCCTGTCTCAAACTATGTGCGGCAAGCTGACAACCGGAGTCAATATCCTGCTTCAGCCGGCAGACTTCACAAGGTTGACCATTGCCCATATTGGCTCGCGTGGCTTAGCTGGTTGTTATTTATTGCTCAGCCTTAGCCGCAATGTGACGCAGAGAGGCATGTCATACAAGGAATTGACAGCACATATCAGGGAATCATAAAAAGAAAAAAAAAATTATGATGAAATAAGGCTGTTGCCGTGTTGTCAGTGGTGCTGCTCGATTTGTCTTGGCCAGTTGCAAAACGGTCAAAAGGAGCGCCACCCTCCTGCGGCGACCAAAATTCATAGTTGATCTTCTTGATCCATGATAAGTGCTTTTCTTGTCCAGACAACTTATGGAGAGCGGTATTTCTCCAAAAACATCTCCTCCAAACAAGAGAGGATACCTTAGTTATGAAAAATGCACATTTTGCCGCAGGGATAAGAAAAAGGTATACGCTTTGGCTTTCCATTGGAATCCTGCTTGTTGGCTGACTTACGCTGTTCAAAGTGCGCACCCACGAACCGAAAATGGCCAGGACAAAAATGTTTCCGGTGTATACACCTCGGTCGGGATTGCTCTGATAATGTTCGTGCCGCCGGGGATAGCACTAATGCGGTCCCAACCGAATCGACGCCGACGAAACAGTCTGAGAAGAGCGACGACACCCTAGTTGAGGAGCGGCCGGAGGATCTCGAGGACTGGGAAACATTCCGAGCCTTGTAAGCCGTCCGCCAAATTTCTAGCTCGTCTTCCAAAAGATGCCGGACCTGGCCATTTGAATGAGAGCAAAACTAACTTGGTTGACTCATCAGGTCCGCTCACAGCTCTTGGATCACGCACATTGAACGAGTCTGCGCCAGTGTTCAGACAAGCGAAGCAATATACACCGTGCGTCTGGGAAGAATCAGCAACGAGCCAGACCTCGCTGAAATCAAAGCCATTGTTTCCAAGGAACGCGAGGCCGTCCGAGATGCTGCCAGGCAGGCTATGCGGACGCCAACCTTTAATCCAATGGCCAAGTATGCATTGGCATCCGTGTTGAAGTCATGCTCGCTCCGGTCGTATGAAGGCTGGACCAACAAACCAGGAGTGGATTGTTTTGACTCGCAAGAGGACATATCTGCCCTGGTACAAGATCTTGAGCAATCTGGCGACATCGGGTATGCCATCTCCGTGCAAGAATCATACCTGAATGGCCTCGGTGTCGGTACCCCGGAGGATGTGTGGAAAGCGGAACTGAAGCGATATTACGACTTGTATCAGCGGATTCAACACTTTCGATCAGCATTCAAGCACAGCGTTGTTGAGCAAAGCCGCCTACCATCCCGGGCTCTCAACGACTGCCTCCCGTTTCTGGAATCAACGTCGGTGCGACAAGCTGCCATCAAGTATCTTCCATGTACGACCGCCAGGGATGTATTTGGGAGAAATCTTCTTCATATTGCGCTATACAGCGGATATAGCTCTGGGGTTGATGAACTTATTGGTCGTCTCTCGAAACCAGAACTCAATGCAAAGGACTTCTTCGGCCGAACTCCGCTGCATATTGCCGCAACCTTCGGATTGGACTATGTTGTTCACTGGTTGCTGGAAGCTGGCGTCAATCTCAGCCCTCGTGAAAGCTCCCGCAACCTGACGCCCCTTCAATGCGCTGCTGCTGCTGGACATGAAGGAACTGTGGCTGCCATTCTCGGTCGTCTACTTTTGTCAGGGACAGGCAAACGGGATACAGAGTTACAGGCAGCTTGTGCCTTTGCATCGAGAAATAGACATTACCCCATTGTTCGAAAATTGCTCCCGCACCTGACCAGAGGCGAACAAGCTGCCCTGAGGCAAGCACTGGCATCCGCATCAGTCTCGCAGGCGTCAACCAGGAGGAACACAGTACCCGTTGACATAGGCACGGGAAGCGGATATGACTTCATACCAGAACTGGCGCGAAGGTGGGCATCGGGAGGCGCTGGATGACATGCGTGAATAGCCTTGCACAGTTTTTCGAATATTGATACCCATTATAGAGAGAGGGAATGTGTCTTGATAGAAAGCAATGCAACGCAATCCTGCTGCATGTTGCGGGTTGGAAACAGAATGATAGACTTTGCGGTTTTTTTTTTGGTGAATAGACATCAATTGATTAATTGTGCAACGGTTTTACCATCAAAGGCGCTCCTTCCCAAAGCTGTGTTAAGCGAGATCACGGCATCAGTAGTCTTCTTGCGAGGCCTCAGGCTATCAATTTACTGAAGCACTCGGCTTACCCGAGGACACAACCGGGAACAGCCACCATGGATCTCAACTTTCTTCCCAAAACTTGTTGTATCGCAACCAATACCATTCACGCTGCCGCCTTTGCCTAAAATGTAGATAAGATGCAAATTAGCAAACGCAACGTGAGACAGTGTCTCATTCAGGGACCAAAACGGCAACTTTGTTCGTCGTGTTACACCTCTCCACGACAATCCGATGTCGATCACCCATCGCCAAGACATGGCAATCGTGGGGGACACTTTAGATTGAAGGCTGGGCTGGGCGATGGGTCTTTTCCACTCCGGAGGTTGTCCCCATGATATTTTGTTGCGATAATTGGTGCGTTCCAGAACACAAGTTTCGAATGCCTGCCGGCTAATCGAATAATAGGTCCGCTTTAGCGTACTGATGAAAGGCGTATGAGTTGCCCAGTTTACCGGCTTTAATGCGCAAAGTCGGCCCTTTTTACTGGACAACGTCACATTCCCCGATCTATGGATGGGAGCTAAGCTTACGGGCCGCGGTGAAATAAGAGTCCTCCATTCGGATAGCGATACTCGAAATGTTTTGCTCTGGAATAGGAATGAGACTCGGGGCAGGCTGAACTTGTGGGCATTTGCCGTGAATGGAACCATCTGAGAAATGTAACGCCTGGTCATGCTAAGCCGGGCAGATGGTAACATGAGGAGCCTTCAAACCCCGACGAGATTTAAGTATACAAATACTTAAGGACTCTTTGGGAAACATTCACTCTCGTAACCGAACACCAAGGACTGTAGAGACCTCCGCATCTAAACTACCGGGGCTTATAATAAGTCATTGTTCACAACTTCACACAGTTTGAGGCAAATCGTTCCTGTTGATGGTCAAGGCTTACATCCCCAACATTCACAATGCACTTCACTTCTTTGGCTCTCGCCAGCCTGCCGGCTCTCGCAGCAGCAGCTGCAACCCCTAATTGCTTCCCTTATGGTAGTGCCAAGCTGCCTGGTAATATGACACCCCCCAGTGTTAAACCAGCAGACTGGTGGTGCCCTCAGTCAATGGCATATGGCTTCCAAGGCTTTAGCTACCCCTTGGAGGACGACAACTGCAACAGCGGCACCAACAGCTTCAACAAAATGAACCAGGACTTTGCCAAGATGAAGAAGGACTTCGGTGCGAGTATCGTGCGCATGTACTATCCCACATGTACCAAGTCCATCGTATTCGAGAATGCCATTCGGGCCGCGGCCACGAACAACATGGGCATCATCTTGCAGGTCTGGACAAACTTTGGCGGTGGTGTAAGTTCCTACCTCCATTGATTTAGAATTGTACATGAAGATCAGACTTTCAGGACTGACACTGTAACAGGACGTTTGGAGACAATCGCAGCAGGCCATTTATGACGCACTCAACAAGCCCGAATTTGCCGCCATTGCACCATATGTTGTCCACAGCGCTGACTGGGGCTCCGAGCCCGTTGGTGATGGCATGGATTCCGGCAACTTTGTGAATGACCTCGGAGCATTCCGCGCGAAAATGAAGCAGCATAGCATCAAGGTTGGCATCAGTGAGGATTGGGACCGTCCAGGTACCTTGCGCAATGGAAATAGTCTGACCAGCCTTGGAAGTGGGATCAAGGCCAACTCTGACTTTGCTCATATCCACCCCATGCCCTTCTACCACGGCAACAACCCTGAGAGTCAAGCCTGGGCTTATATCCAGCAGGCTACGCAATGGGTTTTGGATCACGTCAACCTTCCCACCATGATTACGGAAAGCCCGTGGGCTTGGGGCAAGACGGACCACAATCCCGGAAAGAGTGACGTTGGCGTTGCCCAGTATACCAAGTACTGGAAGACCTTTGATGACAATTGCGAGTGGTTCAAGCAGAAGAATGTTGGTTGGTTCCTGCATGCGTGGCAGGGTGAAGATAAGTTTGACATTGTGAAGCCGGATGGTTCTGGCTACGTTATCCCAAATTGGAGACCTCGCAAGTGCTGAGTGAGATGTCGAAGGCAAAGTCCAATGACCCGGACCTTGTTCGTTTCAATGATTTCAAGGACCAGGAGGCTCCATACACAGATATTTGTACATAGTGTAGCAAAATGGATCGGTATATAGGCGTACGCCACATACTACGCACAACCATGCACCGTACTTTACATCCGACGTTGTGCATACAAGTAATTTCCCGACGACAGGAAACATCCACAGCCACGCGATCATACTTGAAGATGCATTCCATGCATCCAACAATGAAGACTCCACAACCGGTCCCGTTCAACATTGTAATATATCGGGCATGGCTGTCGAAGTGGACTCGTTCCCACATTGTGTGAACTGTTGGCGTTCCATCGGGAGGATGTCAGCACCATGTTGCATGAGATTGATTGCCTTGTCTCTCCGATCGTTGTGGTACAAATTTGTTTGGTTGTCAGAAATATATCAATGTAATCTTCCCGAGTAGCAACGGTAATAAATGAGAGCAGGGGTATTTGATAACGATGCCATGGATGGACAAACAGAGGGCTGATGAGTTCCCGAATTTTCCCATATATGAGTCCTTTGCGTCTTCAAAGGAGTTAAGATTAAGGGTGCTTTGAGCATGGGGGCGCCTGCTTCAGAATCATGAACCCTAACCAGCCAAATCTTCGAAGTGGACGAGAATAACAGCGGGATTAAATAAAAAAGACGCACAAAAGATCCGTTCTGGGGGCAGGACGATTTCAGTTGGTCGTTCTTCCCTGTGCCATCCCCTGTGAACGCTATCCCAAGAGCGGCGTTTATGCCAGCCGAGATTCTGGTTGGATCTTGCTGAGAAACGCATGTTGATCAACTTTCAACTTACCTATTCAAGCAAGTCAAACATCACTGAGCCGGGTTTGAAGTGCAATTCCCAGGACCTCAGGCAATCAGAAGTTGCTAGCATAATTTTGCCTGGCTGCCATTACCAACGAACCTTGCTGGTGTGCGTCTGGGATTCTAGGAGAAAGTTTGAAGTCCGCATCACACAATTTTATTAGCGTTGCTGTCTTTCATGGAAGGCAGTCCCCGAACCCGAATGTCATCTTGGGCCTCGGGGACACGCCTTGGTCTATGCGCCGTTGCAGGGTTTCATCGGATGGAAGTTTTGAGACGAACTTGTTTGTTCACGCATCCCTCGCATGCAAACTACACGCTATTTCATCGTAAAGCAGTGAAAGCGATGTGGCGATCACGCATCTTGTCCAATCGACTTTGATGCATTGACGTGACTTTCTTTTCTTCGAAGCCGTGATGCAGCTGTGAGCCAGGGTGACATCTGAGCGACCCCTTGGCCGCACTAGTCAGAAGTGGTCAAGATATCCTGCTTCATGTGTGGATGCGACTACATGCAGGAACATGGCGCTAGTGTTTCCAGTTGACAGCAAATACGTTGCACTTTGGGGCCATCAGCAGGGGAACCCCGACGTTTGATTGGGGGCATCTCGGATTCGGTGGACGTGTTTTCTCTGCGACTGGAGGAGATATACAGAGTACTCTGTTTGTGTGAGGAAACTATGGCTCCAGGTTCGTTCTGCTTGGTACCAGGGACACTAACTCGCTCCAGCCAGATAGATGGGTTCAAGCTACTTTGCTGCACGCCTGCGGGGAAAAAGAAAAGGAACCTTTGAACAGAGACGGAAAAAGGAAAGCAGCGCTGCCAGATCGCGCGCGCAGTCCTGGGGCTTCGCTGGTCTGTCTGGAGATTGTCTCAAACTCAGTCGCGACTCTTCGAGTGCTCGGGCATTTGAGTTCGCCTGAGCCAAGTCGAGGGCTCACAGGCCACAGCTCGCACCGTCGAATGGTCAAAGTTTGGTGGGACTTCGAAGTCCTGTCCGATATAAGTTAATGGCCTTTGATCCACTTGACATGCGCCAGGCGGAGACCGACCGTTGACTATCGCCTGCTGGGCAGTTTGCGAAGGCTAGGACAACCACAAGGCTTGATGTGGCTGCTTTGTTGGATCCAGGAACAACATCGTGTATGCTGGGGCTGAAAATAGACTGAAGCATTGGGGGACGGCGAGAAATCCAGTCGAGCATGACAGTGATCCAGCTATGGATTCTCCGTCAGCAGCATGGATAAAGATTGCAGTGGCCAGCGATCCCCATAAAGGCAGGGAAGTTGTCTGGTAACCAAGCCTTCCATTTTTGAGTGGTTGGTAAGAATGTCGATGGAGTCTTGTCGGTCTGGTTGTTCGCAGTGAATCAGTCTCACATCCTTGAATCGACTCAATGGCCACCCCTGCTTCACTTTGCGACCATTGTGGTGCCACTGCCTTGCAGAATAGTCTCCTTACCTGGCACTCCATTTGTGCCTGCAGGGATTGGGACCAGACCCGACAGCGTGTCGCATAGTCTTTCGTCAAAGACTTGGGACGGTCAGGCTCTGCAGTGAGGAGGTCAAATTTATGGCGTGGTTTGATCGGGTCGGGTCTGGTCTGGTTCAAACATGCATGAGTGGTGTTCTGGTTTGGTCAATGCCTGTCGCCTTCCTTTTGGCGCATTTTATCCCCTCCCAGTCGCTGGTTCTTTTCTTGCCATTTTGTGTCGCGACTTCCCCCTTTGCAGGTCAACTTCATCGTGACTGCCTCGTTTGCACTTCTTCTCCCCCTCAGCATCCTGTGGATGACTGCTTTCTTTCATTTCTTTCCCTTCATCCCCAGGCTTTGTGTGCCTCTTGTGAACTCCTCACCAGCGGAACCCTGTCCTAGAGACGCGGTCTGAGCCTCTCAGCTTCACCTTATCACATTACCAGGTAAGAATTGGTTTCCGGTGTGGCTGCAATATTCGACAAGTTGCACAGCAGCTTGATTCTGCCGCCTATGCAGTATTCCCACAGAAGCTGCTCGAAAATACTGACCGTCTTCATTCCTTCACAATATCCATTGCACTGAGAGGCAATTCACTGCCATTTCTGTTCTGCACTAGTTTTCAAGAGCCTCTACTTACACACTCTCTTATCCTCGGGCTAGCTCATTCTCCTACGCCGCAATATCTGAAACACGAGCCCCAACTTTGTTTTGCGACGCTGAGTCAAGATTTCCTGTGCAACCCGGAAACTCCAACCTGCTGTCGAGCACGAATCTTCATCGGAAGCTCTTGCGATTTTCGTTGGCCGACTTCTCTGTTTCGAGAGAGTCTGGTTATTACTCTCATCATTTTTACTGGCAGCCGGTTTGCACGCTGCTAATCCGGCTTGCTTCTTGGCTCTGTGAGCCTTTTGAGACACCCTGTCTCCGGAATCTCACTGGTAACTAGGTGGTTGAATTCTGAGACTGGAAGCGTCTCTTGTATGTAACCCTTGACCCCGTTGACCCCGACAAGCCTCAGACAATATGTGGGAGCCGGCTTATTCAGTCGCTCCGTACACAATGCTCGTTTTGCGCGGTTGCCGGCTCTGTGCTGGAAGACTTGCCATCCGATGTGCCCAAACGAAACGGCTGACACAAATTCGATAGACTGTTCTCTAAACTCTCGGAATCCCATCTCGTCTTCTTTCTGATTCGATTACACATCTGCTTGCAGGTCTTCGTCAAACACCCGACACTCGTTTCACTTTTTCTTCTGCCACTGTCTATTTTTCTGGTTCCTTTTCACTCGGACCATCACAAATCTGTCACTTCTGCCGCTCGTTTTGATATGATATTTGACGTATGTGAACACAACGGCTTTCGTTTCCGACTCCTCAGTCACAGCGCATACAATTTTGATGCAACAAACCGCAACCGTACCACTCTATTTTTCCACTCTAGTTTTCTTCAGTTCATCAGACCAATAGCGACATATTACAAAATTCCAGTCATTTACACCAATTTTTCGTCCAAGAGACGGGATCTCCTTTCATTTACAATTAACCCTAGATTCATTCGACAGCCAATTGCAATTGATAGACTCCGAGTTGCTGGGCTGAAACTACGATAAATGGTTTGCGGCTACTGAATATTACCAAATGAGTCAACCCTACGATGGAAGAGATATGGACCGGTCATACAATATACCAGGCTCTGTAAAGAGGGCTCGTGAACAAGTCCAAGGCACTCGAGGGCAGGATGGCCAGGCAACTAGACGGCCACCGCAGGATTCCAATCTAATCGAGTCGTCAACACCATTGCGCCCACCACCACAAGGGCTATCCCAGTCCAAATTTGCCAAGAACCGAATGCCCTCTAGTCAGGAGACAAAATCAGGGCAGACGATTTCTCGACCGAAACAGGTTCCACAATGGCCACTCGCCAACACCGGAACAGTACCGACGGCATTTGTCGATCCAACTTCACCTCAGTCTCCTACGCCAAAGTCCCAACAAGTACCAGAACGACCGCCACGACCCAGCCAAAGCAGAATTCCTTCGATACTTGATCAATCAAAGCCGCAACAGCCCATACCAGTGTTCACATCTCGCTCAGCCATACCGGACAGTCCACAAGAAAACCTCGATATCAATAATCCGCTCTCTCCGTCAGGCAGCTCTGCCCGACAGACAATATCCTCTGTGGGGACAATACCCGACTTTCCGATACCAGCTCCCACGAGTTCTTCGATGCCACCCAGGAAGAGCGCAATTCTTGGTCCTCCACCGTCAAGCCGAAGAGGAGCATCGTCATTTTATTCAAATGCATCATTTGTTTCACCCATACCAGAGGAGAGCCCCAGATCAAGATCTCATGGATCTTACGCTTCGAGTGCGGCTATGCCAGAGTCCTGGCCAGCCGGTTCGCCACAAGCAGGCAGCCCTGGCTATGGCGACGCATTCTATGAAGAGTCTATCACAGAAAAGAGTAGGGAATCAGGATATGATGACTTCGGGGACGAGAGCCAACTGGTTCGTAGTGCAAGCCTGGGCAAGAAGGGGAAGCCTGCATTGATCACTACGAAAGGATCGAGTAACTCCGCGTCGAATATGAGAAGAGGCCCTGCACCGGTGCAAACAACACATGACAATGAAGGATACCTAAGTGCAGCAACAAGTTCTTCCGAAACAGTCCCAACCCTGAAGAAACCTCGGGCATCATATGTCAATACCACAAGTAGAGAAAGTCTTTCATCAGAAGCAATTCTGCAGGCTTTTGCGACAGCAAGCTCCTCCGATCCTCGAGATGCAAATCAAGTTGGAGATGCCCCTCGTCAACAAACTCGACTGTCGGCTATGAGACGCCCTCCCAGACTGGACATCGATGCCGTTCGTGCAGCAGAGGCCAGGGGAAGTCTCACTAGCCTGCCAGACTTGATTCGGCGCGCGACCAGACTTGCAGCTATGATTGACAAGGGCAAACGACCAGCCAGCCGACTCGATACGCTTGAAGGGTATCTCAACGAGAAAGGTAAGTTACATTGCACCTCTGGACTGTGATGTTCTTACTGTGTTTGGAACAAGGATGAAGCTCTTTCGATTCTAACATTGGAAAAAACAGAAGACCCTCATCGTTCTGGACTATCCGATATGCTTGCAGCCTTTCCGCCGCCAGTTCACACACCTCGAAACAATCCGAGTCGCAACTCTTGGCTGAGAGGGAGTACATGGCCAGCAGTCAACGGCCAAGATCGACCGTCACACTCACGATCACCTAGTGGTCAGATTGAGACAAAACCCAAACGACGGTGCTGTGGTCTACCTCTGTGGGCTTTCATTCTAGTGGTTTTCCTACTTCTCTGCCTGATTGTGGCCGCCATAGTGGTTCCTCTCGAGTTTTTTGTTTTCAAGAATCTTGGTCAGAAAAAGGATACCAATCCCAGTATCGGCCAATGCCAGAACCAACTGACCTGTTTGAACGGAGGTACAAGCGTGATCGTGCAGGGCAATTGTTCATGCATCTGTACCAATGGATTTACAGGCCCCACCTGCGGTGATGGTGGCTCAACAGGATGTACGATGACGAACCTTGTTTCCAGTGACGGAAAGTCTAGTATTAACAACGTGACACTCGGCAGAGCGATTCCTCGAATACTAGCTGATGCCAATAAAAACTTCTCCGTGCCGCTCTCGGGCACATCGATTCTGGCTAGGTTCAACTCTGGGAATCTGTCATGCATCGCGCAGAATGCTCTGGTCACTTTCGATGGCCGAACGATGAGATCTGGACAAGCTACGGATGAAGTAAAAGACATCAGCGACAAGCAAGCGAATTTTGCTCTGAACGCCGAGCACTATCCTCCCATATCAATAATCACCTTCACGCCAACCACCACAACCACCGTCACTATAACACCTCCTCTAGTCGGTCAGATGCCTGCCACAACAGTAACAACTTCAATCCAGCGAACCCAGACGGTAACCACAGCGCCGCCGACCACGCCAGCCAAATCGACACTGTCATCAGTTATATCTTCAAGCCCTCTGATGTCTATAACCACCGCCAGCACAACCAGGAGAGCTCCCACTACCCCATTTTCGGTCACCGAGGAAGTGCTTGACTTTTCGCGCGTTGCAATGCTCTACATTCTTCAACAACAGACAGTGGACAAAGCTATATCGTCACAGGCTGAACTGCAGCGTCTCTTTAGCAGGGCTGGCAAAGGGAAGACTCAAATGGGCAGTGAAGTCTCCGAGCAGGAGGCATCCAACATAAATCTGGGCAACGGCAACAGCATCAATTTGATCTCACTGTCTATCAATATCGGGGATGGGCCAGTTGGCGGCCGAAAGATCTGAGCGCGATGTGAATACTATCACGTCCCTCACCTTAGAAAGGAAATCAAATATGGAAGCTAGGCTAGCAGAGAGTGGAGTGCGAAGCGGCTGAGATCTTGTATAACCATCTCACAAGCCGTTTGGTTCTCCCAAGACGCACCCAGGCTTCCGAATGTATGATATGTTAAGGAGTTTGGCGATGGCGTTTTGATTGTTGAAACAGTGTTGATACCACCGACATCGTCGAGAAGGAATTTAGAGAGGCGCATGGGGTAATGATGTAATAGCATGCCGGGAGTGGCACTGGTAGTAGCGAAATTTGACGTTGGTCTTTGTCCAAAGCACATCTTGTCCTCTCGTGAATCGTTCAAATTTAGCTCCATTGTGCGACACATCTATGGCAAGCTATATACAAAGTGATCTAATGCAGGGGAAAACGGCAGCCCCGACTGCCAAGCTCTTGCGAGGTCATCAAGTCGATTTTTGGCGTTGCACTTTACTTCCTTTTACATTCTGAAGACACCAAACTTGGTATCCCCAGCCTTGACCTCGTTACGGCCACCCATGGCAGCTTTCAGACCAAGGCCGAGGTAGCGTCGAGTATGCTGAGGGGGAATAATGCCATCGTCCTAGTTTCATCCAAACCGTTAGCCAACAACACATTTACAAATGAGAGAGTTTCAAAAACAGAGGTGAGCTATATTGAGGGACTTACCCAGAGTCTTGCTGATGAGAAGGTCGCCTCGGTCTCACGGTCAATGCGAGCCTTGAGCTCAGGATCAGCTTTCTGGCCAACAGTCTCCATAACAGCAGCAAGCTGTTCGCTACCCATGACACCGACACGAGCGTTCGGCCACATCCAGAGGAAGCGAGGGCTATAAGCACGACCGCACATGCCGTAGTTTCCGGCGCCATATGAACCACCCACGACAACTGTGAATTTGGGTACATCGGCGCAAGCGACGGCGGTGACGAGCTTGGCACCGTGTTTGGCAATACCATCTCGCTCAGAGGCCGTGCCGACCATGAAGCCAGAGATGTTTTGAAGGAAGACGAGAGGGATACCGCGCTGGGCGCAGAGCTCGATGAAGTGTGCGCCTTTGACGGCCGATGAGGCGAAGAGGATGCCGTCGTTGGCGACGATGCCGACTTTGTGGCCGTAGATGGAGGCGAAGCCAGTGACGAGGGTGGTGCCAAAATCACGCTTGAACTCGGAGAACTCGGAGCCGTCGACAATACGGGCAATGACTTCACGGATGGGGATGGGTTTGCGGAGGTTGGTGGTTGCGATGCCCATGAGCTCCTCTGGGTCGTAGAGAGGCTCTGAGAAGGTAGCGGCGGGAGGTTGAGTGGCGGCGGATTTGGCAGGCCAGTTGAGGTTGCTGATGGATCGTCGAGCGAGGGTGATGGCGTGGGCGTCGTCGACGGCCAAGTAGTCGGTTACACCAGATACAGAGGAATGCATCTTACCACCGCCGAGGTCTTCTGCGCTCACGACCTCACCGGTGGCGGCTTTGACGAGGGGAGGACCGGCGAGGAAGATGTGGCCCTGCTCGCCTACGATGATGGATTCATCAGACATGGCGGGCACGTAGGCTCCTCCGGCTGTGCAGGGGCCCATGACGACGGCGATTTGTGGAATTCCCTGTGACGACATGCGGGCTTGATTGTAGAAGATGCGGCCAAAGTGCTCGCGGTCGGGGAAGACGTCGGATTGGTGAGGGAGGTTAGCGCCTCCAGAGTCGACGAGGTAGATGCAACTATTCACATATTAGTACTTGCCTATACACCAATTATAGTATATATAGCCCAAGGACAAGGCGCCATTGGTAATGGTGAGCACAACGTACGGCAACTTATTCTCCTGTGCAACAGCCTGCGCACGAAGATGCTTCTTGACAGTAATGGGATAATAAGTACCGCCCTTGACCGTGCTGTCATTCGCAACAATCACACACGTAACACCCTCCACGACACCAACACCCGTAATGATACCGCCAGCAGGAACCTCCGCCTCAGGATACAATTCATATCCCGCCATGGGAGAGAGCTCCAAAAACGTAGTCCCCGGGTCAATCAGCGACGTGATACGATCTCTCGGCAGCATCTTCTTGCGGGCAATGTGCTTCTCCCGCGCCTTGTCCGGCCCGCCGCGCTGAATCTTGCGCGTCAGCTCGGCCATTTTGGCGGTGACTTCAGACATTTGCTTCTCATTTTCCTTGTATTCGTCAGACGAAGGGTCGACATTAGTTTGGAGGCGCGAGATGGCGGCTGCTTGGTGAGGAGGGGTGAGGTTCGCGATGGCGCGGGCCTGGATGTGTTGGTGTCTTGGATGAGGGCGGAGGCGGGTTAGCCGGAGGGCTTGTTGTGATGACCTGCTGAGGGACATTGTGATTATCTATTCCTGAGGGGAATTGAGGTCCAATTGTGCGATTAGATGAAGGTATCAAATGGGGATTGGGTTTTCGGCAGAGAGACGAGAAGAGAAAAAAAAAACAGAGATGTTTGGAGGGCCGAGACAAGGCGTGGTGGTTGAGTGCAGTTTGTTTGAGCCGAGAAGAGGGCCTCGAGTTTCGACTGGCAGCTCGACAACTGACGTCGCTTGCAGTGGGAAGCGAAAATCTGGGGTTGACGGCCCGCAGCAAGCCGTGTTAAGCCGCGGGCTGGGGTGAGCCTTGGTTGGCCGCATCCATCCAGATCCTCGGCTTTACAGACTCGACAACTTTCAACTTGCTTTTCTTTTTGGCCCAATTGCCTTGACATCGTTTTTTACTACGCCGGCCATCTCTACTATTCTTTTTCTCGCCGCGCTCTTTGCTGTTCCACGACACATATTCCTGGGGATTTTTACTACATTCCGGTCCTTTTACAACCCGCCATGGCAGCTAGCTTCAGAACGCTCAGCAGAGCAGTATCCCGCCCTGCCGCCCGGCAACTACGGCCCTCTGCATCAATCACCCTTCCCACCGTCCAGACAAGACTACACTCGTCCAAGCACCCAAAGGGATTTGAGGCACCCACGACCGACGAGCTAGAGGAGTTACGCGCGAGCGTGCAGGAATTCACCCGCCGCGAAATCACAGAAGAAGTCGCCGCACACACAGACAAGAGCAATGCCTTTCCCAACGAGATGTGGCCGAAGCTCGGCGAGGCAGGACTCCTGGGCATCACGGCCGACCAGGACGTCGGTGGATTGGGCATGGGGTACCAGGCACACGCCGTGGTCATGGAGGAAATGTCCCGCGCCTCAGGGTCCATTGGTCTGAGCTACGCGGCACACTCGCAGCTCTGCGTGAACCAGATCCAACTCAATGGCAACCCGGAGCAGAAGAAGAAGTACCTGCCAGGCTTGATTGCAGGCACCAAGATTGGTGGGCTGGCCATGTCTGAGTCCGGCTCGGGCAGTGACGTGGTGAGCATGCGCACTTCGGCGAAGAAGGTGGACGGCGGATATCTGCTCAACGGATCCAAGATGTGGATCACCAACGGCCCTGATGCCGACTTGATTGTCGTCTATGCCAAGACAGAGCCTGACAAGGGATCCAAGGGCATCACAGCCTTCTTGGTCGAGACGAAGACGGAGGGATTCAGCTGCGCCCGGAAGCTCGACAAGATGGGCATGCGCGGCAGCAACACCGGCGAACTCATGTTCGACAACGTCTTCGTGCCGGAGGAGAATGTCATGGGCAAGATCAACGGCGGCGTGCGCGTCCTCATGGAGGGCCTCGACCTGGAGCGCCTGGTCCTCTCTGCTGGTCCCCTGGGCATCATGCAGGCCGCTCTGGACGTGGCCCTGCCCTTCTCCCACCAGCGCAAGCAGTTCGGCTCGCCCATCGCTCATAACCAGCTCGTCCAGGGCAAGCTGGCCGACATGTATACCAAGTTGCAGGCGTCGCGGGCGTATACCTACGCCACGGCCAAGCAGGTCGATGAGCAGGGCATTATTCGCACCCAGGACTGCGCTGGTGCCATCTTGTACGCTGCGGAGCGTGCTACTGAGTGTACCCTTGACTGTATTCAGTTGCTGGGTGGTATGGGCTATGTTGAAGAGATGCCTGCTTCACGGTTGCTGAGAGAGTAAGTCTTTTGCAGGTCCATGTGTTGGTGGCGATCTGCTTGGCTAACGTGCTGCGAATAGTGCGAAATTGTACGAGATTGGTGCTGGAACTTCTGAAATTAGACGCATGGTCATCGGACGTGCCTTCAACAAGGAGTATGCCAATGCGTAAAGGGATCTGAGTTTACGATACGACATGGAATAACTTCGAAACGGATTAGACGTGAGATTGGTTGTCATGGCGATGGCCAAACAAAGATGCTGGACAAGTCATATCATGATTGAGGCGTAAATGGACATGCCGTCACGCCGCTTGGTGTGATGGTAGGGCAACTGGGGTTGTTACTGTATTCTAAGCCCAATGCATTGTTATATCCGTCGGCAGATGGAAAAGGCGTACAGCATTTCGACGACTGGCATCCATCAAATCTGGTGGACAAGACTGCGAATGTGTCGCAAATGATTATGTGGTCCGACTAAATAAATAGGCTCCAAAATAGTAAAATCATATTATTTATAAAACCCTACGTACGCATCCTGTCTTGGCCAATGTACCCACCTGCAGAATGAGATGAAGAAGAAGAAGAAGACGAGGCAGATTTTTCTCTTCTTTTTACTATATGCTTTTGCGAGCCCTTTCTGTGGAGCCAGGTCCGAAAGGGATGGAAGATGGCGCAATCGCTACACCGACAGGAGTGTGTATTAAAAGTGATACACCAGCAAGCTAAGCTCACGATAGTTTGATAATGGGCGAGGGGCTGGCGGTAACAACGCCGTTGTTGCCGGGTTTGCTCACTGTCTTGGGTCCGGTTGCGGGGATTTGCTCCAGGCACCACTATTCAATATCAGACTAATGATTCAGTTTTGTTGTCCACTGTTGCAGCATCAAAAAAACCGAGATATGGCTGATAAAAGGTTTGACACTGTCGTTCCAATTGGACTGAGTTGACAACTGCCCGGAAGTCTGCCATCTTGTTA
This sequence comes from Pochonia chlamydosporia 170, assembly GCF_001653235.2. Taxonomy (NCBI): domain Eukaryota; kingdom Fungi; phylum Ascomycota; class Sordariomycetes; order Hypocreales; family Clavicipitaceae; genus Pochonia; species Pochonia chlamydosporia. The sequence continues at coordinate 2,802,462 of NC_035792.1, read as the reverse complement.
AAGGAGGTTTGTTTTCTTTGGCGATCACCACAGTCAAGTTGTCCAAATTGAGGGTACCAGAAAGAAATAAAGTGTGTCAAACTGAAAAGTTTTGTGTGGGTTGGGTATGTTCAGTGGACTGCTTAGCCTCTCCCCCCATCGTGAGATTGATTCGGGGAGCTCGGAGGCATAGCCAAGCATTGTAGGTGCCACAGGGAAATTGAGTCGGCAAAGGCTGCTGGTACCTTTTTTTGTCATGCAGTTCTGTAGGTTTATTTCCCTGAAGGTGTCCAATATGCAGTCTATTGCTGGTAGCCAAGCAAAAGGTGTGTCTCGACCTCAACACCTGCATCTTGTGGCTGTTCGCAAACGGACATACCGACCAGGCTTGCACACCAACTTCGTTACTCACACTGCTGTCCTGTAAAAAGCCCATGTGCGTGGCGGACAACCATGCAATTGACAGTCTTGGTTAAGGGACCATCGTATTGAAACCAAAGGACGACTGCAGGATGCTTCTGATTAACGGGGTGTTTTCTCTTTGATATTCGGAGGGTACACGTATCGAGTTTGGCATTGCATCTCAGGGAGGCACCGGTAGATAAGGTTGGATGAAAATCATGTTGTTCCGCGTGACCACCAGCCCATGCCGTTGTACTCTGTAGTCCCCCCCATCGTCTTCCCTGCCAAAACATGATCGCCATCTGAAATGGTTGTTTTGGGTCGTGGCAAGGAATTCACAAGCTTTTGCTTGGCTGAGCTGGCAACGGAGGAGAAACGAATGTGAAAGATTTAATTGCTGGCGAAATCCCACTAGCTACACTTGTTGTCACAGCCCATGTCAATCCATCCACCCATGTTGGTCGGTGAAGGTTTCGAAGACGGTAGGGTGTAAGAAGAACGAAGATGGGAAAGGGGGATACTTTGCGAAGTCTGCAACAATTGAGCTCAACAATTTCTTCACAGAAACGACGAACCGCAAGAGAAAGACAAAAATCAGGGCAAGAGGGAGAAGGAAGAAAGGAGGAAACTTGAAGGCGCGGATTCATTCACCCCTTCTCCGCGGTCGCTCCTGCCCTCAGAGGTGGAAGACTCCGCGTTTGATTGGGCATCTAAAGCCAGCAACTCGCTGGTGTCTGGATTTCTCCGACTTACATCTACTAGGCCCTTCCTACCCCGCCTGTGTTATTTGCCGCCAGCGATATTTCGAACGTCTGGGTTGGCTTCACAATCTCGTTTTCTGGCTGAATTGGCCATGAAATTGCATGCATTCTCCCGTTAAAGGCTGACGATATCACGGTGACAACTGTGGTGCCGCCGGGTATTTTCTTTCATCGATTTTGTGTGCCCCGCTGCAGTCGATATTTCCACATCGATGGGACGTTGTGGAGCTGTCGTGCTACAGTGCTCGGCAAGCATAGCTCCAGTTTGCCCCAGAATTTTATCATTTTCCCCCTTCTCAAACATCAAATCGGCTTTCAAATGCTGTTCCAAAGGGTCTAATCTTATCCTGCCTTTGGCACGGTGCGTTCACTTGTAGTTAAGTTTACATACCACATACATACCGTACAGGAGCAGAAAGTAACATTGCAAACAGTCTACTTCGATACTTATACCTGTTCTAAGTCCGTTTCTCTTTGACTTCTCCGCAGCAAAGAGCCAGCCAGGCCTTGATATCTTGCAGCAACAATCGGTACAACAACCGTCCCTGTAAATGCACGACGACCCGTGTTCCGGTGCCTCCAGGATCAGTTGATGCATGGACCATCTAGAGTCCTGCAAGCTTCTGCATCGCTTCCGCCCTGACCACCAGCTGGAGAACGACAGCTTGAACTTGAACGCCCATTGGACCTCCTGACAAGATGATGGACACCATGGACAAAGCCGAAAGGGTTCGAGAGAGGGCCCACTTAGCTTCCAACGGATCCATGGCTTGCGAATTCCAGCGGGCGAGATGGAGCTTGATTCCCAATTTAGTGCCCACAGCCTCCCCCATCGACTCCGCCGTCCCCGCTGTCGGGGTTGCGAGGCCCTCCAATTCATGGATGTTGGCCCTTAGCGCCAGGGGGGTGTGGCAGTTTGCTGGAGCTGGAGGGGTGCGAATCAGCACACATGCAGCCAAAATGTTTGGTCAAGTCTCTCCCTCTTGCCACAAAGTGCAGACAGAGAGCTCTGTCTGGTGGACGAAATATAAACCACAAACACCATCGTCTCCTCGCTGCTCCAGTCTTCTTCCTTCATCCGTCTCTATTCTTCTGTGCTCCATCCCTTTGCACGCGTATTTGCAAATCAAGTGCGCAGAACCCGTCTCGAATTGCATTGCCATTCGGGGTTTCACCTGAACCTCACTCTCGCTGCTTTCAGACACCTCACCCATCGGTTTTGCCATATCGTGAGGGGAAAGATCTGCCCTCTTCCGTGAAACACATTCGAATTTATTCATCCATTCCTCCCCCGAACCTCACTTTCCTCTACCACAGCAATGGCCTCCAGACAGACCATCCTTGCTCCCATGTTGCGCCATGCTACGCGGCGTACTGCCGCTGCCACTCTACGACCTTCCTTTGCCGCCTCTCGCACTCTCCATAACGTTCCTCCCCGAAGCAACAAGCCCGGTAGCTACTCGCGGACTGATTCTGACATCGAAGTCGAGCATCCTGAGGAGCATGAACTGCCTTCCAGCAAGCCTGTCTTAGGCACTGGTGGACAATTTGTAAAGCCCACTCTCCCAAGTTTCTCTCTTGACGGCCGCGTTGGCGTCGTCACTGGAGGTGCTCGTGGTTTGGGACTCGTTATGGCCCAGGGAATGGTTTTCTCTGGTGCCGACGTGGCTCTTGTTGACATGAACAGTACGCCAACCATTTCCATGTGACCATTGCTGCGTTGCAAGCTAATAGTTTGTGTAGAGGAGGAAGCTCAGAAGCAGACCCAGCTGCTCATGGATGCATTCCACCGTGAAAACCCCAATGCTGAACGGTATGTTGAACTAGACCTACTTTCCGTGATCAATCACTCGAAATGTCAATTCTAACTATTTCCAAGAATTCCCACTGTTACAGCCCACTTCGCCGATGTGTCTGACCCCGAATCTGTCCAAGGCTGCATTGCTGAAGTTATCGAGCAACATGGCAAGATTGATCATCTCGTCACTTCCGCTGGCTTCACAGAGAACTTTGAAGCCGTCAATTACCCAATTGATCGCATGCGAAAGCTGTGGGCTGTCAATGTCGACGGCACCTACCTCTTTGCCACCGAGGTTGCTCGTCATCTCATGGCGCGGAAAGCCCCAGGCAGCATGGTCATGATTGGCAGCATGTCAGGCGCCATTGTCAACGTTCCTCAGCCTCAAGCGTAAGTGTTTTCTTGGGCGATTCTGGACGACTATATCATTCATTGGAGAACCCCGCTCGACAGGATGTCGATCAAGCACTCGAAGAGGAGAGGGGCGAATTCTGCACTTGTATAATGACAATAATCGGAGTAAGACCAAATGCTGACCTTCCCTGACGAATAGTCCTTACAACGCTGCCAAGGCTGGTGTCCGTCATTTGGCTGCTTCACTAGCTGTCGAGTGGGCACACGCTGGAATCCGTGTCAACTGCATCTCACCCGGATACATGCTGACTGCTCTGTGAGTGGAAACCAACTTGACCAAGTATATAACGCCGTGTTGCTAACTACTGGGCTTTACAGTACACAAAAAATTCTCGATGAGAACCCCGATCTTAAACAGAAGTGGACATCACTCATCCCCCAGGGCAAGATGGGTCAGCCTCAAGACCTCATGGGTCCTGTGTCCTTCCTGCTCTCTGATGCCAGCAGCTACGTCACCGGCGCCGATATTCGCGTCGACGGTGGTTACACCGTCACCTAAAGGAAGATCGCTTCCGCAATAGAGAATAAACGTAAAGGGGCAAAAAAAGTTTTAAAATAATGAACTACATTTACAAGCGAGGCGAGGATTGGCATAAAAACGAAACATCAGTCATCTTATGCAATACCCTATACGGGTTTCAGTTTCCTGGTTTACATCTGGCGTTTGGGGGGTGGTACATGACCGTTTATTTGCTGTTGCTTGCAGCTGCTCATATGTCTTTCCGGCTTTTTACTGTAATAATAATCTCACCGCACTCAAAAGTCGTGCTGGGTCAAATGATACAAATTTCAAACTTGTATCATATATCGTAGCTGGAATTGACCCGTCTTTTACTAGTCCCAAGTACGGCACTTGCGGCCACCCTCTCGAAGATCAGTAATATCCTGAATAATTTCAAGGCTTCAAGGATCCGGTGACGTCTTCAAGGCTGGTCTTTACCAAACTGGTCCCAGGAGCTTCCCTGGCAGCAACCCTGTCAGGCTCGGTGGACGCGGAGACGCAATCTTGCATACCGAGTGGAGGCCGCCCCACCGGTTGCCCGCAATGGATGCCGGGTTGAAGGAGCTCGAGCTCTATGGCCTAGGCGATGCTGTGCTGCCGATGATACTCGACTCCTCCTAGCTCATTGGATGTGAAAGAACTGTGTGGCTCGCAGCTCTGTTTTCTCAACGAATTGAACCGTGGTGAGGGGAAACCGGGCCTTTGACAAGCACTCCGGAGAGAGTTGTCGTCCTCTCATATCGATATGATAACTCATTGCATCGATGAGGGTGGAGGAGTTGTAATCGCCGATCTAGCTGATGCGTGGTGGCCCTGACGAGTGGTGGCAGGCAGTTCGATCATCCCATCTTCTCAAACAAAGAAAACGAGGAAAGCTCACAGGTTAGCCGTGATTGCTTGCAGATTTAGCGAACAGCCACTAGAACGTCTTGCTACAATAAAGGTATCCCATTGGACTTCCTGCTCAAACAGAAAAAACTTCCATTCTTTGGCTGCATGCTCAAGACTGACTGCTCATGAGGGGGACTTGGCCTGAGGCGTGAGGGTCGTGTTTCTGCAAAGACATCGTAGCAGCAAATTTTGGCGCAGTCAAAAGCCTTTGGGCTTGTTACGGAAGATCTTGGTTGAGAGGAACAAGAGTTCCCTCAAGCAATTCCGCCTTGCATTTCCACTATTGGCCATGTGAGAGAACCTGAGGATAAAACACCACCCACGGGGCATAATGCGAAAGCTAAACTCCAGCCCAATTGTTGAATTCGTGGCTGCTCAACATCAATCATGACATTCCGTCCCGCAGATAACAACCTCCACGTGTCAATTTCCTTTGCATTCACTGAGTGCCGTGCCAAGGGGCATGCCGAGCTGTGTGTCATCCAGGCGTTGTCTACGACGGACGGGTTGACCAAATGGCCTTCTTGCTGGCACCTTTGAGCTGGCGCCACAGAGTAGTATTACCGCAAACTGATAGAGATAAAAACGGCTCCGTGCAGTTTCACATGCAAAAGGAATGACGCCGTTAGTAATTCACAGATATATGAAGTTGGTACCGCTCGCAAGTAGCAGGCTCAAATCGTTTGATTTCAAGCTCACTTGCATGACACCATCTGCAACACCAATGTCAGCATTGGCCTGCTCGTGACTATTGGTAGCCTGGACTGTTCACTGCTGCCCAAAGCGGGGATCCTGTACTTGAATGCTTAAAATACAGAGCATTTTCAGGTTTGCATCTCTCATAAGCTGAGTCAAGAGAAACTAGGAATTAGCAGGTTCACCTTTCTAGGAGTTTTTGGACCAAGAGCGGGATAAATTCCATGAGGGATGGATACGGCATGCCGCATGGCTGGAGACCAGCACACTTTTCAAATCTGGGCAACTGATGGCACACATGTGATGTATTATTGGTATATTCGTAGGTCTTGTAGCTGTTGTGAGTGGAATCTTGTCTCGCTGGCTGCAAACGAACGTCTTGTAGTTCAGCCTTCATACCGGCCGCCTAAAAGGTTGCCAAAATTCTGTTGGCATGGTAGTCTAGCGTGACTGGTACGAATAACGAATGTACTTGAATCTTGAGGTAGCCCGTCGGTGTCTCTGCTATGAATAGCTTCGGATGTTGGCCAACACCATGCATGATGCGGCCCTGATGTGGCATTGAAAGGCTTGCAAGGTGTTTGACAAGATGTCTTTATGCCTTGTATCATGACCGCGATGCAATATTAGCAAAGGAGTCGAATATTAAGCACCAGATTTCTAATAAGCGGTCAACCAAACAGTTTCGTGTTGTGGCCAGAGTCCCGGGGCAAGCCGCCACGTACAGTGATACTTTGTCTTGAATCTGTGAGAAGGGAGTGATCAAGGTCGACTATGCTGCACTTCAGAAACGAAATGGGTATAGAAGAAATGCATAGCGAGGTACGCCAAATGCGAACCAAGCCTGAGTGTTAAAGCAGTCTCGTCAAGTACCTAAATGGGTAGGTACCCATTTACCAACCGTTAACGCATAGAGGTAGGTCATGGTCACTTGCGAACGAAACCTTGCTCGTATGGCATACTCTGCACCAGATATTTGACGAGCTGTCCAACATTTGGACTTGCCGGGACTGAAAATGGCTTAATATCGGCGTGTCTTGCATCGGCTGCCTGAAGTGGTGTGTTGGGCTTGTTTCGGAGTTAAGTCAGGAAAGGGGCATGTTTGTTGACGAATGCAGACAATTTAACTCTGATGGCAGCTAACTGCTTGCATGATGTGCGATGTTGAACAGAATGTTGAAGTTTGAGTTAAGATTGAATCCACGGCGGACACAGACATACCTAGGTAGGTAGGTAGTCATGTTGAGGAAGGCGCAGGTAACTTTCAAACTGGGAAAGAGTGAACGGTGGCTTTGACTCCAGCTAGCTAATAACTGTACGTTGCCAACGATTAACGCCTGCCATGTGAGCGAGGAGTTGTCCGTTGGCTGACCTGACAGCCAGTTTTCTCATTGACGACCAGCTTTCTTGGCTCGGGTATGCATCGCCTTGTATCCCCTGTGCGAACATGCCATCCTAAACTTTATTTACCCTGGCAGGCGTTGACACAAAGATACCTGCCAAAGGCGGACCTGGTTGCCGAGGAATCGGGCTGCCTGCCATTCGGCAATCCAGCCTCACCTCCTTGAGTCTTCACTTCAGCTCATCATCTATAGCTCGCCGCCTTACGGGCAGGGTAAGCACCTGCATGGCAATGTCCAGTCCAACCTTCTTGTACGTCAACACTCAAGGGAATGTCGGAAAATACCATGTGCTCAGTTCTCCAGGTAAACAGATCTCCGCCACCCGTTTTGAATCAGGGCTGCCGAGTGACTGGTCATATTGGGGTCTCCAGAGTTCACTCTGACAGTTCGGTGAAGTGTGGGCGCTACGGGTTTTGTTTGGCTGGACCAGCCTGGCGGGAACAAACAGGCTCAAGGGTTGGGCAAGCATTTGGATCTATCCATCCTTTCTTGACTGTTTGTGGTCAGCACGGGTGGGCGGCCCGACTGATCGCCAGGTCAGACAACCAGGGCCTGACGAAGAAAGCTGACGCCCTTTTTGTCCACGGACTGTCTCAAGGGTCACTTTTGGACTGGAAACTCCTTTCGAAGCCCCTTCGAGAAGATACCCGACATTTTGCTCTTGTAAGTTGCCGCGGTGGCTCACCTGTTGGTCCCAACAGCAGTAACAGATCATCCAACTCAAAGCCAGCCATTATATCCTGAAAGCAACAAACATGGGTAGGGAGGCCCCAAGCCGCAGTGTGCCGCTGTTACTACGATATTGGATCTACCTGTCATTATTGAAGCAAGTTTCTACCACAAAGCTGCCTGATCGTTAGAGAAGCGCGCTGGCAAACCTCGGAACATGAGTTACTTGGGTGTTATAGAGTCTGATACATGTTGGATAGGAGGGAAAGAGTGCTCTATGTGGCGTGTTCATTTGTTTTGCATGGCAGGCAGGCCAACCCACCAGTGGCAGTGGCAGTGGGAAACTGTGTAAACTGCGATCAGCTCCAGACTTGAGTCAGACTACACCGCTTCAACAGCAACTGATCAGGAATAGCTTTTGGGCTGATGGTCGTACCAGAAAAAAAAAAAAAAAAACCGTTCTAAGTATTCGGCACCTTGAATAGCAACGATTTGTTTGAGCATTGTTGGGTTTTGTTTTCCGGGCGCCCCCTTTGCCCAGTCAAATCCGAAGAGACATGTTCCTTGGGCATGAGAGGCTGTTTGTCTGGAGTAGTGCTTCATGTGTCTGGATCGTTTGGGAACTGGATTTTGAGCTTCCTGGAACAATAATATCAAGAGCTAGAAATTGGATCTTCATAGGTCAGGCCAGATTTGTTCCATGTCTGGCGAGAACTGCCTAGGCACGGAGGACAAGGCCAATGTTGATGAATGTTGATGCCCAGGAGCCGGCCCAAGTCCATCAACCCGCCCAGCCACATCCGCATCCAGCTGCCTCACCAGCACACCGACTTCAGAATTGGAGCTCGGCCCTTGATGCCTCATCACGAGGACGACGCCACTGGCCGGGCTGCATCTTGTCAGCGTTGTGGCATCCAGACAAATGCCATGTGGTGCTGCACCGGAGGACGTTGTCGCAAGTTTGGGGATTGCCGACCCCAACGCTGGTGATTTTCAGGGGCTTGCTCGGCCGTCTGTGGTCTGTGGGCTCTCAAGGTGGATGTTGCAAGACTGAGACGTTGTTGCAGGCGGCGCCCTCGACGGCTTCAGGTCGGGCTGCTAGCAGCATTTGCAATTAGGTGCCCTTTCTTGGGTTTCTGGAGCATCTCCCTTGTTTGACGCGCGGCCAGGATACCACAAGGGAGGCGGTCACCATAATACCAAAATCAGACCAACAGATACCAGTTGAGGGATAATGAAGTGCTGTAGGCACACCCAATTTTTGTTTCTTCCTCGGCCGAGCAGCATTCGACCACATCTGTCATTTCTCTGTGCGACGTTGTGTATGATCCAGCCAGTAGAAGGCTCGCCTGGTACCTCGTTCCATGGCTGAGGCTCTGCCCTGTCCCGGCATCCACTAGACTCTGGAACATCCATCGAGAGGTGGCGAATGAGCCTGGTTGTAGTACTCCGGGGATGCCTGTTGGTCTATTTTCCTTCGCAATAGTCGCCTGTGCCCCTCCAACCCTCCAATTCTTTCCATGTGAACCCCCTGTATCCGATGTAATCTTCCCCACTGAGCGCTGTCGTGAAGATGGACCACGGCGAACTAATAAGTTTGGGACTCCTGGCACCTGGTCCACGCCAGCTCCGTCATGATCCATGGTTGCCATCAACGAAGGCTGGGCTAGCCGGCATGAGCACATGTGGTAGAGGCAGCAGTTTGGAGGCCTGCGACGTCTCCCGGTCAGTTGGACAAGCCAGTCCTTGGCGGTGTTCCAGGCGTTCAGAGTGGTCAATAGTTACCAGACCGTATTGTATTGTCGTCTCTTGGCTCCATCTCTCCATAGGTTCAAATGCCGTGCAGAAATGCAACACTGGAGAATATGGAGTACGAACGGGCCAGTTTTGTGCCCTTTTGGACCCAGTTGCATCTTTCGTGCGTTGTTGGTGCATCATTCATGTTGGGAGACTGAATTCTGGGATAACAGACCAGGTCAGGTGCCTGTACTTGAAACGTTCGATTCTTGACAAACGAAAGCATCTGTCTGTCTGCCTGCTTGGTCCAGGACTTGCGGTAAAGTTACTTGAATTCGGCAATGAACTGTTTGGATGTGTGCCCCGCGATTTGCCTTGACTTGGCTTCAATGTTGCTTTGACTTGCCTTGACTGACCTGACTTGAGTCGAGTCGAACCTTCCCCGGCTTGTCCCTCCGTCACGAGACCCCCTTCACCTTTCACTTTTGTCAGGGTCCCGCTCGAGCCCTCGTCTTGCCAGATAGAGCACAAAACCGTCCACCTTGCCAGTTATTCTTTTTCTGGTCCTTACAATTACTGTACTCCGCATCTCAACCTTGAAGCTCTATTCTGGTGGGAATAGGCTCCTTGTAGCTCCAAAGCCAAGTGGCTTGAGGTCGTTAAGGTATTACAGCCTGGGCTCCTTTCTTCGGTTGAACGAACAACACCGCCCATTCGGGGGCTGGTACTTATCAAGCTCCGGAACTCCCAAAACACTCACACCCCTCCGTCAGTGAAGAGCAGACGAGGCGCCAAAGACAACTGACGGACTCCCGAGGCACAAAGCACCGAGTACGAGGTTCTTGAGACTTGAAGTTTGAGACTTTCGGCCTTTTTGCATTATCCTTGCGGTCCCTTTCTTTGTCCCGCCATTCGACATTTGACAACATTCGTCATCCCCCATACTTGGGTCCTAATAAAAGCCCATTCCGACACCGCAACGCCTCAGCTCGAGCCTTTGTCTTCAGTCGGGTCACGTCACGTCAGCTTGTCAGGTACCTCAGACTTCAGGGCCACCAGACAAGCCTTGAACATCGAAACCCCACTGGTGCGCCTGACCACCTGAACATTTGACCAGCCGAACCAACGCCGTTGCGGGACACAACCAGACTTGAATAGAGCTAATACTGGAAGCTAGCTTTGAGGTACCAGACCAGACCAGACCGGACGAGACCAGACTAAAGTTGCTGTCTACCCGCCCGCTTATCTCACTCTGCCCCCGTCTCGCGACTCATTATCAAAGGCAGACCAGACAGGACAAAAATTTTGACCTTCGTTCCTTTAGGCGACGCTGTCGCCATTGCCACCGATCGCCTTGCCTCTGGTTCATTTTTGTCCGCCCTGGAAGCGCGCTCGTTTTTGCTTCTGGTCAACGAATGCTCTCTCATTGACTGCCCAAAAGGACGTCGTGTTTCATACTAATATTCAAGGCACTGCTCCGTCTACAGTCCGCCGCTTTTCAACCACCACCGGTTAGAATACACTCAACGATACCTCAGTTCCCTCATTCAACAGCTCGATTTCTTCACTGGCCACCATGGTCAATCATCAAGACCAAACATAGAACCATCCAGTGCTGACATTCGCCTGGTTTGGCCCATTCTCAACAAGAGTCTCCCAGTCCCTGGCGGCTTTGACTCACCTCATTTCGACTGGCCCCAATTCGCCCTCAGCGCAAACTTGTCAAGCTCACACCCAAGATGGAGCCAAGTATGCCAATGATACTGCCCAAGGGCATCGTCATAAACACGAAAAATATTTATCAAGAAGTGGCCAGTTACCCTATTATCCCTGCTGATAAAATATGGGAATATTGGCATGGTATGTGTTGTCACCTAGCTGGACTCTTCACCATGTGTTTGATCCACAGCTCTTCCAGAAGCCGTGACTGACCCGTCGCTTGTGCATAGTCTATACAACAACAAACAAAAAACTCAAAGACCCAACAGCCCGCCGCTTGGAAAACTTTTGGTGGCAAGTGTGGGGGAGTGATCGAAGGTACCTGAGCGGCCGTGCACTGGCCAAGATATATGAAGATATTTCTCTTGGACCTACTGTCGTACCTCTCCATGGTCCACCAAACCGGTGGGAAGGACCTGGTGTATGTCGACCGTCACGAAAAGCATGCCACCGAAATATTTGCTGATCAATTGACACAGGTTCCCCCCTTAACTAAGCAACTCATAGTCGCTCACCTTAGCCGTGGGCTTGACGAGCCGCAGCGCCCAGAGCCACCTCGAATGAGATCTACGGACACATCAATACGGAGTTTATCCTCAAGCGCATCAAAACCTCCGCCTTCGCACCCGATTCTGAAGAAGACGAAGAGCCCACTCACTACTGGTCCTAAGCCGACGGCTCGATTTGTGTCCCCACCCGACTCAGATGATGAAGGAAGCAGAGAGAGCGACATTCCCTCGTCTGGAAGCACCGCAACCACCGGGCTAGAAATGCCGCCGCCCACCAAAGTGTCGCTCGCAATCAGGAATCCCTCATTAGAATCTACAGCGGCAACGAAACGACCAGCATTGAATCGAAGACATAGCCCTCAGCCACCAACCCTCACGGCACAATTCACATCGAGAGACGCAGCACCGACTGCGACAACACGGGGCCTGACGCAACTAAGGACCGTTTCGCCTATTCCCGAACGGACACAAAATACCACTGGAAATGAGTCAGAAGAAACAGAGGATAGTACGTCAACTCGGTCGTCTGGTCATCCAATTGTGCTCAGCGCCAAGGCGGCTGGCAAACAGCCCATGGTGCCACGGGCTGCTACTAAAGACCTTTCGGGTGTTTCTCAGGGACAGCCTCGACCGTCAATTTCAACGTATGTGGCGAATAGTAATTCTAAAGCACGAACATCATCCGACTTGCGGTCCCCGGCATCAACAAGATCAATCTCCTTAACACGAACTGATACGGACAATTCGTCAACGACTGGGTCTATTACCGACTCTGTTTCAATGACGGGTCGTTCTTTATCGCAAAACGGATATGCACGAAAGGGATCGGCAACGCAGAGTCTGTTCACCGGGCCACTGGCCACTACCACCAATGTAGCTGCCAAGGGACAAATTATTGACCAAGCTGGTTCACTGCCAGCTTCTGGTGTTCTTGATCCGTACGTGGAAGACGCTAGCCTTCCATCCCGGCCATCGGCTTCTTCCTTACTCGAATCACGCATGGCACCGACGCAGCCAAGTCACGCGGCTAGTGTGCCCATGGGTCGAACAAGAAGCCAGCTCACACTTCTACTCGAACGTGAAAAGTCCAGGATTAGCGATAAGCCTCGATCAAAGCACTGATCCGTTGGGTTGACGATGTCACAGCTGTCAACCAATGGAACTTTTAGGAAGCCACGACCTGAAATACTGTCATATTTGGTATGACGGCAATTTATCGCTGGTCAAAATCTGGCCGAGGCTTCGTGTAATATTTGGCATCTTTTCGCGCGCATTTTCAAAGTTTCAGCTTAGTTCTGATGGATCGCCATTTGCTCATCCGAAAGAGAGCAGTAGGCTTGATCGCTTCAAGCATCAGCATGTATCCATGGGTTCCGCGCATTTTTCAATCTCTGTCTTTAATAGCGGCAAAAGCAGGAGCAATACAGCATGAGCTCCAGAGACGATATGAATCGTCTTACAACGGCGTTTAAAACGAAAATCAAAATACAACACGCTACATCGAAGGGGAGTTTGCTTGATATCCATTTTTTCCACCTTATTTTCATTTCTTTGTTTCATCTTGGTCTCGAGGAAAGCATGGATGGTCGGGTTTGGCTCACAGCTGGGTTTTGGGAAAGCGTGTTTGAATTCGTCTATTTTTGCACATGTTTGGGTCTCATGGAGCATATTACTTAACAAGTCAATGTATAGTTGCTGGGTGAGGATATTACTCTAACAACTGATCTAATACACTTGTCGTGCGTTGCCGACATCCATTCTACAGTCATGCTTGAACAGTATCCATACATCGTGAGTCTAGACGTGTACACGAGGAAAAGGAACCCACTGCTATTCCCAACATTGCATCAGAGCCGGGGTAAAATACCACATATTCACATCCCAAGACCGTCAATTTAGCACACCGCAGTACTACTAATTACTTCTCGTCCTCTCATGCACGCCTATCCCTGATATCCAAAAGTTGAAAATCAATCGCTCCGCCCAATCAGCCTGCTATCCAAGCTTCGTTCACCCTTGTGTATCCCCAGACCTCATGCCGCAGTACAAATTACAATTAAGCATATTAAGAAACCGTTTTTTGGAGATAGCCCTAGCATAGACGAGTCTTGCTCCTTTTGTGACGCCTGGAACCCATAGTGACCGTACAGGAAGAAAAGTGGGAATTTTAGAACAAGAATACAAGATAGGAAAATGGGGAATTCCAGTAAGAAAATAAGAGTAATACGTCCAAAGAAAAATAGGGATCGTAAGGCATAATTCACAGTGAGTTGTTTGTTGCCGTGAAAGAAAATGTTGAGAGTTCGGTGCTGAATTACCGAAAGTCAATGTACAAACAGCCACGGGAAACTGCTGGGCACAAAAAGACGTAATGGCACCACTCGAACTAGTCGTGGATACCAAACATCTTTCGCAGTGCCCCAAACTTCTTCTTTTTTGGTTGTTGTTGAGATCGTGCTGATTCGGTACCGACCAATGTGTCAGGAATCTCAGGAACAGGCACGGTGGTGTCGACTTCTGGGTGGCCAAGGCCAACCATGCCTTGTGACGTGCTCCTCCGACGCAAAAATGTGCTTTTCTTTGATGGTGACGGTCCACCAGAGGTAGACGGCCGAGCTGGCTCTTTTGATCTGCCATCCTCGGCGTCGGTGCCCTCTTCATCGGGTAGCGGCCAGCTTGGACCACGTTTGTGAAGAGAGTTGCTGCGAAGTACAGCCAGCTCTTCGGTTGTACGCTCTAGATTGGTGTCTTTCCGAGCAGCGCTCTCGCCGAGCTCCTTTGATATCTTGTCCGAAGGATCCTTCTTTCGACGTAGGATAGACATGAAACTTCCACGTCGGGTGGTTGGCTTGGTCATGTCGTTCTGTGGAATTCGGTCTAGAGTACCGCGACCAGATCGACTCCGGCGGAGCGAGGACTGGCCATTCACCATGTTGTCACGTTTCGGCTGCAAAATGCCCTCATCTTCGTCTGGCAGATCCGAAGAAGCCATGTCGCGGTCAGGTGCGCCGACGTTGGATCTATTGCCGTTACGAAGAGACTTGGGAAGACCCTTGCTCTTGGGCAAGGGCATCGGCTCATCCTCATCGCTTGAATCAGCGAAACGGCTTCTAAAGACCGATGGACCAACTCCATCCTCCTCGTCACTGGAATCAGCAAAACGGCTGCCACCCTTGGATTTCTTGCCGAAGGCTGAAGGCTTCTTGAAGCCTCCCATCTTTAAGCGAGAGCTCGAAGTTGCCGGTCGATCTCGCAAGGATTGGCGCATACGGCCAGAGCCACCACTCATGGATGTAGAAGTACCTGGAGGCAAGGATGAAAATGAGTTGCGTCTAAAGGCCGGAGGTGACAATGATCGCAGACTAAATCGTTTCGCAGCATCACTCGGTGATGGTGGTTCACGCATGCTTGCGCGCATCGACATTCGGAAGTTGTGTACCTCTCCAGATCCAGATCGCTTGCGTTTAAAGCTGCTCTCACTGTCCCCTGAGCCCCGGCGCCGTAATGTTGGCTTGATGACAGATGACGAACTCAGGTCGTCCGATGACATGTTTCGCTTGTGTCCCTTTATTGGACCTGTTGTCGAGGGCTGGTGATATGATGCAGGCCGTCCCGAAGCGGACAAGGTCGGCCGCAGACCATCACCGTTAGGCTGACCGTTTCTCATAGATTGTCGCATTCCCAACTTGGGGGCAGTGGAGGACATGGCAGCTGAGGCAGACCTCGCGATCGGTTCGGCTGTGGTATTTGGTCTTGATGATTGGGCCTTGGCCGGAGGAGGGCCAGTTCTCATCGACTTTCTCATACCCCCTGACCGCTCCGAACTAGTATCACGCACCGGCGCAGGAGCATCGGCACGCATGGACTGGCGCATCGACGTACGAAGCTTCGGCATGGCAGTCTCAGTGGTCTTTGGGTTGGCTGCAAGAACTGACGCTTGTTTAGCAACACTGGTCTGCTGCTCATCGCCAATGTCACCCTCGGCTTCAGACCACTTGGTGCCCGGTTTGATCTGATAGGATCGCTCATCGAGGGAAGGAGCCAATGCTGGGGCAGTGTCTTTCGTGACTGGTTTCTTAGCTTCTGCTTTGGCCTCCTTCTTGGGAGTGCTCGCATCCTCGCCAGCTTCTGACAGGGCCTCAATCTCTAGTTGTCGGCGTTTTTCAATCGAAAGGCTCTTCCAGTATGCCTTTGCATTTTCCCAGTCGTCTGGTTCTCCAGCATCTTCAGCGCCTTCTACGGGAGTAGAAAACTCTCGATCGTCCTCGAGGCTATCTTTGGGTTTGGTTACAATAGGCGTGTCCTCAACTTGCTTCTTGTTTACCTTTCCAGTTGTCGGGCTGTCAACAACCGCATCCAGGGATAGGAATCCATCACCGTCCACTTCCTCAAGATCTTCATACGCGTCACTGAATCGGTCATTTTCTGTTTCCTCATCCTCCTCCACAATGTCGGCCATTCCTGTGCCAATAGCCCCAGCAGGCCCAGTAGATCGAGTCGGCGTTGACAAGCCAGAACTGTCAGATTCTTCGTCGTCGCTATTGTCCCTAGATGTATCCTGATCGTCAGGGAATCCTCCTGGTGGTGTGGCTTCCCCGGAACCTTGAGGACGAGGGCTTGGATGAGAGACTGAAATTGTCGGCACACTTTCATCACTCTCCTTCTTGGCTGTGCCAGCCTTTGTAGGAGTTACCGGAGGTTCCGAAACATGGGGAGCAGGTCCCTTGGAAGCGGTCGACTCGGGAACATCTTCGGGCTCCGTGGTGACATCCGTGTCCAAATCATCGTCTGAGCTTTCGTCAACATCGACTTGGGTTTGACTGATTTCGGTAGAAGTCTGGCTCGCTGGAAGTGGCTCTCTATACTTGGAGATGTTGGCGGCGTTTTTAGAAGCCAAATCCTGCGTGATTGCAGCCCCAATGGCGGCGTCTGACGATTGACCTGTGCCAGGAGCAGCAGATCCATTCTGACTAGTGAACACGCGCTCCGACGGCCTAACCAGAGGGCGCTCCTCCGTTTCTCTGACTTTCTTTTCCCGAACGCTGCCAAATTGCGGCAGAGCTGGTCGAGGGGTCATTGTTTCGTCCTCAGCAATGCTCACATTGTCCTTCTTGGTAAACTTGGACACAACGCTGTGCCACGGTTTCTTCGTCTGAGGACTTGGAATCATGGGTGAATCGGTTTCCTGGGGTGGCACGCCTTCACCAACGACAACTGTACTTCTGTCGTCCCAGCTGACTCGTGCGCTCTTTTTCCGGGACAAGGCAGGATCTTCATTTTCTTGAGGGCTGAGATGCCTGCTACTCGATGCTTCGGAGCCATCGTCAGACGGCGAGACGCCTCTAGCTTGTGAAGACAGCTTCATGGCTGATTTGCGAGGAGACACTGATCGAGGTGGCGGTTCGTGCTTAACGACCAGTTGATCCGTTGATGACGAAGCAAAGTGCGCGGATCGCGCAGGACTTTCCGAATGAACACGAGCCTGGCTAGCTGGTGATTTTTGGTTGGCGACTGAAGTCTCAGGTTTCATTTGTGACGTCGCCTCAGCCGCGGGTATCGCCACGGCAGCTCCTGTTGCTGAATCCATGTGCTTTTGTTCGTTGTTTTGTCCCTCTACGTCTTCCCTCCGCGGCTCCTCTTCCACGGCTGAAGATTTCTTGGCAGGAGCTGGTCTGGCAACAGCAGGCTCTTCTGCCGCAATTGCTGGCTCTTCAGCAGCTACAGGAGCGTCGGGTTGCACCGCAGCCTTCTTCTTCTTCTTCTTTTTCTTCTTCTTCACCGTGCCATCCGGCGGTTGTTGAACTACGGATTCGGGGGCGATAACCGAGGCGGATTCAGTTTCTCGCTCAACTGGTGGCTGAGGTTCGGGCTCTGGTTCGGGATGATCCTCCAAAGCAGGCGCTCTAGTGCGTCCACCAACCGTACCTTTGGATAGATGAGACCCTGCTCTGTTCACGCCTTGCTTCTTCTTTTTCGGTTTCTCAGACACCTCACGCACACTTTGGGAACGGGCTACGAGTTCGCTTTTGGGGATCATTCGTCGGGAGTTGGGGTCGTAGACGAGGGTGTCATCAACGGAGGGCGTGGGAGATAGGGTTCTAGTCCGAGGATACGAGAAGTTGATAGATGGACTGACGCTGCCGGGTCGTGGTTCGGGAAGATAGGTCGCAGAGTGTATCGCGGCGTCGGCGTGTCGAGGGCTGACCGACTCTCGGGCGGTTGCGCCGCCAAACCATGTTGCTTGACCATCCTTCATTTTCTGACTGGCTGTCCTAAATGGTTGGGTCTGTAGGACGGGTCCTCTTGTACCCTTTGTGTGTCCGTTAGTTTGCTGGCTGGCCATGATTTGGTCAACACTGGGCATAGCTGGGACAGGTGGCACGTCACGCTCCCTTGGAACTGGACTGCGGCCTGGTGAGGGTGTACGAAAGGTGCGCTCCATCATAGAACCCACACTGGGGGTTCTCGTGAGCTCGCGACGTCCTCTCACGCTGCCAGTGAGGGAAGTGAGGGAAGGGCTTCTCCTGTGTGCTCTTTTTGACTGTACCTCGGCGACATTCGTCGGAGTCATCGGCCGCGCCCTGAGGGCTGCAGCGGCAGCAGCCGAAGACAAGGACGAGTTGGAGTCGCGTCGACTCATAAATACCGCTGCTGCTGCGGTGGCGGCATTAGGATTCGCCGTTTCCCTTGTTAGGGGCTATGGGAAGAAGTTGTTAGCATCATTGTCGAATCGTAAAGAGTTGTGAATATGAATGCGACGGAATCCATTGCTCTGTTCTGCGGCTCGTGGTGTTTTCGGTGCGACCAGAGCATCGTGGCATGGCATGAAACAATTGATGAAGTGGATTGAAAGGTCTGAGGATAATGCGCCGTCCGACATAAATGCTCCAACGACAGGCTAAGCAACGATGTTGAACCCGGACAAGCAGATACAAGTGGCTAATGCCCGTCGGAAGTTTATTGAGATAGCATTTCTAACGGGGGATGGGCAGATGTGCGCACAGGTCGGCTGGTTGAAGGTGATTGCATGACTGCATCATGGCAACTTACTTGGGCGGGAGGCTGCCGCCTCCGTGAGCCTCCAAACATGGTGGGCTATATGTGAAATGGAGAGAAACGCTCGCAGCCGGACCGGACGGAGAGCTTTCTCAACAGCAGCAGGAGGGCATATGAGTCGATGAGCACGAGATAGTGATGAACGGGATAGCTGGAGAGAGGTAGGGAGGATGGAAGAGAGGGGGAGAGACAAAGAGTGTGAAGAATGAGCGTCAAGAATGTGGTGCAGCGGGAGGGATGGATTGATGATGGGTGACGATGATGTCTGGGGGCACGAGGACGAAGAAGATGAGAATTGGAGAAGAGGATAGGGAAAGCTGCTGAAGAGAGGCTCGGCGACGGAGGGAGAACGATAAGGATGCTTAGTGCGCAGCGTAGCGCAGGTTGGAACGGAGCGGTTCGAAGGTTTGTCGTCGTTCGCGGGATGAGGTGTGAGAATGAGGGCGTGGAGGTAGAAGGTTTGGGATGAGCACGGGCAGCAGCAAGCAGGCTGACGGCAAAAGTTAATCCCAAGATGAGTGGACCAGGACGGCTTGGCTTGAGCTTGACTAACGACTCAAGCTGCCCTGCCCTGCTTTGCCTGGCCTTGCAACTGATGCGCTGCGACAAACCAAAGAAACTTGACTTGATTGACCAGACAAGACAAGAATGGAGCTTCAAGCTTACGGCAAAGGCGGACGGACGGCCGGCTTGCCAAGTTCCAAGGCAGATGGAACATTGTCCAGCACACTTGTCCCGATGGAGGCGACCGATGGGGTAGAAGAAGGGCACATGGGCCTATCAGAGGCGAGAAGCGGACGGTCCAGCACCAGTCACAGTCCTGCAGGCATTTGATGGGAAAGAGCGATGACGACACTGAGCTTGGAGCTCGAATCTCAACTCCACTCGACTGCTGTGTCCATGTCCGTTTTGCATCAGATCCTCAGTCGCTTCATGCCCAAATGCCGCCTCGTCTCTCCGGCATCCACCAGTCAGTCCCGTCAATGGCAAGCTTTCTCTCCAGACCTTGGTCTAAACGGCCGCGCTGTGACCATGCCCAACAACACGAAATACGTCTAGCAATTATCACTCGAATGGCTGCCTGCCGTCGAACCACCCACCATTTACTGTACTAAAGCCCACCAAACAACCCGCCATCCTCCTCGGCTCACCGTTGGCCCTTGCAGTCCACAAGACATGGACCAGTTCAAAAACCACCCCGAAAATCGTCGCTACCAGACCAGACTCTTTCAAACCAGACCTGATCCCAAGTACTCGGCTCCAGCGGGTCTCCTAGTCCCCTATCCTTTTGTTTTGTCCTAGCATCACATCTATTGATTGCTTCAACACTTGGGTAGCATCAAGAGCAGAAAACGTGACGACCACCCAGTTCTGTACAACTCATTGTCCTGCAAAGACAGCCACAGAGAAAGAACAAAAACTCAAACCATATCATATCCTCACCCCTCAACTCCCCCTATCCCCAACAGCAAAAACTGTTACAATACGACCAAGCCTCGAAAAACAGCATCACCACGCCAGCAGTTCCTCATGTCTCACTCTCCACGACTTCCTTGCTCCATACCCCTGCGCAAGTTGAGCTTAGCCCCAATCCAGCCTCTGGCGTAGCATCGGGAACAAGGAAATAAGATTTCTTGTTCCCTATTTGGAATGGGGGAATAATGTTTTCGCACTCCCATCTGTATCTGTGCAACGGCATGCGAAAGCTACCTGGGAGACGTAAAATTCGCCCATCTAAATTAGTCGTGCGACATGCTTGTACGCCCTCGGCACGTCTTTGGGCTCATGGTCATGCATCTCTGCATTACCTGGCTCATAGAAAGTGACGTAACCGCAGCATTGACTTTGACTTTGACTTTGGCTTTGTTCCACAATTTGCCAAATCAGCGCCACCAGACACCTTTCCGTCTCACAACACAAAAACACCTAAACCAGTTTGAAACTAAGGCTCGCAAAGAAAGAATCCATACAAGAGGAAACTCTATAATTACATACAGAGCAATCTTTTAAACCCTTGCAGCACGAAAATAAACAAAAAATATCATCAGATGAAATTAATCTCTGTTTTCTGCATTCATTCTTGCTTCCCCTCTTGCTCCACAAGATCATCCATGTACATACATGCATGATAAAGTGCCGGCATGCACCGACACAGCCCCCGGCAGTTGCTGCATCGTCTGGAAGATTCAGACTCGTCTTTTGCAACAACCCCAGTCACGATACTACTTGCAAGAGCAGACTGTACACCAAAAACAGCCGTTTGCATTCATTTGGAGACGATACTGCACCCATGTCCCCCAAGGACGGTGTCATCTGCCACAACAAAAGAAATCGATTCAGCCGTTAGACGGGGACGGATCAACTTTCCCAAAAGAGATCGCTGGCGAATCACATTGACTACTAGACTGACCAGGAATATAATCACCAAGCCTTCAAGCTTCTGGTGCAGTTGTATGACGGACTACTTCAGTCGTGACACGCATGAACCATCACCTTTCTGAGACCCAGCATCAGTAACCAGCGCATAACTTTCTTGTCAAACACTCATCACATCCTAGTCAACTAAGACAACAACTTCATTTCGCTACAGTTTTCATTATCATAAAACGGTAGATAAATAAGACTAGACAGACACTCCTCTCCAAAGCATTTACCAGTATTCAGGTCATCAAAGTCTTCAGACAACAAGACTACAACAAACCCAACCCATCTTTGCTTTGGCCATAAGGAGCTCTAGCCTTGCTCAAACCCTTTCCCCACCGATCGGGCTCGAATACAATATCGGGTCCAACATTTCAAGCTCAAAGGGCCGTTTGCAGTACAGTAAGTGACTGGACGCTATGCCTATGCCTTGGTCGAAAGCAGGAATCCGCAACAGCAAACTGCCATCGCACGTTGCATAACATCCCCGTTCCAACTATCCCCAAGCATTGGGACGCACGTACAGATATACCTCATACTACGATTTGGCTTGCCCATGTCGATTTGTCCCCCCTGCGTCATCTTCGTTGTGTAACGGCCCAAATTGTAAGAGCCCGCCCACATCTTCGACGCCTCCGTCATGACCAGCTGCGGGATCCGTCAAGTGATTTTGTTCCGGCGGCGTAGCAGGTACTCCATGGTTCTCGATATTGTCAGATGAAGATTGTTCCGTATGGTGTGACCCGCTAGGCTCGCCTCTGTGCAAGCTTTTACTGGCCTTCTTGCTCTTCCTGCTCCTAGCTTTTGCCTGAGCCAGGTGTTCCTTCCTGGCAGCTTTGTTGCGCCGTTTCTCTAATGCTTTAAGTTCATATTCGCGAATAAAATGTCTAGGGAGTTGCCCAAAGATCCGCTCATACTCGCATATTTCGCAAAGCCAAAAGTCCTCGGGTTTGGGTGGGTTATCGCGATACCTTTGGGCAGCTTTCCGTTGCCGATGTCGTGCAGCCCGCTTCAGTTCTCGGTCTTCCAGACGTTGAGCCCTTGTCGCCGACTGCGAGGGAGCATGGCTTGTGGCAGCTTGTGACATGTCATGATTTATACTGCTGTTTGTACTTGCGTTTGCTTGCATACCAGGAGACTGCGTAGCAATGCCGTCTCTGGAAGAGTTCCCTAGAGCCCGATGAGTTTTATTTCTCGAGAGATGGGACAAGGGGGAGTTACCTGGCCACTGAACAGTCCCTGGAACCTGAGATTCGCACGTGAAGGTGAATTGTGATGCAGCCGGGGTTGTCTTTGGCGTGGACGAGTGTTGTTCAAGTAGGCTGACGTTCTCCTGTTCCTGCGGAGGCAGCCTTTCGGCGTTTGCAATAGCACTGGATATGATGCCACCAGTATCGTTTGCTGAAAACATATTGTTAGAATGTCAAAGTAAAAAGGCACAGACCAAGCAGCACCACATATTGTGAATAAATAATGTCGTAGAGAAGTTAACGAAAGTAAGTGACAGACGTTTCTCGTGCGGCCACATGAAACATGAGAAAAGATGGAAAACGTCAGTGGTTCGCAGGTTGCTAAAACCAGCCATAAAGCCATCAAAAATTCTGGGAAGGAGAGGGTGGGCAATGACATGTTGTCAACTGGGTTGTATTTACCTGCAGGCCAATTGTTTGTCCCAGCTTTGGCACCTCTACTTGGCCAAGCAGAGTTGCCGTCTGGCAACGCTCGTAAGGGGCTCCTACCATTTCCAGACCGTCCCAGTCTCCCCCTGCCGGGTCCAGAGAAACCTTGGTTACTCGTGGCATATGATAATGGTGTCTGGTAGCTACTAGAGCCGTGGTAACTTCTCTCAGAGGCATGGACATCATCTATTTGGGGTGACGCCGCAACAGATACTCCCAGACCATTGGTTTCGTTACCGAGCCCATGGCTGCCGTTAATCAATGACTCGCCTGCAGAGGGTATCTTTCTCTTTTTCTTGTTGTTTGTGTTTTCGAACGAATCGTATCCGTCCACAGACGACGTGGCAGACGGTGGCGGCAGTGGTTCAACTTGGCGTGGCTGTTCTCGCCGAACTACTTCGCGGCCCGTTCGGTTTAATATCTCTGGTGGGGATCTAGTGACAAGTGTGCTTCGAGTTCCAACGTGAGAATCCCCGCCAGTCCCTGGCTGTGATCCGCGCTGTTGCGACGAAGCAAGGCGACTTGAACTGTCAAAGTGTGCGCGAAGTATTGAATCAGGAGAGACTGTGGTATTCTGACCGTCTTCCTTTGCGGTGTATGGAGGATAGTGAAACAACGGTGTGTTTTCTTGAGTCGACAGAGGATATTTTATCGAACCTGCCGTTTCTGGTGACAAGCGTTCTCGTAGTCGACGTTTCGGCAGCGGCCGGATGGGCCGATCTGGGAACAGCGACGATACTGTATCAGGGGACATCATCTGGCTACGTCCTGTCCGTTGCCAATGAGATCGCATTGTTAGCCAGCAAATTACCAGTGAGACGAACAGCCCGGGTAGGGAAAAGTCCTGTTTGAAATGGATGAAGGTAAAAGCAAATCGGAACCAAGATGAAATTGATAAAGCCATTTCTTAGGGATGCCCCGCACTTGAACAGGTCATTAAGTTGGTGAAGAGGTAAAAGATGAGGCAGATGGGATCAGTCCTGACAAGATGAGAGAAGTGTATTGGGGCCAGCAGTGACCAGCAGTGAATATCGGCAGGGAAAGCGTACCCAACCACCATGGCTGTCCCAAGATCCCACAAGTCGCAGGAGCAGACAGAGACCTGTACCACCTTGGACAAGAAAGTTGAGCTGGCTAGCAGCTTTGGGAATTGTCGAGCTGTATGCCGGTTCCGTTTGATATTCGGGTTTGAAATAGAACCGATGTGAGAGCTCGTTGCGTCAAAATTAGGTTGTTTCGATCGGGTTCCAATGGCGGTGTCTGGTTGCTGGTCAGAAAATTGGCCACTCACAAGGTGGACTGCCACAATAGTGAGCTGCTGCGTGGCATGGGCAGCGGGATATATGTTTCGAGGCCATCTCTAGTATGTTATATACCCATACCTAGGTAGCTAACCCAACTCTGAAGGGGAAGGGTACGTGGCAGCTCCAGGGCCGGGATGCGATCTTACCAGTCTCGACAGCAGAGGAGAACAAATGAGGGACACCTCGGCAGGGCCAGGAGAGCGACGGAGGGTTGAAGGTGCGTAGCAAAGGAAGGGCGCTGGATCGTGGGCGTATGCAAAATATGAGAATAATAAGCCAAGCAATCCTCTATCGAGTACAAACAAGAACAAAATCGCAAAGCTCGTTGGAAATGCCTACACCACACGTTACACTTTCGATTGCAAATGACAGCATTTGATAGACCCTCTGTGGGATGGGATTAGGAGGTGTGGCAGCATACATGGACTACGAACCACATGGCTTATTATGTAAGCAACCAGGGCAGTTTTGTTGTAGTCTGGGTAGATGGCGAAATTGAGAGAAAAGAAAAGTTGCAAAATTATTTTACGTGCCTACAGGTTCAGCATTGTATGGATGGTTTATTTCAAACGAATGCCGTTAGCTGACAGTGCATCTTCTTCGCATTTGCATGGCAGAGCGGCGTTGAAGCTGAGCATTCCACACCAGACACCAGGGCATTCGACATCGGACGGCTGGTGACGCTGATGAATGAGGTGGGGGCAGCTGGAGCCAGTTGGCTCAACTCGAGGGCAAGACCAGACAGTCTGGGCATGACTTGATGGATTTTGAAATGTCACTGGAATTGAGAAAACCAAGCCCTGTGAGCACCGCAATTGGGCCTGTATCAGCTGGATTAGCCGAGTATTTGCCCCAAATGGAGCAAGTGATGAGCAGATGTAACAACATCCAGTGAGAGGATTGCTGGCATGACCGTCAAGCGCCAGTCACCGACTCGCGTAGTGCAAATGAGGTAGACAAGACTTGCAGAGTAACAGCCCGTCACTATATTAATGGTTATCCATGATTAGCTGAGGGGTAGCGCAGACAATCGGCGAGACCTCCTCTTCAGCGCTCAACCAGTCAGCTCCAGCAGGTTCAGGTGAGATGCATGGCGCCCTGAACGGGTTTAGCGGCCTACCAGATTTCTGGTCAGCGCCTGGCACCACCGTACACCACTGAACTCGTGCCGCCAGCGGCCAACTGGACCCATTTTCCTTGTCCAATTCCGCGTCCAGACCAGACCACCCAGACCAGACTGGAACCACAAAGAGCAAGAGAGCAAGAGAGCACGACCACTTGCACACAGAAGCGACCCTCGTCCAGCCGGCCGTCCACCTCCATGTCGCTCCATGTCGCTTTCTTTCTCCCAGACTCTTCTTGCACCTCGCTTCCCTCCTTCACGAACTCGTCGTTTGCCATGAGCACGCTGCTTCGTTCTCTGGCCTACTACGTCATGACAGTTCACCAATCCCTTGTACCTACTCGTTGTTGTTCCCCCAACTCTAGCTCGCCTTTGTGACCAGCTCGCATTTCGTCTTTGCTGAAGGTGTTTCGGCTGGTGACCAGCAACATCCCTTCCAACCACCACCTCAGTCGATTCCTCGAACCAGCAATTTCCTCGCAAGAGAAGCTTCATTGCGCCGCCTCGAACAATTCCAATCACGATCTTACGTCTTTTCGCCTGCTCCAACACGTCTGCGAGCGCTGATTTCCCCGGCTCTTCTCGCTCCCCGCCGCGCTCCCCTCCAGACCGATCTCTTCAATGGCACCACCGTCGCCGCGGCGATCCTCGAGAGCCCGCGCGACCAATTCCCAATCCCAACACTCGTCCTCGTCGTCGGGGACATCTGGACGCCTCGAAAGAAGCACCAGATCAGTCAATAAGCCCTCGTCGGAAAAGTCTACTCCCAGCGCCTCGCTCTCTTCCGAGCCGCTAGACGATTTTGACGACACACTCCTAGGCAGGAGGCGCAAACGCGGGCACAACGACGACACCGATCGAATTTCCAGAAGTGAAAATACAGACATGGCTAATGGTAGTGATGACCTCCAAGATGAGGAGGACGAGGCAGTCCGTTGTCTTTGCGGCTCAGAAGACTACCCTGGCCCCCCTCCCGTCGACGGTCCCGACGCCGAGATTTTTGCGGCCATAGACCTCACCGACGAAGTCACTGGCTTCTTCGTTCAATGCGACATTTGCAAGGTCTGGCAACACGGCGCTTGCGTTGGCATATTCAGCGCCGAAAGCTCTCCCGACGAGTACTTTTGTGAACAGTGCCGCAAGGATCTTCACAAGATCCATTCAGCTTCCAACGGGTGCGTTTCTTCGTTCACAATCTCTGCCAGCGGTCCTGCCCAATCCAAGCATCATTTCATGGCCAATTGAGCCGATCAATTGTTGGACGATGCGTCAAATTTGTTTGCTGTGGCGACTCGGGCGGGATGAGCGCGCAATAGCCGCCACGGCCAACGCAAGGCACAATCCAAGTATCATTCTGTTCTCCAGAACCTATATACTGACGACAGTAATTTTCTAGGCAAAAATATTCAAAATATCTCCCCTTGAATCGAGCCTCTCGCGCCACCTCTCAGGCGACGTCCGTTGCCAAAGATGACAAGAATGCATCGTCGAAAACCTCTCGCCCAAGCACTGCCACGCAGTCATCGTCAAAACGACGATCTACAATGAATAGCCGCGATGCGGCCTACGATGATGAACAATTGCGTCGGGCGATAGAGGCGAGCAAAGAAGACAACACCCTCGACACAGAGGAAGCTACTTTGCGACGTGCAAAACGCAGCCGTAGCGATAGCGAAGAGTTCGTCTGCCGTGACCGGTCCACATCGTTGCATGTTGCTAACCTAATCTTATAGGCACAATATTGCCAGCGTTAAGCGGCAGCGCACTGGTTCACGGTCGGTCTCACCGCCTGCCGAGAAACCAGAGCCACGGGAGGGTGAAATTTCGGACGATGAAATGGAAACTCGCAATGGCGCCAAGAAGTCAAGAAGCAATCGAAATCAAGCAGAAAAGTCAGAAAAGGAAGATAAAGAACGCCAGCGACAGGAAGCAGCGACTAAACGCAAAGGGCGGGCGGAGCGTCGCAGGGCAGAAGGTATTTTTGTTCTGGGTCTTCCCACGCAAAAAAATTCCTTAACACTCGCACTAATTATTGTCTCATAGACTCAGACCTCTCCGAGGAAATGCCTCTAGCCGCTGTCAAAGTGGTGCAACAAAAACCTGCAGAGTCACCAACCAAGGAAGAATCTCCTTCCATTGTCCAGCCCCCAGGGACACCTCCATCGACCCACCCGACCGCCGGTAGTTCTCATAAGAGAGGAGCTCGAAGCAACAGGAGGGGTAAGGGAAGGAACCAGTATACGAGAGACCGCGATCAAGACGACGAGTCTCCAGCACGATCCATGTCCAGGGATATCCAGAAGGGTGACGAGGCCACAACGACCGGGCACCCTAAATCATCTGTCAACGAACACAAAACGTCCAAGGCGAAAGCTTCTATGGCAAACAAAATGAGCCTGCTCGACATGAAGCGCCGCGTTGCTGCTATTATGGAGTTCATATCCCGGACACAGGTTGACCTGGCCGCCGAAGCCCCCCATAGCCAAAGTACCAGCGGGCGGGAGACACCACAGGAAAAGCCAGAATCAAGTCAAACAAATGGCCATGCCGTCAATGGCGACACACCAGATCCTTCCGATATGAACCGATTTAAAGACTTGAATTGCATGGAAATGATGGACGTTTTGACACGCGATATGGTCAGGTGGCAGAACCAGTATTCATGACGAGGCTCAAAGAGTCAAGGTTATTATTTCTGTTGTGTTTTCTTGGCAAAGTGGTTTTCTGAGATTGCTCCCCATTCTCACCCTTGTTTGGATGATTGCTCCTTTCAAAGCGGAAACTTTACTGTATGATACTGGCGTGGCTTGGCATTTCTGAACGGTGGCGTTGGATGGGTTGTTTTGCATCGTCGGCGTCCTGGCGGGCTTGGCTTTATTCATGATGTGGAAAGGAAAAGAGGAAGTGATGATGGTGTCGGCTTATCTACGGTCCTCGGTGTGGTGCTCTCTATTCATTAACTGGGATGTTTTGTGCTTTTTTTTTTCTTCCACCTTGTCCTCATAGTTGAGGCTTTTCATTTCTTGTCTAATATACCCTTTTGAGTGGCAGAAATTGACATGCTCGGGATGGCATTCATGTGACATAAGGCAGGACGGACACTAGGTCCCCAATATAGATATTCTACAACGCCTGTAGAGGCTCATGACAATCATCTATCAATACATATTGTACAAATACTGTTACAGCGTTCTAGTCACATTTTCATTCCCCCAGTCGTTCCCGTTTCCTCGCCTCTTTCTGCGCCTTCTTCGCCTGATGCAAGCTCAGCGCCGGCTGGGCCAACATCATCTCATGAGCGCGAATATCCTCATCCCCAAGCTCATCCAGCACATACCGACCCAACTTCCCGTCACGCCACTGCGACAGCACCCTCGCCGCGGCTTCCTGCCAATTCGGCACACCTCCGGCCTTGAGCTTACCCTCTCGTTTTGCGACCGCGTCCAGAAACTCATTCACGTCGTTTGTAGGGTCACAGTACCGCGAGTACAGTCCCGGATCCCACTTATTCATGCGATAGAGCAGATAATCCGCCAGAACTTCATCCGGTATAAGACCCTTTTTAATGCCATGCGCAAGAGCAACTTTCATCATTGTCTCGCCGTCGTCAACGTACGGCTGAAAAATACCAGGCGTATCCAGAACGAATACACCGCTTCCCACTCCGCCTTTCTCCTCGGACTCTACTACCCGGACCGCCGTTCCAATCTTCCGCGTCACGCCCGCCTGATCGCCTGTTTTTGCGGCCTTTGTCTTCTTGCCTGGGGTGCCGACTTTGCGAAGCGCATTCAGCAGCGTACTTTTGCCGACGTTCGGCATGCCCACTACCAGTGCTCGCAGACCGGTCAGCGAATCTTGCGCCTCGGCCGTGAACTTCAGTCGCTTCAGTAGCGCCTCCGTCGTGGAAGGCTTGTTCTTATCCCAGAATACTACTTTATCGCCATATAATCGCTTTAGTGTTTGTCGCGCGCCGGGCGTGTCGGTGCCGAGGTCGGACTTCGTGTACACGAGGAGACGCTCTCGGCCGGCGATGGTGCGCTCCAGTGTTGGATTTTGCGTGGACAGCGGGAGGCGGAAGTCGCGGCATTCGAGGACGAGGGAGATGCTGGAGAGGAGGGTCTTGATCTTGTTTGCGCCGGCGTGGTGGTGGCCCAGGAAATAGGTTTTGGGTATGGAGGAGGGGATGCTGAAGGTGTTGCGGGGCACGAAGTGCGCCATTTTGAGGTGTTATGATATTTGAGGCCGGTGGGACATTTTGGTGTTGAAATGGAGTGCAATTGGTTTTTTGCTGGGTAGGTGTTGAAGATGAGTGTCGTGAGCTGGTCTGAAATGTGAAGCTTCATTGACGTTGGCGACCAGGGGTCGTGCCCCACGATGGATGCTGCACGTGGAGATAAGATAAGAGGTTAAAACAGCTGACGTCATCTCCTAGTCGTCTTAACCAGTAGTCGGAGGTAATTGAGCCACGAGACATTGAAATGTCTTGGCTTCAAGCTTTTCAAGGCTCTTTTTGCAATTGTTGTGAATAGTTGAATCTTGGCTTTTCTTGGCTTTAGGAAATAGTTTAACGTTGGGCCAATTACAATGGCGGTTTCCCGCTCAATTGCGCCATGGGCTTGGAAGCAGATCACACGAGCGTTGATAAAAGACGATGAGCGCAATATATTCATGTTAACCATTGCTAGTTCACAGTTTCTCTATACATTAATTTCGGAGATTGATCTCATGTTTGAACAAGTGAAACTACACCATGGACAATGACACCACCCCAGCACGCAGGTCCAAATGGAAAAACTACTTCAGTCCAGGTGGTAAACTCCGACCATTCCGCCTCCTAAAACAAGACGCACACAATCTCCAGCAACGATACATATCAGACTGGACCATTTTCAACCAGCAAATCGTCGCCAGTGCAGTATACATCTTCTTCACCAATATCCTCCCCGGCATCACATTCGCCAGCGACTTGTTCGTCCTGACCGGTCAGTCATGGGGCACCATCGAAGTCGTATTCAGCACTGGACTCGTGGGCGTGATATTCGCCGTGTAAGTCTGCCTCTTGACCATCCAACAACACCATTCACAAGATGAGACAGCTTCTCCGCACAACCGCTCACCATCCTCGGCGTCACGGGTCCGTTCTCCGTACTCGCTGAAAATGTCTACAAACTTTGTTCGAATACCTTCAATGTACGTTCCCCGCCATCCATCTCACTCACAAGTTACAACTAATCAATCTCAAGGTCGACTTCCTCCCCGTCATGGCATGGTGCCTCATCCACGCAGGCTGGATGCACATCGCGCTCGCCATATTCAACGCCCACGACTGGACCATGCAATACGTAACGCACTTCAGCGCCGACATCTTCTCCCTCCTCAACAGCGTGATTTACTTCCACAAAGCGGCCATGGCCCTACAACGCACCCACGGCGCCGTCTCCCTCACTGCGTTCTTGTATGCCGTCATCGGCGCCGTGGGAACGTGTTTGCTAGCTGTGCTGCTGTCTACAGCCAATTCATGGGGTCTGTTCCACAGATATGTTCGCATTGGACTCGCTGAATACGCGGCGGCTATATCCATCATCTTGTGGATTGGTATTCCTCATATCGGTGAGCTAGCGGACCTGGACCACGAGCGCCTCCAAGTGCAGAGTACATTCCGCCCATCGAGTCCCTCACGAAGCACATTCTTCGTAGAGTTTTGGAAACTACCCGTCGAGTGGGTGTTCCTCTCAGCTATTCCGGGGGCAATCATCACGGTGCTCTTCTACTTTGACCACGAAATCAGCAGCATAATATGCACGACTGAGAGGTACGGCGTCCGCAAACCCGGCGGCTACGCATGGGACATCACAATTCTCGGGCTCACAACCATTCTCTGCGGCATTTTGGGAATCCCTCCTGCCAATGGGCTGCTTCCCCAGGCTCCATTGCACACGGAGTCACTGTTACACTACGTCCACGATGGGGCAGCTGAAGAAACCGACGATGCGTCGCCGGCGGTATCACAACATACAACAAGGACGTATGAGCAGCGATACTCACACTTCATCCAGGCGGCCATGATTCTGGTGTTTATCTCGCCTCCGCTTCAAAAGCTGCTGGGGTTGACGCAGACGTCCGTGCTGGCAGGACTGTTCCTGTTCATGGGCTACCAGTCCCTTACTGTGAATCCCGTGCTGAACAGAATCTTTCAACTGCTCACTCCGGCGGCTGAGTTGCCAGAGCTGCCATCTGGTGTGACTTGGAGGGGAATTCATGGCTACACCATTACGCAAATTGTTGTCACCGGGATAGTGTTTGGTGTGACGCTCACGGTGGCCGCGCCGGCATTCCCACTCGTCATTATTGCCCTGGTGCCGGTGCGGCTAACGGTGATGAACCGCATATGGTCTAGGGAGACGCTGAGATTGGTTGACGGGTGGGCATGTCGGCCGGGGAAGCCAGAGGATGAGTTGCATGGAGCGGAGGAGGTGGTTGTCGTGGATGAGGAGAAGGGTCGAGACTTGTCATGAGTGCTGAAA
Source organism: Pochonia chlamydosporia 170 (assembly GCF_001653235.2). Taxonomy (NCBI): domain Eukaryota; kingdom Fungi; phylum Ascomycota; class Sordariomycetes; order Hypocreales; family Clavicipitaceae; genus Pochonia; species Pochonia chlamydosporia. Next base: position 2,770,875 of record NC_035792.1, on the reverse strand, counting down.
ATACAAAAGGTTGCATGAAATACGACCCTATCTGTCTAAATAAAAGGAAGCAGCTGTAGGTGAGAGTTCACGCAACTGAGACTTGTTTGAGTTTTGTCATGTCGTACAGAGATTTAGTAATATCGAATGCACTCGACGTAATACCCTGCGCCGTGAAGCAAACTGATAAACTTGGTCTCTGTTCTGTTCGTCATTCCGTGCTTCTCTTCACTTCATCTCGTGTGGGTTGAAACACTCTATCCCAAACTGTTGTCATAGTTCTGTACAGTATGGCACTCGAGCTCGAAGGCCAAAGTGCCATTGTCACAGGCGGTGGCTCAGGTATAACAGAAACTCCGCAGGAATCAGAACCTAACCACCTCTAACTCCCTACACAGGCATCAATCTAAAGTTTGTAAAGCTCCTCCTTGAAAAGGCATCAATCTAAAGTTTGTAAAACTCCTCCTTGAAAAGGGTTGTTCCGTCGTGATAGCCGATCTCAACCTCCGTCCCGAAGCCACACAGCTTCTAGCCGAGTACCCTCACGACACACCAGCGGCAAACAGCTCCAAGCCATCCGTACTATTCCACAAGACGGACGTCACATCATGGCCACAGCTCACCTCGCTCTGGAAAAAAGCAATCCAAGTCCACGGAAAGGTAGACATAGTAGTACCTGGCGCCGGCATCTTCGAGCCCGAGTGGAGCAGTTTCTGGCGCGCTCCCAAGACGGACACAAATCCAGATACACCGTCAAGGGACGCTGGTGACGCAGAGCCTGGTCGGTATGCCGTTATTGACTTGAATCTCACAGCCCCTATTCGACTCAGTCAGATGGCCATTGGACACTGGACCACGAATAAACAGAAGGGATGTTTGGTCATCGTAGGCAGCATCGCGGGATATTTGGACACGCCGATTCGGCCGCTGTATCACGCAACGAAACATGGCATTCACGGATTCGTATCGTGCATGGCATCACTTCGTGATTCGCTCGGCATTCGAGTTGGTGCTGTGGCTCCCGGAGCTGTTGACGTATGTACTCCCATCTATATACCAGTTTATGATGGCGGCTGACTGATGGACGGGCCCTGGCTGAAGACTCCGATTTGGGACCAAGGGTTTCCACTGACAAAGGAAATGAGAGACGACATGGCATGGGTGGATGTGGACGAGATCGTGCAGGCCATGTACCAGTTGGTAGTGGACAAAAACATGGGCGATGGGACGATACTCGAAGTCCTGAGCTCGGCGACCAGAGTTCTACCAAGATTCCCAGGTGCTTCGCAAGAGGTGATTGACATAGCTGCTGCTGGCTATTTGAAGGCAGAAGGTCCTTTCTTGGCTGAACTGAAGAAGAACGGGCTGCGAGTCTAGCTTCGTTCCTGTCCATGACTGTGATCATGTTGGCATGTATCATCACAAGCCTTGTTGTAATCGGGTTGCACTCCTTGTCCAACGTCACAAGTGTTCAGAATTATTTCGCTTTCCATTGACCAAGAAAGACAAAAAAACGTTCTTCGAGCAGTCCCTGTTGGTGGTAGCAGTTTGAATGGCATTAAAAAAAATGGTAAAATTCTTGCTCGTCTAGAATCTCGTTTCTGGTTCGCTAGACTCCAAGAAGATACGAGGGCTAGTCTGTTGCCACTCATTCAGCTGGCATCCGAAATTTTCCATTCTCCCTGACAAAATATACATGCAAATAAAACAGCTGGTTGTCTTTTTTTGCCCAACCACTGTGTCCCAGTACATCAGTTTTTGTCGCTCTCCTTTCTTCCAGCCCACGGCGAACAGGTTCAGCCCCATACAAATAAAGGACAAAAGAAGCAGGGCCAAATGGGGCTCGCCATTAAGAAGCAATGCAAATATTTGCGTAATAAAAATGAAGAGAGAGAGACAGAGTAAAATCAAGAAAAATACGTAACGAAGGATTTCGCAGGCCGCATAACCGGTCAGATGAAGAAGCTCTCGAAAGAGCTGGGTATCTTGATCAACCACTCCTAAGTGTCTCAGTGTCTCCCCTTCCAACACTCTCTCCTCCTGTCTCTTTGTACCACTCCCGCTCGTTTTCGTGGCAGTACTGTGTGTTTCTCCCAGCTCTGACAGGCTCTCGTGGGATCTCGATGAAATGAAATATGAAATGGAAAAAGAAAAAGACGGAATGCAAAGAAAAATCTTGTTGCAAAGGATTGGTCGATAAGTCGCCTCGGATGCGTCGTCGCTCGTCCAGTTGTATGAGGTTCTGTGAAAGGCGCGGCTCCCGATGTCTCAAGTTGGGGGGATTTGTTGAAGGTCGGAAATTCGTGTACAAGTATTAGTGTGAGAGCATGGCGCCATTGGTTGGTACAACGCTCATCACTTGATGTTTTTGAAGAGGTCGTTCCCAAGGCTGCCTTCGTCTTTTTCGAGGTCCTTGAGCTCCGGAATCATCGGTGGGGGTGGTCCAGAAGGTTTCCGGGGCGAGGTGATGTCGTCAAACAAAATGCTGGAACGCTTGGATTCGCCGCCTCTAAAGAGCTTAAACCAGCTGTTCCGCCTCGATTTTCGTCCGGCCATGAGACTGCTGGCGCCGCGGCTAGGGGGTCTGCTGCTGTTGACCAGGCTGCCGCTCTCCAGGGAATTCAAATTGCCCTCTGTATAACTAGCATTCAGCATATTCCTACTAAACAGTCTGCGGAGACTGCCCTGTCTGGCAGAACCAGCGGGACTCAAGGGCGCGTCATCCGCAGGTCTCTTGATTCCAGCAATAATATTACCATTTGTTGTTGGTGGTGTAGACTTGTCAGTCTCACTCCCATTGACCACAGCGGCGTCAAGCTTCTTGGCTGGAGGTGTCTGAGGCGGCGTAGGTACCTTGGGAGAATCGGGAGGAGGTGGGATGTTGGTGCCGTCGGTGATGCTTCCAAAGTTCAAGTCGAGCGCGGGAAGCTCGAATCGAGGTTTGGGCGAGCCATTGACGCGAGTAGGCATGGCGGCAAGATTTCGAGGAAGCTGGAGAGTTTGAGAAGTGAGCCCACGAGGTGAGCTGCCGTATCAGTCACAGACAGCGTGACAAGCAGACGGTCAGATCCAATGTCAGCCTATCTCGTATCTCGATAACCCAGGACCAGCGACGCGGGGGCAAGACGAGTGGAAAAGTCGGTCCCAGTTGTAATTATTCTCGACGCGGCGAGTCCAGGCTAACTGGGAAAGGAGAACAGCAGTGAGCACTCCGTTCTCTCAGTCAGAACTCAATACCAATAGGTGTTGGTGGCCAGGGTCGAGGAGAAAACTGGAGCTTCTCGTGGCTTGAGCAAGTCAGGGGTCTGATGAATTGGGTGGCGCGGGAGCTCAATTGTCTGGATGGAGGCCAGGGTCGAAAGAAGAAACGAGACCGAGGAGCTCACAGACAGAGTTCCCAGGGAGTTGAGGGGCAACACAGCAGTTGAAAATTGGCCCAGGAGAAAGTCAAGTGATGATGTTGGACGAGAAAAGTTGGCAACGGGTGTTTCCAGGATGGAAGAATGGTTTGTGAGAGGAGAATCTGCAGGACAGGGCCGCGGCAGCTAGGAAGCACAGGAGGCTGCAGGAGCTTGCCTTATTCGTTCTTGGATTCGGTGGTCAAGTTTGCTCAAAATGGCTTTGGCTTGGAAAGGTGGAGCGGCGAGGGCAACCAGTTGACGTCTTGGTTCACTTGGGGAGCATTAGGTCAGGGTGGTTGTGGTGCTGGTATGGCGGGATGGATGGCTGGCTTGCTGGGAGCAGAATGGATCAATGATGGATGGTGATGCAGGTGAGGTACCAGTTGACCATGTCTATGTCTGGTCTCAATGGTACGGAGTTACGGAGTACAGGTTCAAGCGACCTGCAGAGATGCTCACGGTTGATTGGAAACGGCTTAGCGTTGGCATGCAAGTCGCTCGACACCTTGTTGGCGGGACAAGGGCTTCAACTGGCTTGCCTTGGCTCGCCTTTTGAGGAATGGGCTTTGGTTCAATGGTTCTATTTGGTCAATATTCGTGCCACCATCCAGAACGTTGGAACGGCGGAAGGCGCGATGCAGCTCTAGAAGTCAGGCAGGCGGGACATGGAATGGCATCAAATGGCGCTGAAGATGTCAACTAGTTCACGTTGGGAGTCAAGAACACCAGATGTCAAAACAATCCTGGTCTCTTGATAAATTGATAAAAGGGTCATGGCTCCAGCACTCACTCTCTCATGCATCCGGTGGTGCCGGTTGATCTAAACAGACCAGACCACCAAGCAACACCTGCAGACGATGCGGACTGGAATTGACATTGAACAGACAAGGCACCCGCACCCGCACCTGCGCCTGCGCCTGTCAGATTGAGCCCAGAGCCGGAGCTGGAGGGAGCTTGAGCCACAGACTGTCTTCCATCAACTTTGGATATGCCTGGCACAAAACATTCACACTCCATCGTCATCTTCCAAGTTTTTCTCTTGCATCAATTGATTCATCTTGGTCTGTCCCCCACGTATCGACACCTATCCACAGCATGCCTGTCTTAATCACTACATTATATGCTCCGTGCGATCCACGTTGCGGTGATTTGGCTCCCTTCCCTTTCCCATCGCCGTCCCATCGCCGTCCCGTTCTGTCCAGTCTTCAAGTCGTCCGAAGTCAATTCAGCGCAGTCTGTGGGCACATTGAACATCAAATAATGGAGCAGCGGCACCTCCCGAACATGGTAGCAAGCCCGTCGCCCCAAGTCCAAGCCATGCTCACCATCACCAGCGCTAACGCCGTCGACCGGTCGCATGGATCGTTGAAAGTAGTCTAGACGGTTGGCATTATTGGTGGATTGATGGCACCACTTGATCAAAGTTCACTTGTTCCTCGATGGCCCTTTAATGAAGTGAGCGACGCTTGGGGGATACTGGGTGCATCAAACAGGCATCAATTTCTCGACGCTTGTGCTGTGCTCTGTGCCCTGTGCCCGTGGCCGAAGCGAGAGGACACATTTGATACAAGATGCGAGATGCGAGATGGGCTGGAGCACGCAACCAGACAGTTCCATCCTTGAATGCATGCACATGAGTTCTCGTGCCATGGGCTATGACCCAGGGTCAGGCATCACGACAAGTGCATCGAGCGCCGCTTGGACCCCTTCGACCGCATCAGAACTGGTTTGTTTGTTGTTTGTTTTGCGAATCGACTCCAATCTTTACTCCGTACAGAACATCTGGGCGCTTCATCTCTTCGCTGTGTAGCATTGTTTGTAACCAGCGACACTGTCGTTATTCATCAAGCAGAAACTCCCTCAGATTCAGCGGAAACTTTCGAGAACCAACATGGATTGTTCCCATCGACTGACTCGGACGTGGCTCTATGTCAGCATCCAGTGACAGGCCGCGACTCAGCGCGACATCCATGCACAAAGACATCTTTCACCCTCCGGCGGATCAACAAGCGCTCCGAGTCGTCTGGTAGGGGCACTAAAGAGTTAGTGTATCTGACACAGGGTCGCATTGCTTTGGCAATTTCATTCATCTGGTAATCCGGGGACAGTTGACGGCTAAGAATCTCCATTCGCAACAGACAGCAATGCTACAAAGAGGAAGGAGATAAGAACAGGTCCGAGCTTGGCGAGTTTAGCCGCCATGACCCATTTCTCCTTTCTTCTGAAATGGAGCAGCATTGAACTTTTGTCCTTCTTTCTCCCTGGTGGTGACGACGGATGGTGGTCCAGTGGCAAGTACAGTACGGAGTAGTAGGCAGCAAAAGCAATCTTTTCGATGGTCTGTCGACACGTCATGCGACTGCGACTCACTCAACTGGTGTGCAGCTCTGATGAGACACCAGACTAGACTGATCAATCATGAATCCCGCTCCCTGGAGTGCATCCTGTCTGAGTCTGAGCATTGCAGATCCTGCATGCACTTTCTTAGTGCCGTGTTTGCTCATGCAATGCTGTACCGGGGCAATGCAAGGCACGTCCGTGGGGTGCAGTCTGCAGCTGTCTTCATGCAGCGTCATTGGACATCGACCCAAGTCAGTTTGTTGGTGTGGCCTGTGTAGTTTAAATGACTTTATCAATGACTTGTGAGTTTAGCTTCTACTCCAATGGCCAACGGAGGACTACTCTACTCTACTCTACTCTACTCTACCCTTTCCTACCTGACGCGGACAAATATCCGACCACGAATCCGCTGCCGGCTTCTTGAACAACCAGATGGACGAACTAACCAAGACTTGACTCGACATTTCATCTGAGGCGGCGAGTGAGACTCTCCACATTTTCTTTTTATAGGAGTTTCCCTGGCCTGACACACCCCGAGCATGGCAGCGATCATCCCACAACGCCACTCTGCATGTCAGGAAAACCTGATGGCTAAAGGCAAGGGCGTCGTAACACAGGATGTATGTTTTAGGTTCGATCTGCAGTGAGCTCATTTGTGCTCCATTGACATTGATGCGGCCGATGAACCAGCCTGAACAACCGCGTATCGCTGTCAAGTCACCGTGTCTTTGCCGCCGAATACGGATACACTCTGTTGAAACTGCTGTGACATGAGACGGGTGATTTTGTATGCCAGTGTGCCGATGGACTTGGGGCCTAGGGTTATTGCAGCCTTGTCATTTACTCCGAGGGCCTTCACTGAGAACAGCTTCGGCCCAAATGTACTACTCACCATCAAGTAGGTACTACAATCCCACGTTATATGCAGTTATAATGCGGTATATTGCCTATCTAGTTGCTTGCTGCTTTCACCCAACACTGTTTATATACACCACTTCTGGACAGAGGATAGAACAACACTTCCGGAGTCTTATCATGAGCAACTATGCACTTACCCTATATTATTTGGACCACCACCCAATTAGGTCTCGGCAAGGCGACAAGTGAATGACTATTGGGGCAAAAAGGGGCCCATGGAAATAAACCCAAATGCAGAGAGCTTAAGGAAACTGTTGTTTTCGCCGTTTGTTCGTTGAAGCATTGCCTCGTTCTCTTCTCGGGTCACAAAGTTGAACTTGACCCTGCCAACCTGCGTTCCAATCCTTGACCCACCGGACCTGTTGCCGACCACAGCTCGGTTCGGTCAGCCAGACGTCATCGACAACAGCATCCGAGGACGGACCGAGCTGCCCAAGCTTTCTCAGTTAACCTCATTGCAATCTCGCAGCATCACCTACAGCAATTGATCAGCAAAAGTCCAATTGCACAGGTTGACAATGGCAAGCCCACAGTGTTTGCGATCGCCTCTGCTGGCATCCAAGCTTTCACGGCCGACAACAAAGATTCAAGCAGCTTCCTTGAGTCGGCTACCACGAACAGCTGTCCGGCGCAAATCGGGTCCCTACGGCTACACGCAATCCAAGGCACTCGTATATTCCAAGCATGGCGAACCCTCAGACGTATTGAAGTATGGCTACATTCAAAAGAGCAGTGCAGATACCAGGGACTAATTGTACTTGCACAGACTACACACGCACTCCATATCTCCATCCATCCCAAGCTCCTCCGTCCTTGTCCGAACACTCGCCGCATCAATCAACCCAGCCGACATCAACACCATCCAAGGCACATATGGCTCCAAACAGCCCATGACATCTCTCATCGGCACAGCCGAACCATCTGCCGTCCCCGGAAACGAAGGCGTCTTCGAAATCGTCTCCGTAGGCGACGCATCCTCACCACTGAAAAAAGGCGACTGGGTCATCCCCGCCGCTCAACAAATCGGCACCTGGAGAACGCACGCCGTCTTCGAATCCAACGATCTTCTCAAAGTCGAAAAGGAAAACCTGACGCCCACCCAAGTCGCCACCGTGAGCATCAACCCATGCACCGCGTACCGCATCCTGCGGGACTACGGCCCCAGCGCAGGTCTGAAAACAGGTCTGCCAATGCGACCGCTCGAGCTAGGTAGTGGTGAGTGGTTCATCCAAAACGGAGCCAATTCAGGAGTCGGCCGAGCGGCCATTCAATTCGGCAAGCTATGGGGCCTTCGAAGCATCAACGTCATCCGCGACAGAGACTCCATCGAGGAGACTGAGGCGTTGAAGCAGGAACTCCTTGGCCTGGGCGCTGATGTCGTGGTGCCGGAATCGCAGTTCCTGTCGAGGGAGTGGAAGGATCAGCTTGCGGATATTACTCGCGGCGGCCGCGAACAGCTCGGACTGGCGTTGAATTGTGTCGGTGGTAAATCTGCTACGGCGCTGGCGCGGTCTCTCGGCGAGGGAGCTACGTTGGTGTCGTATGGGGGCATGTCGAAGCAGCCTGTTGCGCTGCCGTTGGGGCTTCTCATATTCAAGGATATTCGGTTCGTTGGCTTCTGGCTGTCAAAGTGGAATAAGAAGGATGCCACGGGGCGGAAGCACATGGTTGATGATATTTTGAACTTGATGAGGTTGGGGCATTTCAAGGATGTGCCGGTGGACGAGGTTAAGTGGGATTGGGAGACGGAGGAGAAGACACTTACGGAGGCGGTGCAGGGTGGTTTGAAGGGGTTTAGGAAGGGGAAGGGGGTGTTTTTGTTTGGTGAGACTTGAGTGTACATTTATTCGGGAGATGGTGCAGGAGCTGAGGTATCTTGTCTATCTGAATGGTTATGGTAGTTTAGCACCGTCTTGTGTTTTGGACCTCTGTTGCCTGAAGGGGCTGTTAGAAGATTCCCAGTCAAATAGCACGTAGCGGATTCGAGAAGCACAATATCCAACGCCCCTTATCGAACACTTTTCAAACGATCAAGCCCGAAATGACGATAGAAGAACAAATCCTACGCAGTTAGATATGAACATTAAATAAATTGGAACCGCACATACCAGTAACCATCGCGGAAGGACCATCAGCATAACACGCAACCAAAATGCCCGTCCGCCTTGCCAAATTTCCGAACCAGCCCGTCTAGTAACCAACCTTCGCACAATAGCTTCAGCATACTCATGCGCGGGCATCCCATTCCGATTCCCCCGGAATTTAATCTCCTCCATCCGTTCCTTTATAGGTAGATAGAGACTCGTATCCGGAGCGTAGAACCCATGACGCAGGATATCGCTTTGCACGAACCCCGTAACTACTTCAACGACGTTTACGCCAAACGGCTTCACTTCCTAACAAGAAACTTGGTTAGAATCTCATGCATCTCATGAACAGGTGTGCATACCAGTCGGAGAGTCCTCGTGTACTGACTAAGTGCAGCTTTGGACGCATTATACGCACCCTGCCATACAACGGGTACATCTCGCGTCACACTTCCAATTTGCACAATAGTCCCCCGCGCATTTCTGAGAAGCGGCATGAAGACCTGGCAGAGACGCATCACAGAAAAGACATTCACGCCAAACACCTTTGCAACCTCTTGGATGTCCAGATCCATCGCTGTTGCTGCGTAGTGCAGACCAGCGTTGTTGACCAGATAGTCTAGGTGGCCGCCCGTCAGGGCTTCAACGTCCTTTGCTAGGAGGTCTATGCTTTTTGGGTCGTCGAGGTCGAGGGGTAGGGGGTGGATGTTTTCGTTTTGGGCGCATAGGGCGCTGAGGTGGGAGGCTTGTCGGGCGGTTGCGAGGACGGTGATGCCGTGGGCGGCGAAGGCTAGTGCTAGGTGTTTGCCGATGCCGCTTCTGCATCCTGTGATGAGGGCGGTGGGTGGTTTGGGGTTCATTTGGGATGTGGATGAGTTGGGATGTGTGCGAGAAGTGGTGATGTGTTGATTTGTTGAAGTTTTGGTGTATATATCGTGGTAGGTTGACGGCTTTGGACCAAGGTATCGGGTATTGTTGATTGATGACTACCTACCAGACATGTAGGTATATATCATTTTGCTTGTAATTTGGATGGATTATTGGATTGTCGATTAGGATGCTCCGAGAGTTGCGTGCAGGCTGTTGATGTGTACTGTGAGAGAGTAATTGCTCCGCGGAGGAATTTGGGTGGCATCGGGATGTCCACGATACGATAGTTGATGGTACATTCATGACAGTACCAAAACCAAAAATACGACACGCCAATCCTGACCTTGATGCTCTGTTTCCTCTTCCTGGGAGATGGACATCCAGCCCGTGTAAGTTTGCTAGTGCTGCGTGTTTTGCGTCGTCCACATTGAGCACGTGCATGCATCGATGTACTCCCGAGTGAGCTTGATAGAAGAAAGCATTTCATGTAAATACTACCTGTTGGCTAGATTTTGCGAAATCGGCAGCACCGTGCCTAAAAAGGACGTGTGGGCTCGAGTGTGAAGACTGACGACTGAGGAGGTGATGACATCTGGATGCATAACTAGATCACCGATCACCTTTGTGTCTGTACCTAAAGTATGAAAGTGACGACGAAGTGACAGCTTCAGAGTACCTAGATAGCCATCGAAAGGTCGCTAGACAACAAAGCCTCGGTCGAAGCTGCCTTGTTCTATTGTTGTCTTTTGTTCTGACTCCTGACATTGCCGAGTGAACCAATGCTCATTCATACCTAAGTACATACTTGCACAAACTCTTTGTCATTGAGCATCTATGTACTTAAGTACCTAGTAGCCATTTGCTACCATCACGTGGTGAAGGATAGAAATAAAAGTCACTCTCCTCATGAACTTGAACGGACTTTTGCTTTTTTAGCCATCTTGCAAACTTACGATTTGACAAGCCACCAGACCACATACATGGACCATTTTGTGCCACAGAAATTTGGCGTAAATTGATTGAGCGCCAGGCTAATAAATTTAGAAGCGAAACCCGCAGGACCCAACTTTTCTCCAGATTCAAATCGGACCAGCAGACGAGACCCCTGACACTAGTGCAGGTCAGGTCAGGTCAGGTCAGGGTCCCTTCTCTTCTCAGATCCATTTCTCCAATCTGCAGCTAGTTGTATCATTTCTTCAACTTCAATCTCCAGGGACCCGATTCACCAGCAGCTTCAACCCGGAATATCCATGTTTGCGAGATACAGCTTCAACATCATGACACTGGCGAAAAGCCTGGTCACGTCGCCTCACTCTGCGAAAGTGAATGGCGACCATGACCAGGCCGCTACGGTTCGTGAAATTCCCACCAGACCCAAATCACGATGCCCCACCAGTTGACCTCACATATGCGACAATGCCGTGCATCCATCACTTCCACGTGCTGACTTTGACATCACAGCCACCGGGAAAGAGAAAAATTGATGATCTCACTGATGAAATAGCAGACACTCCTATCAAACTGGAACCTGACACCTCGCCTCCAAGCACAAAGCGCCGCAGAACACATGGAGCCACAACTCCACGAGCAAGGCCGCTCAAACAACTGAATAATGCGCCAACACGACGACTTGATATTGCGGTATTCGGCAACGGAGAGAATGGCGAACTGGGCCTGGGACACAGAAAGCACAAAAAGAACTCCCCAGAAAGCGCAAGGCGACCTCGTCTCAACCACTTACTAGATGCCGATGATGTGGGTGTCGTCCAAGTGGCTGTGGGAGGGAAGCATTGTGCTGCCCTCACCCACGATGGCCGTGTCTTGACATGGGGCGTCAACAATTCCAGGGCTCTTGGGAGAAACACAAACTGGGAGCCGCCGAAACAACTACCCAACGATACGGTGGACCTGAATCCATTGGAAAGCGCCCCTGCGCCAGTAGAGGGACTAGAAGGCTTGGAGTCCGGCATTGCGCAGGTCGCAGCCACGGATAACGCGACATTTGTCCTGACAAAGTCTGGGCTTGTATATGGCTGGGGCACATTTTTCGTAAGTTGGATGGCTATCTCACTTCGATACATCGACCGTAACATACTGACTAGTTTAGGGGAGTGACGGTGTGTACGGCTTTTTGCGGGAAAAAATGCGCGCCAAAAACAAACCCACCTACGAAGAACGTTTCCAGAACACACCCATTCAAATAAAAGGATTAAGGAACATCAAGGAGCTTTCCGCAGGTGTGAATCACGTCCTCGCCCTCACAGAATCAGGGGATGTATACGCATGGGGGACCGGACAACAAGGGGAACTTGGCCGCCGCCTCATCCAACGGCACCAGGTCGAGTCTCTAATACCAAGGATGGTCTACTTGCCGACGAGAGGAATCGTCAAGGCATTTGCAGGATTCAACCACAACTTTGCAATAGACAAGGAAGGGCAGGTCTGGACGTGGGGCCTCAACAACTTCGGACAGACTGGCGCTGCGGCCAGCGAGGATATTCTGCACCTTGGCACACCAGCCGTTGTTGAAGGGTTGAAGGGCTATAAAATTCGTCACATCGCTGGCGGGTTTCACCATAGTGTAGCTTGCACGGAGGATGGCCAGGTTCTCGCCTGGGGGAGGTGTGATCAGAGCCAGGTTGGCGTGGATGTGTCTGTGCTGCCAAAAGAGCACTTTTTAGTTGATAGTCATGGGAAGAGGAGGATCCTCTTACAGCCCACCATTATACCCGGTATGTATATTCAAACTTTCACAGATGTTCTACACTGTATCTGACATCGACGACTAGGAATAACGGCTACGTTTGTCGCGGCCGGCATCGACAACTCCTTCGCAATCACGGAAGAAGGCAAAGTCCTAACATGGGGATATTCCGAGAATAGTCGCACGGGGCTGGGAACCAACGCGACTGTTGAGCGGCCAACAGAGCTGAATGGAGGAGTAGTTTCCGGGAAATCCTTCACCTTTGCTGCTTGTGGCGGACAATTTTCACTGATTGCTAGTCCACGAGAGTCATAGTGGTGTTTGAGTGTGTATTTATAGTTGAACCCATGAGCGGGCATGGTGATTTACAAGCTGGTATGGATTGGACGATGCGGAAGTAGCATGTAATATCTGGGTTATGTACAGTTCAAACGATACCAAGGGATAAGGTAATGATCAAATACACAATGGCAATGGCTAAATTAGGTAGAGCAATACATCACATACGTTAGATTAGCTACTGTCTTTCACCAAGCGAACAATACTCATCATTGATGCAACTAATATGATTCAGGGGTATCGACCAAAAGTCCTACTCAAAATTCTTGAACTAGTACAAAGGAAAGGGAGGAATGCCAAGGAGAGTGAAATATACCAAGGAAAGAGAGATATACAAAGAAAGTGAGATATGTCAAGGAGAGTGAAATATATCAAAGAGAGTGACATATATCAAAGAGAGTGAGATATACCAAGGAAAGTGAGATATACCAAGAAAAGAAATATGTGGAAAATACTCATGTCGACAACGCCACAAGCACAACCATCACAAACGATTCTCATGATGTCTGTAGATGGCCCCCCTCCAAGAACCATTTGTACCACCAAAGATCTCATCCCAATCAACCTCCCCGCCCAAATCATACCCCCGACACTCTTCCTCAATTTGCGCCAACGACTTCAAATAGTACCACCCAAAGGTCGGGAACGTATCGCCAATGTCACAAAACGAACTCCCATCTATCGCCGCAAACGAAACGAATTCCTGCAGCCAAATCCTCTCATTCTCCCTCACCGCCGCGACAGTCTGCCACGGCGTCTGAAAAGCAAAAACCCTCACACCAAAGTCGCTGATTTTCGGCTTCGGCCACCTCTGAAACACCATGCAGCCCAGGACCACGGCCTCGTAGACCGGCTCAACACACGGCTTCAAGCGGGCCGGGTCGACATGGCAGTTGTCATTCTTGGTGCAGCGCCTGTGCCTGAGGGAGAAGTGCGCCAACTCCCCCTGCAGGTCGTAGACGAAGCGCTGAAACGTGCTGGCGGCAATCTGGTTGAGGACTCGTCCGGCAGCGAATGCGGTGTCTTTGGAGCCGAGGAGGCGCATCATTTCCAGGGTGTGGAGGTCGTTGGACAGGATGATGGCCTGGTTTGTCTGCGAGAGGTGGACCAGCTGTGCCTCCCTGATGAAGCCGGTGGGATTGTTGAAGTAGTTGTTCCTGGCGGCGGCTTCTTTGAGCACGCGGACGATGCGGTTGAACGGCCAGGGATGGTTGAGGCTGTCCGCGTACTCTGACATGGCTTGGAGTAAGGCGTTCCATGGGCGAGGAGGTTGGCTTGCCCGTCGTGAGTCAGGGGAGGACTGTGCAATAGAGATCTTCCACTTGAGGAACTCGCGGTGTTCTCTCTTGAGAGCTTGGAGGACGATGGAGGCCTTCTCCCTGGAGAGTGGGAGGCCAGCAGTGCCAGGTCCGAGAAGTTGAGGCACCTGCGCGGCAGGTCGGTGGTCGTACCTCGCCAGCAGATTCTCCTTTTCTAGCATGATCAACTGCTCGAGCATCAAGTCGTGGGTATCGAAGTCAGACTGGCCCGCGGGGGAAATGGCGTCAAAGGCGGCCAGTTCCTCCTGTGGCGGGCTGGGAACCTCGTTGTTCTTGATGGGTTTTTTTGGGAGCTCTGGGGAGCTCGTGCGGCGCAATTCGGCCAAAAGGTTGATAGCCATGGTCATGAGAATGTGGTTGTATGGCTATGAGGATGTAATTGTAAAGCTATGAGAATAAGATTGTAGAGCTGTGAGAATGTGAATGTAAAGCTGTGAGATGTGTGAACTTTGGGAATGTGAAGAGATGTAGATGGGAACTGGACGATGAACATAAGCTGTGAAGGGGGCAGCTTAATATACGAGATATGAATCTATGTCAAGGCTCATGAACATGATAGAGTTGAGACGGGCGTATAACTGAAACCATAAATTGGTAGTATATTCCCAGAATGAGGATGTCTCCTCGGACAATCATGCGTCTAGCGTCGATCGTGGAGTATATCGGAATCCTAAATCGGAGGGACATGGCCAGACTGTCATGTTAGTATTTCCTAATTGGGACCTGAGTGTAGGAGCATGATCATGCTGCCATGTTAGCACTCCCTGCGGTGTGATAATTGGCTGTTCTCTAAGCGAGTGCGGCAGTAGCGTTGAATAAGATGTTGAGAATGATATATAGACCCAAACTATACAGCTATGGTGCAGGTGAGACCACCATTGCTTCTGGATGGCCAAGAAAAGATACTTGGCTGTACCCAAAGGGTGTGGTATTAACGTTGCATATAGTGTTGAGAGCGATATACAAAGACACACTATACGATGAGGTACAACTGACACCGCGGAAAATTGTAGACGTGAGAAGATACTTGGCTCTGTTCTAAAGAATGTTGTATTAGCATTGGACAAATAGATGAGAGTGATGTACAGACACAAGCTATAGGATGAGGTACAGCTGAAACCGTTGGGAGCTTTGGACGACAAGACCAGATACTTGGCTGTACTCCAAGGGTGTGGTACGTTGAGACTGATGTATAGACTCAAACTGTTCAATTGAGGTACAGCAGAGGCCTCCGAAGGTTGTAGACAAGAAAGATACGTAGCTGTACTCCTAAGAACGAGCTATTAACGTTGACCAAGGTATTGAGAGCGCTATGCAGACACAAACTATACAGCTGTGGTGCAAGTGACACATCACTGAAAGCCTTTGACGACGAGAACGAGTACTTCGGTGTACTCCAAGGGTGTGGTATGTTGATAATGATATGCAGACTAAAACAATTCAATTGAGGAGCACCTGACACCACTGTACGTTGTAGGCAAGAAAGATATTGGGTGTGCTCCTAAGGGCATGGTATTAACGTTGACCAAGGTTTGAAGAACGACGTAGGTACCCAAACTATAAGGTGAGGTACAGTTGGCACCACCGAAAGCTGTAGACGACAAAGGAAATACCTGGGTGTGCTCCCAAGGGTGTGCTATTAATGTTGACCAAGGTATTGAGACCGACATCGAGGCCTAAACTATACAGTTGAGGTGCAACTGAAGCTACCGAAGCTTCTGGCTATAAGAAATGATATTGGGCGTGCTCCTAAGGGCGTGGTATTAACGATGACCACCGTATTGAGAACGACATACAGTCAAACTATACGATGAGGTACAGCTGACACCACCGAAGGTTCTGGCAACAAGAAAGATATTGGGTGTGCTTCTAAGGGTGTAGTATTAACGTTGACCAAAATATCGAGAACTTAATATAGATCCAAACTATATAGTCGAGGTGCAGCTGATTCCACTGAAAGTTTGGACGACAGACAATCGAAACCTTGATAGTAGTCGTACCGTCATACAATTGGAATGCAGACACCCAAACAGCAGAGGCAGCCGGTTCCAATTCACATGGTATATCTTTATGCACGGGAATGTTCCATGATCCAACAACTGGGTATGTAATTGACGACTCACAAGCTATTCTATGCCCGCAACGCCTGTGCCCACTCATGCAGTTTGTCGATTACCACTGGTGCAAACGCCGTCAATGTACCCTCAATGACATTGCCAAAGTACACAATGGCTTCCTCCTCACTAAGTTCCAGGTGGAATCTCTCGCGAACCTTCATGACGGCTTTGTCAGGCTCCAATCGAATGTCGGGGATATTGGCGTGCAGCATGAGACTAAACAGGTTGAGGATAAGGTTTGACGATTTTCGTAGAGCAGTGTAGGCGAGGAAGCAGTATTGTTTGAATCGGTTGTATAGTTCAGAATTAACTCCGCCCATGCATTCGACCATTTCCTTGGATAGCTTCATCAAGGGCGCAAAGGGTTTTGGATCGCGGCCGAGGATAAACCCAAAGTCAGCATGGAAAAAGTGGCCATCGGGTGCGAGGAGAAGGTTGTCGAGGTGGCGGTCGCCAACGCCGAGAATGTAGGTGATGACACAGTAACCAGCGCATGACTTGATGTATGTGTCTAGCGTCTCTTGTCGTACCCCGAGCGGCTGTCTATCGTCTGGGTTGTGGTGTCTGAGATAGGCAAGTGCAGGGTTTGCCCTGTATTTGCCGACTATAGCGGACAAACTTTGCGACTGGACGAATTGTGAGGCACCGGCCGTCGTGCTGGTGGCTAGGATTTTATACGGCGAGAGTTTCAAGTCCAGGTTTTCCTTTTGAAGGAGCTGGTCCATTAGTGTGATGATTTGAATTACAAGCTGATCTTGCCTCAAGTCATCGCCTAGCTTGAAAATGATGGGATAAGTGCTACCAGTGGTAGTTTTGAAGGTGCATTTAATTGGATTCAGGGAAGACTTGAATACTGCAACCTGGTCTGGCACAACACCAGTAATCTTGATTGCGGGATCAAGCGGCATGGCCAAGGGCGGGTCAAAAGTCAACAGCTCGTTCTTGGGGTCTGCCAAAAAGTTCTTGAGGCGATCCGTCTTCTTCGCTATCGACTCGCCGGACGATTTGATTTCGCTGGCCAGCTTGGAAAGGATAGCAACCATCTCAGCTTGGCGGAGAAGCGTCTTTCTGTCTTCGGTTCCGGTTGGCTCTTTGACGAGTTCCGTCATAAAGTCGTAGGCAACCTTGCGGTAGATGTTTCGGTTATCGATGCCCTGTTCAGGGCTATGATCGTCGCATTCCACCATCAAGTACCAATGGAAATAGTTGCCCAGCATAAAGTTGGCTGCAGCTCGTTGTATGAGAAAGCGGGCCAGAGAAGAATCTTGGGTGCTCTCTTGTTCCGAGTCCGTAGATATGTGCTCGTATTTGAGGGCCTGTACAAGCTGCAGGAGATAGAGGAGAAGTTCCTGGTCATCGGCCTTGCGCAAGCGATCCACGGCATACGACCGAACGGCCGGGTTGTCAAACGACGGCCCGAGAAGCTCAAGAGCGTCATCCACGTCGATTTCAGTCCAGCGGCCAAGGACCTGTATCGCCTGCTTCGATTCGCTCTGGTCGCTCCAGTTGACCGACTTGACAAACTTTGTCAAGGCTCGCTTGTCTCTAGTTAGATGATATCTGAACTTCCAAACCAAATCGGCCTCTTCTGGTGACAGAATGTGTGTTGGCGAATATGCCATAATCAGGTTCAACTCGTCTCGAACCTTGGCATTGGGCTTGAGATCCTTATCCAAAATGCCATGCCGGTGAGAGCTACGGAACAACCGTCGATGTTTGGCCTCTGCGGGATTGTCTCTCTGGCCCACCTCTGGGTCATAGACAGTGATTAGCCTGGTGCTGAATCCATCTGAGCTCTCTCCCAAGGCATTGATTCCCGGACCAAATTGGACTTGCGGCTGGTGGAGGGGAAGCGTTCCCTGGGATGCTGACAGAGGCTGCAAGGCTGATATCGGTGGCGGATCGTACTCGTGGTCAGCAAATACAACAGGAAAATCGAATCGAGGAAGTTCGACATTAAGCAGAAATGCTGAAGTATTTGGGCGCCCGTCATCAAGGCCATCATCGCTATCCGAAGCATTGTCGCCATCGTTGTCCCCGTTAAGCGCCCTTTGTCGCTGAAGCATCTTCATTGATGACTTTGCAGCCTGCAGCCCCTTCCTCTCAAAGCTGCGAAAGACCATTTGATCGAGCCAATCCACTCGTGGTATTTCTCCCATCTCATGCTTCTTGAACAGCTTTTCCATCCTGTCGAGTTCTTCAGCGTCTTTATCCAGGAGCGGACCGCCTCCGTTCTGGAGGGTAGCCTTCTTCTTAGCAACAACAAGAGCAGGTGTTTTAGAGTTGTCAGTTCCATCGGCGTGTCTGTGCCTGTGAACCAGGCACTTCTGGCGGCCCTTTTGGATCTGATTATCGGCATCAAACATGGGCAAGGTGGTTCCGCCAAATGGAATGGAATGGCCAATTGCACGCTTCCCTCCGGTGGGTGAGAGGTCCCATATCGTAATGGCGAGACGAGAGTTTGCGGGTAGTGACTTGTAGGTAATTGGTAACTCTAGCCATTCGTTCCATCTATGTTGAAAGAGAGTAGTTAGCTCCAGCATGTGTAAGGACAGCTGGGGTGAGGGTAGGAAACTCTATACGCACTTTCGCTCGGATCGAAACGGCTTGTATGCTGTTTGTACTGGTACTGTAAGAGGTTTAGAGCCCGCCCAGACTTGCACTGTCACGTAAAGTTCGGAGTGTGGGCTAGGCATCGCGCGGTTAGCCAGAGAAAATTATGCGTAGATTGGGAGACGCAGGGCAGTCGACACCAACCTGGTGTTTGACCCGACGTGTCGGAGATCGGGTCTTTCGAGAAGCGTCGAATACTTGACTGGCGGTTCGTCTCCTTCCAAGTTCATTCTGCATCCAAAGTTAGCAAACGGAACTCAAGGCAGTGTACTGTCACACGGGCGGGAGTTTGGGAGCGAGCATCCGCATCCGCATCCGTATCCCATAGAGAAGCGCGCGTACATTCGGACGCTCACGGGATGGTCGACATCCTTGGAGCCCGCAAAGGAGAAAGGGTCCATTCTCCCGTAGTCAGCCATGGCGACACAATCATGGCATTATGGAGGAATCTTGAAAGAAGGAGGAGGCGCGACCGCCGTGTGCGTGCAAGATATTTTGAAGAAGTGTAAATCTGCGAAGCTTCGACGGACTGGATCTTGATGGCGCATGGACGACTGATTCAGCGGGACCTGGCAGCTGAGGTGCAGCTAGCTCAGCAGTGACGTCGCCAATCAGGGAGGGCCAGGTCTTCCATGTCAATGTCTCGTGTGCTGCTCTGGTTCAATGTTGTCTCGTGGTCCAGTCTGGTGCTAGTGGCTTTGCCTGCCCTGCCAGATTTGACCCACTGCGCTATGCTAGCACCCTGCACTTTGCTGGACAATTCAAGACTGGAGCTTGAAAGCTTGGACTGGAGATTCTTTGCATTCAATGTTCCAATACTTGGACGTTCAACACTCTCACCTACAACGGTGAATCAACAACTATAAAATGAACTTGTCCATCAGTCCGCCAACTTATTTCAAGGCCAGGCATTTTAAAAACCAATCAAAGCAATCTCTCTGGCGACACAAAGCCTAGCAATTCATTCGTCCACCTCTTCAAGCCTCAACTCACGAATCACGACCAACTTTACCATTCAATGCTAGCCACAATTTTCCTCACCAAATCGATCCGTACAATCAATACTTAAAATACTCAAAATCTCTACATTTATCTCAAATCGAAAGCCATTGCACCGCCATAACAATACCCGCAATCTCCCACAAATTAACTTCCGCCCGGACCCCGGAGCTTGATGCAGTCGTAGTCGAGGATGGTGCCGCCGAAGTTGAAGATGGTCCCTTCGTGCCCGATGCTATATTTATATAAGCAACTACCCAGGATAAACAGAGCCATACTTCAAATTCACATACCTCCGGACGTCCCTGATGCCTTCGAAGTCTTGGACGTTTCAACCGACGTGCTCGTCAAACTACCTGTCTGGATAGTCGTTGAGCCGCCGCCCGCCGACGTGCTGGCCGGTGTGCTCGTCAAAGGACCAGTTGAAGAGCCAGTCGACGTACCTGTAGAGTCGCCGGAAGAAGTGGTACCAGACCCTGATGGCGTAGATGTTGTTCCATCTCTAGTCACCAAGTTTGTACGATAGGTAAACCGCGTGCTAAACCTCGTCCTTTTGTCCTCACCACCCGTAACCTCAAAGATGTACGTTCCAGAAGGGACATTCTGAATCTTTATTGTGAATTTCCTACCCGCCTTCCTTTCTGTATTTGATGTCAGCAAAATCCGGCATGGCGGTGGCTGGTCACGCGAGCAGTGGTTTAAACCGCACGCTTGGCCTAATTGAAGATTTTACAGACCAAAAATAGTTGCTAGCCGCTTCAAGTCCGGCCATCTCACCAAGTACATAGAACATGGATTTCCATCTGTGCACTTTTCAATGTCGTATTCGAATGTATCTTCGGAAACGCGGGTGCTCGTCATAAAGTCGCCCGCGTTCGCCAACATTGGAAGAGAAGCCGCGAAGAGGACACTGCTGAACTTCATGATGGCGCAACTTTTTTTTTTTTTTTTTTTTTTTTTAGATGTAATCGTAAATGTTGAAGAATTGAATCGATTCAGAGATTAAAGAATTTTGAGATTTTTTACGAAATAGGTGAAAGTAAATGAGGAGGCAGGTAATATCGGTTCGGCAGTGCAAAGCATAGCCAAGCATGGCAAAGCAGTCGTTGCTCAAAGCGGATGGTGGTTATTTTGGTCCGTCACTTGACATTGACCTGCATGTTTCCCCCGCCTGCAAGGCATTGACCATCCGACCTACATGCCGCAGTCTTGCTGGGATAATCATATATTTCGTGAGAAAGGGGGATTCAATAAGACAGTGTGGTGGTACAGGACGCGTAGGCCTGTCCGTCTGGTGTTCTTTTGGCAGTGTCAGATCAGCAATGTGACAGCAACCTCCATCCCCTTACGATAGTAGAAAGGATCACTTCAAAATGTGCCGTGCGCTTTCATTTGAATATAGCATTTCAACTTTCTATTATGGTCAACATTACAGACAAGCTTCAGGACATGCTGCTTGGTACTTGGTGGTGTGTGAATGCTCATACTTGTGTATCCGCACATCACCTTCAATTTGCGTCGTGTAACCTTGAAGGCCTGGACCTGTGTTTATAGCTCGTAACATTTGTTGCCAAGCGCACGAGAACCCATTGTCTCTTTGTTCATGACGCAGCTGGCAGCCAGCACCACCACTCACCAATGAACGGTGTGGGAAATGGCAGACATGGAGTGATATGCCGCAGTACTGTACCTATCAGCCAAGAATCGATTGGAAACATCCCACCAATTGACACTCCAAGCTCTATGAATCGCTACAAGAAACTCGAAAATCACCTTGTACACCTGTAGTATGCCAATGATTGTATCCCTCGAACACAGGTACCAGCAATTCTTCCAGGATGGAATTATGACAGTAAACGAATACAAGTATAATGACGCTTTGAGATTAAAACATTCTATTGTAATAAATACATCTCATCTCGGGTATCTCTCCTCATTAGTCCTCCTGCGTTTGCACGCAAACATTTACGTTGCGCATCGTCCATTCCAATAAAACAGCGAATTCACACCTTCGCAGTTCCGTCACCGCAAATTACATCTTCCCTTCCAGATTCCACTGGAACACCTTTTTGAACATTTCCTTTCCATTTCCCCCGAGGACATCTCCGTGGCAGGGAATAAGCGTCGTAAAATCCCACTTGTCAATAACCTTCAGACTGTCATTCATGCTGGCGCGATCCTTGGCCAGATACCAGTTGAACCGCTTAGCCCATTTAGCCTCTCCATATGTGCTCTGCGCTCCCTGGAACAGCTTGTCCAAAAGGCCGCCGGGCCTCTGCGACTCAGGGACCTTGCTGTACTGCTCTGTAGCGGGCAAATTGAACATGAGATCAGCCTCGATGAGAACCTTGTCCGGCTTGTAGTTGAAGACAATTTCCTTGTTCGCATGACCATCGACATACTCGTAGTCGAAGTCGGCGTCAAATTCCTCGCTGATTTTGACGTCGCGCTTTCCCTCTTTTTTGAAAATAACGGCGAACTTGTCGTCATTGATCTTGGGATCATTGGTTTGCTTGGCGCGCTTCTCTGGAAGGCCCTCAGGACCGATAATCTTGGCGTTAGGATATTGCTTGGCCCATTCGGAAATGAAGATGTGGTGTTCAAAGTCAAGAGCGACGATATAGCCCAGGTTGCCGCCAAATTCTGTGACCTTAGCTTTGGTTTCCTCTGTAAGGGCCACAGGTGAGAAGACGGCGGAGGTGCCGGATGTGAGTTTAACTGTAAAATGAGTGTTAGTATGACCATGAGATGCTACGAGTGAGTGACCGAGCGGATATGAAACATACCAAGTGTGCCGCGACCTCCAATCTTGATTCTGCCGAAACGCGAAAAGGGCACTGAGAATGTGACAATATTGGGTGTCACATTGCGGATGACCATTAGGTCAGCCGGATTGGACGGAATCAAGCTTGCCGACATGTTGTGAGATTTTGTAGCGGTGGAAGTAAAAGCACGAGTGTGACTTGATGATTTAATCGATGCACGAAGGTAGAAACGGGTATTAAGGTGATGCTGACGCCGATGAGGCAGCAGTTGTTGCTGTACTTGTCGATGTTCCCTTTGGTGTGTAAGATTCTGATGAGGTGAAATCAATGATGGGACACCACCAATATTTAAACAAGTCTGTCGCAAAGCTAAATTATAAGGATCAATGACGCAAATCAGGCCTCGGCCCTTCGGTAAGGAAGATAGGGTAATCGTTCTAGGCGTCTTAATAATCTTGTTGGTAGTTGGGTGGCTTTTCTTCAACAGGTGACAAAGTGGCGAGGCCGAAAACGAAAACATGGGGAATTCCAAATTATGCGCCAAGCCGCAGAAAGGCAGCATGGTGAACACCTCGACAAGAAAATATTCAAACCCACTGTTACCAAGTAGCTTTGGGTGTCGAGTTTCACTTAAGCCCCATTACAAATAAGGCCAAGGGGATGTAGGGCATGACACGGCTCGTACCGGGGGGTGTTGCTATGGGGGAGACGATTCTGCACCTGCATCGAGCTTAATGTCGAAGAGAGCTAGGAGCCAAGACGACTGATCATGACATCAACACCAAGCATTGGATAAGGGGGGATGGAGGCAGAAGCGTACCAGAATGGGTCAGACAAATTTTCGGGCCTGATCAAGGTCCCGATGGCTGTGGAGCTCGTCCGAGCTCGTCCGAACACTAATGGACAAAGACTGGCGATTTGTTCAACAGATGGTCCGGAAATTCAAATACCAGACCAAACTGACCAAACTGTCAAGTACTGAAATGTCTGGTGCTGCGCCGAGGTCCCCGCTGTTTTCGGGGCTGCCGTCCGATCAATCAGCCCTGCATCGACATGGCTGGGACCGTGTCAGATTACGTTGGGCGGATTGTGGACTGCAAATGGAAGAATAGTCTGCTGCAGAGACAGGGGTCGGCCTTTGGAGTTTGTCCTTTGCTCGTGCCAGATGCAGCCACAATTGTCGACTGATGCCATCTTCCAAATAACTGTGTCCAGCCATGGCGTTTAGTTGCGTATAGTTTCTCGATGCTGAAAGAGAGATGGAGTTGGAAGGAAACATTCGTACTTTTGTCATGGGGATGTATGGTGCGTATTACCCGACTCGTTCTCACGTAGCATGAATGGTCTGCTCCTTCCTCAGCCATAACATGACCAGTCAGTTGCATAAAAGGATGCATGTGACGCATACTGACAGACTGAATCACTAATAATTCTGCAAATTATGTAATGCGCACTAATAACTGTCACTTGAATTTCAATGCTCAATTACGGAGTACATACTTCAGTAATTACAAACACCACAACACCTCGCCTGACAAACGTGTCCTATCCAAATCTAACAATCATCAACACCAAAGCCCCTAGCATCAAAACTCTCATGCTATCATGACTTCCCAGATTGAGCCCCTGCGCCGCCCGACACAACAGCTCCAAAACACGGCTCGAATTCGAAAGAACCAACCACAGCAGCAAATTCGCCTCTCCCCCCGTCAGTAATCCCCCGTGCAGACCTGGCCAAACAGACCTCTCTCCATTGGCATACGAGAGGAGTAGCGTCGTTGGCCTGACGTTGTTGGCATACAGCCAGGAGTCACGTTCCTCGGCGCATGCAATCCATGTCTGGATACCGAAGAGGAGGACCAATTGCGTGAGTATGTTGAACATGGCCGGCCATGGAAAAGCTCTTTCATAGTGGTGATTCATGCATCGGGAAACCTGATCCGTCAATGCAGAATCATCGCTGTCTGCTACCAGGATGGGTGGTCGAGGGATGGGAATGATAAAGGACAACAGGAAGTCGCAGATGGTAACCCACGAGTGACACTGAACTTCCACAAATTCTGAGAACGACTGGATCTGCGCACACTGATGAAGCGACTGGCCTTCCAATGGGGCCGTAACCTCTGGCGACAATACTTTGACCTGAGTCTCAGTCTGGGTTGTCTCGACCGCGGTGGAATCGCTCCCCACCATGCTCTGACTTTCAGGTAAAGATTCTGCCTGTCGATGAGCAGCTGGGGCTACCGGCTCTGATGAAGCATCGCTCTGAGGTCGTTGAGATTGGAAATCACCATTCACTTCAATTCGACCTTCGATGTCCACTTGTTGCCTAGTATCAGTCGTATCAAGAGATTTCGAAAGAGGCGTGGAGAAAACCGTTCCTCGGGGACTAACCGGCGGTGATATGCTTCTGGCGTCCCTCTCCGACTTGCTCAAGTTCTGCGTCCATTCTACCTCAACCGCATTTGTAACAAACGCACTTGTCACCTGATCGTGAATCATTCTCTCCGTCTCAAATTTCTTCTTAATCTCTTCATGTCGGTCTGTTAGCTCCTGAAAGCGTTCAGTCAAATCATGATATCGTTTCGCCGATCGTCCATAGAGCTTCGTCTGGTTGTCAAATCTCTCTGCCAGATCCTCATACATTTCCGTCAAGGCCTGGTACTGCTCAAGTTTCTCAGCAAATAGTTCGTCATAGCGCTTTCCCCGCTCAGACGAAGATAATGCTGCTGGATGGAGTCCATGGCCCTCTGGGACGCTCGTAACAGATGAAGGGTGATCAGCGACCTGGTACGGTTGCGGCCCTGCTTCTGGCCCATAGGGAAGCCATGGCGGGTTCGAATTTGCCTCCAAGACAGCTGCAGGATTTTGGGCGGTAGAATAACGTGGCGTGGGCTGTAGAATTTCCGGCTCTCCTTGTGCCTGGTCCACAAAGCAGTTTGCAATGCCAACAGGTGAGGCGTAAGGCTCCTGTTGCAAAAGTTTAGCCTGCTCTTCATCGAAAGTATCCGAGTCACCTGAAAGGTGCTCCGTCATCTCGTTCATGAGGCCCGCTACCTTCGCATCGGCTGATGCAAATGGCTCTCCATTCTGCGAAAAAGGAATAGAGACAAACCGGGACGAGGCTACAGAGTCTTTCCTCCCTCCACAGACTGCCGAAGGTGCTTCCCCTTTCCCTGCGTCTTTGGATTGTCTCTCAAACCTCTTCCTACAAGCTGCGCATACTCGGGTCGCCTGTTGCCATTCCCATGAATCGTTGTCCTCCGGAGAGTTTGACTCCGCAGGCTGACTCCGAAGTTGAGCCTTGACCTGGACATACTTATTGTGCAACTCGTTGTATTGCCGCATAAGCTCTTGAAAGGCTTCTATCTCAATCCGCTCTGGTGTCCTAACACTAGGGTCGAGTATGTGTGTACGGTTTAGGTTTTCGCCAAGGTCAACAACTCTGAGCCGCCACGCATCGACGTAATAGTACACCAATGTAAGAGGCCTCTCAACCGCTTCCACCAGACATGATTGAAGTCGAGTTAAATCTCGAAATATATCGAAGGTATCGCTATTTTGAGGCAGCTGCTCCAGAGACTCTTGATCCATCTTGTTCACCCTTACGTATTCCTGGACTGTGCGTATGAAATCCAGTGTGAACTCGCAAAGATCCGTAGGCAGTGTGAAGTCCTCTGGCTTGAGATGTATGGGCTCAGTGTTGCGTAGTAAGTGCTCCAGGTCATATCTGCACATGTCCATTGCGCTTTGGACTCTTGTATAATGTCCACGAAACTTCTCCAAGACATGTGTGCTCCTCTTTCGCTCCGGAGCCTCTGCAGCAGGCTTTATGTCCTTGCTGTCTGCGGCTTCTTCAGGACCTCTGCCCACTGATCCTGCATCGATGCAATCCTCGCAGTCTTTCGTAATGTCCCCTTTCTCCTGTCCTTTGGTTTCAGCCTCGGGCTCGTCTTTGAGCGTAGGGTTAGCCTGTGCCGCACCCTCGGTCTCGATTCGTGTATGGATTTGTGGTGTGTCATCTTCTCCTACTGCAACCTCGAATTTTCGGTCGTCGTCCCCAGATTCTAGTTGAACTTCATGGTCTCGCTCTTCGGTGTCTGCACCAGGCTCTGTTGCGGTGCCGGATTCGACAACTACCGCATCGTTGTGAGATTCACCGTTTTCGTTATGGTATTCCTGCAAATCCTCCCCTTTGCCGGCATCCTGTGTCGTTTCCGCTGTACATTGTGCTTCCGTATCAACCAGTTTGATGTTTGACCAATCCTCAGGCCCAAGATCCTGTGAATTCATCTTCATAATCCGCTTGTCATCGCCATCAGATAAACTCTCGTTCTTGGACATTTGTAAGTCAGCAAGAGACTCGTCAGGAACTAGATTATCCTTCTCTGGGTTCATCTCAATGGCGTGTAAAATATGGTAACTTTGTAGAAATTCCTTGATAATATGATACGGTGATGGAAGTCCAGAAAACACCAGGGGACGAGGAAACATCTTCGCATGTTTATATGGGACGAAATCCCGTCACCTTCAGATCAACTGGCTCGTGTTCATAGGATGAAGGGGACCAAAGCTGAAAGGTCGTCTTTGTTGACTGCATTCATGTCGCTTGCTAGCAATTATATCTCATTGAGACCAACATTGAAGTCCAGCATCGAACAAAGGACAGTTGAAGTCTGATTGCCGAAGCCGATTGCAGTGACGGCCCGTTCCGAATATTCCACAGGAGAATACGCCTTTGAAGAGTGCAAATCGGGCAAGATCCCTTGCTGTGTAGAACGCATGGACCATAAATTCTCGTCAATTTTTGCAAACAGCAGTATGCAAATGATATATTCATCCCGTCATTATTCACCGTACATCCATATTCACACAAAGCGCTTTCATGTAAACAGTTGCCTCATATCCCACATTAACATCATGTGCCGCATTCAACTATACCAACCACGGGCGCCCGGCCCCGAATGTGTCGTCTCCCTACGGTGTTCTATCATTGGTTCGGTTATGTTGAACACCTCTATTATCTGGCGCCAGATACCTTCATCCATAGATATAATGGCTTGGTGCTTTGACGTGCCGTGTCGTTGCGTTCCATCCTCCTCGGGTTCTCGCTCGACGGGCGCTATTGCAGGAGGGACTGGTAAGAAACTAGATTCACAGGGACAGGATCGACGGCAGACAACGTACCTAGTGCTGGGAGGTCGAATTCATCAAAATCCACCTCAACCCGTCCATCTCTGATGAGGAAGCTGACATAGAATATGTTTTCAACTGTTTGCCCAAACGACTTTGGATTGACCACGAAACGCATCAAGTCTATACCTCCTGTGCTGCGAAGTCCATGCTGGTGCATGATTCGTGTTTTTTCCTCATCATCCATGTCATCCTCGATTAAGTCTGCTACTGCTTCCTGTGTCTCAGCTTGCAATTTCTGCAGCTGTTGTAATATCTTGCCGCATATGGCTGTCAGGTCATTCTCCCTCTTCGCTAACTCATCCACATTAAGCACCTCAGGCCGGGTCTCTGTCAAATTATTCGGCCGGAATGGGGCAGTGCGCTTGGTGATTTTGCGAGCTTTCTTTTCAACAGACATTGGCCCTAACAAGAATCCTGGAAGAGCAGGCCGTCGAATATGCGGCAAGCACGCGAAGCGGCCAAGATGCGACCAGTTCATCATGTCGCCCTCGTCTCCAATTTCATCGTCATCGTCGTCGTCGTCATTTCCTCTACGTCGTGAAACCGCTCTACGATGCCGTTGTGTGTTTGACAGCTCTGCCGCGTTGTCATCTGCGATTCCACCACCCTGTCGCATATATGTGATGGCCTTGGAAACAAATTCATCCACATCTATTCCTCGAGATAGACTGCCCTGGGTGAGACGCAGAGTTTTGCGATAAGACAGATCGGTAGTGCTAACGAGGAGTCGTGAATCAATCGTGGCTTCTGTGGTTTGCTTTAACTGCTTGGACAGTTCGTTTGCCTTCAATATCGTCTCGTGCAGACCCCGTGAGTCGCTCTGTAAGTATTCTTCTGAGTTTTCGGAAATACCCTTGAGAAGATCCCTCAGTCCTTGCTGCACAACACGGCGCTCCTGCAAGGGTTGATCAGGATCATAGACGTCACTGAACTCGCTACTGTCATTATCGCTATCGCCATCATGGGTCGCGCCCCGTGTCCTCCGTCGGTTGCTCGAAGGTTCCGAAGTGGCAGTGTTCGCTCTCTTCCTTTTTGCCCCAGAGACACTGCGCCTGTCAGGCTTCTGGCGTACCGCTAAGCCATTTCCCCGAGTTGTCGGTGTTTGGGAAGGCGAGGGTGAATCACTCTGAGAGTGGTTGTCGTCGGACCGTTCCCGAACGCGTATTGGCATCGCCAACGTAGATTGCAGCCAAAGAGACAGTTTTGTCGCTGGATATTATGAAGTAAATATTGTGGTATATCCGTGAAGCTCGTCCGAGCTATTAGTTTAATCCCTTTGAAGGTATTTGGCCCAAAAAGCGTTCAGAGTCTTATGGGAAGTGTGCAGTCGCGCGTTGGGGAGACGCGACAGACAGTCTGGTTCTTGCACAACCCACCAATTAATTAAAGCCAACACCAACGCAGCTTCAGAGTGGGGTTGCATCAGATGCACAAAGGCGAGAATCAGAATGCACAACGTATCAGAAATTAAGAATAATTTGTATTATGTGTCTATCTTGAGCTACGCAGATGGACCTTTCATTAGAAAGTAACAAAATTCGGCGACTAGGTATTGATATTCAATGACACTTGGTGGGAGAATATAAATGCGCAGGGATGGTCACCGGGGGTCGGCGGCAGTCGGCGGAATTCGATGCTACGTTGACCTTACCTGTGTGGTGTACTTCGTGCCTACCATCTTGCTGTCATTCATATGTCTGGTCTGGTTCAATGTTGCCAAACCACAGGTCGACCTAGACTTCGAAACTACAACTAGGCTCTGGTATTACCATTTTTTTCAGCATCCTCACGACGGTATTCAAGCTCCTCACATACAAGGCATCTCGAAGTTCAGTGTGCTGCAGCTACAAACGAAAGGCACTTCACCGTTGTTTCTGATCAAGCACTTCAGCCTAACTCGCCATACTGTTTGACCAAGCTGTGGCTGCGCACAGAGCATGCTGTAAACATGTCAAGTGTCACTTATCCATGCCAGTCCAATTCCTTGGCGTACCAATCGTACACCCGTGAGAAAGTTCAGGCAGGAATACGTTCAAAACGCAGTCAATCCAACATACCAAAGATCTGAGCACTCGATGAGAGAAGATGTGGACCACGAGACATCAACCCGTGTTCCAGACATCTTAAAATGGCATCTACTGCAGCCACAATTGTGCACATGGTCTTGTTCACAAACGGCTAGAAGGACGATTCCAAAGCAGATGTCAACTACAGACAAACGATGAAGGAGTTGGTGTCCCTTGCGACAACCCGTATGGCAGCGAACACAACATCTCTTCTACAATGGCAGATGACTTGGAAGGAGTCCGTAAAGCCGAAGCTGAGGCGCATATGTTCACTTTTGAAGTCAGCCTCAGCTGGTCGAGACCAGAACGCGAAAGCAACCGCATTGTCGTCCCCTTGCGTTCCTGACGCCTATACTTGGTTGGGCAACATGCTGGACGTCCCTGCATGCCCGACTGACAGCAAACCCATTGCAGAGCTGGCAATATGACCCTCCACATATCACGACGCAAGATGCTGTACCTCTCGACCAACAGCATATCGGTTTGCGACTACAGAAAATTTGGACGAATGGAACCAAGACTATACTGTTTACACCTTCTGTGTCAGCGGAACTTTTGCCTCTTCGGGCCATTAACCAACGCCCCTGGACAGCTCTGGGGAGAGCTGGGCAACAAGTTGGGTCTGGTGAGGGGCCACACATGCAAGCGCCTCCAGCAATCGCGTGGTCTTGAACCGCACCCATCTCCTCATGGGAAATGGGGCACGAGGACAACACAAAAGTTAGATTCGGAGTGCCATAGTAAGTGGTATTTCGCAGACCATAAAAGACACAGCCTTACGTTGGCCGTACAAGAGATCGTCGCCAATACCATTTTGATGGCGCCTCCAGCTACATCATAGATTCACTACCGAACGGAGAGCACCGTGTGAGCCATGGAGTGACAGAGCCCCAACGGACAGTTGGAAGCGGAATGGATGAGGTCAGGATTACTGCCAAGCATTCCCTGCCTCCGTGTACACAAATAGCCTCATACAATTATCTGCAAGACACCAGACTTTGATGGTTCCACCGTGGAAGCAGTGGGCCTTCTTGTTCCAGGGCACACCGCGCGGATACCAACGATTCGCCTGCAGGTGCAGCATACTCAACCCCGGACGCCTGCACCGTGGTGTTTTCAATGTTCCGCGGCTTGCGTACGACTTCGCCCGGCCCCGTTTTGCTTGAAATACTACGGCAAGGGTAACAGACCGAAAAGCCCCTCACAACACCACTGCATACGGTTCGTGGGGCCACAAGTCGTGCACTGTGCTGTTCGAAATGCTTCACCGACCTTCATGACGGAGTTTGCCTCAAGACTCCAAGCAAAGTATGGAGTACCCTTTCAGGGAGAATGGTGGCACACTTGGATGTAGCCTCTGGTTGCCCACCACCTCGAGTCTCTTGGCAACCCACAAGACGATCTCCAGATGACCAGACGAGCCCAACCTCTCTGGTGGTAGCTCGGAAGCACCATTTAGCTTCGTGGTACCTCACTAACGCATCGGAAGGCAGGCATGGATGTACGCCAAAGGTTACTTTGGTGTTCAAGTGGTCACACAGTGCACCATTAGCCACAGCCAATGTCTTGGAGTGGCACAACTGTTGTGAAGCCGTTAGCAACTGAGCAAGATGGCGCTGTCCGGTGTTGTCCCCCGGCTATCGACCAGCCAGGCCAGACCAGACTTGACGTTGACAAGAAAGATCCGTGGCCCCGCTGCCTCCACTAGCTGTGGCTGTGGTTTGGCTGCGATAACGATATTACCCCGCCAAGGACGGCTTCATCTGTTGTTATGCGTGGTATGCGGAGCGGCTCCTAACCTGGAGTTGCGGCGAGGAGTTCTGGATGGTCTTTAGACCAATGGTCTCTGCTGCCAGAACACCTTTGATCCAGCCCCCAAAGAGCACTCATAGGCCCAAGAGCAATATCCGTTGCGCGTCAATATGGCCCGCCCGTTTTGCTTTAGACTCAAGTTAGCTGTTGTCAGAGGTGGGCTATTTTGCTTCTTCGGGGCCTGGTCTCAGCCATTCAAGCCATCTTCATGTCGCCAGGCTGCAGGCTGCTTCTCCCAGCCCTTGTCAAAGTCCTCCTGTTACATTCCTGGCCCCAACTCTCCGAGGTCCTGGTATCATACATAAGGCACCTTTAGCCTCGCCCTCTTCGTTGTACATGAGTGACGTCCTCTCACTGTTATTATCCCCCTCATCATCTCCCCGTAGCCCCATAGGTATCCACGCTGTTCCTTGCTTCCGAGCCACACGACTTGCCTGACGATATTGGTTTCAACCAGACATCGAGTTCCAAGCTGTTTCTAATAAATCTTCTGGACCAGGCGAGCGTCGTATAAGTACGTGGAACGTCCTCACGTGCAGTGCTATTGGCGGGTGGAAAGGAGCATTTACTTCTGATCCTGCCGTTCTTCGATACTTTTAACCGAGCCATATATCGTGAAAGGTCGACATTTCCTTCACTTATCGAAATATATCCAAGCTCACCCCCGCATTGTCGCCGTATGCTCACTGGCAGCTGGCTTATGCTCACATCACGTTCCTGTGTCAACCAACAGAGGCATTCCAGAATTCGATCACCGAGTCTCGCCATTGGGATCATTCACATGACGATAACTAGTTTGTAAATCAGACACGCCACTCATTCTTAGCTTCTCGTTGCAGAGTCGTTGGACCTGTGCTAGTGTATATCCGTGTTTTGGGCGCCATTCTATTGCTCTTCCGTGGGAACGTCAGCTATCTTGGGTCATCATGACAGGACCAACTACAACTCCTCGCTACAGCGCAGAGGATTTTGAAACCGCCTCTATTCGATCCGCCGCTCCTTCTTATGGTAAGAGCTCCTAGGCGGTCCTACATATGATGTTGCATTTTAACAGTTCCCCATATAGTATCGGATGCGCCATCTTATCATACCCTCCCATATAACCACAACGAGGTTATTCCGCCCTACAGTCCACCAGCTCCAAGACCAGGCGTATTGACAGCAAGCTCCTCTACCCCCTTATTCGCACCTGGACGACAAGGATCTTCCTCGGCACGACAGCAAACTATCGGCTTGCCTCCTTTGCCCCCAGTTGCGCCTCAAACTGCCATGTCTATCCACAACTTTCACGTCCCTACGTGGTCTGCCAACAACGGACCAGCAGCGCGCCATTACAGAAATGTAGCTGAGCGCCGAATTACGTCTGGCCGATATGCCGGGCCATCAGAGCCATTGAGACACCAAAACTCCAATGATAGACCCTTGGAAAATGAGACAGACACATCATCAGAGATGCGACCTTTAGAAGATCCCTATCTTGTTGGCGAGGTAGCAGCAGCGCAGGCTCGGCGTGAGAGGCTAGCACGCGAATCGGGTGATGACATTCTTGTACGGGAGGATAGGCAGTGGGACTGGCTTCTAGGTGAGTCGTGGTTTTGTTTAGAATGCTTTCTCTGTATCTGAAGATCCCTTCACTAATACCTTCTACAGCACAAATGCGGAGCTGGGACGAGCGTGAGAGAAGCTGGGCCCGTTTCCGTCGCGAGGTCGAGCACAGTCAGCGTAAAAAGCTGCTTCGTCGTATTGGAGGCAGACTCCTGCCAACTTGAAATAGGAGAAATTCTGGCTTTCGGCGCTTGATGCTTGATCGTGGTTCACACATCCGAATCTCCACTGGCTGGAGCAAATCCACTCGTTTACTATTGCATATTGTTACGAATCCATGATGCATCCGGCGGCGTATTTTGTAGATTGGCGGTTTGTCCTTGGTTTTTGTCATGCTGCATTCCTCTAGGGCTGCATTCATCATTGGGGAAAAACGAATCCTCACTCTCATGAACATTTGGTGGAGGGTACTGTAACTGGCATTTGTGCATTAGTGAATTCAACTTCTCTTACACTGTTGTCTGATCAAGCTGACGGCTGAAATGGATGTGAAGCTGTAAAGTGAGCAACTGCAAATGGAATCATAAACCCTTTGGAGAAGATATACTCCAAGAGGATATCAAGAAATAAACCAACGCACTAGTTCTCAAAATGGTGTAGGTATTTCACGACACTGTTGGATGGCCAACACGCCTGTTCTACCTGCAATAGTAAATTTACACGTTCCCATAAACGCCATGCCCCATGCAGCTAATAAGACATTCCCCCCCGCTGTCCGGCAACAGCTTCCCATCAAAGTGTACGATTGCCTGCGTATGTACAATACGCGAGACGAGCAAACGAGTTGTTTCCCGTCTGGTTGTAGATTCGAGCCAGGAAAAAGCAGCTTGATCAACCCTTGCTTCGAGCGTTGAGCAGCAGAGCGACAATCAGGCTATTGCAGCACGAGTTAGTCATGTACACCAAGGATAAGCACCGTAAAGCAAGCTACATACCCGTACAGACCGAGGACCTCTCCGAAAATCAGAATGAGAACCATGCCAACAAAGATTCTTGACTGCTCCATGTATGCGCGTACGCCGTTGTCACCAACAATTCCGATACAGTAGCCTGCAGCCAGGCCAGTCAAGCCGACGGCCAGACCGCACGCAAGATGCATGAAAGCACTGCCCAGGCAGATTAGTTACAAAATCGTGGAATTTGACATTGTGGAAGTGTTTACGTACGCGAATAAGGTGTAGGCTTGGTTGTTGGCCGAAGGAGGTTGGAGGTCCTGGGCGATGAGGACTGATATGACGAGGGAGTAGACGGCGATGATACCCGACATGATGACTGGAATCAGGCACTATGCGTAGGGTTAGCATGCAGTTTGGTATGGAGGGCAGGCGGACAAGCCTTCATGATGAGGTCAGGGCGAAAGGTTCCAATGCCGGCAATGCCAATACCGGACTTTGCTGTGCCGTACGCAGCGCCAATAGCTATAAGCATCCATGTTAGAATCTACAGATCTGATCGGGGGAGTGTCGGTTCGCGTGCGTCTTACATCCGAAGGTCATGGCTGCCGCGATGCCGGCCTAGTTTATCGCATTAGAATCAGTGATGGCGATTGTTTTATCATCCACGTTTGACGGGTCGAGTGAATGACTTACCATCCCGATGAAGGGGGCGAACTTGGGAGCGAGCTCAGACTCCATGATGGGCGGGATGAGAATGGACTGCGAGCGTTGCAGGACGGTTGTCTGGGAGTTTGTGAACTTGACGTGGAGGAGCTCAGCGTGGCTCTGTCGCCAAACGATGATGCTACGCAAGTCACACGTTCCTGGCCAGGCAGCTCTCAAGGAGCTGGCGTTATGGAGACCAATGAGAGAGGGAGGTTGGTCGTGATTTTGCACGTGATGTGATTACGTCAGGTCCCGGCGACGGGGGCTTGAGTGCCAAGGAGCTTTGGAAAGAAATCCAGGTGCAACATGTCTGGATTGTCGCATTGTAGCACAAGAAGCACAGGCGTTATTGCAAAGTTTCAGAGTTGAACAAACGCGAGACGAGATGTCCTAGGTCGATGATCAAAGTTGTCTGGAAATTTCCAATGCGAGAAGGAGACATCGCTTTGCACGATATTCCGCCTAGAACAGTCAAACATATTCTAGGATCGGAGGAAACAATCCGTCTTTGAGTGGTTGACTGGGGAAATATTTACAGGGGGAGCAGATGGGCAATGTGCACATGCATGCAAGGAAGAATGGGAAATCCAAAGGCGCACTACTGCAGTGTGTAGCTGCCCCTGTCGTGATGCAGCCAGTGCCTGCAGACGGGCCGAGATAAAAGAATAGTCTCGAATTGGGGGTGGCAATTACGCTCAGGAGGGAACCATTTGTGGTCCAACGTGGACGGTAAACAGTGACACTTTGGTGACGATATCCTGGCAGGTTTCTGTGAAAACGAGAAAAAGGCGAGCTGTGAATTTGACATGTAATCTGCAATGCCTTCCTGAATTGGTCCTGGGGGTGTTGGTTGTGGGTGGTTCTCTGTCTTCCCTGTTCTCACTGCGACGGAACAAGGCCGAAAGGTCTTTAGGGGTTGCCTAATTGTTTATGGCCAGTGAAAATATTTGCTTTGAGCATCCTTGACCGTATCAAAGAACCAGTTGACACTAAATGTCCTTGTCATCGAAAGTGTCATTGAAGGGTTGGAACTTGAAAGTGATGGCGAAAGAAAGGTTGAAGCCGTGAAGAAAGGTGTTTTGACTTTCACTCAACCCGGGACTACGGATCCCGACCAGCATTGAGACATACTAGTATTATCTGTTGGGCTCCTGATAAGCACACCAACCAATACAGTTAGTATCGTCCTTCAAACAGTAGACCTCGTTAGCGTTCGGCATTGAAATAGCCGTACGTGGCGGTGGCGCCATGAGCTCAAGATGGTGGGAGGTCTGGCCAACAGATGGTGGTTTTTGTTGCCATGTCCATGGTCTCAATTTAGAAGTCCATTGGCACACGCACATGCCAAATTGCATTCGATACGACACCGCCACGGCGGGTGTTTCTCTGAGTTGATATTTTACTGGCTTGGTTTTGTGGTGGAGGAGTATTCTAGTAGATGTTGGTGTCGGGCACCACCGCAATGTGAGAATCTGACCTGAAGTCAAACTCGGTCTTCTTGTTTGGATGAGGTTGGCAACGACGACACGCCGGACCGGTTCCGATGGTGAGAATCTCAAGATAAAATCAGCATCTTGATCTGCCAACTTTGGGCACCGTAGTTGTGTTTTTGTATCGACTTGGTGATACCCCAGCGTTCAAGGATGGTTGCTGCGTACTCCATACCCGATTTGATTCGATTTAGCCACGGTGCCCACAGTTGTCCGTTTGCCAACGCACTTGACTTGAAAGTTGTCTGGTGCAAAGTAACATGAGCCAGGACGTTGGGCCTATTTGATTAGGAGGACAGCCGATACGTTCGAGGCCCTAGTTCGTAGGTGAATCAAACAGCAAATAAACGATGGGCGACCCCATACTAGGTACTCAGTTGAGTCAATACATCCAGACAGAGTGAAGTCTGGTGTAGTTGGCCAAGAGGAGAAGACAAGGGCAAAGGTCAGCGGGCACAGGCACAAGGGCGGATGAACATGCAGCTTTCCAGTTCCTGGCAGGAGCAGACATCAATGCCAGGCACCAGACAATTATCGGAAAGTCGTCCAGTCTGATCTGGTGCACTTGAGCCCACCAGACTGGTCAGTCTCCATCACTGGTCCCAACATGACCAGGTTTCCCACATCCAAATCCAAGTCCAAGTCCACACAGCCCACCAGTCCATGTCTGTAGTCTCATCGGTCTCAGTCCACAATCCACGATCCGCAATCCGCAATACACCAGACCATCCATCCACCTTGCCTTGCATTGCCCTGCCATGTATGCCCCCATTGATTGACTGACCACACTTGACGTGACCCTCCATGTCAGTCAGTTCAGGGTCACTCGTTCACTCTTCCTCCGCCGCACCACATGCAGTCCGTCTGTCCTGTTGCTTGAAGGTCCTGGACAGTCAACCACCAGACGGTCAAGCCCGCCCAGCCACAGGCCATCCAGCCCTGACAGAGCACCAGACTTGAGTCCAGCCAAAGAGCCAAGAGCCAGCCAGTCAACTGGTCTCCATACTTTACTGCGTTCTGTGTCTTGTCCACCGTCTGGTTGCTGCTCCTCAAGTCAAGTCTGGTCAACTGGTGCTAGTTTGTTCGGCCAAAGTCCAACATCGACCAGATTTCATTTTTCTAGCCAGGCCGACGACATCCGTAACTGATGGCCGACGAGACCACGACGACAACGACAACTACCATCGATATCGCCCCCGTCGCTGTCGCCCAAATTACCGCGTCTCCCTTCATCGGTATTTGATTCCTGTTGTCTGTGTACGGCATATCATCTACCTCAATCCTGTGCGAGCACCACCGCATCACCTCACCGAGGAGACCAGACACGGAGTCAAAACACCGCACAGCAGAAGTGTTGAGTCTAGGGACCGGTGACCAGTGACCAGTGCTGGTAGACATCCTGCGCACTTCGGCGCTCCAACTGAGCCCTCGCGTCTTGTCAACCGACGACGGCATCGCAACTGCTGCCTCCCGTCAAATTGGATCTCGCTTGACCTTGACGGGTTTGGCATCAGCTGCGCCTAGCGATTTTGTCCCTCTCCCTCATTGCTGGCCGTTCTTGACGGTTACGCACGGTGAGCAACAACCACCAATCCAGGACACTGCCGCACAAACCCTCTCCA
Organism: Pochonia chlamydosporia 170; assembly: GCF_001653235.2. Lineage (NCBI taxonomy): Eukaryota > Fungi > Ascomycota > Sordariomycetes > Hypocreales > Clavicipitaceae > Pochonia > Pochonia chlamydosporia. Next base: position 2,733,032 of record NC_035792.1, on the reverse strand, counting down.
GTTTGACACCATTCGCCCCTGTTGGCGGCAGTCTTTTTATTTTCCCTTCCTCCCCCCTACTGTTCAATGCGCTTATTTCCGCATGACATCTTGACTCTTGTTCTAACAAAGACCCTTCTCTGGGATACTCCCATAACAGAGTTTCATCACCATGGCCGATTACCACCCATATGATCCTCGAGCTCAGCAACGGCCGCCACCTCCACGCGGATACTCCGAAGCCAACAATTATCAGCGAGATGCCGCCTACTCCAATATCTTTGGTGCTGCTCCTCCCCCGGGACGATCCCAGACGATGACCTCCTCTTCCACCGTCCCTTCCATGATGGACCAAGGGAGGACCCAAACCATGTCATCTACAGCTTCTGGCATGCAACGTCAACCGCCACCGAGACCGCAGCAAGGTTACTATCCCCAACAAGACCACGTACAACGAAGACCTGTGCCAAATGAGCCCCATGCGGGAGGCGGGTACTATCAGGGATCAAGGGCCGCTTCTGGACACTCTGTGCCTTCACCACAGGCACAATACGCCCAGCAACACCAACCGAGACGAGCATATCCAGGCCCTTCTGGCCCTCCTCCTCCACGCATGGAGTCGCGAGGACCACCACCTCAGGCTGCCGGTGCACGATATGGTCCTCAGAGTGGATATCAAGTCGGCCCCCGGCCTGCGATGAATAGCGACCCGTATCGCTCTCAGTCTCTGGCCTCTGCTCCTCGACCGCAAATGTATCAGCCACCTCCGAGTTCCTACCAGCAGTCACCAGCAAACCAGTTTCGCCAGGCTGCCTACTCCAACCACAATTCAGCTAGAACAACGGCGCAGGGCCGGATTGTCCCCGAACGACACCACGAAGACCGTTCCATGTCGATGACGGGTTCATATCACCCAGTGGACCGGGACTCTCATCAGACAATGAGTGGCAGAGTCATTCCCAATCGGAGGGCACCCAGCGACGTGCCAATGTCAAATGGATACCCCGCGAATGGAAGCTACCCGACTGCACCAGGAACGCAGACGCGAACCACTAGTATGGCCTCGTCCACTGGGTTTCCCGAGCACGCCAGAAGCATGTCTATGGCCTCCACCACGGCTTCCACAATCACACCCTCCGAATCCGATAGCTCCACGCTCGTCAGCCGACCTTCTAGAAGCAAGTCAGTCGAGAGCGATCGGCCACCTACTGCCACCAAGATTCGCCCGCCTCTGGTCTATCCTGCTCTGTTGTCGAGAGTTGCCGAGTGTTTCCGGCGAAAAATAATTACGGGAGACCGTACCAAGAACGAACTGACATACAAGAATGCCTTCAGCGGCTCAGAGGCGGTGGACGTGTTGTCATATATTATCCGTACTACCGACCGTAACTTGGCTCTACTGCTTGGGCGTGCCTTGGATGCTCAAAAATTCTTCCACGATGTAACATACGAACACAGACTCCGAGACTCGCAGTCGGAGATGTACCAGTTCAGAGAAAGCCTTATGGAGGAGCCTGAGGAAAAGCCCCCCGTCAACGGTGTCTTTGTTCTATTGTCCGAATGTTACTCTCCCACTTGTACTCGAGACCAACTTTGCTATTCGATTGCCTGCCCACGACGGTTAGAGCAGGTGTCCAGGCTGAACTTGAAGATCAACCCCGGCCTCCGAAAAGACGACGCTACCGCTATCAACGACGACGAGGTCGACCAAACCGACGAACAGAAGCTCTGGATCAATACTGTGCCCAAGGAAGTGGCCGATGCAGTTGGTGAACGCGAAAAGAAGCGACAAGAAGTTATATCGGAAATTTGCTATACTGAAAGAGACTTTGTCAAGGATCTTGAGTACCTCCGCGATTTCTGGATTCTTCCCTTGCGATCCAAAGCCTCGCCCATCCCTTTACAGCGCCGGGAGAAAGTCGTCAAGACCATCTTCAGCAACATCATTGACCACCCGAGCATCCACACCGTCAGCTCTCGATTTGCATCGTCCCTCACCAGCCGACAGCAAAAGGACCCGATTGTCCACAATATCGGCGACATCTTCCTTGATTATGTACCGCAATTTGAACCATTCATCTACTATGGTTCCAAGCAGCTGGAGGGCAAGTTTGATTTCGAGAATGAGCGATCAGTCAACCCGTTCTTTTCCAAGTTTGTGGACGAAATTGAGCGACGGAAAGAGTCACGAAAGCTGGAACTCAACGGCTATCTTACCAAGCCAACGACCCGTCTTGCTAGATATCCATTGCTACTGGAGAACGTGTTGAAGTACACAGAGGACGGCAATCCCGACAAGGACGACATTCCCAAGGTTCTGACCATCATCCGCGACCTTTTGGGTCGCGTCAACGCCGAGTCTGGAAAAGCAGAGAATAGATTCAACTTGCGGCGACTGCAAGAACAACTTCGGTTCCGGCCCCAGGAAAGAGTTGATCTCAGGCTTACAGAGGAAGGACGAGAGATGGTGTTCAAGAGTCAGTTCAAGAAGTCACCTACTGATCCTGCGGAAATCACTGCGTTCTTGTTTGACCATGCGGTTCTTTTGGTGCGTATCAAGCAGAATGGCAAGAACGAGGAACTGAAGGCCTACCGGCGACCTATTCCCCTGGAATTGTTGTCTATCCGAGAAATGGACGAGGTTATACCCTCGCAAGGCATGAAACGTTCTTCGTCTAGTCTTATTCCATCCATTCGAGCCAACAATGCGGAAACACGCAAGGGCGAAGGCTGGCCGATTACATTCCGCCACTTGGGCAAGGCAGGCTACGAGCTGACCCTCTACGCTTCCAACCAGGCAGCACGCAAGAAGTGGTTGGAGTTTATTGACAACGCCCAGCAGCGACTTCGCGCCCGTGCTGACTTTTTCAACACTACAATCATATCGAGCAATTTCTTTGTGGGCACAAACCAAATCAACTGTGTCACGCCATTTGGTAAGTTTTTGGGATTCCAACTTTGATATTCCTGTCACTTGTGGAGCGTAAATTTTCTGACTGACCGTTTTCAGATGGTGGCCGCAAGCTTCTTTATGGAACAGACAATGGTGTCTATCTGTCTGATCGCAAGAACAGGGAGCAAATTCCTAGGAGAGTGCTGGAAACGCCAAACGTCACTCAGATCGACATCTTGGAAGAATATCAGCTTTTGCTGGTACTGTCCAACAAGACCCTGCAGTCTTACTCTGTTTCAGCCCTCAATCCAGACGAGCCTGCCATGAGCAAGAGACCGAAGAAAATCCAGAACCACTGCAGTTTCTTCAAGACCGGTATCTGTCTGGGACGACATCTTGTCTGCTGCGTCAAGAGCTCAGCTTTGTCAACAACGATTAAGGTGTTTGAGCCTAATGACGCCATGACGAAGGGCAAAAAGCAAAAGGGGCTCGGCAAATTTATCGCTGGCGGCCATGATGAGCTTCGACCGTTCAAAGAGTTCTACATCCCGACGGAATCTTCATCCGTCCACTTCCTCAAGTCGAAACTTTGCGTGGCCTGTGCTCGAGGCTTCGAGGTTGTGTCTCTGGAGACTCTTGAAACGCAGTCTCTGCTTGACCAGGCAGATACGTCTCTTGACTTTGTTGCACGCAAAGAAGGTGTCCGGCCAATCCATATTGAGCGTCTCAATGGCGAATTCCTGCTCAACTACTCTGAATTCTCATTCTTTGTTAACCGCAATGGTTGGCGAGCACGACCGGAGTGGCGGATTGACTGGGAGGGAGCGCCGCAAAGCTTTGCTCTCAGTTATCCCTGGATTCTCGCTTTTGAGCCCAATTTTATCGAGTTGCGTAACATTGAAAATGGTGCAGTTCATATTGTACCCCACAAGAACATTCGTATGCTTCATAGCAGTACTCATGAGGTGAGACGGCTACCATTTACACTAGTTTGCTGGCTTATTAGTTGTGCTAATGTACTATTCAGATCTTATTTGCATATGAGGATGAACGAGGAGAAGATGTTGTTGAAGCCATTGACTTTTGGAAAAATGTCAGAAAGTCCCATATCTTGGGCGGCTCGTCTTCTGCCCCTCATCTAGGCAGTCCTTGATACTAACACACAAGAGACGAATGCTCTTACGCTGCGAATGCCACGACCATAGAATAGAATCAACATTCATTTCTCAGGAAAAAGGAATCAACATCTTCTTGTATCACTGTGCGACCTGGGAGATTGGACTCATTACTGTCACATCCGCATCTCTTTCCCCCCATGGCGACCTTTTTTTTCTCTGACCTGGGAGCGTGAGAATGACATGCTGGGGCCTCGCACTACGTACTTTCACGGCTTATTCTTTTTCTTTCCTCGGGTAGCCTCTTGCTGGGCAAGGAGCAGGACGCCGAGGCAGAGGGTTGCGAGACGAGAGTGGACTGAGGTTATACCTTTGTGCAGGTGTTGTATCTTTTTGTGTTTTATTACCCCCACACATACGCATACATAGCAGCGAGGAGTTTGTTTTTGACGAACGACGCTCTATTTATTGTTCCGAGACAGAGTTTCTCAGGCGTTTCACCTACTTTTCTAGATCATACCTACCAGAAGGTAGAGGGGTAAACGCTTAGGTGAGAGACTAATGGTTTAGATGGTGGACGCAGCATGCAGGAGGTGGACACAGAGAAGAGGGGAGGAGGAGAGAGACTTACGGCTGGGTTGGTTTTGTACATTGGAAGGGCAAATTAAGCGACTGTGTGACTTGCGAGGCAAACTTGGCATTTTCGATTGAGCGGTTTTTTCGTTGTTGTTGTTGTTGTTGTTGTTGTTGTTGTTGTTTTGCTTTATTCGCTTCGAGGAGGGGGGACCTAATAGGCAGGAGATTTATATAATTTGCGCGTAAATTCTGAAAGCATTGTTACGATGGTGCTTCATACAAGTGTCTGTGACGACCATCTCCATCTCATATCTGTATTTACACGTTGTCATAGATGATTATGCCCGTCGTCCGCCAAAACCTCCGGATGTTCTAATTTCCACCACTTCCACAACCTCCCTCTTCGCAAACGCATCCACCACCCTCCCCCCTTCCACCCGAACAGCCCCCCATCTCTGCTCCCTATTCATCCTCCTCCCCATCCTCCCAGTCCACAACCCCATCTCATCTAGCAGAACCTCCAGCACCGTCACAAACGTCGCATCCCTCGAATTCACCACACTCTCCGCGTCGTCCCTCGTCCTCGGCACCCTCGAAGCAAGCACATGCAAATCAAGCAGCTGCGTAAACACAAGTCCAAAAGAAGGCTTGCTCCTCCGCGAAGAAGTAGCCACATACCCTGGTATATGCAGCGGCGGGGGGTTGAAGATCGATCGTAAAGACGGATCTAGTGGTTTATTGTGGCGCTTGTCTTGCCCGTCGTGCGAGTCGGTGGTCGAGTTGAGGATGAGGATGAGCGGGTGGGAGGGTAGATTCCGCGACAGATAGCGCAGGTGGGAGGCTAGGAGGGAGAGTTTCGTGTGCGCCGAGTCCTTTGTGCGTTGGGTGAAGAGCGAGGTGAGGAGGCTTGAGAAATGGGTGATGAGGATGAGGGAAGGGGAGGATGGCGAGAGGGCTGGTTCTGAGTCTTGGCTGTCTTGGATTTCGGACTTGGTGTCGAGGTCGGAGAGGACTTGCCATAGACCGTCTATGTCGAACACACAGGAGAGCATGACGTTGTCTAGGCAGGATTTTACTTTGTGGTCGATCTCGTGGGGTGGGAGTGATAGTGATGTTCGGATGCTGTCTCGTAGGGAGCGCAGAATCTCGCCCGCTGGTTTGGGCGTGATTATGAGTGCCGTTTCAGGATTCTCAGATAGCATTTTGGAGAGAATTTGTAAACCCAACTGCTAACAGTTAACACGGAAAAAGGAACAAGGAGTTGATGAAAGCTTACAGTCAGCCCAAGTGTCTCCTCCTCTGCACTCAAACCCACAATGTGGCCCCTCTCAAAGCCCCCTTGTAGAACATAGTCGTCTATTTCGGCACACCCCGATTTAAGATATCCCAGCTGACGCAGATGATTCCTCCGTTCTGTCTCCTGCTCTGCAAGGATGGCCGCTGAGACAGGCGCCAGCGGGAATGGGCTGGGTTGCGAATCATCCATTGGGCTGTGGCGCCGTTTCAGGACAGAGTACACTATCGAGGCATATTTCTTAATTGGAGATGTCGACTGCGAAATATATTTAAAGATTGTGATGCATCATTCACGGTGAAAGAAGCAAGGTTGACGGAGTAGCAGATGAGTGGAGTGGACATGGAGGTCGGCAAGGTTCAATACGTATTGCTTAACCTGGCTGGCCAATGAGCGTTGATGGGCGCTCCAAGATGGGAAGATGGCAACGTCATGTCTTGCTACACAACGTGTCACGGTAAGGATTACAAAAGACCACTTGCAAGGTTGAGTTTATTGAGAAATGAGATGGGTTATATGTATATCTATATATAGAGATATGCATGACATATTTAGCTAGGCGCGCTTGATGAACCAGTGGCTTCCATTCTGAGGCAGTACTGCAGCAATGCTACAGTCCCTTCGTTACCAACTTCCGTGAACCATATCACGGGCCTTTGATGCAAGCCATCACTGCATGGCCCAAGAGCTGAGCCGCAAAAGTTGCCGAATAGATGGCTCCCTAAGGAACCGCAGTTGCTCTTCTCGCTAACACTTACCATGGTTGCCAAGTCACGCATCTCACAAGGATTTAAAACTGCAGATGCAGCATAATTAAAAGTAAACGTTTAGTCATAGCAATCTGCCTAGGTATTTAGCACAGTTACAGTGCCTCCCTCAGTTCCAAAGCGCCTTAGGTCCAAAAAAATATAAAGGGAAAAGGGTCTGAACCCTGCAAGTGCATACAAGCCCATCACCGCTGGCTGCTGATCATCCATTGTGAATGATGCTCACTGGGCACCTCAATACCAGTCCCAATACGCCACCCTGCTGTTCATCGTACCAAATCCACAAGTCTTCATACCAAGCTTGTATACGCCAAGTCATTCACTTGACAAACATGACAGTGGGATCATAACATGCCAAAAACCCTGATTCCGCGGGGTAGTCGCGAGTCGCGAGTGCTATGAAAACTGGCGCCCCGGATATCGTAAGGGCGTTTATTGTTGTTGTTTTCCAGTCTTCGCTCCATTGAGGGAACAGAAGCAGGCCATAACCACCCCAGCTTCTTGAAACGGTTTTTCGCCTAAAAGATCACCCCTGGGCGAATTTGTCCTAACAGTTTGCCCTCCATCCTTTTTGGCTCATTTTCTGCAAGGCTATCTACATTGCCATCCCAGGAGCAGCTGGCTGAGGGTTGGTTTCCGTGTTCTTAGGCCGTCTTCCACCCTTTAAACTCTTCATCCGCCCAAGGATGCCACTAGGCTTTGTAGGAGCGGCATCTTCCACAGGCGTCGTGGCATCTGTCGTGGCTCTCCGTTCCAGCGCCGAGCCTGATAACCGCCGAGGAATGGCTGTAGGGCTGTTCGGGGACTTGGCTCCATTTCGAGGTTTGACACTGATGCTTTCCTCACCCTTGCTAAACTCGGCAAAGAAAGGGTTAGGTTCCGAGCCAACACTAGAGGCTAACGGCACGGATTCTGGTGACCGTTTGCTGGAAATCGCATCGGGATTTGTCAGTCTGCCAGATGGCATATCTCTGGGCCCTCTGTTGATGTGGCGAATTCGTTGCGCCAGAGACTTCTTGCGTTGCAAGCCGCCTTCAGCAAATTCTTGCTGCTGTTCTGCCTGCCTTCGGGCGATTGCACTTCGAGCAGCTGGCGTGCCCTCGAGGAAAGTAGATGTTCCTAAGCCGTAACTCTCGTCTCCGTGGACCAGGGTTCCACGAGCAATGGGGTCAAAAATCGCTGGCTCTGCACTAGAGCTGTTTGGGTAGTTGTATCCATTCTTGTTCTTCCCTCCGCTGGAGTAGTCGCGGAATGCTTCATCTGTGCCGTGGCCCAAGAACGTGGCATGGTCTGGATTACGGTTAAGAGGACCCATACCACCCAACGAGTTGTTAAGAGAGTCTTTAGGAAAGGCTTGCATCGGCGCACGCCTGCTGCTTTGTCGGTTTCGATGAGGGTTCAATGCATCAAACGGGCCATCATGGTGGAAGACTAGCAAACGTGTGTTTGGTTAGACAAGGACAATACCATCAATCAAGTAGATAATGTCAACTTACGGCCTGTGCCATAAATGCTGGTTGCATCCAACTGATCGATAATGTCCATCCGTCGGCTGGGGCGGCTTGGTCGACCAGATTTGCTTCGTCCTTTACCTTCTCGCTCCTTGTCACGAGGTTCCCGGCCCTCACGGCCCTCACGACCCTCACGATCCTCCTTCTCGCGGCCCTCTTTATCACGGGCAGCTTTTTCACGAAGGGCCTTTTCGCGACGTTGTCGATCTCGCATACGATGCTCTTCAATGATTTTCATCTCTTCTGCTGTAATGGGCTGAGCATTGAAATCCATTACGGATGAGTCTGAGTTTCGTCGTGGTCGCCGAAATGGCTTTCTCTGTGGGGACCGCGATGCTTGCGCTGCCTCTGGCCGAGGACCTGGGGCTGGCCCTGGTTTCTTTGCCCTCAGAGCTTCCTCCTGCGACTTGGTAGGTCGATGCTTGTTACTAGGCTGCTGCTGTGTTCCAGTGCGGGGGACGATGGGTTGGTCCGATGGACGTCGCTGAGCCGTCAGAGCTGGGGGTAGCTTGTCGTTGGCCATATTATCGTCGAGTGTCAGTGAATCCTGCACATAAAAGCGTCAGCAACTGGTTCCATCGCCCATGGTCTATCGGTGTTCCTGAGCCTCGTCCGACAATCTTTATCGCGTCACGAATAGAGTCCTTGCAAAGGAATATGGAGCGACGTACGAAAATTTCTTCGGCAGACAGCGACTTGTGTTCCGACTTGCTAGAAAGCGCACTAGGAGACTTCAGTGGTTGCTGAGATTGGTCAAGGAATGGATTTCGCGATATTGGTCTCTGTCGCGGAGTAGGATCATCGAAGGGCGAGGTAGATGTTGGCGACGCAAAAGCGGCCTCCAGGCTTGCAGGAGATGCTGCGCGGTTGCGGAAAGGGTTGTTTGAGGATAGGTTGATTGACAGTCCGGGAGAGGGAAGTTGCCCTGTACCAGATAAAGACAAAGAGTTAGTTTTAGGTATGATTCATGTGTATGCAAAGCAACGGACGAGATGAAACACGACGGTCTGTTCGTCGACACGTCACAACAGAGCGGTCAAGTCAAGTGGAGCGGGGCGCGAGGCAAGCGCAGAACTAGAGAAAGCATCTTGATGGCCAGGCATTGCACAACAGCAATGACGATGAATGCTCCATGCATGTTCCTTGGCAACAAAGGGGGGGTGTCATGGCGAGACAAGAGCACATGCGATGCTCATGGGCACAGCTCACCTTGCTGGAAAGAACCTGGGCTAGACATTTTGACTGGCCGAGAGATGATGTAACGGCGGAGAGTGTGGTCCGTCAGTTCTAAAAGACGATAAAAATAAAGGTCTATCAAGAAGGGCGCGTTTCTATCAAAGAAAAGGCCCCTTTGTGGATAGTCAAATTCCTTGAACCTTGGTGCACTGGCCGAGCTTCATGCCAATAGGTAAGGCACGATGGTCGTTCCCCGTTGCGGTGAAACGGGCAGAAGGGCGGCCACCGTCAGTCAATGGCGGGGCGTAGATACAAGATCCAGGGGGTTTGTCGTTTGGGAAGGGGCGAAATGGTGTGCCGATCGACAAACGATGCCGATAATCGCAAAACAGACGTCTGGCAAGAAAAAATTGCGTCGGTAGACCTTGGAAACGACAGGCCGCAAAAGGGGTCGCAAGGATGGTAGGCGGCAAGGAGATGGTATCGAGGGTACACAAGGCGTTGACGAGCCACTTGATCAAGTTGGATCTCAGTCCAAGCAAGCAAGGTACAGAGCACGAAGGATGCCTTTGGCCGGCTGCCCCTTCCTCTCGATCGTAAAACAGAGTGCTGAGAATAACGGCGCAAGGGCTCTCAGGCGGTCGGTATCCGAATAGAGCGTATCAAATTTGGCCGTTGGCGGTGTTTGAAGTGCAGCAAACGTTGTCTACCGAAAGCAGACGACGTCTCTGAGGGGTTCGTGCAACAGAGTTGAGAAAATGGGAGCGGCTCCGTTTAAAGACGAGCATTCGTAGTTAGGCTCAGGGTCTAAAATGGGCTTGCTGGGGCGAAACAACCTTGGAAAGTGGTATTAAACCCACAGCCAGCCACGAAGTTCTGCAAAAGGGTAACCTGGTTTGCCTGGCCAGGTCAATCGCCGAAGTCAGGGCTCCTCGGATAATGTCTGGTGGTGCAGAGTAGCGTCGCTCGCAGAACGGCGGCGTGAAAATTGGGGATCCAGACTGTCCAACAGTGTCGAGTCCCAGGAGTTGAGATGGGCGGTGGGGAGTCTGGTGGGTGCCAAACGCCAGGGTTGAATCGGCCGACCAGGTTCGAAGGTGCTTTTGGAGTTGGTCCCAAGTTGGATGGTTTGGATGGTTGATGCCAAGGGGGGGAGGGTCGAGGGTCGAGGGTCGAGGGTCTGGCTCAATGTTGCTCCTGGTCAACAGTCGGAACACAATTGTAGCATGGGTCAATATGCAATGGGCAAGGTGATGCGATGTGAAACTGGCCAACGACCACAGAACGGTACGAGATCTTCTCAATGTCCACGGCAAGCAAAAATGCAAAAGCGATGCCGCCGACGAGGATAGCCTAGACGGAAGCAAACCAGGCGACGTCTCTCTGTGCACAGTTGTCCAGCTGCAATGTTGCTGTGTGACGGGTTCCTTGGCCAAGAATGAGGTACTCTGTACGAAACTTGACGTATTCAGAGGTGACACGACTGGGGAGTATGCGGTATGCAAAGAATCGATTGGATCATCCACTTCATGGATCGGATGGCTGCTTCAAAAGTTCAAGGACTCAAGAGCCCAAAGATTGACTCGAATATCTCTCGTTGATAGTTGGTGTATTGACTGGCGATTCGAGATACGCATCAAGCACGACTGACACCAGACTGCACTCTGCCGGCCTGCGATGCTGAGTAATGATAGTCGAATATAGTTAAGAAAGATAAATCCCTTGCTTTGTGCAGATGGATGCGTCGAACTTCAGGCTAAAGAGCTGAATAAAATGTCAATCCATCCATTGAAGGGAAAGAATGCAAGAAGAAGGCGGTGAATTTGGGGGGCGACGCTTGCATCCATCAATCCATCAATCCATCAATCCATCCATGTGGCCTTTCTTTGCCTGCACCGACACGGACGGGCAGACGCACAGGGAAGGTTAGGTTGTTCACGACTCTGCGGCACGAGTAAAATCCAGGCTTAAGAGAGAATATTGCATTGCCTAGCATGCTGGCATGGAAAGTAGTAACAGCAACGTTGGACGTCAAGTACGTGCACGCATCAATTGATCCTCATTAGGCACCAGACAAGTGTCAAGGTTGGAGCAGAGTGAGCTGTCAACATGTTTGTGACGGAAACGGCAAGAGCGTCAATACTCTGTCCTGTGACTCCTGTCCCTTGGCTCTTGCCACGATTTCTGAGTACGAGACTCTTCGGAAGTTGAACTCAGATCTCTCCCAAATTTTGTCATAGAACATGGCTCTTTTTGAGTCTTTCCCGCCAGGGCAGGGAGATGCAAGGTTGCCTCGGGCTTAGATTATCAGATCGACCTGACGATGTATAGTCACACACATCTCCACACCATGGCAAACATTACCAATGCAGTTGGTGATCAAGGCCAGTCACCAACTTGAAGGCCGGGCCAAGAGATCATTCTGTCATTCAACATGACAGACCTTTGGACTCGACATTGACCGCACCTGATAGCGTACTGATTCCATCCCAGTCAGCAACCCGGTGCAGCGCAGACAGGTCGATCGTTTGACACTACAAGTCACGAGGGTATGTTCAGTCCGCGACTGCGTGCATTGTCACAATACATACACAATTACATACGATATGCAGTACAGTGTGCCTTTTGGCTGATCAACACAATCTAGCTCCCCAGAATTAGGCGCAGGACCGCGATTCGATAAATTCACATGGATAGTGCCTGCATGGATCTCGGAACAAGTCCTTCAGCCCCTGTTTGCATGTGGCAGCACATTGTTCAGGGTTCTGTTTCGTACTGCCGGAAATAATAATTTACGAGGTCATTAGCGATTATCCTTGGTTGGGGCTATTGGGCGCGAGTCGAATCATCAGGGGGTTGAAAAATGAAGTTGGCCTCTCAACCTGGTGCGCACTGAATATCTTCGCCTAGAAGCGATTACTCTCACCATTCAGTCCATCGAAAACTGCAAGGCCTGCATAAGCACGCTTTACGTGTCCGCAGGCTCGGCATCGGAATGCTCGACCCCTTTTTTTTGGCGCTCACAACAGCAAATTGCAACATGAACATTGGGCTTGGCAAGGGAATGGCTCCGGTGTGTTACGCGGTACTGAGATCTGCAATGGATCCAGCTTCTCCAGCCAAGCCCCCGCCCCTGTGTCTTGTGACAGGCAGGCAAGCAGGCCAAAGGATATCAGACAGGGGAAATAGATGCCCTGGTCCAGCCAGACCCACTGCCCCTGAGCCGAACGATGATGGCGTTGTGGCACCCAGGTGTTGAATCAATGCCACCCACACAATTTCAACAAACTCTCTTCAGAAGATGAATGTCGAGCAGGTGTGGAGAGAAGCTGCATTGCTGAATGCCGGTTCCGTGGCTGAATGGAAACGAAAGGCTTCAGATCTAATTCGGCTGTCCAAGGAGATCCCCTTCCCTACACAGGTATTGCGAATTAAAACTCTGCAACGCGCAATTTCACCAGTCAGTTTATCCAAGTTGGATGCCCTCACCATAAGTGCAACTCGAAATGCCCCACTTGCAAGTCATCACTTCTCGTATTGATGCATCGTGAGAGAGTTTCACCGCCAATGATAGCTGGACCAGCATTATTATGGTCGCTCTTTCACGCCAGGGAGCACCATCGCCAGAATTGTTGTCCTTAATTCGGATGACTGCATCGTGAACATAATATGGGTCAAATGGAGAAGTGTGGCGGGAATCTATTTGCCCTAACTTCAAGGTAGAAGGTCCTTTGCCCGAAATCCAGTAACAACTGTGCACACATTCCAAAGTCACGATTCGTCCGCTGGGAGAGGTCATATTGATGTCAGGTTCAACTGCCACCTGGGCAATAACCGTCTAGTACCTACGTACTTTGTAGCCTGTCGCTGCTTCCGAAGAGGACAATGGTTGAATGAGTGCAGAGAACACACGCACAGCATAAGAGAGAACTTCTCCTCGTCCTTGTCCCCCATCAAACAGGGCCAGCGAATAGTTATTAGTCTCTGATCCAACCTGGTAATTTTTATTCATTGCGTCATAACAGAGCTTGTCATTCTGGCAATCGGGGTCGATCCCAATAAGCTACGCCACGCCCGGAGCTCTCTGCTCTCTGTGGACTACCCTTATTGAAGAAACCGCCCGATAACGGCCATTTCACTGAAACTTCTATCATTGAGTCTGGGCATAATTCGGAAACGGATATTCACTGCGACTCATCTTCGAATTTCCACGATACCTCTGACCCATATATCTAGCCTTATGGGGAAAATGCTGTGTGTTTTAAGCCGTGGGAGGATTCCTAGCCAAAGGTATCAAACTCCCCACTGCACTACAGCCATGATTTGTATTCCTCGGTAAAGAAGTGGGTGAGAAAAGCCTGTCTCTAGTGAGGCCTTGTCACCATGGCAGATGGAGAGGCGTTTTCAAATTGGTTCCCAACGTCTCTGCGGCTGTACCAATGTCTCCTGTTGATATGCCCACATTAGCAAAGATGGATTTCCTCTGAGAATTCGAGTGAGATGTTTACTCACGTGGCCCTCTTGGTGCCCAGTACTCCCCAGATTTGGAAATATCCAACTCATCAGTCCACTTGATAAGAGATGAAGCCGCTTCATCAGGCGTGACGGCTTATCAACCTTCTGTTAGACCGGATGTACTTATACTCGGAGGACAGGGGCGAATTTGTGTGTGAACTCACCACCTCCTGCATCCCAATACTTGTCATAACCAACACCCTTCGTCATTTCGGTTCGCATAAATCCAGGGTGGACAATACTAACAATGACACCTCTCTCCTTCAGGTCCAGGCTAAGTAGTTTACCGACCATATTGAGTGCTGACTTGCTAGCATGGTGGGCATAGTTACCACCACCCTCCTTCTCGTGGCGAAGACCTATACTCCCAGCCTCAGAAGATACCAGAACCACCTTGGACCCTTGGGCTAGCAATCCCGCGTGGACGAGCCGATGAACAATAAAGACTGGTGCAACCGAGCTCGTTGTATACATTTGAAGCTCGGCATCCCAGTTTGGTCCCTTTTCAGCACTTATATCCTCTGTGGAGAAGTGGCCAGCTGTGATGATCTACATTGCTTGGTGTTAGTGAGTGGTTCAGGCGAGCTTGCTAGAATTCATTTCGAGGCAATCTCACGACTGTTGACAGCGGCTTAGAGTCGACAAAATATTTGACAATATCATCTCCCACAGAGCTCTTCATCAAATCAATGGCACTGAGCCACTTGACATGCTCTGGGAATCCGGTAGGGACCGTACTCGACCGCGAGGTGCCGTATACGACGCTGTTTCCCGTTGCGGCAAATCGCCTGACGAGACTGGCACCCAAACCTCTAGTGGCACCGATGACGAGGACTGCCGACATTTTGACAATGGCGACAATTTTTTCACAGATTATAATGAATCTTTTGGAACCTTTAAGGATTGTCCAACTCAGTGCGGTCTAAATATGATGATCCGTTCGTCTCTGATATCATCATGGTGACATGACGAGCTCAAGACGATGGCGCAATGGCTGGACCAATATGATCAAGTCTTGACAGCATCCATGACCCACCATTGACCTCAACCCTCGCTGCAATAAGTTAGGAGGCAAAGGCGAAGTGCCGTTGACAGTCATACATTCTACAAAGTCACTTTAGCCCGACATGTGGTATACCAACCAGATGTTTAATTTCTGCTTTCTCAAACATTGGGAATCAATCCGAGTTAAAATGGTCGATGCTCGCTGGTTGTTTCCTGTGACTCGGTTCGGGAACCAGTTGACGTGAAAATGACAGCATGATCGACGAGATGGAACTACGACTATTCCGGGACCGAGCTGAATGAAGCCACCAACTCATGAAGTCCAAATGTGATGCACCTGCTTCACCAAGCACCGCATTTCTTTCGTCATGGTGCCTCGGGTTAATCCCACTCTCGGTTGCTCCTCAATGCTCAAGAAATAATCTTTATTCAACATACACGCCGGCATAGGTACAGGCGTTGAGAGTTGCTGCCTTTGGCACCTGGGCTTTCCGCATCTGCACATTTAGTAGTTGATGCCGAACATACCTTTGGACATGGATCCTCAAATTACGCTGCTCAAATCCCGGGCTGAGGTTACACCGCCGATGACAGAGGGAGGAAGACGCCTGAAATCTTTCAAATCGTTCAACAAACTTTTCCAAGCGTTGAAGCTACGTTCCACTGATCATCCTACCAACAATGCGCCGTCACACGACTTGCAAGTGCCCGAGGCGGTGGTTGGGTTAAGGAGACAACAAACCGCCCAAAGTCCCTCATTGGGAGAATTGTCCAAGAATGCGGTCATGACACCCCAAAGCAAGAAAGAAACCGGCGAAATCTTGAAATATCGACAAGATACTGGGCAAGACGAAGACCCTCCCCGACTAGTCAGATATGAGACACTCGATACACTTGTACAAGATTCAAATGGGGACGATGAACAAGAACTTCTTGACCAAGCGGCATCATTCATTCCGACCAGTCAAGACGTACCATCACACCTACCCAACTTAACCAGACCCGTGGTTATTCCCCGAGTGGGCAAAGGTGCCACTGCACCGCTTTTCCGTGCCTGGCCACCAGACCTAGCCACCCAAGCCATCTCCAAACAAGACTTCATCACCTTCATCGACAATCTCAACATCCTAAGCCAACCCCCAGCTCACGCCGTAGCCCTACGCATAGCCGCCATCGGAATAGCATTCGTGCCATTCGACGGCGCAGACGGCTTATCCACGGCCACAGAGCTCGCCGCCGACGCTCTAGCCCGACACACCATCCGAGTCCGGTGCCAGGAATTTCTCAAAAGAACCAATGACGAGTACTTTCACCCTCGAAATCTGCACGCACGTCTCGTAAACTCCAAAACTATGCGTCGGGTCGTCAACATCCCGGATGATGACGCCCTGGTCGCGCCACTAGCTGAACATACTCTCACAATGTCGCCACGCGAACGGTGCCTCCAGCAGTTGGAAAAGTATTCTTGTGAGTTATCGGAGGATGTGCCTGATCCCGCGCCGCAGACAAAAGTGCTACAGCGCATTGCAGCATGGAACGTGAGGAAGCAGAACCGGTACTTTGACAAGGTGGCTGTCAAGGCTAGAAAGAGGGCGTGGAAGAAGTTTCGAAAAGGTAAGAAACTGAAGAGGGAGGGCGGGCTAGAGAAGAAGAGGGTGGAGAGGCTGCAGTGGCTGGTGATACAGGACTTGGGGGAGTTTGAAGACCAGCAGAGGAAAATGGAGGGTTTGAGAAGGAGGATGTCGACTTGGGAGACTATTCGGTCCAAAGCAGGCGGATGATTGAGTTGCACCCTTTCAGATCTGAGTTTCTTTATAGCGGTTCATTACTTTGACCTGTTTTGAAGCGACTGTCTAGCTGTGGGATTCTTGCACGAGATCTAGGCTGTTGTTATGTTGAGAGGTTTGACGGGCGGCTTCTGTCGCAGTCTGTGTGTGAAGCATTAATTGCCCAACAGTTTTGCGCCACTTATTTCTCGGAGTATCTCTCACAGAGACGATATCTGCTCAAATTCGGGTTGAAGAGGCTGAATATCTATGTTTTGTCACTCGATCCGGTCGCGGACTGTTGAGTTGAGAAACCACGCTTCCATATTGCTAGCAAACATTCAGATTTCAAACCAAACAACCTGGGCGCTCAATCTATCACAATCAGCATCTCACATTCGTCAAGTCAAGCATTGGTAATTCTCAACCCGCGAAGAAACTACTCATACTCGAAGGATGGGCAGACACAATGGTTCAGAGTTTTAGCTTGCAGACTTGCGGTACAGGTCGAAGGGTCTACTGTGCGGAGCCGCAGTCTCCTCTCGGATGGCTCTAGATATTTGGACGAATTGCTTTCTTGGCGGCGCTTTATTCTGCTGCCGCCTTTGACAGCGAGGCGACAACATTGATCCCTTGAGTCCATTTTGGGTCATCCACAAACCACACACCACGGCCGCAAGTCATGATAGGAAAACAACTCAAATAACTCCAGCCAATACCTGGCATATTCCCTGTCAAGAATTCCCTTACTCTCAGGGATTGGCCATCAATAATGATTAGACCAGTCAGATAATAATAGCACATACAGGCTCATCCTCAGAATCCCGGAATTACCAACCGGCAGCAGGAAAGTGCTTTCACAAGCTACGGAAGAGGACATACAAGTCCAGTTGGGCAGCGAGACGGTTGGATCGAGGAAAAGGCGGATTTCAGACATATCTTTCCACCTCTTGCCGGGATGTTGGTTAAGTGCTCGTCAGGCCCTTGCAGAAACAGTCGGTGTGGATGGACAACTCGCGTTCATGGCTGCGCCAGCTGGGGATTGAAGTTTGCTTCATTTTCAGGGCTATTGGCAACTAACATGGACGGATGGAGGGATAGGTTGAAGTGCCTAGGAAGTTGGAGTGTTGCCACCCTCGTTGTATGCTGCCGTATAGTATACATGGCTGTGTTTGAGTAGAAGTGTTGGTGCTGACAGAGACTGTCGTTCTAATGTTTTATAAGAAGCTATATGAAGGAGGTAGGTAGGCATCAAGCGAGGAGTGTCACCACTGCATCTCCATCTCGACGGGAGAGAATTGACTGGTCAGTCTCATCCAGCTTGACGATATTCGGTACAAAATCAGCTTCCAGCCGGATGCCGGGGTCGGGCTTCTATTCTCAAGTTATGCAGGTCTCGGCACCAATTTCTAATTTTCACACTCCCAGAGGGTCGTCCAGAACAGCAATCAATGTCTCCGTAGCGCCAGCAAGCGTGAATGCCGTATAAACAAGTGGAAGCAAACGGGTCTGGTCAATCTATTCCAAGACTGGTAAGTCAACTGATGAATATCCCATGTCGGCCGCCTGCTTGCTAACGCCGCTCAGCCTTACTCGACAACACATAGCAAAGCCTTCACAAATGGTACAGCAAACAAGACGAATTCACGTTGGCCATTTCCCGGCAGTTCAATTAGTTGGATAGAGTACTATGTACCCACAATGCACATGCAGTTATATTGACGGCTCACGACAATTTTCTCCACCAAACATGCATGTGCATCCAACACCCTGTTCGTCTGTCTTTGGCATCATGTCATTCACGGTGTGACAGAATGTGATTCGGCCAGCCTAAACGCGTCTGGCGCCATGCACAGTTGTGGATATGAAACCAACTTGCAAGCCTTAATCTACCGAATATAAAAAAAGACAAATGACTCTTACCGAGCAATATCGTTCACGGACTGCAAATCTTGACAGAGGCATAAAACACCAATATACCAGCATCCCCAGCACACCCCCAACACATCCATCCAACACCACACTCACCAGACTATCAGAGACAAACAAAATGGCGACAACCACAACCACAACCACCAACAACCACACTGCCATAGAACACCAAATCGCCCTCCAAGGCGTCACCCTCTCCAACAACACCATCCCCCCCACCGAATTCCTCATGAGATGCGCCCCCTCCCCCTCCCTCATGATCTCCTGCGGCTGCATCATCGTCGACCCGTCCGCCCGCAAAATCGCCATCGTCCACGACCCAGACACCAACATCACACAACTCCCCAAGGGCCGCAAAAACATCAACGAGGACATCCACGCCGCCGCCCTCCGCGAGGCCCACGAGGAGACGGGCATCCCCGTGAAGCCGCTGCCCCTCAGGATTGCCACGCGAGCCACGCCAACCGAGGACATGATGCATCTGGTGCGCAAGACGGCAGAGGGGTACCCCGAGGATGTAACGTGCGAGGTGGAGAACTGCGAGCCCGTGGCCGTGTGCTATCATCGCTGCTCGGGGACGTTGGCCTTCAAGCTGGTGTTTTGGTATGCGGCGCAGGGGGATTCGGCTGTGAAGCCCGTGGATGGGACGAAAGAGGTCTGGGAGGAGCAGTATCAGGTTGACTGGGTGGATGCGAGGAGCGCGGCTGGCAGGATGAGTATGGTTGCGGATGGGGAGGTTATTGACAAGGTTATTGCGGATATGGTTGCTTCTGGATATGATATTTAGTTGCTATGTGTGGACGGGACTGGGTGTTTATATGGGAAGGTGAATATGCTGTGAGATGAATGAGCGTTACTTGAGATATGTTGGTTTACAAAAATGGAGGAGGCACAGACATGGATATTTGCCGGCCAAGTCATACTAGATGGTGAGTTGCGTAGAATACAATACCTTTTGAATAGGTTGCTGTCCTCGTCCAAGTGAGACGCCGCATTATAGCATTATACGGAGTAGACAACCATCACATTCACTGCGAAGCACCAAATCGAGCCTTCAACTCTTCTGTTATCACACACTAGAGTTTGGTCTGCGCCATGGTTCCCATCCCTTCATAATCCAGAATACAACAGCCGAATAGTCCCAGCGGCCACCACACAAAAGTCGTTTCGACCACAACTTCACGGGCTCTGGTCTCCCTTGTTTGTAACATGACGCTCTTTGTAAACCTCACTTCATTTGATCCAACTAGCCCTCAAACTCAACTACGCCTGTCCCCGGCGCCGCAGCCGTCTCTGCTCGTGGTCTGCCATCTCCCGAGTTGACATCTATAAGATTCTGGTCCTGCTCTTTCAATGATGCCCCCGCCCCCGCGTCTAATCCGTCTAATAAGTCGCGATCAGAGCTCTTGACCGATCGGTTATCCCCACTGGGTCCACCGGGTCCTTTTCTGGCTCCAACTGCGATGCCAATATCGTCATCATCCTCTTCCTCGTCTTCAGGCCGCTGTCCAGGCAGTGCATTCTTCTCCAGTTCCTTCTGTGCCTCTTCCATCCGTCGTCGTACCTCAGTTGCCACCCGCATTCCGTCTGTGACAATGTTGTCCAGTACACCTCGCAAGCCACGCCCTGCTCCATGGGGTCCAGGTTGAACGGGGACAGGAGGTCTAGAGCTGAAACCAAGGCTGGCAAACGTGGTTAGTGAAGAGCTTTGTGGTGCTAGTGCTGCGTTCTGAAGACCCTCGATGACGTGGAACGAGCAGGGGAACGAAGACTCAAAGAACTGCTCCAGAAGCTCCTCAGCTAGAACCACCATTCTGAATGTGGGCAGGGTCATATGTAGAGGCTGTGCTGGGTTCAGTGCAGCGTTGGCCGCCTCTGATTTCGCCTTGGATACTTTTCGTTGTGACTCGTTGTTAGCCCCATCGACTTGCGCATCTCCATCCGGGGACAGTTCCTTGGGCTTCTTTGCTTTCGATGGTGATCCTGATGGAGATTCCAGGCTCAACAGGTCCTCCTCATCCTCGTCATCTCCGATAGCAAATGCATTCGCATTCGAGTCCGCTCCACCATCTTGCGACGTATCATTCGTGCCCTGGTTCTGCGGGTGGTCTGGATCTGCGTACTCAAAGCACCGGCGAATAAATGCACTCACACTGCCAAGGAACCGTTCATTGACGGGTAGACTTGCTGGTAAGCTTGCCTGGGACTCATGTGCGCTGCCGGATTCACCATTAAGCGCCAGGCTCGAGGCGTTCGGGCTGAGGGTTCCTTCGAGTCCGCGTCGTGACAGGAATAGCAGCGCCTCGGAAATCCGCAATATACCTTCACGGTCAACCTTGCCATCCCCGTCGTCATCGTACAGCTCAAAGAAATATGTAATTGTGCCCATAATGTCCCGCTTGCCCTTAATACCCGCCAACCCGGTGACAACGTTTTGCAGTGTCAAAGCCGCGTTTCCGTCTACATCCCACTTCTTGTACAGACGCTGTAGGAACTCGTGCTCCGCCGGCTCTGGGCCAGTGCCCCAAGGAGAGATGGCATCTGGAGCTCTCCGGGCGCTATTGAACTTGGCGTATTTGTCATCGGCAGCCATGGTGTCTCTCCTAGAACTTCCGGGGGAATCAGATATGGCCCATTTACACATGCTGGCGAGGAATTCTCGGAATGCGTCATAGTCCATAAGACTGGTGCTTGGTCCGAGGCCGACACGGCCCTTTTCCACTTGGTTGGGCGCAGACGAAAAGATTTCCGACGCTCGCATCCTACTTGTCTTGGCTCGGCGCTTCTGTTCTTCTTGAATCATGAGATCTCGCTGTTGTCGTTCATACAAGACGCTGTAGAATCTGTCATACAAGGCACCGAGCTCATCAGTGTTGAGTAGCTTGCTGTCAGGGCCTAAATTTCGAATCGCGGTTCTCTTGGCGAAATTTTCTATGTTGTTTAGCACCGCGTCCTTGTTCTTTAGTCGCAACTCAGTGATGCTGCTGTGGGTGATGCCAGAAAATTCCTTGAAAGCGACAACCATGAGCTCTTGGAATCTGGTGACAGCTCGGAGCTTGGGGTTCTCAGACTTGGGGTGGGCTGACTCGTCCAGCCTGGAGAAGTATGACTTCAGGACGGAAATGAAGGCACCGTCATCCGCCGCATCCAAAAGTTCCTCGCCGTTGATGCGCAGGATCGCAAGACCGACTTGAAACAGCACTTTTGGTCCCTCCACAAAGAAGACATCCAATACGCGGAAGGCGAATATCAGGGGCATTGAGTTGATATATAGCGACAAGAACCAGGGTAGCGAGACCACCGATAATTGCACGTCACTCTTCACCAAATGCTCCCACAGGATCGGCATGGTTCTCTCAACCAGTGATTCAAACACTTTCTGGTCTAGTAGGGTGCCGTACATGGTCGTCGAGTAGTACCCTGGAACAAGACGGTCGCAAAGAGACGAAAGCAGGAAGAAAGCTTGTGCCTCTGACATGTAGATTAGCAGCGCCGCCACGACAATATTCATGGCTTGGCAGTATCCAACGTCAGGATTGACCCAGCTATATGCGGTGAGAACCCGACGAAGTCTACCAATACCGTCTTCACTTTGGAAACCAGGGTACTCGGGCAGACTTCGATTTAGATCCTTTTCAATCTCGTCAATAGCGAGTGACTCTTGGCCTTCGAATTTAGTCAGGGTGTCCGAATAGAGAGTCGGGTTCTCCAGTCGCAAATACAGTGAGCCAGATGTCAACTCCCAAATCTCTCCGCGTAAGCGATTCGGCAAACCGACGCGAATGAGTTTGTGGAACGTCGGTTGACGCATTAAAGTTGTGTTTCTTCCGTTGTCTCGCAAGTACTCGGCCCAAAGTCGCATCTTGGCCCTGTCCCGCAGCTTCTTCGGGTCACCAGGGTATCTAAATACCATGCCGAGACCGGCATCCGGTGGGCTGGCGTTCTTTCGGTCCTCAGATCGCAGGAGGTGTTCGGAATAGCACTCAGCGACAACCTTGCGCAGCTTGCCGACGTTGCCGACGCCGGCTCTCAAGCCCCTCTTTAGTCCATCGCAGAATCGCTCGCAGGCAGGTCTGGAGCCAGCCAGATGAATGGTAATTCGTTGTTCTTTCGCGTCTTTAACATCTTTATTATTGTCTTTGTCTTTGGGGGTGTCCGCTAGCAGACCATTCCAGGTCGTGATGGCAAGCGCAAACTGATAACGGCAAACTTGTCAGTATAATCGAGGTTGAGGTCGAGGTCGAGGCCAGTGTGCAAGGCAGCCAACACCAAACCTAGTATACGTACCTGGAAATTCTGACTATTTAATCTCTCAACTCGTCTAATCGCGCACAAGGGGAAAGTGAAGCCATTGCCGCTTGGCCCCGCGCCATGGGTCTGGCCGGTGAAGGCCAAAGAGGTGGAAGTGCTAGCAGACTGTGCGAAGCTTGTAGGCGTGGTTGAAAAGCACATGTACGACTCGGACAGATGCAGCTTCCCGGCGTAATGCCATCCTCGATCGTGGTCTTTATCACCCTGGGTAGCGTTGGAGGGCGGGATGGTGAGCTCGGCATTGATCTCGTATAGGGGGTTCTGCGACGACGGCAACCGGAACTGGTTCTGGAACAGGGAGGCCTTGGAAGGGTTTCGATCGGAGCTCGTCAGATTGAGGCCCTGGGTCGGGTCAATGAGCTGCTGGGCCTTTTGCACGATGTTCGTGAAATTGGAGAACATGGTCGCGGATCAGCGACGCCGCATGGCGGTGCAAGACAAGGCGGGCTGTTACGTTGCAAGCCAGCTGGAAGTGTGTAAGCGACAGGATTGCAGATGAAGCGTATATTATTCGAGTCGGATAGAATGATCTGCCGGTGTAAGCTGATGATGAGAAGCGAGTGCAAGAAAAGGGTCGGTCATGAGTCCGCCCGGTTGAGGTGTTTGGAGGACTGGATTGTGGTTTCAATGTCAAGTCAAGTGTGTAGGAATGCTAGTTACAAGCACAGAGAGATGACGGGACGGGACGGGGCATTGCGTCTGGTGGGCAGTTTCCTTGAGGTCTGCCAGCACTGGAGCTCCAGTCACCAGGATCAACTAGACGTCAAGTGCTTGTCCGCGCTGTATGATTGGCCGACGCAGAGCTAGACGTGGGCGCTGACAAGCACTGAGCCCGGCCCAGCTCCTGCCTCAGCCTCAAACTCAGCCCCAGATTTTAATGGGAGAGTAATGGGAGAGCTTGGCGGGCTGGTGCACATGTATGCACTTTGCTGCAGACCGGATGCCAACTCCTGCAGCCGCAAAGTCGACCATTGGGTTAGAAGCCAAGACAAACCAGTATTTATCAGAGTTATCGAGCTTGGTAGCGTTCTCCGCCCACGCCTTTACGACGCAAAAGTAGAAGTGCCAGGTGCTCTGGTATGTAACCCAGGAGGCGGTGGGGTGTCAAGTGAGACCTGGACCTGACGCATGGCAGTTGTGACAGCGACCAGACATACACGTATGTTGCCAGCCGAATGGCATGTAGACAAGCAGTAGTGCATAAAGATATGGCAACTTGAGTATGCAATGCCAAATAAATCATCCAGTAAAGCATGGCTCGTATTAAAAGACTAGCTCTGTACTAGCATAATCAGCGCCGCCACCAATGTATTGACTGTTGAATCTTTGTATATGTTCAATATTCTTTCCACCAGACTATTCCGGTCCGTACCTCGACAGGGCCACTATAGGCTGGGTTACTACACAGAGGAGCTCATGCATAAAGTCGAAGACGCCAGTCATCTCCAGACATCATGCAAATCGGCCCAGAACAATCCAAACCTCAAAAGCGTATAAGTTTATTAAATACGTTCCCCTTATTATTTGCCTTTGTAGACCAAAAAAAAATTACAGCATAAAAAAAATAAACAAAAAAAACAAGCCTCCGATGCGGGGAATCGAACCCCGATCCCTGCGGCACTCCCAAGTCGTGGACGATGAAAGCGCAGTATGATAGCCACTACACCACATCGGATGTCGGATGGTTCCTAGCCGAGCCTAATCACTTTATAAAGGATGTGACAGCTTGTCCAACACCCACAAAGTCCTCAAAGACATGAAAGTGGCCCACGTCTTGCAATACAACAACCTTGCTCTCTCCGCCAACTTGGGCTGCGTATTCCTCGCACCGAGACGGCACACATATGCGGTCCTCCGAACCAGCTAGAAATAGCACTGGGCAATGAATTTTGAGAAAATCCATGGACGACGCAGAAGCCATTGCTGAGCAGCCCTTGGCATATCCCTCTGGTGTCTGGCCAAGCAGTGAGAGGCGGATAGCAGCGACGGCCACTCTGTTGGAGGCCTTGGCTTTCGGAGATGTCATCCGCTCTGATTGAAAGTCGGCGACTTCAAGCATACCATTTTTTCGGACGTCGTCTCCTCGAGAGTGCATGTGTTCCGCAACTGGTTCTGGGAAAGGTGTATCTGGCGGCCCCATTAGAACCAACTTGTCCACAAGTTGAGGATGCTGGATGGCTAGTTGAACGGCGACCAAACAGCCCATTGAGTGGGCAATCAATGTTGCCCTTTTGACGCTGTGAAGGGTGAGTATCTCTGCCACATCGTTGGCGTATGATTCGATCGAAACGACGCTGTCTGTCACAGTGGGAGATTGCCCATGGCCCTCCAGATCAAGTAGATGTAGGGTATATGAAGCTTGGAGCTCCGGAAACAATGGGGAGAAGTATTCGGAAGTTGCGCCCAGGCCATGGATCAAGACCAAGTTGTCACCTTGGCTGCCAAGACGTCTGTAGAATAGACACTTGGGACCAAAGTGATTGTTGGTGGATGCAACCATCTTTGACATCAGTTGTTGTGATGCAGAAGTGCGATGTCGTCAAAGTCGTGGGATTACTAAATGTCGTCTTTGCAGTGATGGACAGCGAATAAATGACGCTTCTATTTTAACAACCATAACTCCTTATCCCAGGCGGATTGAGGGGTGAGATTCGCCTTGATACCCAGGCCAACATTGTTGATGAATCCTGCCATGTCACTGTGCAAGTTAAGTCAGAGGGCCCGCCAACGCAACACTTGTATTCGTTTGGAGAACTTGAAAATTGAAGCAAAAAATGCTGCATAATAACTCGTTGTTTTATTAAGTGTAACTGTCATGGTGAGAAATTGCAAAATACAGGGAACCGAAACAGGGGCCTCTAACTTCAATGTTGGCCGGGTACATGTATTTCATCAATACAAGCTTCACCGAATACTCCGTACGAGCATATCTATTGACAGCGCACCGCCAACAAACAGCCATCCGATTGCTTGTAAACACCACAACAAGATTCCTTGTATGCATTGCCATTCCACCAACGGATATAACAATTTACATTTTCCACAACAGAGGTTTTCGCACCGAACCTGAGCATCACTTCGGCATTCGGGCGGTAGCCGCCCCACTCCTTTCTACTGGACAGGGAGCTGTCGCCGAATCGGTGCAGTCAGTTCAACGTTGTCACTGGTCGGTGTGAAATGATGAGAGACATCAGAGACATGGACTGCAGCGGGACAAGATGTCTGGTGACATGGCGGGAAAGAGTGAAGGGGGGGAGGGATCGATGCATCCATGTCTGCATGGATCGGCTGCGTCCTGTCATCAATTACGGCGTGGTAACACAAGTCAAGTCTCTCATCACCCCTCAGAGAAGAGGAGGGGTCTGGTCAGTGTGGTTGCGTCATAAGCCGGGGACATGGCACTTGGATCCTCCAATTGCTCGTCTTCAAGATCCAAGCACCGACATCACATCACCAGTCATAATTGTCCAGGACAAGGCTGGACGGGGGCGGATAGACGCAGTTGACGCATCAAATGTCAATGCAGTTCATGTTGCATGTCCAGACCATTGGTACCGGGGCGCTTGCTGGCTTTATTTGATTGGACTCGAAGGATGTGAAGCTGACTTGTGACTCTTGTGACTTTGTGGTTTGGTTCAACAGTGTTGACGCACGAGGCGAGCGTCGCCTTTTCGTTGGCTTCTTAGCTTGTCTGCATGCACCATACTTACTTTACGGAGTACGTGTTCAGTAATTAAAAGTACGAACTTGGCAGCTTAACTACTGTACAGTATAGGAAGTGCTAAATAACTAAAGTCGACCAGTCCAAACACTTGGCATCCCATCCGCCTCCCCCAATCTACGGAGATCAGCATCCGCTTCGGACAACCCGACGTCACGACCAACGACCAGATCCTGGGGGCCCATTGCTCCTTCCCATATTCTGTGCCCGTTGTCGTCCAGCTTCTCGCAGTTTCTTCCATTTCCCTTTCCGCTTCCATCACTCTTGCACAGCATCGCCGTATCGTCAAAATCAGCTACTGTACAGGCATTGAATTAACTTTGGCCAAAACGCACCAGGCCGTTGACCAAAGCCATCCAACACTACTTGACACTACTTGACCGTTGCCAAACCGTCATCCTCAAGCTCGCCGGAGAACTACCCGTCGCCCAGCCCGGCTCTCATCCAAGCCAAGCCACTGACTGACAAGACCAGACCAGACCAAGTCAACTTGGAACTTGGGCTCCTCCATGTCATTCAATCAACTTATGCCTCATCAGGTCTAAACGGCACCCGAGACACAACCAACCAAGTCCGAGTCAGTCTAGTTCCAACGCCGAACACCAGCAAAAAAACGTCACGATTCAATTGGGGCGCCTCCTGGAGAACAACCAAGAAGAATACGTCGCAACACGCTCAGATCCTCTTTTTTTTTTTCTAAATCAATTATTATTGTTGTTTTGTTGGGCCCGCCTTCTCCCGACCCCGACTTTTATCGCCATTCTGGACTGGACCTCTTTTTTTTTTTTGGTCTATCCGCATCCGCATCATCATCTTGCAGCTCGACTGTCTCGCCTGTCGCTATCTCGCAACGAGCGCATAATCTCCCTGACTTCTTCTTATTCTTATTTTGACAAGGGCCCGGCGCATAACCTTGACAACGGGCGCTTCGTCTTGATACAGTCAGATCCCCTTCTCATTTCGCGCATGTGTTAGCCATCTCCGTTCTGCGGTGGCGATGGACCGCACCTGAAACCGAACTGCTCAAACGGGAGGCGATTCGAATCAACCAGACTCGAGTTGACCCAAAAACTGTAACGTCTCTTTCATCGTCCTTGTCGAAACGACTGCGCGACCGCGGGTGATTTTGGTGCAACCGTTCATCTGTCATCTGGTTTATTTTTTATTTTTCCCTCGCCTTGGATTTTGTCCCTCGAAAGAAATTGAATAGTCGCTACAACTACCCAACATGGCGACTACAGTCGCACAGTCGCAGGCGCAAGCAAACATGCCGTCAAACAGCCTCACCTCACCGGCTGCGCCAAGCTCCCATGCATCAGCGCATGAGGACCATCACAATCACAATTACAGTCGTACTCATCATTACCAGGCGCATACAAATCAAGATGCACAAGTCGAGCCACTACCTCCGACCCACAAGTTCACTCCCAGCAACTTCAAGGTTGTCCGTACTCTGGGAACAGGTTGGTCACCAACTGCACCGAAATGCGACTCTGAATACATCCCATCACATCCAAACTGACTTGATACCATAAAGGTACATTCGCGCGCGTCTGTCTGGTCCGACCCTCCAACGCCCCCGACACACCTCTTGAACAAGACACCCGCGACGCACAAGTATTCGCCCTGAAGATCCTGCGCAAAACAGAAGTCATCAAGCTCAAACAAGTCGACCACGTCAGACACGAGCGAGCAGTTTTGGCCGACGTAGCAGGCCATCCCTTCATAACCAACCTCCTCGCCTCCTTCTCAGATCATGACTCCCTATACATGCTCCTCGACTATGTTCCCGGCGGCGAACTATTCAGCTACCTCCGCAAGCTACGACGCTTCGACGAGCCTGCCGCACGCTTCTACGCCGCCGAGATTGTCCTCGTGCTGGAATACCTCCATGAGCAGCAAGGCGGCGTGGCGTACCGCGACCTTAAGCCAGAGAACCTCCTGCTAGATAAAGATGGCCACATCAAACTAGTTGATTTTGGGTTCGCCAAACGTCTAGGCTACAAGGACGACCACCCCGTCGAAACGTACACCCTCTGCGGCACTCCAGAGTATCTTGCCCCCGAAGTAATCCACAACAAGGGCCACACAACCGCCGTAGACTGGTGGGCACTAGGAATCCTGATATACGAATTCCTAACAGGATACCCACCATTCTGGCACCAAAACCCCATCGAAATCTACAAACAGTACGAAATTCCCCTTCCCACCTCAAATAGTGATACCCGGTCCATATCCACTAACAGTAGCTAGAATCGTCGAAAAACCAGTAACATTCCCACAAGACCCCCCCATATCCGCCGAAGCAAAAGACATCATCCGCTCCTTCTGCACAATCGACCGCTCCCGCCGCCTCGGCAACATCTCCGGCGGCGCCAGCCGCGTCAAATCCCACCCCTTCTTCCGCTCCATCAACTGGGACGACATCATCAGCCGTAGGAGATCCGGGCCCATCATCCCGCCCATACGCTACCCAGGAGACTCGCAGTGCTTCGATACGTATCCCGAGGATGATGGCAAGCGGGACCAGTACACGGATGAGATGGTACATAAGTATGATCAGTACTTTGAGGATTTTTGAATGAGTTACGATTTTGGTTTCCATGGTGCGGGCAAATGGCTGGTTTTATAAAAGCCAAAGGGGATACAGAGATTGGGAAAATTGCATTTTGGATATTCATGTCATGAGTGACAATGGCGTTTATATTGGTTGACACCTGGAGGTGTCAGTGGCCTGGTGGGACTACTTATTGACAATATATACTTGAGATGCGGGATGATAGTATAGTATCACTTGTGAACATGGACTTGTAAATACACAGAATGTATAACACGGATAGAAATTTCATGCTTGAATATGCACCATGACTCTACCAATTCAACTACAATGACAACGCCATGCAAACAACTAAAAGCCCACTCATATCTCCATGCCATCATATCAACATTATTAAGTATTAGCCACGCCCAACGACGAGCAAGAAAGAAGAGGGGTATCCCAAATCTATCGTACGTCTAGCACCATCTACCATTCACCCCGTCTTATACAACCACCAGGTGGTCAACCCAACCGCCAGCATGGTTGTCAGAATCCACGCCCCCTCCTTGGTAGTCCACAAGAATGCACTCCACCCCGTAACTAGTTCCTTCTGGCGGGCAGCGTGGCGCCGTGACCATGCCTCTGGGTCGATTTCAACGGGTAGTCGTACTCTTGGGTCTTTGATACTTTCGATGTCGGGGTTCTGCTCTATTGATGCTGGAGGAGAGAGATCTTTTGGTGCGATGAGAGGCACCTGCATTCTAAGATAGACTGGCCGGTGGTCGCTGTTTCTTAGGAGTGGGAGAGCATCGTAGGCAAGGACTCGCATCTTGGGACTGTCGCTTCGCGACTTTACCCACGGAGGGAGATCGAGGTACAGAATGCGGTCCGTCCAGCTGGGGTATCTATGTGGTGCGAATTTCCACGGAACTTCTAACTCGTCTTCGTCTGCTACGGGAGATTCCTTTGGTAGTACGTCGTATTTGTATGTTGGGGGAAAGCGGATTTCATGCTCTGTCAACCCGTGCATGGTTCGTCCTGCGTGCCGCTCGCGCGTAAGCTGGTCGAAGGGTAGGAAAGTCGGATAGTAGTTTTCGGAATCGGGATCTAGGCTTGGAAACACTGCGTTAGGTGGTGGAGAAGAAGTCGATATTCTATAGTTGAGGTCGCCCAAAACGAATAGGTGCGACGACGGCTTGAAGACGGAAATGTTGTGCATGGCCCGTCGGACTTGAAGATGTTCCTCGTGATGCGTCTCATGCAGCAAGCGATGTCTTTCGGTGCTGGCGTCGCTGTCATCATCTGACTGGTGAGGTGTAGGCGGCGGCGTTCCCTCAGGTCCTCTGAGCCTGTCCAAGATGGCTTCAGGATTACTAAACGTCAACCTCTGCATTATGGCTGCCCAGTTCGCATTGCGCCTAGCCAAATTCCACTCCATTGCGGCCAAATGCGTGGCTACAAAGGTCATTTCGGTCGATGCAGCCCCAGTGCCGTCGACGTCGTAAAGGATTCGTACGCTCACGGCACCCTTGTTGCCCATTTCAGCAGCTCCGAAGCCCACATCGCCATGTTGCACATCCCGTATTCTCTCGGGGTCCCTGGTGAAGACTAGGATGGCAGTATAGCCGACGTTGCGCTTGTCGACAATCGTATACGGGCGATCTTGAGGCTTGGCAGACTCCGTAACAGAATTTGTTTGCGCTACAGAGATTAGAGGTTCTTCCCATGAAGCGGCGCCGTTTTGCTCGTGTCTTTGGGCAGCAAGATTAAGAGCACGCTCGAGTCGGGCATAGTAGTCGTCGAGTCGTCCTGTGAAGGATGTGCTCAGTGGTGCGATTTCCTGGATGGAACTGGGGAGCTTGTTAGCTTCTTATCAAGTCCGAATACTAAAAAGAGAGGAAGAAAGAAGGTGCAGAGGCTTACAAAACCACAATATCGGGCAAGGTGGTGGCATGGTTGGTCAACGCGGTGTGCACGTGGTTCGCAAAGATGTTGGCGTTCACCAAGGTCTTTGCACAGTTGTAGGTGAGCAGCAGTAGATCTACGGCCGAGGGCGCCATAGCTGCAGGTTTCGTCGAGCCGTTGACGTTGCGCAAGTTGGCGACATCAAGATTGCTGAAGGTGGTGGTGGTGGTGGTGTTGGTGTTGGTAGAAGAAGTCGACGGCCGGTCGAGGTCTAGCAAAGTCGACGACGACATTGAAATGGAGTTGTGGTGCAACCAGACGGTACCTTTAGCTGGAGCAGTTGGGCAGGGGTCTGGTAATAGCAGCAGACCCTGATCAACGAATGGATGGATCAGAGAGATGGATGGCTGTCACTCGACGTGAATGGATGCCCGAGAGTCACCAATTAGATGCTTCCGAGTCGTGGGACTAAGATGGAGTGAGGGCGTTTGGGTCAAGCTGTGTCAGGCCAGCGCGGGGCAATTGGTTCTCTTCAGCTGGTCAAGTCAGATGAGTGAGAGTGTGAGAGCGAGTGAGGGTCAGTCGATCAGCCTCGTCGTCTTGTCAAGGTGGTTTCAACCTCAATATTCCTGTGGCTTGGAAGGTATTGAGCTCGATGGAGCAAAATTGAAGAAAGGGTCAAGTCTGGTGTGTGTGGTTTCTGCAGGAGGAAGCCAATACCTTTATACTTGCCTGCCACACCCTAAATATTAATGCAGGAACATTGAAGAGCTCCAGCTCCAGTCCAAAGCAACCTTGGACGTCCGTCTGGAGCTGAACTGCTTGACTCCATACCTGCAAGTGCCTAGGCTAGGTTCCCAAGCAGTTGAGCAGTAACTTATTTGAAGCCTCCATGTCGGCGGGGTCCTCAAGCTGCCTGACCTGAGCAATACTCCATGGTTCTTGTCTGGTCACATCCAAGCTGCTTCGAGGCTGTGCAAAACAACTGACCACAATCTAAACACCAACATTAAACTAACCTCGAACAGGTCGGGTCACAGACCATGAACACCTACTACCCGCGTAGGCAGCGGGATGCGGCTCAAATTGAAATAAAAGTAGAAAAACGTCCTACTGCGAACAAGCCTCAAATAGTTCGACACCTTGTTCACGACGCCCAAGGTGGGTTCCTCGAATACGTTCATCATATATATCCATGCTCTTAGAGAACATTAACCCATGTTGTTTGACCATCTAGACACTGTACATGGCCACAAAAGAACAATCATACGCCTCCGCCATGCAAAGTCCTATCCTCCACATGCAATTGTCTTTTTTTGACTACAAGGATCAACTCAGCCCGACATCTGTTCAGTCACACCATGCGAACTTGTCAAGAGGCTCTGCAAGACGGCACAGTATGCGATACAGCCCACGACCTCGCAAAACCATCATGTCAGTTGCCTGAGTCAAACAATGCCAGTAGTCTGATTCCAACATTCGCCAGGCGCATCATCACGCACGGAGTGTCTTGTAATAGAATGCAGCATTATCGGCCGTGGTCGCGCGCCATGTCATACCATACCAATGCAAATGTCACTGCTAAATGTTCACCAGACAGACTTGACGGCTGGGGCGCGCTAGCCGCTTCAATGTCAACATGAGGCTTGGTTCGTCGTTGCCATCATCAGCCGTCAACT
Organism: Pochonia chlamydosporia 170; assembly: GCF_001653235.2. Classification (NCBI taxonomy): domain Eukaryota; kingdom Fungi; phylum Ascomycota; class Sordariomycetes; order Hypocreales; family Clavicipitaceae; genus Pochonia; species Pochonia chlamydosporia. The sequence goes on along the minus strand of NC_035792.1, from coordinate 2,700,348 downwards.
TGTGAACATGCAATGCTGAATGCATCTCCAGCCGCCTTACTCCGTACTTCCCCTACATTTGTACCTGGTACCTACGTACCTACGTACCCATTGGAACTGGCATTTTTCGAGCTATATCGGGCTCTACTGTCATTCAAAGCATAACAAAGAATAAAGGAAAGTATCCAATTCTTCCCTTGTAAAAGCCATCATGACGCTATTCGAGAGGGGCCAGTAGCCTGCCTGGTTCTATTTGCCATGTCCCATGAGCTCCGTGTGAGCGAGAGGTGGGCCAGATAGCTCATGGGACGATACAGGGTCACACGACATGATACGCAAAGAGAGCTACGTACTTAAAGTACGTCAGACTGTCGCCGCTGCTGGTAGACTCAAAAAAACCGGTACTGTACTCGTAGCACCTGAAGTTTGCGCAGCCAAGTAATCTCACTGTCCAAATTGTCCACAAGCAAATTCAATTCAATAGCAAAAGAAAAACAATAAGCACTCAATTGTTGAAGACTATCTGATGTAATACTGGTTTATCCGTCTTGGTGTGTTAAACTTTGGCGTCATGCGGAGGAGCCCTCAACCATACGTACGTTGCTGCCCGAAACTTGAATAGCAAGCTTCTAAAGCCGCACGTCTTGCCCCGAGGGTCCGGAAGCCGGCTTGCGCGCAAAGCAAGACAGGTTCGCAGCCAAAAGACTAAATTATGACACATCATCCTCCAAGCAGAAGCACCAATCATCCCGCGTTTGAGTTCGCATTGACCATGACACGCACGTCATGCCCAGAATATCCGGCAGCGACTCATTCAAAGTGTATCAGGCCCGCATTCGTAGTTGTCTCAAGTCGCAGAATACACACGTACAATAAAGATGCTGTAGTTGTATTGTGACAGGTCGTGTGGCGAAACTGATATTCCCTTGCTCAGCAGGCTTCGTCGACTCCTCAAACCTCCCCAGAAGCCGCCTCGCGACGCGCGTCCAAAAACCAGAATTCCAAAGACAAAGAGTCGGTGAGCTGCAGAACTGACGACCAAGGAAAAGATAGGAAAATGCCTACTCAGGGGTTGAAACGCAGCTGTACCGCAACGACTGAAAGCTAGACCTTGAAGTGGGGGAAAAGTTGTCAAAAGGCTTCACATCTAGCATTCAAGGGTTTGTTCTCGTTGCTTCGGGTAGCTCTAATCGGCTCCATCAGACAAGCGAGTCTGGGGCGCCAAGGCGGCCAGACATATACCCGTGATTGGAGGTGGTCAGTCGAGGCTGATCACCGGAATTGCCGTTCAGATCCTGTTGTCGAAAAACAGACCATTTTTTTCGCTCCATCGCCAAGGACCAAGGTCCGTGACAACGAGATGAAAGAACCGACTGTCAACGAAAACGATCCGAGCCATGCATGAAGTCGTGAACCCTTAAAAAAGTCGAAGAACGAAATATAGCGATGCGCAAAGACCAAAGACAAAAAACATGTAAAAAAACGGCGTAATAGCGGGGTCCCGGCAATATTCCCAGAGCGTCAACTTGCTGCCTGCAGGGTTCGAGATTCCAGTGACATATAATTATGCCAGCTGCTTCTCAACCCATAAAATCTCTAGGCATTCAAAGTCTGAAAATTTCCATCAATAATTGGGTGAAGAAATAACGCATTCATGGTAGCAACTCCTGTAAGGTGTTATTGCAACGGAATTCCCCGTAAGAGAGGAGTCAGTAGTAAGCCCCAAATTACGAATCATTTCGGCCGGTAACTGCCAGAGGCATAAGCCGCTCCCTTTGAAGCAGAGCGAAGCCTGTTTATCGTCCACTGAGTCAGCCATAAATTGTCAGCACATTTTCCCTTTTAGCCAGCGGTATCAAGTACAGTCAACGCGCGCAGGAAAATGACTCCTTACTAGAAAGAAAGGGTTGTCGTTGAAGGTTGGGCTATTTCTTTGAGACACTCACATCCTGTCGCTTCCGCCGATTGCACGGTTGGTATCCGGAGTGTCTACGCCAGCACCAGATCCACGTTCAAGCATCTTGCGTCGAGAGCTGGGAATGGCACCCGGCTTGGCAGCACCAGACTGTCCAGCAGTGGCAGCGTTGGTGCGGGAAGCACGAGCCTTCTCATCCTCTTCGGGATTGGCTTGGCCAGCGGCTTGGGCAATGGCCTGGGCGTTCTTCTGGTACTTGTAGACGGTCCAGTCGAAGACATAGTCGTATTGGAATCCCTCACGGACAAAGAGATCACGGAAGATCTTGCGGAGATAGCTGTAGTCGGGCTTGTCGTCAAATCGAAGAGAACGGGTGTAGTTCAAATAAATGGCAAACTCATTGGGGAAGCCACGGCACAGCACCTCGGTAGGGGTCGTCATCTTCTTCTCCATGATGCGGTCATACTTCTGCTTCTTGGTGGCAGCCTTCAGGCCCTGCCAGGGGAGAGACCCACGGCAGAAATAGAGCATGACGTAGCCCAGGGATTCCATGTCATCACGGCGAGACTGCTCCACGCCCAAATGGGTGTTGATGGACGCATATCGCGCAGTACCGGTCAAGTTCTTGTTCTCACGGTACGGAATATGGAAATGAGTTTTGGGGTCTCGATATTTCTTGGCCAGACCAAAATCAATTACGTTGACCTGGTTGCCTCGCTTGCCGATGCCCATGAGAAAGTTGTCGGGCTTGATATCACGGTGGATAAAAGACTTGGCGTGGATGTACTCGATTCGAGAGATGAGTTGATCGGCTAGGAGTAGGACCGTCTTCAACGAGAACTTGCGGTTGCAAAAGTTGAAAAGATCCTCCAAACTAGGACCAAGGAGATCAAGGACCATGGCGTTGTAGTCGCACTCGGTACCGAACCAGCGAACAAAGGGGATGCCGACACCACCCGCGAGCGACTTGTAAACACGGGCCTCATATTCAAGTTGAGGATGCTTCGCCTTGACAGATTCGAGTTTGATGGCAATCTCCTCTCCAGAGATGATGTTGGTACCGAGGTAAATATCACCGAAGGAGCCGGAACCAATCTTTCGGCCGATGCGGTACTTATTACCGACGCGGAGATCCTATCAAATGACTGTTAGCATGTATTTATAATTGATTCATTCCCAGAGACTTGATTTGGCCATGGCGGCAGCAGAGTCACACCCTCGACGCTCGCCGTCGTTCAGTGATCCCTTCTTCTCCGACCGCGGCCATCAACTCCTCCGGGAAAGTTTGATTGTGAGGTAATGGGGCTTATAAAATGTTCCATACCATCGTCGTCATGTTGGAAATCGTTCCGTGGGCTTCTTTCCTGAAAGGAAGGAAGCGAAATGATGATGGGGATGATAGTTGGGTTCGGACTTAGGATGATGCACGTCAGATCCGATGTGACTATGTTCCCGCAGGTTAGTGATTGATGAGACAGAATGTGGCAGGCCACCGCTCAATTGATGCAGGTTCACAAAACAAAAGGATAAATTAGAGAACGGTGTGCACAGCTTTGATGAGTGCCAGGGAAAAGCAAATATGCATGATTTGTGGAGAGGTGAAGGCTTTGAAGGGTACAACGCCACCGGGCGAAGTTCGGTGCAGATCGACTTTGACCCAAGGGCACGGCGGTTGCGGCCAAGCCGAGAATGAGACCACTGGGTCAGCTATTCGACTACAGCACTGCAAACCGGTTTTCTACCAGGCTGCACCCAGAAAAAAAAGCAAAGACAGAGAATAGGAGGTAAAATGAAATTGACGAGGTAAATAGAGGTAGCCATGATAAATAATGATGAATAGGCGTTGATGAATTTCAACACGAGGTCATAAGCTTTGCATAAAACTTACTGGTGCACTGGCGTGTCTTGAGTAGCTGAGGCGGTCAGAGCCGTCTGGCGTAGCGTGTGCCACCGATTTGGTGTTGGTATTAGGTGGCGGTGACGGAGATGGATGTTGAAGCGAGGAACGACTGATCGACTCGATGTGGGAATCGTGGCCGACTGCAGCGAAGCAGGAGTGCAATAAAAACTCGGCCGTTCGATTCGTCGATGGCGGAAGTTGCGATTAAATCTCAGAGAGAGTACGCACGCTTTGTGGTTGAGTCGAGTCGTTTACCAGACGAAGCTGGCGGTTGACGTCGAAGGTGGTGTTGTGTGGGGTGGGTGTTGGAGGAAGAGGAAGAGAGAAGAAGAAAATGGTCGAGAGACGTGCGAGGAGAGGAGAAAGTCGTTGTGGGAGTGAAGGGGAGGGGAAACCAAAGCCAAGGGATGGGTGGATTCAGCGAAAGCAAGGCAAGGTCTGGTCAGTCTGGCTGGGTCTGGTCTGGTGAGATCAATGAGGCGAGGCGACATGGAGGCAGGGCGAGGCGAGAAAGCTCGGGCCGGGGCTGAACTGGACTGACAGAGAAGAGCGAACAACGTTAGGGGCCGAGCGGACTGGCTGGAGTCTGGTGGAAAAGGACCAGTAGTAGAACTTGGAAGACAAAAAGGAAGTTTCCAGGGCAGCCATGAACCTAGCACAGGCGTGGAGCGACCAAAGTACAGCAGTCTAAGAGGCGCTGGGCACCAGACCGCTTGAAGGTTCCATGCCAGTTCCACGTCAAACATACCTAGTACCTTGACATTGAACCTCGAGCTCTAAACAAGGGGGCTGAACTGAACTCAGACAAACTTGACGCGGACGTGACAAGGACCAGAATGGACGCATATTGAGCAGACCCCACGCTGCACAACGGAGCACACTGCGCTCAAGCATGTTGCCTCAATGGCACTCAATGCTACATACTTACACATACCCGACCTAACTTTAGCATTAAACATCGGTCCTCGGGGCCGTTTTGGGGGGGTGGCTGGGGGCTGTAGCGCTGCACCTGGGCCGGTGCGGGGGGTCTGGGTGCTACGAGACCGTACCAGATCAACGGGTCAGCGGGTCAGCGGGTCAGCAGGCGCCCACAAAGCCAGTGAGAACGGAGCGCTGAGGACACCGTACTAGCAACACAGGCTCAAGTTGCTGGATTGCTGGAGCGGCTGCATTTTTGAGGCCCATCGTCCGGACCCAATGTTTTCTCAGACCGCCTGGTCAGTTGTCAGCCTGGACACGGGTCAGCCAGTCGGTGATCGCCTTGTGGCCAAGTCTCTTTCATGCGGTCAACGGTCCAGGTCTGCTGTGGTTTGCCCACACATCGTTGGCATCCCAATCCCAGGATACCCAGGGATCAATTGTTCAAGCATCTTGGGCTTGCTGATGAGTTGAGTGGCCCGCAGCAATCTCAATAGCTCAACATTTCAGTTCGGCCATATAAAGGGAAATTGAATGGGAATGGCCAAGCAAGCAGCTTAAGGAGCTAATGCTCCACATCAAGGTCCCTTGGTCGACTCGGGTTATTTTTCTGCACTTTGCACCAGCACATATTCAATGCACGCACTCTTGATTTCTGCTAGCCAAGAGAAAGATATTATCCAAGCCATTCACAAGCAAGCATTTCTGGCCTGTATCACAGGTGCAGATGATGAAATACATTCGCCCTTCCGTGCGCCTTGGCGGTATTTGTGATCTCGCGACTGTGTCCCTGGAGAGTTAGAGCATCAGAATGACTCGCTCGGATCAAACATGACATGGAGGCTAGGATGGCCGGGTACTACCGTCAGCCGCTTTGGGCTGACACGACCAGAGCGAAGGCTATACTTAGGCGTTGGACTTTTCTTTCTCCTTGGCGGAATTGAATGAGTAATCGTGCTTTGAAGAGTGCAGTCTTTGAGTCGTCGAATGCGTTTCATTTCGTCGCTTAGCAGAGATGCTCCGTCGTTTGTATACACATCTAACTGCTGGCCGACTGGTGCTTGTCAAATTGGAACCTTGGAAGTCTGGCCATAATTGCCTCGATGTCTGAGTTGGGCCTCAGCTCAACTCAGCAGCCCAAAAGTGGGTCCCGGATATTTGGTATCGTTGACCTTGTGGCACTCAACTTCACATCTCTCCAACGCCTTTGACCAGACCGAGTCCAAGAGGCGACTTTGATTTACTTGGTAGCCCATCAACCGTTTCCAAAGTACCTAGATATGTTATTTGGTGTCATTTGCGCCTTTAGCATCGTCTCAGGATCTGACCTCTTGAACGCTGTCTGTGCCGTGTCTCCCGTAGAATGACATAACTTGTGAGCACTCCCACCGTTTGCTTTTCGCAGGGCGTGTGGCGTGTATCCCCTCTCGCTCGTCCATTTGGCGAGGTCAACCGTCCGCGGTTATGACGCCAGTGGAGGGCGTGGCTGTCCCGTTTGGACCATAAACTGCATGGATGGTCCGCTCAGTTGATCCTCCGTTACCTGACTGAGACGAGACGAGCGGAAATTATGCTCGAATGAGAGCAGCAGGCTCCGTATCTGAAGGGCATATCTCACCGTCTCCACCAAGCTGCGACATATTAGATATTTCGATATTGGCAAGCCGTACCCCTTCATCTTGCAAGAAATTGGACTTGTCCAGTGTTTTGCGTGTGAAGCATTGTGCAAACGTGTCCGCTGGCGCCCGGTGATATTCATGCACAACTTGGAAGAAAGGTCAGACATTCATTCCCATTCACAAGGGACCGGAGCCTGCCAAATACCGCGGTATGTAGGTACCTAGGTACATTGGAGCGTTGTGTCAGAGTGGTCATTTTGGAAGGCGACCGTGATGAGGAAAGAGCAATCGATGCAAATTTGAATCTTGCACGAGATGCATCAATCCTATTGGCCATTTGATGCCACCTCTCAACACTCATCACTGCTCGACTTCCTCTCGGTCATCTATCTGGACAGCAACAAATGATATGGTCCAAGGACTTGCTGCTTTATGCCGCTGTGCTACAACAGCCTTATTCGCATTGAACATCACGACCAGGCCGCATTCCTGACTTTGACTTGTCTGTCATTCTATCCGCACCCTGGCAGTTAGGCAGCTTTGCTTGAGGTCTCGTAATGCTATGCTGCCAGCGATCAGGCATGGGCTGAATGGTGAGACAAGACACTGTCACTTAATTGACTTTGAGCAGAGTATTCGGTATGTTTCTGCCGTTTGACTCCAGTATGCTGACCGATGCTGAGCAATGGATAACTGCCCATACAGTTTGCAAACTACAACTTCAGCGACAGCGCAGAAGGAAAGTTCCCATCCTGGGAGCTCTTCGTAGTCAAGTCCTGGGCGAAAGAGAGGCAGTTTGCCTCTGCAACGTTGAATAATCAAAGTTCCACATGATTTGGCATTCACGGCCTAACCAGTCTGCCAAGACTGAATCGCCGCAAGTCTCACCCGCCGACGACAAAACGCTTCGTTCGCCACTCGGGGCGAGACCAACGCATCCAATGCAGAATTGCCCGAAAGCAAATGCTTTGCTACAACGGCAGGTTTGCAGTCCGACAGGTTACAGGGGGCGGGGATCTTACCGTTCTCCGAATCGTAAAATCCCAGTGAATGCTCCGCATGCAAGTCACTAGGGTCCATCACCTCAATCTTCTGTAGCCAACCGCAAATCTACACTACTTTGATACTGGATTCCTACTAGTGGAGGTCATCTCAATGACTATCCTGGCTACAGCTCCTCCTGGCTATCTATGTATGTGATAATAGCCCGCCAATCCTTCATACATTGGTACTAGATCGATACAACCGCCATGTCCTCGTATCAATAGCAGCGCTGTGCCATCTTCGGACCTCCGGGCCACGGGCAGAAGTCTTGGCTCTGAGTCCCCGCCTTCGCCTTACGCCCTCATCTTCGGGAACAAAGACTCTTGACTTGAATGGCCTTTGATTGTTCACAACTCATATTTCCGGCTCAGCCAATCCAGCACCCCAGACGCTGTGACAGAGTGGGAAACTCGGATATGAATAGACAGCAAACACTGTAAAAATGGCAATGGATTTATTCGCTCGCTCGCCTCTTTGCCACCGCTATTTCAGTCGCTAATGGCGAGCACCGCTGAACCATGGCCTAGCTGCACAGACTGTTTGTCTTCCCAAGGCAGGTCACGTTGGACTTCTCCGTGCTCGGTACAGCAGGACGCAAACAACTGGTCAAATTGACACGAATCTGTTGCCGTCTAGAACGGATCGACACAGAAGTAACGCAGGTGTGGCCAATTCATCCGTTCTTGGCCTACCAGTGCCGCTAGCCCCTGTCAATTGTCATGCACAGGGCCAACATCATCTATATTTGGCGGCAACGTCGCCTAGCCCAAACTGACAGTCGGACCAGTCCTGTCAAAAGGCAAAATAAAGCATGAGGCTCTTGGCTGAATCATGGCCAAAGGGCGCACCTTGCACACCACTGATGGAGAAAACGCCCTGTCAGAACGTCCATCAGGTAAATGCTGAGCTCCTGCGAGCGCCATGTTGGGGGACTTCCAAAGCCACGAAGTGAGAAGAGGGGGTAGACATATTCACACGCACATGGATCTTGAAAGTCACCAATCGCCCTTATTATGGGCAACGAGGGTCTCGCGTATGATCTGTACGTACTTGATTGACATCTATTGGAGAGCGGTATGCAGGAGATGACGCCAACCAGATGTCTGGTGACTCCAGCCGTGCACTAGTCGATCGCCGCCCGGAATTCCGTGGCCCATTAGAGAAGTGCGCCTCGAGATGCAGGAAGCCGACGTTTCGTTTGCGAACAAGGCTGCCGTCGACACAACACGACGGAGAAGCGAGCAGTATTACCTTGGTGCCTGAATGGTTCGCCATGTATCACCGTATCTCGTTCCGTCTGAAGTTGCCGGCCGTAGGGTGTGGATAAGTGTTGCGGTGCGAGGAACTGCTCATGCCGTCAGCTGTTGGTTTGGAGTGCTTGCATGAATGTACAGCACATGCTGTGGGGATCACACTATTTGAACACTTCGAGGTACAGTACCACGACGCCATGTCTTCCAGCTCAGCTTGCTTGTGTCCAGGCAAGTCAGCCAATGCAAGATATAGTAACCTGATGTCTCGGCACTGTGGTGTGGCTTACACGGTTCTTTATTTGGTATAGATCTTGGTACGCATCTGGTAGTCACGCGATCTATCATCCAGGTATGGACTACGAGGAGCATTGTGACGTATTTGGTACGTAAATCCCAGGAGTTTGGACAAGCACTTGGTTCGTAAATTCCAGAAGCTGTGTGCAAGTATTTAGCAAGTAAATCCAGGAGCATTGTGACGCATTTGACCCCCTAAATCCCAGGAGTATTGCACAAACCATTGGTACATAAATCCCACAAAGGTGATATCTCCAGCACAAATCAAACCAAGTAGCCTATACGTGTGTATTTAATTTCTCACATACTAAATACTACTTGAGAACTCCATATAACGGCACCACAGCCCACGTCTAGAATATGGCACCCCAAACAAAAGAATAGGAACGTCTAAACGACACTTTAAACTAACATGCTTCCAACGCCACGCTAAATGCACATAACTCCAAATCCCCCTACCTCCACCCCGGAGGCGGCTGTCCCGGTCCCGGTCCCGGTCCCGATCCTTGTCCCCACGGCCCAGGCGCATATCCATATCCCGGCGGCATACCTCCCGAAGGTCCAGCAGGATACGCCTGCGGAGGCGGACCCGTATACGCAGGTCTATGAGCAGGACCCTGCGGACCCTGAAGTACAGACTCGAGCTTACTCTCAAGGACTTGACTCGTCTTATCGAGCCATTTCTTCGCAGAGCTCGAGCTGAACAGCGAGGTGCTTGACATGCCGCCGCCCCCTTGGGGACGAGGCGGCATCGGCATCGGACTGTAGTGCGTCTTCGGGGGCGGCGGGAAACTCGTCGCGTTGGCAGGACCGCCGCCGAAGCCGCCATACTGAGCGTTTGGTCGTCGGGGCGGTAGCGGCGGGGGAGGTTTGCCAGATGGTAGTGGCGGGCTTTGCGGAGAAGCATACGTCGGTTGGGAGGGATATGGAGACGGCGGAGGGGGCAGGTATGAAGGGTATTGCGGCGGTTGGGAGTCCGGCCGTGTTCCTACTCCGGGTCCGGGGTATATGGACGGCGTATATACGGGTTGTGAGGGATCCGTGTTGGCGTGCTGGACTTGTGGCCTGGCGTAGGGGGATTGTGGAGATGGCGACGGCGCATATGTAGGTTGTTGGATGATATACGGTGATGCTGGGGAGGGTATATGCGGCGACGGGGTATATCGGTATGGAGGCATGGGAGAAACAGGCGTCATAACAGGAGGTGTGGGCGACGGTTGAACCAGCGGTGCTTGAGCTGCCATATTCACTGGCGGTGGTGACTGCGCAGGTGTTTGTGTTGGCGCAGGGGCGATGTTCTGAGCAAGACTTGCTGTTGACGGTGCAGGAGAGACTTGTGGTGCTGAGAACGGCCTAATAGAAGGACTCTGCGCATTCGTCGTCCCATTCTCCGTATTTTGCACAGCATCATCAAATGGCCCCTGTTTCAGAGGACTTCCCGGCCGAGAATTAGAATGAGAATCAGGATTAAACGGCGTATAAAAAGGCGGTGCCGCCGCACTCGGAGACTGAGATATCGTCGTCTGCTTCGGCGACGACTCAGGTGGTCTGTACGGTCTGTACGGCACACCCGGCGACTGCGGCCCTTGAATCGGTGACTTTGGCGGCACACCCGTCAAAGAAGTGCCCAGTCCTCCGGCCGGAATGTCCTCCCGCTCTGGCGGCGGACTGTACGGTTTGATAGTCGGTGGAGAGGTCATGGATATGCTGTTCGGACGAGAAACGCGCAGTGGAGCCGGATACGCGGCACTCAGAGTCTGCTCTCCCATTTTTGAATCATCATGTGTTTTCCCCAACTGCGGTGATGCTTCATTCTGTGCCGGTTTCCATTCTAGATTCATCGCCGCAACGCCGCCTGACAAAGTGGTAGATTTCTCACTCTGTTGAACCTGCGGATATACCGTCGCGCTGGGAGCATCGTCCCCCGACGCAGGACCATGATACGGCCACGGATTCGCCTGTTCCGCCTCCTCCTTCTTGTCTTTACCCTCCGCGGACGCATCAGCGCCCAGCTTCACCTCCTGATCCAGGTAAAACGGCCAAGGGTTCGCCTGCACATTCTCGCCTACATCCGCCACTCTAGCCGGTTTCTTCTCCTCGGCCCGCACAGGCGCCGACTCGCCTGGCATTTCAAAGGCGAGCCCGCCCTGCGGCGAAGCAACCGTGCCATGGATAGGGGCGGTGTCGAGTTCCGCTACGAATAACGGCGGCGGGTAACTCTCCCTGTGGCGGTGGTGAGCCATGGCACCCGGATGGGAGAGGGGAGCCTTCGTCCGCTGCCTCTCCTCGGTACCTAGGTAGGTGGGAGGGTCTCGTCGTTTTTATATTTTGTCGTCGTCGTTCGAGGAGGGGAGGTGCAAAATTGGGAGTTGGCGTTGCACAGCGTTGGAAATCACAGGTGTCAGGGGTGCCTGTTTTTTCTTGGCTGCATCTCTCTAGCCAGGACGTTGAATATCGTCGGATATCAAAGCACAGCGTCTGGTCTGTTGTTTCCCGGGTCGACGGACCCGACGACGTTGGGTTGCCAGATGTCGTTGAAGCGGTAGGAAATCACCAGAGCCAGCCTACACCCTGACTAACTACCTTGGTGAATCGCAGCCGCACTAGCGCCATCGGCAGAGACCAACATTCAAGGCCTCCATGTCTCGTGGAGCTGAAGAAGGGTCTCGTTTCTGGTGTGGTGGATCCTCTCAGCCCTTTTGCGGAGTCCAGAGTCTGGAGTCTCAGTCTGGTCTGGTCTGGTCCCTTGTCGAGAGACTTGACATTTTGCCAAGGAAACATTGAAGCCAATGTCTGACTTTCAAATCGATACAGCCGCTGCCCATCTCCTACCCCGGTCTTGTCTCGCTTTTTGTTTTCTGTTTCTATTTCTTCTTTTTTTACTTCCTTTTGTTTAGAAGGGAGGGCACCTCGACAAGGTTCAAACTTTCTTCAACATCAAACCCAATTTCTGGCGGTGCAACAAGTTCCAGTACACTGGTAGATTTAATCGTCTTGTCTCAGTCGCCTCAAAACCCCAGCTATCCTGTCCCATGGCCGAACTCTTTTGCCAAGTCGCCTCAGCATGCATCCCTGGCTCATCCTCAAGTACTCCATGCGTAGGTACCTAGGTAAAGTACCGAGTAGTTGACGGATAATATGCCAAACACCTCACTTGCAAGGACCCTGCATATGCCACTCGTTCAATTTAAGTATGCTGCATGAACTCAATCCTAGGTGAAGCCACCCTCTCCGTAAGCCTACGTCATTCATGAGCCATGAAGCAAGTATCTTCCCCTATTTTTCCAGTCATGGAGTGACACCAAGTATGGAACAAAGAGAACTGTCACCGTCGTTGATGAACAATAAGCAAAGACTTGTTTGCTTGGTCAATGTACACACGCCCGCTCTACATAGACGGGGCAATACATTAACAAAGACCACTCCGAACAAAGGCACAGCTCAGTCCTCGATATCATCTATCCCAAAATTGCCTTCACGATTACTCCATCTGAGAGGCCCATGTTTGCACTTTTCTATGTGTAATATTTGTATTATATCTCGGTCTCACTGCCGTCCAAGGCTTTGTTTGCATGTTCCCGCGCGAACCATATCACTCCTATATACATATCCCACTTTCTTGTTTTTGTCATGTATCCATTTGTCGTATTTCAAAAAGTCAGCCAGCCCATGTACACAAGCGAACAAATATCCCGGTATGTATAATGTTTGAAGCATAGACGATTGCGTTGCCCCGTGAAAGCAAAACGATAGAGAAGATCCTGATGTGCCAGCTAAGGTCTTCCGTTCCGCCCGCCGTGGTAACAAAACAAACTGCAAAAGTGCAGTCTCCTCTTGTTCATTGTGTGAAGAAGCCTGCAAATCGATGCTTTCGTTTGCTTTCAACGCCATGATGTGTTCCATGTGGAGAAGGTGGTGCGTGTCAACGAGTAAAAAAGCAACAAAGACAAGAGAGCTTAAAAATAGCCACACAACGGTATCAGCTCGTTGCAGGTGCGAAACACAATAATAGTCGTCGTCTAAACCAAGAAAGAAAGTAGCCAGCGCGTCAAATCAAAAAGAGGAACTTATTAATCCGAGTTCGAGTCCGAGTCCAAGTCCAAACGAGACAAAACCCTCCGCAAATCGAAATGTTGACAGAATACAACATTACTCGTCGTTGCCATGCTCGCCGCGTCGTTTTCGATCATTCCATCGTCGCTTGCCGGCCCGAGTCTCGTAATGAGGTGCTACCGTTGCAACATCCTGCATCGTTCCTTCAATAGCGGTTCGAATTTTACCTCGATACGTGTCCACTATTCGGAGAGGTGTTAGCGACGGAACTCCTACTCCATCTACTCTCGCCAGCAGCTCTCCACATCAAAGGGAGGGGGGGAATACTCACACGCCCGCTGAAGGAACACAGTCCGACCAGCAAAAACACGACTCTGAAGCCATGCCATGCGATAAGCCAAGTCGTTAAGCTTCACCTCCTTCCCGCGATACGCCCTCCTCATTCTTGGCACATCTATCTCGCCGTCCTGGCCCTCAGCCATGCTCACCTTCATAGTTTGGCTAGCTGACTTGGCAGTACCCCGTCGACCGAGCTCCCGGCCTTCTGTCTCTTGAATTCCGTCATCGGACATGTCGTCCATGAAGAACTGAGATCCGGTTGCGCTAGGAGGTGGGCTTTGCATTTCCCGGGGGAAGTAGCTTCGAGGGAATACGCTGGCCCCTTTTCGGAAACTGTCAGGAATTTCATTGGTGTCCACGCCGTCAAGAGTAACTCGAACGCGGAGTCTTTGGCCACCTCGCATGTTGTCATCCACAAGAATGAACTTTCGCTTCTTGGCCTCCGGCACATCAGGGAAGAGACCCTCCGGTTCATCAGCATGGGCTCGACTGTGTGATCGCGCGGGAATGGCACTGCTGCCACTTGCTCGGGGAGCCATGTGAGACATCGGCCCGCCCTGAGCACTGGCAGGGTAGCCTTGGCCAACGTAACCAGTGAAGACATGCGCAGGTCTCACATCGTCTCCCCCACCATGATGGCCCTGGGCGGTAGTTCCTTGGTGATGCTGGTGTTGATCTTCGTAAGCAGTGCCGTGGCCTCATTAATCTCAGTTAGCCCAAAGCTCTCCAACAAGATTTGAGTGAGGCGAAAAATGTCTTGGATTGGGGTGGGGACAAGCGAATCCATATCGACGATGAAACGAAAATGACAAAAAGGTAAAATTCTCTTTTTTCCTTTTTTTTGCATCTTGTCTCTCCTTTTCTCATTTTTCTTCTGTCTCATGAAACAATGGTTTTGTAGAGTATTGACTGCCTGCACAGGAATAAAACTTTTATAGCCAAAACAGGCACAAATTGAGCTCGTCTAAGAGTCGCATAAAACAAGCAGCAGCCACGATGCAAGAGTTTTGACAGCAGCGCAACTTCATGCGACTTTATGATAATGTACAGAATATTTTCAGTGTCTTGGTCTCAAAGAGAAAAGCTCCTACAATACTGAGGATAGCAATCTCTTTCCACACTCATCGCATTCGGGTCATGAGGCAACTCCGGCCGACATCAAAGACCGTCATGCTACATAATATGACAAACATAAAAAGATAAATCAAAAAGAGACTAGAAAATATCGAGAGTCGACTCAAATGGCAAATGTTACAGAACCCGTTCCCAGAAACAATAAGGAAAGAGAGATAAAAGAAAGGGACATTGTGGTCGCACAAGACAGGTATTTAAAATCGAAAAAAAAAACCGACAAGGAAAAGTGCCCACGAGGGCTCACATTTTGTCAAGAGCGCAAAGAACTTTTTTTGCAGCAACAGGTGATGATGGAGCAGAAGGAGTTGGTATCATGAAATAAAGTCAACGCAACGGTGAGTCGGGTAAGCCCGTACAGTGCAATTGTGGTGCAAGAGGCAAAACAAGCAATGCAAAGGCAGCAGATGCGAGGATTCTAAATTCACATCTGGTGAAACATACCGACTTCATCTCCTCCACCTGGGGCGCCTCCGTCATGGGCCCCAGCGTGATGATGCAAAGGCTGTCCCATGCTACCCATTCCAGGTTTGCCCATGGGTGGTGCTCCATGTCCCATGGGAGCGGGAGCTGCTGGCATGCCTGATGGTCCGCTCGGTCCTGGGAGGTGATTTGCGCCTGGGTGCGGCGTTGGTGTTCCCTGGACTTGCTTGCGGTTGTTCATCTTGGCCATCCGGCGAACTCGTCGACTTCGAAGTCGTGGGTCCTGGTTGCTGTTTCGCCAACTGTCGACTGCTCGCTGAATCAGGCCTCGTTTGCCTCGCAGCGGAGGGTTAAGCTGCGCCAAAGCCCAACCAACGCGGTTGCAGTCAGTCTCATACATCAAACGGTTTCCACGATACTGGTCCTTAGGGCAGCAGGCTCTTGGGTAAACGCAATTCTCTTGCTTGAACTCGGGAGACAGCTCATCGGTATTGACAGATTCAACGTCGCATCGAATGGTGTACTCCATCTTAACTCGATCGCGGGAGTACTCGAAAGCAATCCATTGAACACCATTGCCGTCCTGTCTCACAACCAGTGGAGTAGTCGCGGGAATGGGACCTGGTGCGGCATTAGGGTTAACACCGGGAGGGGCGTTTCCTGGGCTTTGCAGCTGTGGTGCATTGGGCTGATGTTGAGTCTGTGGCATGGGTGATGTCTGCGCCTGTTTCTGGAGTTGGACAGGGACCTGAGGTTCGATCTTTGGTCTCGGGCTTCCAGTCATCCCAGCCTGTGCGTGCTGGGCAGCGTGCTGTGCCATCTGGTTCTGGGGAGCCGTGTGCGACATCATCATGTTTGGCTGAGAAGTCATGGATTGTTGCGGATGATGTGGGTGTTGAGCATGCTGGGCGTATGGAGACGCACTAGGATGGTGAGGCATGGGTTGATAGTGCGATTGAGGTTGATAGTACATTGACTGCTGAAGATGCTGTGACGGCGGTTGGCCGTACAGACTCCTGTGCTGATCATGTTGCGAAGGGGAGGCGACAGATGCTGGAGAGTTGGATTGCGGCGTATGGTAAGACATGGGAGGATAGGGAGGGCGAGGCATTTGGGCGGCGGCCATCATGTCGGGAGTGTCTGCATTTTTCGAATCGCATCAAGTCAGCCTTCTATGCCAAACCGAAGAGCTCATGAGAAAGCAGTGAGAAAGTCGACAGGCGGGGAATATGAGATGGGGAGTGAATATTTTGGGTGAAGCAAGAAATCACAGGGCAAATAGAGTTGAACATACCGGCGGATGTGTATCCGCTGTTAGCACCAGGAGTGCTGTAGGGACTCGGATGGCTGTAGTAACCCAGATTGTCTTGCGTGCCGGCTGCCTGGTTGCCAGCTTGGTAGGCTTGCGGTATGGAATGAGTCGACGAGTATGCGCTTTGTTGGTGTTGCGGTGGTGGTGGCAGCGAGTGGTGCCCTTGATGCTGACCTTGGTGTTGCTGGTGAGCTTGAGGGTGATGCTGCTGGTGAACTATACTCGACGGTCGCGAATGATGCAGATGCTGGGAAGAAGGCGGACCCTGTTGCTGGTGGTGGGGATGATGCTGCATAGAGGCAATACCCATCAGTAAGACATTGACAAGAAAGGATTACTTGAGCAGGTGAAGAAAACAAGCTGAGGTTGGGCGCGTTGGTGTTTTATTGCCCCCTGGCTGGTCATGGTCTGGTCTGGGGAGAGCTGTGGTGGAGTGGGCCGACATCCCCTGGTGGGCAGACTGGGATAGTACGGGTGAGGCGTGCTAGGCCCAGGAGGACAATGCTGATAAAGCAACCCTGCTTAGAGTGCTTGGAAGCAAGGTGTCTCTGGGGGCTCTGGGATGGGACCCCAAGGGAATAGCTCTTCGTTGACGAACCGCCAACTCTGCACGGAAAGCCAATGGAGGGATATGGCGAGAAACAGAAACAGTGATGATATCGCACGGGAAAACGTAAACAGGGGCCAGAAGGCGAGCCGACGATGCGCAGAAAGGATAATCAAGTGAACCCCGAAACGGCACCGGAAAATGACAGGAGGCTAGAATGGAGAAAATTGGCTGACCATGTACTCCTGCGTCCTTGCGCAGACTCGCCTACTTCAGCGAGCAGTCCCAACGTCTTGTTATGACTGTGCTGTGGCGGAGGGAGGATATCCGGCTAGCGTTCAAGGTCTCGTCTCTTGCGCAAGAGTGGCAATGATAGAAGAAGGCGTGCTTGAAAAGGAGAGTTGGTCCGGAATCACACAAGTCAACTTGGTGTAGTATTGCGTCAGGATGACTTTGCAACTATCCAAACAAGACTTGGCTGGACCATTCAGGTGTACAGTTTAGGGAAAAAAAGAACAACTCTCTCGTCGAGGACTCAAAAGGCATAAAGACTGAGAGGACAGGACAGGACGAGGAGCAGGCAAGCAGGCTGGCCAGGCCAGGCAGGTTCCAAGTGCCTTTTTCTTGACTGACTGATTGACTTGACTGGACTTGGCTTGACTTGGCTTGACTTGGGCACCGGGGGCCATCATGACTAGGGGGGGTGGCGTGCGTTGAGATTGTTCGGGGGCGCATCCAAGGGGTTGAAGGAGGGTGGCGGGATAACGAGGAAGCGACCAGGGATGGCCAACGCATGGAAGAAACGTGACAGGGGTTGCAGCTTTTTGATTAAACGACCAATGGACGCGGCAGCCGGGGAGTCAGGGAGCGCTATCCAGAGGACGAGCTGCCCAATAGGGCATTCGAGAACCGGGACTAAAGAGCGGGCCAGGATTCAGCCGGGATTGCATTTGGCTGTTTTGACTGGCTCAAGCTCGCCCATGATGACCTTCTGCGTGGCCTTGCCATTTTGTTCTGGTCCGTGGCGTTGTCGTCTCTCGTCTCTTAGTCTCCCGCTGCTCCTTCAATGTTAGCAGCTCTACTTGGAGCTGCCTGGAGCTGCCCCCATGACATGACATGACATGACATCCATCCGGATGCCGTTGCTTCTGTCTGTCTGGTCTTGTCTGGTGCGTTGTGCTGTTGGGCGGCCACTAGCGGTGTGGTAGCAGCACCACTCATACTCATGAGATGCAGGCAAACGACATGCTGCAATTGTCTGCACACCATACCCGACCAGACCATTCCATCCCATACCACGCACACGTCCCATCCAGCCATCCATCCATTCATCCATCCATCCATCCAGCCATCCGTCAATCCACACTTGTGCATTGATTTCAAGGTTGGAGGTCGAGAGATGTTGGCAAAGTTGGCGTTTGTTGCTGGCTCTGGGCCCTTGGAAAGGAAGGGGGGGCAAGCCGCTCCCACGGATCCAGCCAAAGCCATGTCCCGTTGCCGCCCCTTGTTCACCACCTCCAAAGAAGTGTTGACTGCTCCTGGCCACCTCGATGTCGATTCTGTCGACAAGGACAAGGACCAAGGGAGGCCCTGCGCGCACGCGTCGGTTCCAGCAGACAGGTTGCAACGGTCAAAATGAGCGACGCCGGGAAGGAGGACACTTCGCACCCAAGCCTATTGCACTGCAACGTAATGTACGGCACTGTCCAGCACGACAAAGTGCAGAACAGGACATACAAAATATCTGGTCCAGTAAACCTGATCAAGGCTGGCTGGCCACAGTGGCACTGCGTTGTCAGGCCAAGTCTTCCTCTCAGCGACAGAAAGCCCATGCAATTGACAAACATCAGTCGGCAAGGGACGCGGCTTTCCGTCACGGGCAGACTGTTGAACTCGCCCGCCGTAATGTTCGTATGTACAGAGTACTCCATACAGATGGGCCAAAACGATGTGCCAGTTCTGCTCGGCTCGGTGCCTCTCTCCGTTGCTCACTTGGTGCCTGGTGCGCAGCGGCATCTTGGCTGGCAAAGACAATGATCCAAAAAGGTGACGATGGTCCACTCGGCGCACCTCACCCTTTTCGACAGCCACCGCCTTTGTCCAGGGACCCACTGGGATTGAACATTGATGTGCGACTGGCCATAAATGAGAACATAAGGCGCTGGGCAGACGACCTGGCAATCTCCACCAACTGACTACAGTCATATCCACGTCGACTTCCAGAGCAAAAATAAGCGCGTGTGTGCGTGTGGTGTCGAGCGTCGGCTCCAGAGTCAAGCTTTCTTGAATGGTCCACACCATCTCAAAACAGCGAATGGAACCTTCCACGCAGATTTCGACGGTTGTCAATTCTGAAGATTTGTTTCGCGACTTCGCGCGACGGGTTTAAGTCCGTCATCCAGGGAGATATCCGACCATACGTACCACACTGACGAAACTACCCGCCATATGATAAGGCACTGAAGGGAAGGCTTCGCTGAAAAAAGCAAATAGGGTCATATATGACTATGGCGCTCCGGAAGTAGTATGTCCAACGCGCCAAGTCGCAACGGTCTTGTAATATGCAAATGACGGAGCTTGTGTGAAGGTTGCCGTACCATGCACCAACCCTCCTCCTCAACTTCGTCCTGGTGCTCCGAGTGCAACAGACTTGATTGAGTACGATGTGCCACAAATTGATGGTCCACCCCTCCCTGGTCGACAATGGCCACCCTGGTCAGTCGTGAAACAGGAGATGTCCCGCCGAACCCACCAAAAAGTCCTGAGCCGGTCAACCTTGCGACCAGCTTGGTTCGTTGCTTGGAACAACTCTCAAACTCACAAAAGCAATAGAACCGTGAAAGTGGCGATTCGGAGGTCATCAGAGCCTATCACTTGAGCAGCTCGCACAAATGTAAATTGGACAGCATAGCTGCCGTCCAAGTTGGGTGGCGGGTGTGTTTCCTCATGGTAACCCAGCGGAATAAGTTGTTGACCGAGACATGTGCATTAGGTGCGGCCGCTTGGGCATCCGATGCAAGAAGTGAAATGAAAGATAGGAGACGTAACTTACAGGGTCAGCGACGGGTTCGTCTTTGAAATGACCGCGAACTTGCGGATGGGAAGCCATTGCTACCGTCATAGAGCTGGCGTGGATGTGATGCTGCGTCTGTAATAGATTGTTAGTCTGGTGTCGATACTCGATGGCGGGAGATGTATATCGCAAAGCAAAAACTACCGCCCAGCCGGCAACAAGACACTCAACAGCAATGGAGCAAAGGAAAACGGTTTGAAACGGTTTTATGCGCCTCATGCTCCACGATTATCGTAACATTCCGATAGATGGGCACGGCCATGCTTGTACCAGCGCAATATGGTGAAGTTCCACGTACCTGTGAACACCGTATGGAACAAGGCACAGACGCTTAGCTGCAACTTGCGTGAATCGTCGCGCGATTTGTCTGCAAGTCTGCCTCAAATCAGAAGGCAAAACTGCGGCAGAGACTGGTTTGACTCTATTAGCGTAAGTCATTAAAAAAACGAAAAATTGTAAAGAGACCGGTAGTGCAGAGCCGTTTAGTCCTTTCAAGTCTAAACCATGACTGCACAGGATGTAAGGGACGGACGGACGACATGTATGTGCATACATACCTAAAACTGCCAGGGCGATTGATGCCAAGCAACGGAAACAAACAAAAAGAAAACAAGATACAGAGTCTTGCTAAAGATATGGCAAGGTGAGAGAAGACAGGGTTCTGCCTGTCTTGTCTATCCAGTGCCACGTGTGCGGGTGCAGATTGATTTGGGAGCTAGATCCGCAAGAGGCCTAAACGTTGCAATTCGCATAGTTTAGCCAAGTGAACGGAGAGAAAACAACTATGTGCATACAGTGCAATCGCGTCGGGGAGGGACGAGAGCAACGGACGGAAACAGACAAGAAATTGAAGTCGCGAACAGTTGGCAAACGCGTCCATGTGCTGATCAATCACAACACACCACCCTCAGAAATTGATGGTGGTGCACAGAGACTGAGAGTTCATGCACGTCGGGCTCGAGTCCATCCAATCCACGGGTGCTACTTCGGCACAAAATTTCGGAAACACATACCTGGGGGTGGCCGATGCCAAAGGAGAAGCGAAGGTGTCTGCGCAAAGAGATAATATCGAGGAGATCAAGGGACAAAAATGTTTCCTTTCAAATGCGAGCAAGCTGTCTGATCAGACAAAGGATGTTAGTCTGAACTGCATGGGTCTGGAAGAATATTCAAAGAGTGATGACAGGGGTGGCGCAATGCCCATGTGCTGAGAGTGGTATCTTGTGCCTGGACCGGGGTAGAAAATCAAGTCTGGTCAAGTTCAATGTTGGCCTGGGCGTCGCAGTTGCAGCCGGAGCACAAAGCAGCGTCTGAAATTGGAGGCAGAGGGAGCCAGAGGAGCCAGGGGAGCCCAGATGCAGATTCAGAAGGACTGAAGTGGCCGTCATCGGATTATCCGCCAGCATGGCATGATGAAAAGCCCCGTCAAGCCCTCGAGGCTTCAGAGCAACGGGGTTGACAATTCCAACAAATCGGCACCGGTCCCAAGCTCGACGCCGAGACGGATAGTGCAAGGGTTATTGGCGTCGCAAGGGTGGGGAGGGCTAAGAATAATAACGGATAGCATGTCTCTGCGCTCGACCTCGGCCAATGTCCCAGATGAACAGCTTGCAGACAGACCAGACTGGCGCACAAAATTGCAATGCAGCAGAGAAGCGCAGAACGCCGTGCAGCACATCATGCACAACAACCACTTGGGTCCACAGTCTGCACTCGAGTCGACTGCTCCGCAAGAGGTCTCTGGTCTGGCCTCGCCTGGCCTGGCCTCTGGCCCGGTCTGATCTGATCTGGTCTGGTTTGACATGTTTGCGGTCCATTCAATGCCCGAAGTCCCGTCGGCTGCCGTTGTCGACACAGCAAAGGCTAAGGGTATCAAAGGCCGCTGGATTCGCCACGTTGGACTATGACCAGATGGTGCTAGTAACGGATGGCGACGTCGCATCGCTCTCTCGACGGCGGACAATTTCTGTGGTCCAGCCATGGGACGCGAGCCAAAACGACAGAAAAGATATGGCGCGCCATGACGTCCAAGGGACTTGAGAACACGAAGGAAAAGTTGAGCTTACCTGTTTTAGGTTTCGAGCAGACCCAAGGGCTGTTTAGCTTCGGTTTTTGAGGCCAAGTGAGCTCGCAGGAGCTTGGGGTTTTTGGATTCTTGGGATTCTAGGATCCGGGAGTGGAGATGTTGGCTGTTAATGGTGTCAGCAGCCGGGGTCAGCACTAAACCCTGGTTGTGGGTGATGAAAGATGGCGCTGGGGCAGGCAGTTGAAAAAGTCGAGTCTGGTCAAGTCTGCTTTGGTCCAGTCTGCTTTTGTCTGGTTGGTACAGGCAAAGTGAGCAAGCACAGGTCAACACTTGGAGCAAGTGACCACCCCTGCTTGTCTGCAGCCCAAAGAAAATGATGTCGTCCGTACCTGAACCAGCCTGCGAGAGTTCTCCAGGACCAGGGAAGCTGGGTAGTGGGGGGTGCCAGGAAGCGACCCGTTGCGCGATGTGGTCGTGACGACAAAAAAGGAACGGCAAGAACTCCTGGCTTTTGTAGATGAGCCGGGATATCGTCGTCGTTCAAAAGATGTCTCGTATAAGATGAACAAAAGAAGACAGCACGCCTTCAAAATATTGATGTGGTGGCGGTCAATTCTGCTGCGACCCTCAAAGATGCAGCAAGATGGGGGGCACCGAACGTGTTGGGTGATGAGCAACCACAAGAAATTTGGGGGCGCTTTCCGGGTCGGTGTTGGTTCTCGAGTCCACGGATCTGAGTCCGGAGTACTGTTGGCAAAGTTAGAAAATGGTCGACTTCGCCAATTTTTCGTGATGTGAAGAAGCAGTGTGACCTGGTCGCTGGCTCTCGAGCCCTGGCAATCTTGACAAAGGCAACGAAAAAGTCGGCGAGACGAGGGTGATATTGCGAATAATCCCAGAATCAATGCGACTGGTCGGGGGTGAAGAAGGTGCAAAAGTCCAGACTTTTTTGTTTCTTGGTGCAGGAATGTTTGAACGTCGGCGAGCAATTCGCTGTCTGGTGGTTTGCTGCTGTGAAAAACAGTCTGGTACGAACTGACATGCAGAGATGCAGCGATGAAAGCGTACACGGCCGGTGCTGTCGAAATGCTCGAGTTTACGGGACCCGTTGGACAGCCTCAATGTCCAAAGTCTGATCGCAGAGTTTTGGAAAAAGAGACAAAAGAGGAAGAAATAGATAGTGCAGTAGACAAAGGTGCAGGGATGAGCTGGCTTGGGAAGGGGTTAGTCTGCAATGCACACAGCATTGGATGGACCCCGTTTGACTCAACTTGAACTGGACAAGACAAGACAAGTCTGGACAAGTCTTGGTGAATTGCTTTAGAACGAATGGGTTCATGTTGATGGAGACATGGACGTGGAGGGCCATTCAATGTTGGAGATTTGACCCGCAATATTCCGCGCAGAGCAACCTCAGTCGTCACTTCTCAGAGCCATGACAGGCACAAGAGGCGTCAAGGCGCCCAAGCAGGTAAGCAAGCAAGCAACCAGACATTGAAGCAAGTTGAGTGAAGTGAAGTGAGGTCTGGTAGGTTCAATGTTGGTCAGGGGGGGCTTTGGCTGGGTCCAGTCTGGCCTGGCCTGGTGGTCTGTTCAACGTGTTCCTCAAATTGCCCGTCCCTGGCTTGGGCTGGCCAAATGTTGCCGGCTGTTTCTCCAGAGTCAACCCTGGCCTGGCCGGCGTTCTACACTAGTTTCCGAATCGTCTGTGTGCCTGGTCATCAAGAGGCAGACGAGACATCTCCTTTGGGTAATTAATTGGTCTTTATTTGGGAACTTGATGTTGGTTGGACAGTTGACAGCCGGAACGCGGGCTGTACATGTATATTGTACCGTACTGTACAGCGCAGTCCTGTCTCGAATAATCTCTTTGATCTGGCTGGATTTGTTCATCTGTGTTCATCTGTCACAAGGGTCCAGCATGCAGCCAGGTATTCATGTACTCGTGTACTTGGCGATATTGTTCCGAGTTGTATCCTGTGTGTCGCACGATGATTGAAATGAGGCACCAACCAGTCTTGATAGGGTCCCATTTTGTTGACCACTTCCCACATCCATTCGTCATGTACGGAGTATTTCAAGTCCATATCGCAAGGACTGGCCAGAGGATGACTTCAAAAGAGCAGGTCAGGTAGGAACCGTTCCCTTCAAAAGCTGACAGGGAGTGCCCATCACAATCTAGATCATGTCGCAACATCTGTGAACACAGCCGAGAAACTTGGAGACGACCTGTCAAAGATTTCTAAAGTTATGGGAGGAGCACAGGACAACATAGAACACAAGCGCACAGTACTTTACTGACCCGACAAGGTACTGCAAGCCCGCAACCACCAACGTCACAGGGCAGTCTCGAATTCGCATGTTGGCACATATTCTTAGCAATATGAGCCCGAGACAAACTCAACGGCACCGTTGATGGCGTGGGTGGCGTCTGGCTGCTTGAGTCAGGACAGCTTTTGAAATGGGATCCAGAGGCTTGACGAGTCTGGTCTGGTGGCTTCAATGTTTGAACCTGCCGAGAGTCAACTAGCTGAGCTCAGCGCCATGTTGCGCTGGCAGTCCCAGAACAGAATGCCGCCGTCGGTCGGAACCGCTTTTTGTGTGTGAGAGTGTGAGAGAGTGTGTGTGAAGTCGGCATATCTTTTGAGTGCGCGTCTCAATCAAGCCGCAAATGCCTCGCGTAGGTGCTCCGTAGTTTGGTTCTAGCATTTGCTCCTCAACGTGGGCGAGTGGTGCCGATGCTTGGCACACTGACTGATCAGCCTCCATCGTCGACTTTGAGGAACCCACCTCCACTGAGTCGTGAGTTTTTGCTAATCGGGAGGAAGCAGATGGCGTCCTTTGTCCCAGTGCTTGAAGACAATTTCTGTACGGCCGACTGCTCAGTCCTGTCCAGGGCTCATTCGCTCAATCACACATGTCTGTAAAAAATTTTCTCTGCTTCTTCAGCCGATAAACAAAAATTCGGCCTAAAGAGAGGGGCTCAAGAAAGGAGGTTCTTATGTGGACCCGCACTTCTGGCGATGTCCCCAGTCTTTGGTCAAGTCTGGCGAATAAGCCAACGGTTGACGCGCAGCATTCATTTGCGAGTCGTACCTGCCGTCTTTGTCTCCGCTCCTGAGTTTGCCTGAGGCGCCAGGCTGGTGAAGCCAGACGTTGAGAAGAAGACGTCGAGACATCGTGGCATGTTGAATGTTGATGATCCTCTTGCAGAGACACCGAGGAGCACCGTGTTTTCTAGTGATCGGACTAGTTTCCTCCGTTTATATAAACACTGTCAGGGTTGTATGCATCAAACCACGTCAACTGCTGCCGCATCGTCGTCTGTCAGATGGTCTCCGTTCCCGCGTCTGGGGACAGACAGGCACAACCGCCACTCCTGGGCACAGGGGACCCGGCTTAGGGCTCCATCCAAAGCTCAGTTCAAGGTGAACCAGCCTACGACTCCAGTCCGTTATCCGCCCAGAGCTAATCCAGCATAGCACGAGGCGCAACGGTCAAATGCACGTGGAGCAGTGGAAATGATGGGTCCTATGACGGTGAGCGGCGCAGGGACCGGAGCCACCGCGGACAATGACCTGGTATGGTGTGGAGTGTGAGCCACTTCAACGAGAGCCAAGGAGACAACACTGGAACACTGCTTCTGGCAGTGATCCCTGTTTCTGCACGCTTTCCACCCCCAATGCAGTTTTGAACGGGAGCTTGAACCTGCTTTCCGGCATCTCATATTCCCGCAGGTATGCAGGGTAACACGACCTTTCAGTCGATTTGCTCGAGAGCCACGTCATGACGACGGTGCTGTGGTCTCTGAGCTTGTGTTCGGTGGTCATTCTGATGCTATTTTCAATGGAATTATGATGCTCAACGCATACCAGGAATGGCTGTGGTTGGTGTCGCATTTCCACGATTGGCAACCAAATTGGGCTGGGAAAGGGCTATCTGCCAAATTGCGGCGGGGTTGGCCAAGTCTCTCAGTCACCGTCAAACACGCCAGCCGGTCCTCACCTGTCGCCTGCAGTATGAGAGGTACTGTTTATTCGTCTTATCATTGGTGCCAAGTCGCGAGTGATCTCCTCGAACCTGCCGAGCAAAAGTGTCACACAAAGCGATGGGTTGATATTGGGTTGGTCAACGACCATGCCTGCGATGCAAGGTTGATTCCCTTGACGCAAGCTCGGGGGGCGGCCCGCGTGTAGGGCTGAAGAGCTAAACGCGCTGCCGATGAAGACATTCCAACCACCACCATGTTCGACGACGAAGGCGCCCAGGGACCAGGGCGCCTTGCGTCGCGCATCTGGAATTGACCTGGCCATCCCCGCTGTTCCAGAAGAGTTTAAAGTTGCAACGGTCGAGCAGCTGGCGTACATGCGTGCGGAGTGCGAGGCAGCTCAGAGGACAAGGATAACTTGTAACACCATCTACCCATGGAAGACTCGCACACCCTTGAGCTTTGACCGGCCTGCAAGTTCAACGATGGTAGGCCGGGGCCCTGGCTGAGTCCCACCCAAAGTCGAAGCTTGAGATCAGCACCTGAACAACATCCTCCTGTGCACAATGAGACTTTCACTCAAAACAATGAAACCACAAGGAGCTCCACGAATTGGGTTCAGGGCGAAATGCCGAGATATTCGTGGCCATCACGTAAGTTTCTGGCCTGTTTCAATCAACCAGCCTAGAGCTAAGTATGTCGGGAGAACAATACTCTGGCCAGCACTGGACGTATTGTCGCCCCCATATGAGCATAACATCTGCATGTTCATCACCAAAGGAAGCTGGCAGATTGTTAGATCTGAGTCTCAAATACCACATCAGAGCCCAAATTTTCGGCCAAGGACGATGCAAGAACGTACACAGGGGTGCACACAATATTCCGAGAGCCTTACTGCTTGCTGGCGACTGGCCTATGTAAGTGTATCTGCGTTGGGTTTGAATGATAGAGCTGATCGGAGACGATTAGACGTGTTATTAAACAGGACAACAAATACTTGATTAAGTTCTCTGGACGCTAAGTCTTGGCATGTTACAACATATTGTTTCATTGGGATTATCATGATGTCGTGAACGAGTGGCTGGAGCTGGGCCAACACCAACAGTTGGCCTGACCACACCGCATTGCAACCAAGGACAGTTATGAATGATGAGATAAAAAATCAAGGCCTTGATGGTTTATGCACAGAACATTCGACGACGGGGCATCGAAACGTCTCACCTTGGCAGCCCCAGCAAATTGAGCAGCCCGACGGAGCTGCCGTCCGATGGCTAATTATGCGAGATCTCACTGAGTGTTTGGATAACAACACTAGCAATGCAAACAAAGCCAGAGCAAGTTAGTTGAAAACGTTGGCTCTATAAATATCACATGGACGGTATTGCGATTTGCAATGTCACTGCGAGCAGCAGTGTCCGTATTGATCGACACTTCTTGCGGTATTCTAGATGGGCTATTGTACTCCAAGCTGCTAAGCGTGTTCTCATCCCTGAAACATGTTATCCCCTTCACTCATCCCGCCTCGTCGAACCAACGGTCTTCTCAAAGACGGGACGACAAGATCACATTGTCAAGATGACATCGGGGCGAGCAGTCACAGGGACGTTCAATTCGGGTTCTTGCAATCTTATGGAAACGACAATGATCATTTGACTACCCTCACTGTCCCAAAAGGCCATTTCTTAACCTTGGTCTTCTGGACCAGCCAACATTTCTCAACACAGATAACTCTGTCAGTCATGCATGGTCTTCGCACTGCCCAAGCCAACCCCTTCTGCGGCCAGGGGTTGTCTGGGATGTCACATTTCAAGCCAACCTTTCAGTGGCGCCCGAGCATATGTTCGATATTCAATGCACTGCGGCTGTAATTTTTTCCCTGCAGACATGTGCTGGTGCGAAAACGGAGACAGCCAGACCAAAAACTGGTTGGCAAATCCAAAAATGGTCATGGTGCAGCGGGCCTCCAATTTCATTTCATGCAGTGATCCTTCAACTGATGTCTTCATCAAACTCCACGCAATTGTGGCTGGCTTGGGCCAACAAAGAGGCATTCGCACACCCCCATGCAATTCGATGTGGGACACATTCCATTTGGGCTCTCTGAACGTATCCATTTGGCTTTGGTTGCCGGAACAGTCTGGGTATTCTTGACTTGCTGCAACCCATCACCACAGAACGTTCGGAGTATGTGAACCAGGATGCACGGGTCGTGTGGGGGGCCAAATGAATATCCGGTGCTGACGAAACCGAAACGAAAGGAGATTCGCAAGAGTTAAATTGGTCTAGTCCGCGATCCTGGATTCTTCACCATCGAGAACATAAGTTAATGACAGCATTTGCGGGTTGCTCAACCACCTCCTCAGACCTAACGGAGCACCCTCCGGGTTGTCTCATTGCAGCCCCCTTCTGAATTTGTCTCACTATGGCCGAAAGTTGAAAGTGCATATGCCATATCATGCTGGATGAAATGCATTACACGTTTTATGCAGCATTATTTTGTTGGCTAACTGGCCGATCAATACCTGATTGCGGACATAGTTCATGCGCCACACCAACGCGCAGATAGATGATGGTCTTGATAAAGACCCTCCTGTCAAGGCTGGCCAAGTCGAGTCAGAATTTGTAAGTTGTGCATTTGCCGGCACATAGTGTAGCCAGCAGTACAAGTCATTCAAGAAGAGAGGGAATACGGGGCGACATGTTCTGTTTACAGAGCAGAACAGCATTTCATGGCGTCTTCACTCAATGGCCTAATGGCTTCTCACAAAATCGCTGCTCTATTGGAAGTAATAATCGAGTTGAGAACGGTTACTTTCACGTCAATGCCGTATTTGACAGAGTTGCGCGATCAACACGACCTGGGCGTTACGGAATACTAATTGTAGAACTTGTATCAAGAAGAAAAGGATAAAGGGGATGTGGGAGGCGTCACGTATGTTCGAGTCCAACCAATCAATGGTGATCGGGGAACCTCAAACGACAGCCGGGTGGTGCAAAAGGCCCTCTGGAAATTGCCAACGACAGCAAAGAGCCCAAGAGGCGCCAGCAGAACGGTATATCCCGACATGCACCAGTGGATACCCATCCTCCCTGCTAATTACCACCCGGGCAATATGGCACCAGAGTTTCAACATGTCCACCCTCGTCCTTACCAGCGAAATCGAGTGCTGAAGGCCAGGAAGGACACGTCGTCACGCGATCGCGAAATGAAGTGGACAAGGCCTGGCGTGTCAGACTAAGAGTTGAAGTTCGGATGTCGCGTTGGCGGAACATATCTTCATACCAATTCGTTGAGGTCTGTTTCTATGAACCTTGTTGGAACCAACTCTAGCCAAAGAGCATCAGGCCATCGCACGGTGCGGTCGTTTAGCTCCAGTCTGGTTAGTTGGCTCACAGGAGAACTGTTTGGCACACTAACGCCTTTCGTTGGAGCCAAGTTGCTCCAGATCTCTTGCATACAGTACTGTACTTCTGGATGATAGCTCTCTGTATGGATTTCCAACAATTTCCTGTTTTGTCCAGTGCCGAACTATCTGTTGGCCTTTGCGGCAAGGAATCCCTCTTGACAATAGAGAAGGACAGTGGCATTCGTAAGGGGGAGGTTGGGCTTGGCACCACAGCCTGATACCTCCGGCGCAACTGGACGGCAGCCTCGGGTCGCAACTGAAGGATAAATGCCTCACATGTGATATAAATATCCCGAGTGTGCTGTTTATATATAGCAAACTGGTGATGAAACTTGACAGGTACATCACATATTACGTATGAGAGTAAAATGGCGGACAGGTGTGCCACAAGCTGGGCTGGCGTTACTCCGTGCAAGTTGGTGCATTTAAAATTTGCGGCACATCCAAATGCAATGCGGGAAGCACCCTTTTGGGGCAGTTTAGGGAAGACACGAAAAATTAGATTGAAGATCAATCAGGACAGGGACGCCTTTCTGCGGGTTGGTACTTCAAGTCAAGGGCTTTGAGGGCCAAGGACGGGAAGGACACAAGGGCAAAGCACAACACAGCCATGAAGCCGTGGAAATACATCGACACCCATGAGCTCGGATCCCCGCCCCTTTCCCCAAGCTCGGTGGAAAAGAGCAGGGATTTCGGATCTGCATCAGAGAGCCTCGACACCAGTGATGATGAAGTCTGGCGTGTCTTGGTACGTACCTCCTCACACGTACTCTCTATGAAGTAGTCCGTCGATACGGGCTAGTTGAAACCCGCGCCGGATGTAAATCGGTACTCCGCAAGTACGTAATACGGTATACGGCGTAGTGCTGTTCGGTATTTACTTACGGTTCTGCAGTACAGTTGCATTGAACTCCCTCTCCCATGAGTTTGGCTTCGTTTCTCGACAAAGTTGAAAGCCTGAAATCTCAACGACCCACGCATCCAGTCACCGCGATCATCCAGCCTGGAGACAATAAAGCTAGCTTACTTGACAGAAGATGGGGGCGGGAACACATCCACAAAAGCCGCTTGCTTTTGGCTTCTCATGCACGCTATTAATTGTCGGTCAGGAACTCGTCTCGTTTAGCTTGGTAGGGGCGGCTCTGCAGCAACAATGAGGTGACCATCGCGCATCCTGGCACACGTGGATTGGCATTCGAGGATGAGCGAGAGAGAACGAGAGAGCATGAGCCATTGTTTGGTCAAAATGCTAATAACTCAGCCACTGGAGCTCGCTTCGAGGACCAGTTGGAAAACCTCATCAGCTGGCCTGTGCTTGCGCCTGTCAAGTCTATGCATAACAGGCTTGCATGTTTTTGTTCTTTGGAGGTTTGTTGTCATTGGAATTTGTCAAACCATTGATGGCTTTACCGCTTTTGCTGTATCGGGACAGTGCTTGTTACGGATGTCCAAAGTTGGTCTTGACGGTGGCGTCTGCGTTTTAGCCTGCATGGCCCTTCTCTTTTTTTTTTGTTCTTTTCAGCTCACACTGACCAGAAACAAATGAGACGATGGAACTGTTAGCATCCACTGACTGTTGAGAGAAAGAACAAAGGAAAAGTCAACAGAACAAAACGAGGAGGTATGCCCGAACGCTGCCGTCTTGGTCTGTCAGCGTTGGATGTTGTTTCTGTCGCAATCATGACGAAAGTGAGGTGGTTTCGTCCCGGGCAAATTAACTTGAACACCACACTAGTACTACTATGTATCTCACCTGGCCCTGTGGAAAGCAAACACCAATATCCCCAAGCCACTAGTCTTGCAGACCCTGGTACAATGGAGATTACCGACACTCAGGATCGTATTACTAGCATTACTTTTATTGTACCATGACATGACAAAAACCCCTCCTGACAATCAGTGGGCTCACTAATATAGTAAGCGGCGCAAACTCATCGGAAATCTGAACAATCTGAACACCATCGGTCACTCGAGGCAGCCGAATGCGGGTCATCAGACACTTTGCTTTGGGGGAAGCCGATTACGAGTAGAATATGGATGGAATACAGTAGCCAACGCGAGATATGAAAAGAAAAAAGTGAGGACAGGCAATCTGAGCCGGCTACCCTGCGCCAACGCATGTCTCAACTTTTTAGGGTCGACTCTGCGAATTTTACTTTGCAACTCCGCCGAAAGCCATGGCCTCCTCCTATGCCAAAGTGCTACCTCAGACTCTTAGGCTATGCTTTGCACCAATTATGTATGCAGCGGGCTGGGGGTGTACGCTTATGACACTGGACTTAGCATTCCGGAACATTGGTTTCTTCAGCTGTATTCTCCCTTGCGTCGTTTTGGCTGCATGATTCCGTCATGAATAGTGGAATTGGCGGGTGTAGATAGCGGTGAGAAGAGGCTCACATGATGGTAAACCGAATAGTATGCTTTTCCTTTGTCTATCAGAATGAGTTAATTCTTTGAAACTTTGGGGTTAGCATCCCAAGTTGTCGTGAGTGAATGGGGAGTTGTGTAGTTCCATCATCTCCACAAAGCCAAGACACATGATGTTGTGAGAATATGTTTGATCGCTCGGGATAACCCCCCGTTTTCAGTGACATAGTCTCAAACCGGCCCATTCCCTATTCCGGATGAACTTTCCACTACGTTTCATGAAATGAAGTCAATCTAATTACTTTTGCCTGAGGTGAACTGCCTCGATGCCTCTCTGTCTCTCGACAGTTTCGCCGTAATACCAGAACTCCAAAGAGTTTTAGTTGTATTATTTTGAAGATCCTCAGCGAGGAGCAGGAAGATGATAACGATACCCCGTCGCCGCAACAGCAGACAGAATACCATACATCATAGCAGAAGCGCCCCCAGCAGACAGTAAACTTTATACAATCATTCTAGCACGCCGAACTGAATATATCCATCGTACAAAGAGACATACGCGTCCACCTGCCTGAAGCTCCAACATGGACAGCCAACTCCCAAACCACAAACAACTTCGTCCTGTCCTCAAGTCACGTAGTTATTCATCCCATCCCATCACTGTAATACTCGATAAAAACACATCCAAGAAATACGAGCAGCCAAATTACCAAACCCAAACAAGCGTTACCCTCATGAGACAAACATCCAAAGTTGTCATTTGTGTTACATTCAAGACGAATATACGACTATGTTTTCACCGAGAATGAACCCACCTCCAACCTTCCATTATATTATGTCATTTCCGAAATCTCGTATCCATTAAACATGTCTCATGCCCCGAGGCTCTAAGCTTGACACAATGTACAACATCACGTCGTTCAAGCGCATGATCCTGATCGTACAGCCTTCGGCTGCGTTTGCGCAGTAACGGGTCCAGTCGTACCGCCGTGCGGTGCCCTTGCGGTGGGGGACGTAGTACGAGGACGAACGACTGAAGAATACGGGACTTTGTGGGATGTTGTACGGGTTTTGTGTGGCGGGTTGGTCCGTCTGCCGGGAGCCGGTAGGCGCGTCGTGGGGTTTGGAGATGGGGTTGGTGTTGTACGGGCGAAGGGATGAGTATGTGGTGTCTGGGTTTATTATGCTCAAATGAATCATAGGATGGTGCTGCTTGCAAGGACGGTTTAGAACAAGGTAGAATTTGGGTGTAGCAAGTGAGTTTTGCTTCTGATGGTTAAGGGAAGTGACTTGGTTGCTTTGATAGTGCCACATTTCTGATATCAGCAAAGCAGCACGTTCACGATGTAATCAAGACGAAGTAACCAAGTCCATTCAAGACGCCATATGATACAAACATGATCATCTGACAATAACCCTCTCCAATACACATATCATCAGAATCCCTCGTCACCAACTCATCCACACGAACTTTCCCTACCCTCAACACAACTCATACCATCCCATTAACCATAACACGTCTCCCAACTCAATAACTCCTCCCATCATCACCGCATCATCCCCCAATCCTTAATCTCCCCAACAACCCAACTGTTCAAATACTTCAAGTCCTTCCAAGCATGCAGGCTAACCTCCGCATCCAGGTCCTCCTCCCTATTCACCATCGCAATCGGCACATCCTTGAACGGCACAGCAATGTGATATACCCCGTTCCCAGAAACATCCCTCATGATATCCCGCGGAGTGAAGATCTCGCCAAAGATTTCCTGGCCGCTGCCGAACCTGTACGATACTTGGAGGTACGTCGCTGGGAAGAGGGGGTCGCGCCCCGTTGTTGACGTGGTGAAGCTGACGCGGAGTTCGTCGTGGTCTGTGGGCGATCTGAATGCCTGGGGAGTGATTTCGAATGAGGGAGCCATGGTGAGTTGCGCAAAGTTGGTGAAGTTTCTGGGAGATATGTGATGTTGAGTTGTAGCCCAACCGGACTAGTCTCTGGAGTTTTATCGGATATATAGCCCGCTTCAACAAAGTCTGATAACCCAACTCTTACAACGAATGCTCAATTTATACTTTTTGAAACTCGTCTTCCTTGCGTTGTTGCTTCTGACAACGCAGAAATCACCTCTTCACAACCGCGCTTACCGCGAGATATATTGTTGCCCGTGACAACAAATAAGCCACTAGCAAAATGTTTCTAAATATAGTATATAATTACGTTTTGTGAATGTATTCACGGTGGTACAAGTGTGATATCAAGCACAGTGTGCAGGAACTCACGATGTTGATTGGTGAGTCAGACTGTTTGATACGGAGATTGCCTAATCGGTTGCTAGTGTACCTTCCTTTTTGGGGTGTAATAAGCAGCACTAGGTTGTGTTTGGTTAGTGTTTTGTTGGAAAGCTGTCTTGTTGAGACGCGCTAGTGGTTGTTATTAGAAATAAGTATGATTAATATATCGATCTTGGGATGGTTGTGAATTACACAGTGGGAATAGTGTTGGCGATGGACATGTGTTTTGCAGTTGGAGTTGTTGTGTTGGGAAAAGTTGATTTGAGTTTGAAACTCGAACTCTGGTACTGAGATGAATTCTGACAATGAGTCTTGAACTATTGTGAATTATTGAGTGTTGTGAGAATCGACAAAGAGTTGATGAATACATGACGCAGATTGTAGGTATTGACAACGACCTAAGTAAGCTGCCTATCTAGAAATGACAATGAATTGTTCTCTAGGTTGGTGTTGGATCTGACAACGTGGGTGTAAGAGTTGACTCTGTATCGGTTGAGTCTGTCAAAAGCATCCTTGTCAAGACCATGTCGTAACCGCTCTCGTGGATTCATTCGGTCTATTAGATCGGGTTCTCGAGGCCTTCTAGTTGAAAGTGTAGGTGTGCATAGCAGTGTCCGAGTTGGCACAGATCAACATATTCGGACTTCACCAAGCCCGAGACTCAATCCGAAGATGAATGCATGCGAGAGCAGACCGCTTTAGAATATGATTCTTCGCCAAGCACAGCTCTATGTGCTTTTCGTTAGGATAGACACTTGACACATACTTCAGGAAATTATATCTGCAGCAAATAGTTGTCAGTATAGTATAGTCTTTTGTTTTGGAGCTGACATCTCATCCTGAAGATAGTATTGTAGTCGATGACGACCAACTTAAAGCACAACCTTGCCTAGATTTATGACCACTGACAACATGGTACGAACCAAACGACACACTCACCTAAAGTTGATTCCAAGTACGGGTGTATGATGCCGTCAGGATCCAAGAGGACTTTTACCAAAGTTGGACCTAACCTATATCAAGGCAAAGATCTTGGTGGCAAGAAAAATGACCGAGATCCCACAACACACTCACAAATATTGTCTTCTTCTTCAGTGATTCATAATGCAGCTAGCACTACATAATTTGACAACCAACCCTTGGGTGGAATGTTCTGGGCGAAATAATTGCGTTGCCTTGCAAGAGCATGATGCGTCTCAATACGATATTGCTCTGCAAATATCTACACGCTACATGGATAAGTGTAATTCACTAGTAAGGGTCTGCATAACACTAAAAAACATCTCAAGGACGATACCATGAGTACAGGAGGAATCTGCTTGGATCTTCCAGGCTGGCTAACCTATATTCATTCATCAGCCGGAAGATGGTTACATCTCCTCCTTACTCCCTCATTGGATATAAACATGTATACACGAGGAAGTCATGTGCCTAGACTGAAGTTGATGCAGTGATCTGTAATTCGGCCATTACTGCCACAGTGATTTGCTTGGTGAAGCTGCACCAGCAGAAACCAGACAGCTAGGTCAGGACAAAGCTGCCGCCACGGGTAACTTAAGTGACGGATGGCCATATTTCACTAGAAGCAGCATCGATTCCAAAGTTCTCCGTGTGCCATGTGCTCAGCTATCTATCCCCTCTTGAAAGAGGGGCGGCTTATATAGAGAACTCACATTGCAGCCATCGTTTACTAGCTTTGATTGCGATTCGACAGGAGCAAAAGCTGTGCCCCAAGTCCTTAGTTGCGGAATGAGTCCAGTATGGCTGATAGACGAGGTAAACTGTGATGCGGCTGTCTTCTTGCATCTGGCGAACAGAAGAGGTGCACCTATGGTGGCAATGTCCTAAGCAGCAGCATTGTTACTAGAAGTTGGGGCGCCTGCACACGAATCTACAGAATCATGGGCCATTCGTATCTGCATAGGATATATACCACGTCTTGAGAACCCGACTTGCACAAGAGGGAGCACACTAGATCATGGCTTCGTCTACCAATCGCGAGTCAGTAGACTCATCAATAGATTGTTAAGAGAGACGGAGGATGTTTTCTTCTTGCCTCAGGTAGGTGACGCGAAACCAGACTGTCAATCCTGTTGGGGGCGCTTGGGAACCAACGATGTAGCTGCGAGTTTTTCTGATTGCCGTTGGTTGGTTGTACTTACATCCGGCCAAGTATAGCTCTTGGAGCAATTCAGTGCTTGACTGTCTGAGAATGATAACATATTATCAGGTTGCAGCTTCGTCGTGACTGGAGCTCGCTACAGTTGCTACTATGTCACGAGGCGGGTTCAACTCTTCGTGACGCATTCTATATTCCATTGGCAGTGACTGAGCTCGTATAATCCGACAAACACACCACTGAGCTGTAAATATAGGGGTATTTGATAACAGACCAGTTTTGATCATGTACTCAGAGTCTTGCGTCCCTCGACATTTGCCATGAATAGAGAGATTTTCAGGAAAAGACGCGACTCATCAGGTCTCAAAGTCAAAAGAGATTAGGGTTGGCTAAAAGGTGGCGGCAAGATAAACAAACTGGCTGCATAAGGGTCCATGTTACCTTGGCGAAAGCAAACAAAAAAGCACAGAGATGAGTTCTGTAACCTATCATGACAAAACCACGTGCATGACGCCTGCGCACGATGCTGCAATAGGTCATATAAACATACTTACTCAATACTCCATACAGATACGCATGATGTCTCAGCCAGGTCGATGGTTTCGCGTCCAAAAAGAACAAACAGTTTTTTGGGCTTGAACGAAAGCTGACTTTCAAGATATGTGTCTCGATCTCCCCGTCCAGAAGAAGCAAGGTGGGTCTCAGACTAAAGCAAGGTACCATGCAGTCTTGGACAAGGAATGGAATTTGAGCTTGCAGGGATATTGAGGAAGCCCTGTAAAGAGGTTCGGAGCGTTGGGCGAAGGGATGACGACAATGCAGTTGTTCTTTATCCCGGACAATGACGATGCCGCGACGTCTTTTCCCCCTTTCTCATGCCAGCATCGCAGCCCGGGGCAGACCTCGAAGTCAACTTTTCGTCTTGTTGGGGCTGACTAGAAAAATACGCGTGTGCGCAATTAACACATACAGTACCCTTTTGCATAAACCGCAATTTGGCGAGTCCCTTCGTCTCCGTTCCCATCATGGCCATTTTCGTTATGGAACCGGGCGTAAACAAGGGTGCAGACGCCAACAACGCACGTCCTAATGCAATGGGCACACCAACTGGCTTGGTTCGTTTTGAATGATGCTGAGGGGATTAGCCTCAAAGTAAAAATGGCCGAAGTGAAGGAATAGGAGGGAAACAAACGAAGTTACCAAGGCCGCCAGCTCAGTTGCTGACAGTATTTCGACCGTGATAACTCCGCAAATGGGCCATTAGCCCTTGCAATGGAGGCTGATGATCGAAAGAATAGCTCCAATGAGAAGTTCATTGGGGTAGGGATGTTGATGTTATGACAATGCACCTAGCCTTGAATCTGAGTAGCCTCGGTGTCGCATCTTGCGGCTGCATGTTAGGCAAGACTAAATCAATACAATACATACCACTCGGTATAGCCTCGACACAAAGCCGTGTCTACAGGATGGAACATTGGTAGCTCTGCTCTGCACCGAATGTGGTTCTCCCTCGAATGCCAAGAAAATAGTCCTGCTTGTGAAGTTACCGCGTTTGGCGGTCAGTCTCAAGTCGGTTGGCCAAGTTGACTGACGACATTTGATGTCTGAGCGTTCGTGCCTGGCACAGTGCACATATATTAATGTACTCCGTACACATGCAATTGACTGCAACAACACGGACGGCCATCCATCACAAATTCTCAAGAACAAGAAAGCCATCATGATCGCCGGCACTGCTGAGCGAGGCTTGACCAAACTGGGATGTCGAGCCACGCTACTTGGCCACCAACCTTGAAACATATGCACATACATGCACATACATACCGACTGAGTGGTCCAAATTGAGCTGGTCGTGTTGGTTGGCAAGATATGGCGCATCTGACGCCGGCGTCTCCCTCACTGGGCACGCACAAATCGTTGGATATGCACATGCAAGTCCTCCGGAACTGTGTCATTCATCAGTTTGCTCATTGTCCTTGTGCATGTGGTGGTTGTGACTGAGGAAGCACTGCAGCAAGGACCAACCAAGTCCGGAGGACTCGGTGCGCCATCACTGGTGATGATGGGGAATTCCGTGGTTGAAAAGATCGTTTTTGTAGCTTCCCGCATGAAGGAGTAAACGCCACGGTTATTTTGGTCGGCCACGCCGTTGGTGAATGCGTGGGTCAGCTAATTACGGCTCTCAATGCTAGGTCTCGAAGAATTTTGGGAATTTTGAGAATTTTGACGGAATAGTGACAGCGGAGCTGCTGGAGATGATGAAAGAGCCGATGGAAGCAGAGAGTTGTTCTGAAAGGCGGAGAAGAAGCATCAAAGCTTTGAGTAGACGAATAAAGTAAGATGGATGAGCCAACCTGGTCTCCTCGGCACGAGTCAAGCAAAGACCAGAAGCGATGGTGAGAACAATAAAATACTCGGTACTCCGTATATTTGATGGATTCTGGCCCGCTGGACAAGCCCAGGAAAGTCTGGTGCAAACATTTTTGCCTGTCCAGTCGCGTAGCGTGTGTAGTCCAACGGACCAAGCAAATGGGAAAAACGAGGGCAGTTAATTTGACAGAAGCCCTCGTAACATCAATCGTAATTTGAGGACGTGAACCAAGGTCGCATCAAGGAACATTGAACCCAGGCTGTGACCAGGTCCTGGTTTGGTGCCAAAGTGCCAAAGTACTCGCGACTTCTAGGAACAAGCAAAGTAGTGTACCTACCTACGTACCTGACAGCCGTGTCTCCTGCGAAAGTCCAGGCAAATGTGGCTGTCCGTGACGCAACCGCGACGCGACTTGGAGGTATCAAGTCAGCTGGCGCGACCTTCCCACCTCGTCATGTTCCTGGCGCCAGGTTCCACATCCGGATGGAGGGATGGGGCACGGCTGTTCGAGTACCTGGCCAGGTATGGGGCACAAGCAGCCTCCCGTCATCTCATCAATCTCACCATGCTCATGTTTGCGCTGAGCAATGTCATTCGCATGTCCACAAGAAAACTAGTTCCAGTCCACAGGTTGGGTCAGGTTGGGGTCGACAATAGTTGTAGTTGCAGTCGTAGCCATGTCAAGCAATCCGACTGTCATCTTTTTTTTGCATTGGTAGTTCAAATTCCCTCCATCGGACGTCTTGACTGTGACATGATCAACAAAGCACTCAAAATTGCCGCCTTCCTTGTGTTGATGCATTGTCGCCCTCTGCTCCTTCTCATTGGTCTTTTGCGTCGCAACGCTCCTGCCCCACGGCTAACAACGCTGACAGTGAGGCAGTCAGACTTGACAGTCATCGGGCATCGGCTAGTCCGCCAGCCGATTTCAGCAGACCAGTATCAGTCTGGTTGGATCGAGTGTTTGATTCATTTTGTCTTCACCGTCGCACGTAAATACACCCCGACAGCATCCAGCCCGTGGCACAAACAAACCACGGACACGAAACAAAGAGACGCCAGCTCAAGATATCATCCGACCGCGTTGACAAGACGACCAAAACGACGAGTGGATTGATTGATTGCAAGCCCCATTGAATCGAAGCCGCTCACCCGCGTTTTAGCTGTCAAGTGCCCCACTGCAACTACAACAACTGTCAAGTGCCTGAGTCTGCAGTTGGGATTGACCATTTGAGACTCAACTGGCTCGAGAAGCAGTGTGCAGCCACTGATCACCAAACGGTTGACACTGGCCACGAGCCACCGAATCGTGGTCACGGTCCCCCGAGTGAGGCGTTGCCTTGCTACTCGCCAAAGTCCTGTTGCATCAAGCCAGGACTACCAGAATTGACATTGGCTTGACCAGACCTTGCAAGGCAGAGGAATCCTGACACCACACGGCCCCCTTGCCAGCTTTCGTGCACAAAATTGAAACGAAAAGCGCCAACCAATTCTTGTGCATCGCCCTTGATTTGAGCGTTGAGCGCGCGCGTCAAAGTGGTCTGGCTTGGGCTGGCCACCGTTCTGGTTTCTGGCTTCTGGTCCAGTCCCCCCCGTCCCATCTCGTCTCCCGCAACACTGAACGCCTCGCTGTCCCCATCAAGTCAAGTCCAATCTGGTCCCTTTGTCCCTTTCGTCCACCACTCAGGGGCTTCCGACTTCTGGGCCTCGACACTCGCCGAAACAACAAATCGTATCGCCCGCGACTTGACCGCTGAAACCATGAGATAACGGGGCCGGCATTATTGGCACAAACTACAGACCCAGATTTCCTCTCTTGTCTTTCGCGCTTCTTCATTCAGCAAGCTGCTTTACGCTGTTGCCTTTCGTTCTGCCGGCATCTTGATTTGTTCTGTTTGGCTGGTTCCTAATTTTGTTCGATCCTGATCCTGATCTGATCCTGATCCCTCCTCCCCCCTTGTTCCGTCCCGCGCGTCGACGCAACGCAACGCAACGCACGCAACGCATCTCAGCGCCGCGCAGCTGAGCAAACGGCTGAAGCTACCACGACGTCCCAGGTTGGCTGGTGCGCCACTTGGTTGCTCTGCATCAAAGGCGCGGCCGCCTCTTGTTGCATCTTACAACATAATTTTCGTGTCTTTGTCGATCGAGTCGAATACCAAACAACACTTCCATCGCCCTTGCATCGTCCCACGGCGCCGCTGTCGAGGCCAGTCACTTTCACGGCCTGATACCCAGTTGGTCTGTGGAAGATGTCGTCGGCAGCCCTGCAGTCAGCCCCCCATCAACCAACCGCCCTGGCCTCGCCTCCGATGCCTTCTTCCTCAAACCGCCAATACGGTTCACCGCACTCCTCACCCAGCCGGGCCGCCGCGTGCGATGCTCATCTAGCTGCAACCTCATCACCGTCCTCAAGACGGCCTCCCTCTCGCAAGGCGAGCGGCAACGGTGGTTCGTCTTCTGTTGACCAAACAGTTCCGAGATCGAGCCGCAACGGGACGTCTGCATCGTCACCTCAAGAGTACCGGCCATCGAGATCTGAACGTTCTGCCAACATGCCCCCTGTTGCTCCTCCGCGGACCTCTTCGTCTGGTCAACAAGGCGCGAGTAGTCGAAGACCACAATATCCCAACGATCCCGTCAGCAGCTCACCACGCCATAACCCACCCGATAGCCAACGGAGTGGCTCACATGGTGATACGAATGGTTACTCGGAAACTTCCAGGAGCAAACGAGCCGCCAATTCCCACCAGCCTCAGGATCAGACCCGTCCCTCAAGTAATAGAGACAATAAAACTGCGGAAATGACCATCCCTATCCGTACCAACCCGGCATCGAGCTCAAAACATCCACATGACCTTGGCGATGATCTCGCTCGGGCCATTCCCAACGCAGAGGAGCCGAATGGCAGTGTCGGCCACCATACCTCATCTCAAGATCGTCATGACGCAGCACAGCCACCTGTTGTGCCCATGAACCCTCCGGGGGAAGAGCGACGAGGTGGCCGTAGCCGGCATGACCACAGTCGCAGCCATAAAGGGACCACCAAATTTGGAGACTTTATCCTAGGAAACACAATTGGCGAAGGCGAATTCGGCAAGGTCAAGTTGGGTTGGAAGCAAGACAGCAGCGTGCAGGTATGTGTCGCATTGAAACAATAAACCGCCCAGCTTCAGCTCTGAGAGGATATCTGCTAACCACCAAACTAATATCTAGGTTGCAATCAAACTAATAAAGAGAGATACTGTGGGCGGTAACCCTTCTCGACTGGGCAAAATTCGTCGCGAAGTAACAATTTTACGAGGCGTGCAGCACCCCAACATTGTACGACTAATAGACATGATAGAGACCGATAGATACATCGGAATCATCCTAGAGTATGCTTCTGGTGGTGAACTTTTCGATTACATTTTGAATCACCGATATCTCAAAGACCACTCAGCGCGTCGCCTCTTCTCACAACTTGTTTCTGGCGTAGGCTATCTGCACAAGAAGGGCATCGTTCACAGAGACCTGAAACTAGAGAACCTGTTGTTGGATCGCAATCGCAACATTATCATTACAGATTTTGGCTTTGCCAACACTTTTGACCCGAACGAAGAGCTCACTGAAGATGAAGAGCTCCATCTGACAGATCGGGACCAGGTCAAGCGAATGGGTCTAGACAAGATCAAGCCTAATGGGATGAGAAAAGGCGATCTGATGCAGACCAGCTGCGGAAGTCCCTGCTACGCCGCACCAGAGCTCGTAGTCAGTGACTCCCTGTACACTGGCAGGAAAGTTGATGTCTGGAGTTGTGGTGTCATTCTGGTATGCTATATTGACCATGCTCGCCTTAGTTACTCCTTTTGCTCTTAGGGAAGTACTAATTTGTTTTCAGTATGCCATGCTGGCTGGCTACTTGCCATTTGACGACGACCCTGCCAACCCCGAAGGCGATAACATCAACCTCCTTTACAAATACATTGTTTCTACACCTCTTACATTCCCTGAATACGTCACCCCGCACGCCAGAGACTTGTTGCGACGCATCCTGGTCCCCAACCCGAGAAAGCGAGCCGACCTTTTTGAAGTCGCTCGCCACAGCTGGCTAAGCGAATATGCACATGTTGTCGAATTTATTACCAGTTCTACCACACTGCCTTCTGATGTCCAGAATGCGACGGCGGTGGCACAAGAATTCGCTGATGCTCCGATGGTCACAAGGAGTGCTTCTGTGCGCGAAGCGGCGAAACACAAGTCTCCTACACAGGCGGGAGTTGGCGGCCTGGCTAAGGCGCACGCAAAGATTGATCAGGAGGCGGAGCCAACCTACCGCACACCCAAGGATGCGAAACGCCGAACCGTCCAAGTCGAGTATGTAGCACCGACAACACAAACACAGCGTGGAGGCGACCCTGTTGTCTCACGGCCGCCAGTGTCCCTCAACCGCGACTACGATGATGGCCGCCCAGGCTCGTCAAGAGACAAAGCTTTACACCAAGATCCTCAAGACGCATATGCTACATCATCTCAGTCGAAACGGCCACCCAGCGGTCACAATACCGCTGCAACACGACCACGTGAAACTCGTGCGACGACAGATAATGCCTACATGACTGGAACTTCTACTGCGGCAAGGCCACATACTGGTGGTTCTATGCAATCGGCAGCTTCCATGAGTCTACAAGCACGGGCAAACTATGGGCAGCCAGCTCCGCCTACGCTTGCGGACACGAATGTTCAGGGCCGTATACAACAGCCTTCTAACCCCGACGATGACGATGGTATCGGCCGAACAAGTATGAGCGTGCCGCCCAAATTCGCCAGAATGTCTGGCTTCCATGAGGGACGAGGCAATGAGATGAGAGGCCATAAGAGATCAAGCACAATAGGAGACATTGGCTCAAAACTCCTTGGTCGTAGTGGCTCAGTATTCGGGAGCCGGAACAAGAAGAAGCCCGAGCAACAGCAGCAGCAACAACCCCCCGAGAAGTCCAAAAAGTATCCCCCCGTCAGCATGTCTAATGCCATGGCGCAAGGGGAAGAACAACCGGGCAGGACGTCCATGGATTCCCGGGCATCACGCCGCTCGTACTCTCTAGGAATTGGTAAGAAGAGGAGCGGCAGCGTAACTGGTTCTCAAGGGTCTGGCGAGAAGAAGGAGAAGAGGAGATTCTCCTTGCTCCCAGCTTCATTTTCCTTGAAATCCATTGGCTTCGGCAAGGAATATTCGGAGCCGGCGTCATCCGATGTAGGCTCCCATTCGGATTTGCCTATTCAGTCCGGCCGAATGGATCCTCCAAGAAGTGTCACTGCACCCGGTGATGCACGCGGTAGCACGCCCTTCTTCGACAACGTCCAAGAGACAGCCAACTCAAGCCCCGTATATCACCAACGATATGCCTCGGCACAACTCGACAACCGTCGGCCCAACGCAATTCCCCCATATATGCAATCCGGATCCCACTTCAACAGCGGCTCAGAATCATCAGTAGAGATTCGTCGCCCCCCGACGGAACCGCAAATGAGAACTCACAGC
Organism: Pochonia chlamydosporia 170; assembly: GCF_001653235.2. Lineage (NCBI taxonomy): Eukaryota > Fungi > Ascomycota > Sordariomycetes > Hypocreales > Clavicipitaceae > Pochonia > Pochonia chlamydosporia. The sequence continues at coordinate 2,656,460 of NC_035792.1, read as the reverse complement.
CACGGTTTCTCCGATGTTGAGGGTTATGACAATCGACGAGCCACCACCAGCCGCGGTCAGCGAGGCGTCCTACAAAAGAACCACAAACGGTTCACAGACGCCTACGACCACGATGAGTACAGAGGCCATGAAGGAAGCAGTGGAGCTGCCAAGCGAGTCATGGACTTCTTTAGAAGACGAGGCAAGGCTCGAGGAGGCGATGACAGGTGATGAAGGAGCAGCGAGAGCCGATTTTACGCCTTTACATCGCAGCGTCAAACATTAGACAAGAATGGCTAGCAAGGCCATCTTTTCGAAGAACGTTAGGGAAATGTTTTGCGTCGATTTATCCTTTCACGTCGGCCTAATACCCAATGGGCTCATACTGCGGACATGTAGCATCCTCTTGGGCTACAGTTGTCCCACGAATTATCGCCAATTGGCCGGTTACATTGTACTCTCAATAAACTCAGCAAAGAATGATTTGGTTTTTTAATTACTCTCAACTCATCACGGCCGCAGTTACGTGTTTCACCTCATGGCGCAAGGGGGAAGCTAAGCATATCGGAGGTTCTCTACTCATACTGCTATGAGCCTTAGTTTGGTTTTCTGCTGTTGTTCTGGTTTGGCTGTTTCTATATAACTATTTCTTTTTTATTATCGTCTTTTCTTTTGTCTTCTTTTTGTATTCCGCGCAGAATGATACCGCGACATTATGCCTGTTTCATGCCTAGAAGGTCCCAAACAATGAAGACCCAACTGTGGATGTATAGGGGTGGATGTATAGGGGTGGATGGACCTACGACTTGGGCTTTGGAATTTTCTAGGCTGAGAGAAAAAGCCGAGATTCTGTGTGGGGTAGCTGTTCGTGAGATTTGTATTTTTGTTGTTTTGGGCATTGTTGGAGCGAGCAGTACCATGGTGCTTTTATTCAAGGAAAGTCTGATGATGTGAGGAGGGTTAGGGCGGACAGTTTTTCACCCATAGTAAAGAAGACTACGGCGAGATGAAATTGATCAGATACTCTGAGATGGGCTTCGCTGCAAGTTTTGTGCCCTTGGTTAGAGTGAATGTGATATGTATACTGTGTAGAGTGTGCCTGCATCGTGGCCGGGATAGTGAAGCGGCAAGATAGGGGGATGAAGGGAGATTCCAGCCTTGCAATAACACGACTAAAAGTCTAGGTTCATCACGGCTACATTCTAGCGCGATCTTGGGTCCGGAGAGAGAGTCTGCAGTTCGGATAACCGGCAAGATGATTGCGATTTGTGAGGCGCTTATCTTGTCTCAGACTGAAGATGTGGCATGGAGTGCTCGATGAAGGGTAGCGAATGATGATTTGGTGCGCATGATTATTTTCTGTGTGAATGCGAAGACGGGGTTATCAGCATGAATGGTGCAGAGGTACGTCATCATGAATGCTGGTCTGGAAGCGCACTGACGATCAGTGCTCTGTTGGCGGGTTACGTGCTGCATCTCGATGGCCGGGCTTTTGCATTAGGACTTGACCCTGTAAAGCGTGAAGGCCAATTGAATCAATTTATGGCCAGTTTGGTGAAACCAAAAGCGTCAAGGTATCCAATCAAGCGGCCGAACTGTAAGCTGCAGCAAAATGTGTGAAAGGAGTCGACATGGCCATGACGTGGAACGTTATCATGCATCATGCAGGACTCTGGAGGGCACATAGATAGTGTACGTTGCGTCGAAAGTGTTGACAGTGTCTTGTCTCGACTATGATGGTCCATCAGACATCAACAAAGACATTTACCAGGGCGGCTTGTTGGTCAAGTAAATCGTGGGGAGATGGTCTCTAGACCCTTCCTTGATCGAAACAAAAGCTGTCATCGTCATCTTTGTGTGGCTTGACCAACTCCGACAAGTCGTGGTGCGAAACCTTCAATGTTCTTGCTCAGCCACGAGCGAGGCCGCCAACACTTGCTCATAGACCAGCCAGGTACCTACTAGGTTGGTAGTTTGGTAGTGCAGAGCACCTTGGATGGGGACGTTTGCCCGGGTATTTGGCCCGGTAATAAGCTTGATTCCGAGCGTCCAACACCGCCACACACTAATTCAAATGATATTAGTGCATGGACGAGACCATGGTCATGGCCAAACCATGGGTGAAGTGGTGGTGAACTTGGTAGTGACTTGGCTATTACGTCGCTATTGCATGCGTGCTGCTTTAGGAAGCCCAATGTTGATTTGTGGCACGGGTTAGTACCTGTTACAGGTCCCTCGATGGACGCCGAATGATCCGTTGTTTCTAATCTGACTCTGACGAATGTCCGTGGGATCTCCTGGCCTCTTGATGCACTTGGTAGTGCTGTGGATAATGCAGAACACAGGTTGGAATTGATGGCGCACGGTGCTTTTGTCGCGGCAGGTTTCTGCCGAGATGGCTCAGTACTTGTTTGATGGTTGGAAGAGATTTAGGGGAAATGTCTTATTCTTTGCTAGATCTGATCCAGGAACGAGACAGGGAGAAGATATACCAGACATTTGTCGACTTGAGAAACGAATGTTGCTCGGCCGAGCCCCGAACAGGTGATACATGAGGCAGGTAGTAGCGAGTACGTACAATTGTATTGTATCGACTTCGAGTGAAGCGGAGAGATGGTGACGACGAGATGACTCTGAGCAACTGGCCATACCGGACTGATCAGCGTAGCTATTCAGTACACAATCTATCCATATCGTCGTGAGTGAAGGCGAGACGTGAGGACCTTCTCAGAGATGACGGCTGGTCTCGACTGGAGTCAACATTGAATGGACAAAACAGCGAACCCTCGAGAGGCAGCTACAGCCTGAGCTCCTGCCATAAGTAGAATGAGAATGTCAAGTTGCGTCAAGGGTCAGATTAGCGTGACATGGACAGGTCTGGTCCACTGTGCTGACTGTTACGTCTGGCCCCAACTGGACTGGGCTGGTCCAGCAGTCTGGTCTGGTGGGAGTCACAGCGGGTCGCAAGCAGCCTTACAGGGAATTGCACAGCTAAATTTATTCCCTGTGGCAACTGCGAGCCATTCAATGTTGAGCACATGCATGTGCAGACCAACATCCTTACTCTGGCCACCCCAACGAGGAAAATGGGAGCATTGTAGAGTTGAACAGACAAGACAAGCCTGGACACATTGGCACTAAGAATTCCCCGTGCATCCACCGACTTCCAGCTCGGTGATGGATGCCAGACGCGTTTTTTTTTGGGGTGTTCATGTTGTGAGGACGGCTTGTCTGGTGACTGCTGCACGAGGTTCCCTGCTTTCACTGGACAGGTCAGGACGGATTGCTTGACTGCTGATAAATCCCCATCTCGCGGAACACGGAAACATTGATGGATAGACAAGGGCTACCTTGTCATGCTCGGCTCGTCAAGCCCACTGGAGATCACACTGGAGCTCGCACTGATGAGTTTCAAAAGAAACATGCCAGACTAGGTCTCTGCTTGAGTCCGGATCGCCACCTTGAGATGAACTACATCATCGCTGATCCACATTTCGCTGGCTTGCCTCCTTGGCCTCGTCTTCGTCTACGCGTTTCCACTGGCGAGGCACGGACAGGGAATCAACTAATTGCCCACCGAACCAGCCACGCCTACCAAACCAAACCCATCCAAGAGTAGGCGGATTCCCTCCAGGTTACTCCGTAGTTCATTACATGTACCACCAAGGACAGGCTGGACAGCTTGAGACTTGACGCCATCTCCTCCCATTTAGCATTGTTGATTTAGTTTCTCCGTGCTCCGATTTGATTTGACAGCTGTCTGGTCTCGTGGTATTGGACCCATTTGATTGGTTTGTTTGTCAAGTCTGTGCCTGTTCAGTCCTCTGCTCCTTCCCACATCTCAGCCTGTCCCTCTGTGGCGTTCCTTCCGACTTCTTGCTGGACATCGAATTGCCATAAAAGGCACCTCACTCGCCTCCCCTCGTCGTCTCCCTCCACCCGTCTTTCGAAGCTGCTTGCTTCTTACTCTTTTTTTTGCCTTTTTCTTTGCCCTTTTTACTCAATCGACTCGCATCTTCCTCCGTTTCTTGCGACAACAAGTTAGTCTGGTAATTTTGCAGGCAGTTGTCTAGCTGTCTATCTATTCCACCAGCGACTTCAGGCCACTCGCACGCACCTCTTCGCTTTAGGCGCGGTACACTCGTGCTTGCAACACCTCTTCGATGACACAATCTTCTTCTGACCCTCCCGACATAGACAACCCACGCCCTGGTGCATTAGCAAAAGCTCATGGAGTGTTTGATAGCTTGTCGAATCGACAACCCAGCACTGGCAACAACAATGGCAAGACACTCCCATTAGCTGAATCGCCCTCCACTGTCAGCGCCGGCGACACCACTGCTCCTGCTGCTTCCGTCAACAATGGAAACAATGGCAACTCGTTGCGCGACTTGGGTGGCTCCGTTGCCCTCAATGAAAAAACCGAACCAGCCAAATCTGAGTTTGGCTACTTCAGCTCTGCGCCTGGGAACATCGCACCGGCTACATCATCGCAAGATGAGAGGCAGGGGTCTATCGTAGAGACCAAAGATGGTCACATTGACAAGAATAATACAAACAAAACAAACCCTATCGACCATGCTGGTGACGATGGTTCCCAAAAGACAAATAAGCGAACTTTTATCCAAGAGGTTCGCAGATCCTTTTGGCTCGTCGTCACCTATAGCTGGCTGAATGTGCTGTTGGTCTTCGTCCCTGTCGGAATCATTGTCGCCAACATCCCCGGTGTAAATGGCGGCATCGTGTTTGCTATGAACTGTATCGCTGTTGTACCCCTCGCCGGATTGCTTAGCCACGCAACCGAATCTGTGGCCAGTAAGATGGGTGACTCCCTTGGCGCCCTGCTTAATGTCACGTTTGGCAACGCTGTTGAACTCATCATTTTTATCATAGCTTTGGTCAAAAATGAGATTCGCATTGTGCAGGCGTCGCTTCTTGGCTCCATCTTGGCAAATCTGTTGCTCATTCTTGGCATGGGATTTTTCCTTGGCGGTCTTCGTTTCCGGGAACAGGTATGCATGCTGCTCACCATCATTGTCAATTGACTAATGTGTTGGTATAGGTCTACAACAGCACTGTAACACAAATGAGCGCATGTCTACTCAGTCTCAGCGTTATTAGCCTGGTACTGCCCGTACGTATTTTCAATATTGTCGCGGCCAAATTTGCAATGCTGGCAACACCAACTAACACATACGCCACAGACGGCATTCCACGCCTCATTTAAAGACGACAAACTGGCAGATTCCGAATCTCTGAAAATCAGCCGCGGAACCAGTGTTGTATGTGTAAATCACTTTCCAAAATTGAATGTATTCGATGAATACTGACACCACCTGACCAAATAGATCTTGCTTCTTGTGTATATTATCTACCTCTTGTTTCAGCTCAAGTCTCATGCATACATGTATGAATCTACGCCTCAGCATATTGTAGATGCTGAGTCGACACCTGGGCCAGCCGCAGCATGGCTAGACACCTCTAGCAGTTCGGATGACGATACTTCATCTAGTTCGGATTCAGACTCGTCTGGGCACTCCAAAGACACCATTGGCTACAAAATGAAGAAAGTGTTACGGAATGGAATGCGAAGAAAGTCTTCGCTCGCCTCTATAGACACGGCCGATGCCAGAGCCATGCGAAATACCTCTGTTGGCGGTAGTAACCCAAGCCCAAATGAGGAGGCCATATCTGAGGCATCGTCGTCCCGCAAGCCCTACTTTCCCCGGATGCCCTCAACTGATGATGCCGATACTACTGATGATGAAAAGGGCCGGCGGCGAAGGCGTCGAAAGCATCGACATTCATTCAAAAAGCAAAAAAGGGGAAATCATAAGCATGGAAAGCGCAATGCCGAGAAAACCACCAACACAATGCCTGAAAATGGTACACAAGCAGGTGGCAGCTCTGAGCCACGCCGGGTTGACTTTGCCCTTCCTGCAGAAGCAGATCACACGAATGATGGGGTAGGAGAGAGCGGGAACGAGTCTGGCAACGCCAAACGGCCATTCCAAAGTTTTCGGTCCCTTTCCGTCAAGAATCTCGCCCCAACCGTCTTTGTTCAGAAACCAACTGCCATGGTCGACGCTCCCCCTATGCCAGCCGGACCAGTTCCACGCGTGCGATACGGCATCCGTCGCACCAATTCTTTGCCTGATCGTCTCGGCCAGCAGCAGCAAATCCGCCCCCCTGGAGCCATGTTGCCGGCCCAGATACCTCTGATGTCTCTCAACACCGCCGCCACTGCGACTAACGGACACGATGAAGATGAACACTTGACGCGTTGGGCAGCCGTCATTCTTCTTCTCCTCAGCACTGGATTGGTGGCTGTCTGTGCCGAGTTCCTCGTTGACTCTATCAAGGAGGTTACCGAGCACTCGAGTCTTAAGGAAGTCTTTATCGGTCTCATCATCCTCCCCATTGTTGGCAACGCGGCAGAACACGTCACGGCTGTTACAGTTGCAATGAAGAACAAGATGGATCTTGCCATTGGTGTCGCAGTTGGCAGTTCGATCCAGATTGCCCTTTTTGTAACGCCTCTGGTGGTCATCTTGGGTTGGATCATGGACAAGGAAATGACTCTGTACTTTACCTTGTTTGAAACAGTGTGTCTGTTCGTTTCGGCCTTTATCGTCAATTTCTTGGTCTTGGATGGTCGCAGCAACTACCTGGAAGGTGCACTTCTGTGCGCGGTCTACATTATCATTGCTGTTGTTGCATTCTTCTACCCGGATCCGAAGGACGCCAGCTCATGGGGTAGTTGAGGCATGCAGGCGGGTGTTAGTTTGTTGGAGGCGACGTGACTATTCACAGAGGAGAGAAGGTAAACGTGAAGGATTGTGGTGCCAATCGTCTGTGGAGCCTGCTGGTTGTAAGAGTTATGACTAGGGCTTGGTACTTAAGCAGATACATCACGACTGGGTTCGCAGCTACAAGATGCCAGCAACTTGAGGATATTGATCTGCAGTCTGCATTCGTTTCCACCATGTCAAACTGTTCCTTGTTCTGTGCTTGCATGTTTGGGAGTAGATTGCTGTGCCGTATAAGTAGGCATTTGTTCTACCGCTTGCTGCGGACACAGCTGGCTCGCACCGACGAGACGTCACTTATATACGTAAACCAAATTTGTCGTACTTGACAACTGTCGTTTCAATATGCCGAGAGAATATTACCTATATAAGCCACTTCCAATGAACCGTCTCTGCCGAGATGCAGTTGGAAATCTATGTCTATCAACAAAAACATGGCAACAGCCAATAATGACATGTCCTCAAAACAGCATCATCTTATATCAACTCCCTATGTCTCGTACGGACGGACTTGCTCCTCTGTCCATTCCCAAAACGCCTTGGCCGTCCCCAAACCACCATGAGCCTCATCTTCCGCCGCCCTTTTCAGATCCCGCCGTATCGTCAAGAAGCGTCCCCACGGGCCAACTAACACCATTAGCGTCACTTCATGTACAAAATCAATGTAGAAAAGACGGAGAAAAGAAAAACTTACTCCAATCACCACTTCTTTCCAGTGTAACATCCTTGGACAAGCCCGCAAAAAGCTCCGTATACGCCCCAAACTTGGGAGGATGCAAAACAAACGTCTTGAGAACCCTCGACGCAAACGCCGTCTGCGTCCTCCACAGCTCCGAATCCAAGTTTCCAGGATTCAACGCAACACTCACCACGCCTTGGTGCCTGAACCGCCTCGCCATTTCCACGGCGTGCAGATAATTACCGGCTTTGCTGAGCGCATAGCTCGTGAATTCGCTCTTCTTCACCCTATCCGCGATATCGGTCATGTTGACGCCCCCGTTAGGAACTTGCGGTGCCTCAGCGGCCGACGAAGCCACCCATACGACGCGCACGGTTCCCGGGTCCTCCGTCTGCGCTGTCTCGACGAGTCGTTGGGAGAGGAGCTTGGTGAAGAGAAAGGTGCCGATGTTGTTGACGGCGAGTTGGAGTTCGTAGCCTTGTTTGGAGGTCGATCCCTTGGGGGGGTTCATGACGCCAGCATTGTTGAAGAGGACGTGGAGTTTGGGCTCTTTGGAGAGGAATTGGTTGGCGGAGGCGGCGATGGTGGTGAGGTCGGCGAGGTCGAGGGGCAGGAAGGTGAGGGAGCCGGTGGATTGGGGGTGGGAGGATTGGATTTCTTGGATGGCGGAATGGGCTTTTTCTTGGGAGCGCGCGGCGATGTAGATGCGGGCGTTTTTGGAGTAGAGGATGTGGGAGAGCTGTTTGCCTACGCCGGTGTTGGCGCCGGTGATGATGTAGACCTGTGGTGGTGAGTTTTTTTTGGATCGTGGAGCTTTGGGAATGAAAGAGGTTAAGAGGTATAGAGGGATGGGTTACCTTGTCTTTGAGATCTGGAAGTTGATTCTCTGTGAAAGATGGTTTCGGGGGGTAGAGCTGGGATAATTGGTCAATGGTGTGGTTGAACATTGTGACGATGCTGACGATGTTATACAGGGATGAGATTTGGAGTTGATTGCGAAACCACACAACGTATATGCTACTTTTATATACCAACTCCTTCCTTCCCACTTATACATGACGATCTGAATATTGTCGTCATACACTGCCGATGGCACATGGAGTTTAGTTCAGCCACAAGCCGGAGATCTCCAAGTATGTGCCAGTGGCGCGCCGAATGCGACTGACTAGCCACCGGGGTCGGGGGAATTTATGATTAGTCTATCATTCCGAGTGATGTGCCAATATTGGGCCGAAGGACTTTAGGACCCTGACTTTTATTAATAATGAGCACTGTCTGCCAAGTGAGTGAGGTGTGTTTGCCATACAGCCACGAGTCGTGCGAGTGCGAGTGCGACATGTCGCATAATTGGAATCGAATGTTAATGCTTGCGATGTGTTGCTTGACTTTGATTTTTTAATGCAAGTATTTTATTTAATACATCTTTTTTAATCAATGCGCGGGTGATGGGTGGAAATAAAGTAAACGATTTTGCAACGCTACGAGGGCTAAATGAATCGATTCAATAGCACCATTCCCACAATGGAAGTTGTGTCGAACATGATGTGCCACCGTGATTACGTTAATGCTGCTATTCTCAAATTACATACTGGATTATTCCTGCTTCTACTCACGCTGAAGCATGTTCAACGCGTGGCGGTACATAACGGCATGGCATGTGTTATCCCTCAGCGCCCTTTTCTTGGCGGCAAGTTGTTCGTTTCCGAAAGCCGACATGGAGTAAAACCACGGATCGGACTTTGAACTGTCATGTCGACCTGTGACATTGACAAGCTTGGCTGGGGGCTGTGACGCGTTTCTCATCTTGTCATCAGGTTTCATATCTGTAGTTTAATCACTCTCATCATCATCAACTTCATCATCGCTGGTGAATGATTTACGACCTCTTTTTCTCATCTCCGTTGAGCCGTTCACCCCTCAGACTGAACATCATGTCCAACAACATCTTCCCCGTCGTACACACTCAGCTCTGGAAAGACAGACAAGCACCCGCAAAATACACAGCTCCCCGACCATCCACAAACGAGCCCACATCAACGCGAGTATCATGCGGTTGCCGCACCAGCAATGCCGACCTAGCAGCGTGGTGTGCCCTGCACAGCGAAGAAATCCACACCGAGAGCCACGAGCAGGACCTGTCCTCGCCGACTGACGTCGAGGCCAGCAGAGCAGAGGGGCCGAGGTCACGACCCTCTCAGGATGCCCTGCTGGAAGGCGGACAGAGTGCGTTTTGCCCGCTGGAAAAGGCGTTTGACTGCGTAGGCGTGACGGACACTGAGCGGGAGTATCTGTATAGGAGGCTGTTTGAGGGCATGGAGGAGCAGCGGCGGGATAGGAAGCCCCGGGAGTTGCCGGATGAGGTGCCTGTGTTTACGGGCACAGAGGAGGAGAAGGATAGGCAGTTTCGGGATTGGGTTTGGCATGAGTTTAATGGGTGGGTTGAGTTTATGTATCCTGATGGGAGTCGAGGTGAGTGATGGTGATGGTGAATGAGAGTGAGAGTGAGAGTGAAAATGGCGCTAGGATATGGATTGAATTTGCACTTGGATATGGATGGACATGGATATCAAGATGAATGGAAAATTGTAGCGTGATTATGATGGTACTGGATAGTTAGGGTTACGAAATCTATGAGTGGTAACCATCCTGGTGATGGTCTGGTTTGCGTATTTGCAACAAATGGGCACTGTGGTGAGAATGTGCTTACGTAGTTTTTGTCTCTTGACATCAGCTTGTGTCAGGAGTGTGCAGAAAGGCGGGCTATAGTACTGGGTGCCCTGTCAGTGTGAGTATCAATATTTCCCAATGTAATTGTTTGCACTGACAAACAAATATTAAACCCTACATGTACAGTACATATGTACCGCAGTGAATATTCCATGCAGATGTGGCAGTTGAGAATTGGGCTTCACTGCCACTGCAAACAAAGTGCAGCTGAGTGCATGTCTGGTGGGGTCAACGGCGCCATGCCAATCTCTTCTCCAACCCAATTCAGCAAGTGCGACCATGCTTCTCGCCCCAGACAACTGTTCAGGCACTGCACAGCCACGACTGCACCTCTGTAGTGACGTACATGCCTTGTTCTTGCAACAAACAAACTCAAGTCAACTCTCCTCGCCTTTGTCTTTTTAACCCTTCATTCTATCCTTTCAACATTCTTGACAGAACAATTCATCACTACTGCACCGCACTCAGAGTCCTCTGCGGCCTGAAATTGCGTATCAGGGCATTCGCCGCCACGGTCACACATCAACAAGTTGACACAACACCACTCACAAGTCCGATACTACATCTCGCCAGCCCAGGCTGTCGACAGAAGCAATGTGTTTCGGAGGCAAGAGCGAAAAGGACCATGACCCGGCACCGAGACCGGTTCAGCAGCCGATCCAGCAGCAGCCGCAGCCGCAACAACAGCATCCAGAGGACGTGAAGAATCCTTCATGGAATCCTTATGAGCCAGCCGCATCGTCATCATCAAACCAGCAAAACTATGCTCCTCCCTGTGTTCCGCCGCCGTCTCACCAAAAGGGCGATTATGATCCTCCAGCGGGACCTCCTCCATCTCATCAACAACAGTACGCTCCTCCCACAGGACCACCGCCCGGCCAGCAACAATATGCTGCGCCGCCTGGACCACCGCCATCTCACCACCAGAGTGAATACGCACCTCCGGCGGGACCGCCCCCAGGCCACAGGGACGAATACGCACCGCCGCCTGGTCCACCTCCTTCAAATCTAGATTGGGCAGTGCCACCTCCAGAGGCTCCTCCGTCCCAGAAGAAACCTGATCATGACTGGCAAGCCGCCGTCCCTGATACGTCGCTCTTCCCACCGCCTCCCGCCATCTTCAGCGGCTACGATTATTCACCCGCCAACAATGCCACTGAGGAAGAAGCCGAAGCCGGTGAGGCATGGTGTGCCCAGTATCCCCTTACCCAGCCTATGTATCTCGATGATGCTGGTAAAACTGCCCTTCAGGCGAACAACTTCCGCCTGATGGAGCCTGTTGGTTTCAATGGTCAACTCAACTGGCTAGCCCCTGGCCACTGGGAAGGATCGACAGCAAAGAACGCCCCTGATAGATGTATCATTGGATACCCGCCGCTCTATGTTGTCAATGAGCATGATCCAACGCGATATGGCCGACCCAAGACCATCTACTACGAAGTCAAGATTCGCCCCAACAGCAAAAACAACAATATTGCTATGGGTTTCACAGCTCTCCCCTATCCTTCCTTCCGTCTCCCTGGTTGGCATCGTGGCAGTCTGGGCGTCCATGGAGACGATGGACACAAGTATATCAATGACAGATGGGGCGGCAAAGATTTCACCTATCAATTCGGAAAGGGCGAGACCTTGGGCATCGGAATGACATTCAAGCCGACGGGCACAGCCCGCCCAGAAGTGTCTATATTCTTCACACGGGATGGAGTTCACGCTGGTGGTTGGAACCTACATGAGGAGACGGATGCCGAGCAGGATTTGCCAGTGACTGGTTTGGAAGGGTTCCACGACTTGAGCTGTGCTGTGGGCTCCTTTGATAGTGTGAACTTTGAGGTTATTTTTGATCCCGCCAAGTGGAGGTATAACCCTATGTAAGGAATAAGGAATAGATGGAGACTAGATTAGAAGTATCCAGCGATCTAAGCGTATAAGAAATGCATTTTTGAGATATTCATGAAGATTGACTTAAACGTGCAAAGAGAAGACAACAATGGATGATCCGGCTGCTTCCCCAGACATTTATGCATCTAGCCACAACAGTCTAGATCCGCTTTGATGCAACCCCACATGGTCCGTGCCAGTTGCCAGACAGTCCCAGTCCCTGTCCCGCATGCCAAAAACGCGACATTCGCATCTGACACTGGATCTGATTCTTCGTCACAGCTCCCTCCAGCTTGAGATAGCCTCACGCACACCGCTTCACAATGGAGGTGGATAGCGAAAACGACCTTCTGAGCAAGGTCGCAGCAGGCGGACTAGTTGACGAGTAAGCATCATATTCTTGACCCTACCCGATGTCGGCTCAATCCCGGTCTTGTTGGATGCTAATGACGAGAGCAGTGGCACATGGCCAGCTATTCGCGGCGATATCATCACCCGCTTAGACAAGGTACGATTTCCATGGAGCCTATACGAAATTCCAATCACCATGTCTCTGCAAAGAAGCTGACAATGGTGCAGATTGCCCACGACGACTTCCCTATACCGAATCTTCCACCACCGCCACCGCCTCTGGAGAGCCGCTTGCTCTCCCCTCTCCCCTCATCACCACTAGAACACACTTCATCGCAGGAGGCGAACAAGGAGAATGCCCCTGCAGAAAAACCAGCCGAGCCCAAGCCCCTCGCGCCGGGCGAACTGCCCAAACAAATCGACGACATGTTGACGGACATCAAGACGCACCTCCAGACGTTTGAGAACTATGCGCCGCACACGATCCAGCGACTCGTAGAGCTGACGCTGAAACCGACGGCACACTACAAAGCCCTAGCATCATACCTACATGCCGTGGACCGCGTCGTCCGAGTCACCTCCGGCACGAACGTCTTCCCCCTTCCCCCAGCCATCCCCGACATGTCGAGCATAGAATTAAACGGCGACGACAAAGATCCCGCCAGCGCCGTATCGTGGGGTAACTCTACCGTCGCGGGACTCGGCACCGACGAAGCACTGGGGGGCGCGCTCCTAACTCCCATCCCGTGGCTCACGCGGCGAAGCCCCGAAAGCAACGGCGACACACCCTCTGCAGGGGCACAAATCCACAGCGAAAGCACCGAGACAATCGACGGGCCAAACGGCATGGGGAGAATCGAAACCGTATCAGTTAGTGTCAACGGCATTCCCTCGACAGGACATACGCGAGGTGTCACGCAGGGGGAACTTCTGCGCCAGGAGCAGCGTGCGGGCGTCGTCCCCGTCAGCCAGCTGAATAGGAATCAGGAGTCGCCGAATCAGGAAGAAGGGGAGATGCACGAGGAAGAAGAAGAGGTGCCTCATGCGCGGGGACCAGAGGAGATTGGCGTGGGTGACACTGGTCCTCAGGGTGTAACGACGAGTTACATGGGCGAAGATGGGGTGTTGATGCAGGGGATTGATGTGGAGGCCGCGGTTGGTAGGAGACACGACGACGAGGAGCATCCTCAGGAGAGTAAGAAGGACGACGACGCAAGTAGCACGTCTAGTACTGAGAGTGCGGGGACGAAACGCGAAGCAGAGCAGGAATTAGAGGGTGAACCAGCGAAAAAGGTCAAAGAAGATGGTGATGAATCGCAGGATGTAGCTGTGGAGGAGGCGCCGGCTCCAGAAACGAAACAGGATACAGAGACGAGTTCGAGTGGAAATGTGACAGCCCAAGAAGCAGAAAGCTCTAAAGGGGAGAAGGATGAAGCCCCAGGTGACAAGGAGGGAAGTGCCTAGGAGGCGACTTTGGTCATGGCTAACGGCAGGGCTTGAACGATGATGCGGAGGGTGTAGAAACTGACCTTATGATATACTTTTGGTCTCTGGTGATACCACGATGGATGGATTGGTAGACAGCATGGATGCCGGTGAAGGGAGAGTGGTGGAATATGAACATGGATTATTGTATCAAGGCGCTTGCTTGCTGGCGTTGGACGGGACACGGATTAGGATCATCAGAATTCACTTGTATTGTACTTGTACTTGCATATGTACATGTATAACCTTTACTTTGGTTTCGTGCGTAAATCCGACTGTAGATTACACTTCATAACAACCTACAAAGCACGTCCACTTGTAACAACGCCTAACGCCCAGCCCAATAATCAATGCACAATGCCTTGCTGAATAATTCCAAGCCGCTAGAATATTTTGGTAATGCTCTCCCTTACAATGACACTGTTCTGCGTGGCATCCCTCTTCACGCGGAAAAAACTATCGCAGAAATCGCTACATCGCATGTGTCGTAAGAAGTCCTCGTCGTGCGTAATCACAATGAGTTGGAAATTACTCTGCGCCTGTCTCGTCTTGATAATCATGTGCAGAGACTCTGCTAGACTCTTGATGTTGTCACGGTCCAAGTTTGTAGTTGGTTCGTCGAGGGCAATCAGGCCACAGTTCACGCCGAAGGATTCCGCGAGCGCGAGACGGATGATGATGCTCGCCAGGACCTTTTGGCCTGCCGAGCAGCGGCCGCGCATGTCCATCTCCGTGTCTTGCTTGACCATGCAGAGGCGGTAGTTGTAGTTGCGTTTGCCGGAAGTGGATTCGTTGTCGGAACGAATGAGAATGGTGTCGATGTCGGTGCCCTGGTATGTCGACTGCCAGAGCTCGCCGGCGATGCGGTTCACCTCTGCCATCTTCATGGAGTGGAACTGCATGACGGCCTTGTCGACGGCCGCTCCGCATTGCGCCAAATCTTCGATGGCGGCCTTGGTGGTTTCCACGCGGATATGAGCCTCGCGGTACTTTTGCTTGGCCCCTTTGTAGTCCATTTCCCATTCTTGCAGGAGTCTGCCGAGTTCTTCGTCTTTGGTCTTCATGGTGCCCATGACCGATCCTCGTTCTGCAAGCAAGCGGTTGGATTGGTTCTCGAGACTGCGTGCTTCGCTTTGCAGGCGCTCGTAATCTTCGTGAGCGTTACGATCCTCAAGCTCTTCAATCTCCCGTCGCAAAACCTCCAGCGTTCGCAGGTGTTTTCGGTAGTTCAGGTTATCGCTGATGTTCTTCTTCTTGCGGTCACCACTGTCAATGTCTTGCTTCAACTTGTTTGCTCGCACGGTCAGGTCTGCAATTTCCTTTTCGGTGTTGGCGATGGACTTTTCCAGTGCTGCTATTGCCCGCTGATTTGAAGCCAAGTTTGACGGCCCGCCGCGGTCATTGTAGTCCTGTATGTCGCTGTCGAGCATTTTAATTTCACTGACAGAGTTGGCTATGGCGTCTCGTTCATCGATAATTACCTGCTCCTTGCCGCGGCCCTTTCGAAGCGTTTCATCCCGAGCAGACCTGGCATCGACAATACTAGGTTCGATCTTCTCCAGCTCCTCGTCAGCTCGCTGAATGGTCTCCCGCTGATGAGCCATGTCGTCCTTGAGTGTCTGTATCTGGTTCTGGATATCATTCTTCTTGTCCAGTTGCCCGGCCGCACGTCCAATCTTGTTCCTGAGCTCGCTTCTTTCGAGCTCCAGAGAACTCAATTGGTCCTTCATGCGCTGTCTGTCCGTGGTAAGCTTCGTTATCCGGTTCTTCAACCCCCTCATTTGTTCTCCGATGCTAGCCTGCAGCTCATGTATTTCATCGGCACTTCGGGTGACTCCGCCAGACATTTGCTGTGACATTATGCGGTCCACCTGGCCTTCCGAGTCCTGAATATCCTTGACCAGCTGGGCCATGGTTGAAACTGTCTTGGACAAGTCATCCAAATCGCGAACCCGCTCATCCTCGCTAGCAACTCTAGATTCATGGTCTTCCAATTGTCGTTCAAGAGCATCATACTCGCTCTCGATCGTCTTGCACTCGTCACGAATAGATGGAAGCTCTGAAACGAGACGTTCGTGAGTGTCATAACTCGAACGAACTGAACGTAGTGATTCCAGACTAGCCATAGCCTCCTTGAGATCTTTCTCTACGTCAACCTTGCCCTTTGGATCAAGATTCTTCTCAATCTTTTTGCTCAGGCGGTCCAAGCTGGCACTTTGACTATCATCAAAGTGTCGTTCGCAGAGAAGACACTTCTTTTTGGATTCGAGCATTCGCTTGCACTTGTTGTAGTAATCGAAAAGGGCGTCAAACAGACTCAGTTCGTTTCGGAGATCCTCCACCTGCTGCTCTACTGACGCAACCTCTTCCGTATAATCGTCAATGGATGCGCCGTCTCGAACCTCGCGAAGGGCCGCCAGTACCTGTTGTTTGCACTTTTCCGCATCTCGAGTCTTGGATTCTTGGGATTCCCGAGCATTCTTGAGCTTATACTCCACCTTTTGCTGCTTCTGTTTGATTTGATCCAGACTCCTGCGAGCATCCTGGAGTGACTTATTCTGCTGGGCGAGAACAGTCTGGAATTTTGGTTCCAATGCGTCAGGTTCCCAATCACTGCCAATCGCCGCGGAAAGCTTGGGCCTCCAAGTATTAGTTAGCGTCTCAAGCTTGCGTTTCCTGTCGGCCACCTCCTTCTTTCTATAATCAAGCTGTGCCCTTTCGGATGCAAGACGAGTGCATTCAACAAGTTCCCGGCCCAATTTCTCGTTCTCATTCTCAAGCTGCCACAGCTTGTCATTTTCGTCGGATATTTGCTTGTCCCAATTGGACTTTTCCATCTCAGCTTGCGACCTGTCGAACCGCGCACCAATATCCTCGAGCTGACCCTCCAAGATGGCCTTGGCCCCTTCATCAACATCGATCAGACTGGCCTCGTTCTGCAGAATACCAGTGCGCTTTTCAATGGCTCCAATGCGTTGCTTTGCCGACACACGATCCTGAGTTCTGGCAGCTTTTCGGCCCTCCAAGTCCGTAATTACGCCAGTTGCCTTGTCAAGTTCTGCGGCGTTGTCTTTTTGTAAGCGCTCAAGATCCCGCTTTTTCTCGCTCAGAAGTTTTTGGATCCTTTCGTTGAATGATTTGACATGCTGTTCCGTCAGGTTCTCGTCAAAGCCTCGGAAGCCGTGCGTAGCTGCAGCTTCTTGTATCATCTCCATGCGAGCCTTGACTTGTCGCTCATATTTATCCTTATCCGACTGATGTTTTCCCTGTTCGGAGAGTTTCGTGGAAAGATTCTTGCGAGAGTCAACAAGTTCTTGTTGCAGTTCGCTATACTGCGACTTGTTTTGCTCGGCGTCCTCTCGGTATCGTTCCATGCTCTGTTCGTACTGAGAGAGTGCGGTCTCGAGGGATGCGTCATCATCGTGGAGCTCGTCAAACGTTTGTCTCAGTTCGTTTACGGCATCTTGACGGTATTCCAGCTGTTCCTTCTTGTTGCTGAGGTTTTGAACAATTTGAAGAAAACTGTTGGCTTGTTCATGTTTTTGGCGAATCTTCTCCTGAGTTTCCTGCATCTCAGTTGAGAGAGATTCGCACTTTTCTCGAGCATCCTCAATCTCGGCCTGCAAGCCAGTCATTCGCTTTTCAGCCCTCTCGCCACGGTCTTTATTTGTTTTGTTGTGCGCTTCATCATTTTGCAGCTTGCCCAATTGCTCAACATGCTTCTTGCGGAGCACCTTCAAATTGTCAATGGCCTTGGTGTACTTGAGGGCTTCGAAAATCTCGTCGAATCGCTTCTTCAGGGCAGCAGGTTCGCTTAGAGGCCACAGAGACTCATCTTGATGACAAAAGATGACTGCATCGAGAATGGCAGGCGAGACGCCAAGTCTCTCAGGAATCATTTCGTCAAGTTGCGCCTGTCTTGTAGAAGTAGTCGTTCGCTCGCCATTATTCACCACGACAAGTGAGCAATCTAGAGTTTTCTGGGACCGAGTCGTTTTCTTTACCGTCAGCTGCATGCTTCGCGTGGCAACATGTTGACGGTCGTTGATGGAGCGAAACTGTAATTTCACTTGGGCCATGACTTCCTTCTCGCCACAGAGCTAGAGAACATTAGCACATGCACGGTTCCAGTTTGTGATCTGACAAGGTCACAAAGGTTTGCGATGTTCTCTCTAGGGGAAAGGCTCTCTCACCTTGGGGTCATGAATAAATGCGCCGCCTTTGCTATTAGGCGGCAGCTCACCGGTGGTGGCATATTTGAGACACTCGATGATGGTGGTCTTTCCAGATCCATTGTACCCAACGATTAAGGTTAAGGGTGTATTGAATTGGATAGCCTCTCTAACCGACGGACTAAAAGATCGAACTCCAGAAATGGAGAGTTTGTCGATTCTCGACATGTTGGGCGATGTGAGGCATTGACCTGCAGCGTACAAGTGAATGCAGAATTCTGATTCACGATGTGAAGTTGACTTGGACGTCGAGCTGAGCCAACATTGAATCCACCAGTAAGCTGTCTGGGCGGACCTGGAGCTGGCATTAGAGGGACGCGCCAGGCAGAACGAGTCACGCGTTTTGGAGGGAGGAGCCGCTGCAGAGGGGAGCGTTCTCACGTGGTCAGCATTTCATCTCAGAGAGCAGACGCTGACAAGACCCTTGCGCCACGCCGCGTTGTGGCTAAGTTTCCTCCAATGCCAGCATTGAAGTCTGGTGCTTCCCTGTCCTGTCTGGTCCTCCCCGAAGACCAGCACCTTGGTTACGGAGCAGAGGTGACAATGTCGTAATTCCAGAGTCTGAAAATGCAAAGGCGAAAACGAAATGTCGGCCAACATGTCATTTTCTGCACAATGGAGAAACTGCGCTACCTGGGTCCCTAGGTAGTCGGGACCCTTCCTATTGGCATCTCTATTTGTTACACACAGCCCTGCATACCATGGAACAAAATCTGCTGAGAAGCTCTGCCATGTGTTTGACGCACCACCTCCCCCAGACAGCTATCGACGCCACAGGGCACAAGCAAGTCGGAGGTTTTACCCGTCTCTTTGTTGCCAGCGAACAACTCTAACCAAGCGGCTGGGTCCATGGAGAGTCGAGATTTGAGACGGGGTACGGAGTATTCATAAAGGTTCTTCTTGTTTGCAGGACACACTTCTTGGCAGCATGCTGCGGGGAATGGAAGGTGGGATGATGTCGAGTCGAGTCGATGACTGCAAGTTCAAGGAAGGCAGAAGTAAGTTGCTGGGGTTCATTTGGTGGCTTACCAGATGACAGACAGACAGGACCATTTCCAACTCCGATACCCTTAAGCCCCTGTCAAGGAGGGGTAAAGAGAGAAGTTGATTAATCTACTCGGTTTGTTCCCAGAGATGCGGTCAAGTCAATATGACTGGTGACATGTCAGCCTGTCAGTTTGGCGGCAATCTGCGCAGCGCAGTGACTGAGCTGGACAGGGTCTGGTGTTTGAGAAATGTCAAGCCAGGCGTTATTTGTACCTTGAGGTAGCCATGATGTACTTGGTCGACTGCATGTAGGTACATACCTAGGTACTTCTCTGGGCGCAATCTGGTCCCATCAGCGTTATTTCGCCAAAGTAGGTACTTGAGTAATGACAAGATATCCAAGAAGAAGCATTGAGAATGGACCCTTGGAGAAGGGTGGGTGGGTGGCCCAAGCTCCAGTTGTCTGCACTCTGATTCTCCAACTTCAATGTTGCAAGTTCCAAGTTCTGCTTCCTCGGCCGAACTAGATGAGCGGAGCGGGGCAAGTCAAGACGAGTCAAGTCTTGTCGCTTCGCACAAGTGGGTGATGTGGCCTTCAACATGGGCATTTCGCCTTTCCCCATGTTTGCTCATCGCAAATTTGAGTCGGAATCATTTTCGGTAGGCAGCTCTCTCTGTGAAGAGGGAGAAGATTGGAAAGATGGCTCGACTTCAAACTGCGACAGCCCACAGCTCCTGTCTGCTGAGTAGATGAATCCATGTCGGCTTGTATCAAATGTTTTGTCCATTGTCAGGCCCATGAGCCACTTTTCTGCATTTTTCAGGTCCTGCTTGTCCTGCTTGTCCCTTTTGCAGCCTCTGCAGCCTCTGTAGACCCTTGTGTTCCTGTGGCAGCCAATCCGCGATGCCTCATTTCGCCTCGAATGCATCCATTCACGTCCAGGTCCCCATGACCGTAAATGGTCCCGTCCCTTTGAAAACAGCCAGACACCAATTGGAGATGCTGGTCAACTTTTTTTTCTTTTTGTTTCTCAGTGCCAACAGTCAGCCTCACACCTCTAGTTTTTGGCCCGTCCCAACTCTGGGCCCTGGCTGGGACTCCCCTTGCCAAGCGCACTTCAGTCTGGTTTTCTGGCTTGTCTGGTTGGTGTGCTTCGAGTCTGTGCTACCCAGCCAAACCAGCTTACTAGGGATGATAGCTATGTCTATCAATTCCATCTCTGTCATGGGGTTTCACGCATAGGCAAAAGGGACATACCGAGGGCTCCGTCAAGGAAAACACAACTGGGCCAAGTTGATCGACATTGGCATGGCTGCGCTTTATTGGCAAACTCTCCGCTTTTCGCGGGCGTTTTGCTCCGAAACAGGTTCTCGCTTGCTGGAAGGTGAGATTGATGGAGATGCAGAACCACCAGACGCAACTAGAGCATACAGGACCGGAGAATTGCAGGACAGACCAGTTGAGTGGAAGCAGACTGAGAGACCCTGTTTCTGGCTGGCACTTGCCCTTGGCATGAAAGAACGCCTCCGCCCATGCAACATGCAAGCAACATGGTGCGGTCAGTCTGGTGCAGGTGTCCATTTCCATGCCTGTGGCAGTTGCAGCCTGGCATCAAAAATTGAGGCTAGCACAGGCGTCGGTTTGGTTTGGTTTGGTCTGGTACCTTAGGTACCTAGGTACTTGATCTCACTTGGCTTTGATTTGGCAGGCTACATGGGGCGACATGGAGCGACTTGCCATGGACCTGTAACCGCTTTGGGAACATTCTAGTTCAAGTGAATACACACCCACCCACCTTCCAAGGTTGCGTATGGAGTACTGGATTTCGTCCCTACGGAGTACCTTGCTTGACTTGACCTTACTTTATGGATTAGCCTGTCAGTCATATGTAATCGGTAATCTCTTTTCGGCATGCAATTCTTGTACAATAGCACACAGTCTGCCGCTCGGAATTCTTCTTCTTCTTTTGTATCCGGCCACTCTTGTTTTTTTTGTCCCTGTTGGATCGCTCGACGACGTCGATCCGCCCATCGCTTTCGTACCAACGTCAGACTTGACCATTTTACTTTCTTCCAGCAGCCTTAGCTCCGTACCTCTACCGACTGCGACCACCACGACCCGAAGTAATATTGAGCGCCGCTATCGACTCACATCAGCGCAATCTCGCCCTGCAAACCGCTGTAGGCTTCAGAATTCTAGGGCGCTCAGCCCGCTATGCTCACGCCACTGGCCTAGGTTCTGGCTCCAGACTCGCTCATCAATCGTTTTTTGCCTTCCAGACTGGACCACTGGACCAGACATCAGGCCAGACTCGACTTGATGAACTAGGCTTGTTACCACGGGAGCGGCTGATAAGTGCGTCTGGTCTTGATTGAGACAGCACATGAGCCATGGATCATGGACCGCCTCCACCTCCGCCTCCTGGCAATTTGTATGATTTCTCGACATTCACTTTGAATGACTTGCCAAATGCACAAAACTCTGAGGTTGGCAGTTACTTCCCATCTTCTTTTCCAAAACCCCGCTGCATGGGCAGTCTGAGCTGACAGAGTCCCCTCTTTTGTGCCACAGTTTTCCGCCGGAGTGCAACCCAACAACAACGACTTGATGTCCTTTTTCGATGATGGGGACATGATGGACACATTTGGCGGCATACCCATGAACATTGACTCGGGCATTGGCGCACCGGCCATGCCCGCAACCCAGCCAATACCTAGCCATGGGAGCAGCGACATTGCCATGACCAATACTCCCGATACTCAAGCTTCGAGCCAGCAGCAACCAAACGATCCACTAGCTACGACGGCCGAAAATGTGCCTGGAGCCGGTCCTCTCCCGCCTGGGTCTTTCGCGCAAATGAGCCTCACCGGCGCCGGCGGTAGTGGCGGTAGTGTGAGCACTGTGACCGACTTCACGAAACGAAGAAATTGGCCAGCAAAGGTAGTGGAGGAGTTGAGGGACTTTCTGCACATTCTCGACGCCAACGGACGAATCAAGTATGCATCCAAGAGCGTCCTGGCCCTCACCGGATATGCGGCCGGTGAGCTTCAAGATGTGTTTTTGAAGGATATGATTCATCCAGACGACCAGGGCGTTTTCGTTGCTGAGCTCAATGAATCGATCGCGTCCGGCAACCCTCTGCGAATGTTCTACAGAATCAAAACCAAGGGAGGCACGTACGTCATGCTTGAGACTATCGGTCATGCCCACATCGCGGCGGCGAGATTTGCGCCCAACCCCAACAACCAATCACCATTTTGCCAAGCCGTCTTCATGATGTCGAGAAAATACCCCACGAAGAATACTATTCTCCTCGACTCATTTTTGGAGCACAAAATGGAAAACGAGCGATTGCGGCGGCGCATTGCGGAGCTGCGGAGAGAAGAAGAAGCCGAAACGGAAGAGTCAAACCGACAATGGATGCAGAGTCAAGAGGGCCAATCTGATGTG
Organism: Pochonia chlamydosporia 170; assembly: GCF_001653235.2. NCBI lineage: Eukaryota > Fungi > Ascomycota > Sordariomycetes > Hypocreales > Clavicipitaceae > Pochonia > Pochonia chlamydosporia. The sequence continues at coordinate 2,633,882 of NC_035792.1, read as the reverse complement.
ACTCCGTCTGAGACGACGGCCGCATCCACCCCCTTCCTCCGCCACAACTCAGGGGGCGATATGCACGGGGATGGGTTCAACTCGGCGCTCACAAGAGAGAATCTTGAAGGTGTCGCGGCGAGCCGAAGCTCGGATTCCCTGGGGGATAAGATGGCCCGCTACGAAGGCAATACACACGCCGAGACAATAGAAATGCTGACCGGATTGCGGTATTTGGAAGGCGAGCGTAGTAGGGGTATTACGACTGGCGGTAGCAGCCCGACACTCATCAGGGGCGATGCCGGCATTGCGATTCCCATCGATCGAGATGCTAGAGCAGGGGAGAAGAAGAAGAAATTGAAGACGGCAGAGGAATACGTCTGCACGGATTGCGGTATGTTTACCCGCGTGGAATTCGCAATATGGACTCTTCGACCATGTCGTGCTCCAAACCAAAACCAACATGGCCGGCCTCCTTTCGTAGGTACTAACTGACTGCAGGAACTCTGGACTCGCCCGAATGGCGAAAGGGACCTAATGGACCGAAGACACTTTGCAATGCCTGTGGCTTGCGATGGGCCAAGAAAGAAAAGAAGCGGCACAGTGTATCGCAAAAGGGGCCGATGGTGGACCAAACCATGGGGTAGCGTTTCGGCCAAAGACTAATAGAATTCGATCTGAGGCGAGAGTTGAGCATGGCACGGCGTCACTCGGAAGGATTTTGGGCCATTGATGCGGGATTCGTTCCCGGCAGCGGATTTGGCCGGCGTTTGGGGGACGACATTTTCTTGAAGGACACGAATTTTGTACGAACTTTGTTGGCAACGACATACGAAAACGGCCACAGCTTTATTGATTTACTGATTTATCTCGTTTGTTTCGTTTTACTGATTTCCATATTGGGGCATGGCTCGGACTAGATGATGGTATATACAGTGTTGGTTGACGTTTGATGCGTAGCTGGTTTTAGCCACGACGCATCACTGGTTCGATTTGGGAAGTTGTATGATGGACATGATGATACCTGAGCGGAGTAACAAAATGAAAGAGGCACAGTACACGGCGTGGACTCTTTGACTTTTTTTTTTTTTTTTTTTTTTTTTTTTTTTTTTTTTTGCCGAGCTGTTTATTTGGGTTTATACTTTCATAGCGAAGGGACTTGATTATACGTATATGATGAATCAAATCAAGGAAAATACAATACACATACTAAACATGATTCCATGCAGCGTGACCCTCAGTAGAACTTGGTTGAGGAAGTAAATTTTGGGAATTGTATCAGGGCTAAGGGTAATTGGCGTGGCACCAGCATCCGAAGTACCTTGAGAGGTGCGGAACTTGTCGCGCTGATGAGTTGCCAAGCTCCTGATGTATGAAGCTTTCCGAGATAACCGAATTTCTGGGTCCCGCGAGAAGGGGCATGGGCTAAAAGGTCGAGAAAAGTAGCTTTAGGAACCCGAAATATTGAATTTTGATTCAAAGGCTTTCTGCGAGTACACGTCATGAAGACGAAGGGACTTGCCCAACGCCACAGATGCATCAATTTGCGGTCACGGTGGTGCCGTCCTTCCCGTTCCTTTACTTGGCGTACACCAAGGACCTGAAGCTAGTCCAGTCATCCATCAAGTAGTTGCAGTAATGTACCACGGATACAAATGTACGCGATGTATCCCTGCCGTGCGTCGTGGAGCTCCCCCGCAGCTCGTTGCGTGTCATTCCTTGCTTGACGAAACGTGATTTGATGTTTGGTGTGTCGAGGTGATGAGCCGACGAATCAATCGGCCGGCAGCTAGCAGATGAGCTCCAGTGGCCCAAGTGGGAGCATTTTCAGTATTTGAAGTTGGACGGTTTGGCCTGCCCATTTAGTGCCTCCTCTCACTTCCTTTCTACTTGACACTTGCAAGCAACTTCCGCACAGTATCTCTACCACTCGCATCTACTCGTCATCCATTATGGACAAGCTCCTCAGCGTCGGAAAGGACATGCTCCAGCAGCAGCTGTCTGGTCAGGGGAACAGTCAAGGTGAGTTGGAGCTGCGATGATTGCTCTTTGTCGTGGATGAGTCCAAGGGAGCTACCCCTCCATGACCTCGGACCCCTGATCATGATGGAAGCTACCCCGCCATTGAATGCATCCAATGTTCGGTATCGTCAACACAATTGCATTTTTGTTCAATATATATATCAAGCGTCACATAATTCAACCGTCAACGCTAACATGAAATGTTTTCCCAACAGGACAATCCAGTAAGCACACCTACCCTCCAACTCCAACGCCCACTAACCCCCCAGAAGCAGGCTTCCAAGATGACACCCTCAAACAAGCCCAGCAGCACGCGTCCAACAACGCCGGCCCCTCCGGCAGCAGCGACTTATTCTCCAACATCATGAACGCCGTAGGCAACAAGCAGGAAAAGATTCAAAACGAAGACATTGACGAAGAGGGTGCGACTGCCCCATCCCACACAACGGACGCCAAGCTAACATGTGTAGACGCCATCAAGCAGCACCAGAATGTGTATCAAAACGACGGCAAAGGCGACTCCAGCTCCCTCGGCACAGCTGCCGCGATGCAGGCCCTCAAGAAATTCACGCAGTCGGACAACAGTGCGAGTTCGGGACAGGGCCAGGCTGCGTTTTTGGGCATGGCCATGTCGGAGGCAACCAAGGTGGGTTTTACTGCGTGTTTATGGAGTATGTAAAGAGGGAGTGAGGCTAATGAGTGAAAAGCTCTTTGATTCCAAGGCCGCGCAGGGAAAGGTTGCGGATGGGGCGAGCAAGGAGAATGTTGTGCAGCAGGCGGTTGAGATGGCTATGAAGATGTATTTCAAGAGTCAGGCTGGGTCGCAGGGGGGTTTGGCTGGGATGGCGGCCAAGTTTTTGGGTTGATGGGACTTTTATCGTCCGGCACTGCAATGGTAGGCTTTACATGGTGGTGTGTTGTTGGAGTGTAAGTGCGTGGCATTATGGTGGTGAGACGATATGAAATTGCTTGTATTTGAGCACCATGGAACTAGATGACTAGCATACCAGCTTAAGATGACTATCCAACTCCATATCCTTTGAACCTCAGGCGTCTATAACCGCAAATATCCAAACCCACACATAGCCCTGAAACCCCAACATGATATCACATCACATAACACAACATGGCCTCGTCCCCGTAATCTCAAACTCCTCCTCCTCAGTCCCATCCTCACCCAACGACTCAATCCCACTATCCCCCGCCTCACTCCTCTCCTTCTCCCTCTCCATCTCCGCCGCCCTCCCACGCATCCTCCCAAACCGATGCTCCAACCACCCCGTGAAATCCGTACTCTTTGCGCCCCGAAAGTCCGCACGATAAAACTCCATCCACTCACCCAGCTGCCTCCTCACATCCTCACTCGGCGTAGTAACCCACCCCATGCACAGCGTGGGCGGGACAAACGTGCACCCCAGTGGCCGCAGGTCCTTCACCCGCGCCGCCACATTCATGACCTCCGTGGTGAAGAAGGCCATGTCCTGCTCGAGGAGGAAGTCGTGCGTGTTGAAGATTCTCAGGATCTGGTTGAGCATCATGGCTACGGACATGAGGGTCCCGGCGCCAGACTCGCACAGAATGTACATTCTTATGAATGACGCGGAGGGCGGGCTTGGCGGTGCGTCGGGCGAGCTTGACGCGGCGAGCATGTTGTTGAGGAGGTGGACGAGCATGTGGGATTCCAGCTTGGCTTGTTCGTAGCGTTGGCGGATTTCCAGGAGGTGGAGGTCTGGCTCGTTGAGGTATTTGGGGTAGTTGACGAGGTTTTCGAGCTTGATGGTTTCGGGGTCGGCGATGTTGGGTTGCCGGGCGTGGGAGGGGATGGGGCCGGCTTTGGTCGTGGGTATGAATTGGGGGTTGAATTGGAAGGTGTGATTTGTTACAGATTCGGAGACCTTGTTTGTGAGTTGGTGATGGTGATGGTGATGAGGGTTGAAAATAGACAAATGACTTACAGCAAGGAGTGAGGTTATACCCAGTATTTGCCTACTGAAGCTGTCGTTCCAGTCTCGAGCGGCTCCAGAGTTGAGAATATTCACCAGTCCGTTGATATGAACTGAGAATTCCTCGCGGCTCCCACCCATCCAGTTCTAATACATCCAGCATTAGCCATATTACTCCAGGAACTTCTCCCAGCAAGTAAAGTTAAGCACAGAACAATAATGTAAGTCAATATGCAAGAATAACCCACCTGACAAATCATAACCAGATAAATAGCAACCAGCGTTTCCACAGTCATAACCTTCTCCGGCGCACTCACAAACACCCTCCTCAGCGCCTTTAACGCGACCCCATAGTCCGTCAGCATCGGCACCGTGACCTTTCCCGTCCTCACCACAGCCATCGTCTCGGAAAAGGCCCTCGCCGCCGCGTCCAGGGCCTCGTTCCGACCCAGTCGCCGGGGCACATCCTCGAAGAAACCGCCTAGGCTGACGATGCAGAAGCGCGGGTCGTCCACCTCCAGGGTCTGGATGAGACTGCCGATAGTGGCGGTGACTTGGTTGTGTAGGGGGCGGGAGGGCAGGCCGACGGGCGTGTGGCGAGGGTTGGTGGACGTTGCGATGTGGAATTTGAAGCGTTGGGTGCCGGAGCCGATGCAGCGGATGTTGAGGCGTATGCAGCGGGAGCAGGATGGTTGGCCTTGGTCACACTTGTGTTTGTTAGTCTATTGCTTCATGATGTAGAGTTGGTGGATATCTTTCGTGGCTGGTACATGGGACATGGGGCTTCGCTATAACTACCTAGGTAGAGAGTAGCGATCAAGGGTGGGAATATCACACACTAACCTTCTTCTTTCGAGCTCGACATGCCTCACAGCTCCTCCCTGGGATAGCTGGCATCTCGAATCTCGAATCTCGAACTGCGCGGGATGTTCCTGGCGGGGAGGGGACATCAATGGATCGATGGAGGGGGCGGACGCTTTTACCGGAATGGGAAACTCGCGGTGAGATCAATGGTCAAGTAGTTTCGCCGCTTGCTTCGGGCCGCCTCTGCATCTAGCTTGGTGTTCCTTGATCGATTGGGGTCTGATAAAGCATGCTACGCATGGACTGCCTGCGTGGGCGTGGTTAATTGTCGCTGGTAGTGTTGGTTGACTGTAGGATGACAGCCTCGAGATGTGCCGATGAGGGTTCGGGAGGAGCTCCGCCTCGGATTGTGCGAACGTAACGGGCAGGGATGTTCATCTGCATGAGTGACGGTGCATAGATAATCGTGGTTCTACACCGCACATGCTTAGGTACTTGGCGGACGTGGTCATTTTCGAAATTGTAGAGAATTCTACACCGTTCAGGCATATCAGACTGAATTGTCGAGTCTACTTTCCCACTATGTATGTATTATTTTCTCTCCAAATATTTACATTCATATACAATCGCAAAACACAATAATACAAGACAGGACTCAAACGCTCAGCATCACTGACATCACTGACGCTTCCCATTCCCATTACCCTTCTCACTCCCATGCTCGCCACCTACCAAAGCCATTACATCCAACCACGCATCCGGTCTCCGTCGACCCTCATCGTACACCTCATGCAAATACTCCTCGGCCTCGCCCGCAAACGCCAACAGCTGCTCCTCACTTCCCCATTCACCCGTGGCCATCAGTCCAACCGGCACCTTGCCCTTGCCCTGCTTCGGAGGCGCATACCCAATAGGCACCGAGACAGACGGCGTGCCCGTCATGTTAGCCAAGAAGATGTACATCATGTTTCTAAACGTGGTGTTGGCGTCGTTCATTCCCAGGGCCGCGTCACCGGGATGCTTGGGCCAGCCGTTGAGAGGTGTAGTAGGCGACATGATGAGCAGGCCAGGGTACTTTTGGAACAGGAACGCGAAATGGCGCATCAAAACCGTCCGCATGGTGTTGAACTTGAGGAAGTCGGACGCGGGTGTCTGCTGCCCAACCGTCATGACGAGCTGGTTCACCGAGCCGACGAGGGAGAGCCAGTCTGCTGGATTATTGGTCCTTCGACGGGCCGCCTCGGCCATTTCGGTGATGCAGATCATGCCGTGGGAGAGCTGGGCATCCGCGAGGTGCGGGAGTGAAATGTCCACAATCTCGTAGCCGCGCTCTTTGACAAAGTAGTCTAGTGCGTTGTTGCAGTGCTCCAGGACCTCGGGGTCAGCTGCGTTCAGCCAGTCGCGATAGACGCCCATGGTGCGTTTGGCAGATGGTTGAGGGGGGTTGGAGCGACCGAATACCCCTTGGATGCCGTCGTCGGGATTGGGCTGTGACATGAGTCGATAGGCAATGGTGAGATCGGCGACATTGGCTGCGATAGGACCCGTGATACACATGGTGCTGCCCATGTATCCTGTTCGGTGGTGAGATGTCTTGAGGCCGTAGAGGCCGTTGAAACTGGCTGGGATGCGGATGCTGCCGCCTGCGTCGGTGGCGACGGAGATGGGCACGATGCCGGCACATACGGCGGAGGCTGGTCCTGAGGAAGATCCTCCGGGGTAGTACTCATTGTTCAGGTGGTTTGTCGGTGATCCTTGGGCAACCTAGGTGCTGGTTAGCTGTCAAGCGATGGTGAAAGGTCCATTCAAATACTGACATTAAGACCACATGTGTCTACAAAACGAGCCGTTAGCAAGAGGTTTGCAAATGACAGAGATGACGAAAACTGACCTGATCCAAGCTCATGCATGCGATTCTTGCCGAGAACCACGGCTCCCGCATCCTGCAGCATCTGCACGCACCACGCAGACTTCTCCTGTCTCTTGAAGAACGGCGAGTCGGCGTTATATTTCATGCCGTTGTGGTTGACATAGCCCTTGACATTCACGTCATCCTTGACACCAATGGGCACGCCGTCCAAAACGCCCAATGGCTTGCCGGCAGCCCATCTCTCGGTCGACGCCTGAGCAGCCTCAAACACCAACTCGTCGTTGCCGTGGTTGTCGGCCCAGGCGTCTCCATACCCGGTCTTGGTCCCTACTCCGGGCTTGGTCAGAGGGAGGAGGGCGTTGACGACGTCAAGTGGGGTTGCTTTGCCCGACTTGTAGAGCTGGTGATAGTCGTTGATGGAGTAGTACCTGGTCTTGGGGTCGACATGCTTGGCGGCAAGGAGAGCAGGTTCGAAGTCAAGTACAGGGCCGGTTTCTCCTAGTGGAGTCACGCAAGGCTATGTGACCGAATGTCAACATCATTACTTATCGATAACAGATCGAGAGGGATTCCCAGCCAAGGGAAATAGATACACATCGCGCCTGCTTCGTCACAAGGACATGGACTCACGTCAAAGGTATGCGGAACGCCATCCAGGACGGACAGATTCTTGACACTGCCAAACCCTGCATTGTTCCAGAAGAATCGCTGAAGAACCCCTGACCTTGATACCCTTCACAGAGGAAATTGCGCAAGTCAGCATCAGTCTCATCTCGGATGGATGAATTCAGGTCACATACAGAGCGCTAGCAGCGACCAAAGAATATCCTCGCAGAACAGGATTCTTCGCCGGAGGAGCCGCGTACTTGGTGTCCGGTCCTTCCACCGGCTTCGGATAGTTGGCGAAAGCTGGTGATGCCATGGCCGTGGAGTGTGCTTGTTTACACCTAGAGGATTACGCTCAACGCCAGTGGTCCGCAGATGATGACTGTGATGTTTCTCAAGAAGGCCTCGTTCTCGTATGCTATGAGTTTGGAGATTGCGTTGACGCGATGGCTTGTGCAACCATCAAATAGTCTTCTGGGCTGAATGCGACACTCGGATGGATGTAAGCAACCGAACCTGGAGCATCGAGCGTGTTCCGTGCCTCGGTTTAAGTATAATACTCATTGACGGAAATCTCAAGCCTAACTTGATAGTTCCAGGCAACTCTGGAGGTGGCGTCGACTAGCAACGCCGTTTCTGGCTGGTTGAGCCGGAGAGTTTGGCGAACCTAGAAACTAATGAAAAGTGGCCATGGATGAGACGGGATATGGGGTACATGGTCTTGGAGTGATGGCGCCACCACGACGCAGGTACCATCCATGCACGTGGAAAGCACAATGGCAGGTTGTTCCTTACGAGATGGGTTGTGAATGAGCCAGGATGTGCTCAAATGGTCAGATTGGTTCCGGTACCACACCGAGTGATGGCCGCCACGAGGCATAAGCTGGGGCGTAAATCGTTATCTCTCATTGTGTACGAGATTGTGGCCATCTTTCCGAGATGTGGTTCTGCAAATGGCTCGGAGCAGCAAATAATTGGACATATACTATAGATACTCGTGTATTAATACAGGAGAAGCGAACTATGCACAATGCGATGGGTGTTCATTGCTGACGTGCATGTGAATCTTACTTCATTTGGCCATAGTCTGTCTGTCCGTCATCGTCTAAATGTCTGGTTCCTGTTCACAGCCCAGGAACCTGGGATTCGGCCGTAGTTTTCTGATACGCCTGGATGGGTGGGAACCTGTGGTCAATGTTGCATTGGTTGGCTACAGGTAAATCCACTTCATGAATCCCAACATCGAACCTTGACTGGACTCTTCTGAATCTGGTACTCAACTCGTCTGGTTGTTCTAGAGCAGCGTACTGCACATGAAGCAACTCCACGGGCAGCTGAGCACTGAACACACAGCACAAGCAGATCTACAAAAAAAAGCGCATGAAATTTCTAATTTTGTTCTTGTTCGATGATTGCCCAGATTTTACATAAATGGGCCATTGTTTGGGACATCGAAGCCGTAGCCAATGGAACACGCCGTCACTGCTCAGTGTTTCAGAGCCACGACAAGATATGTTGACGGCTTCACAGCGAATCCACAACATTCCTTCATGGCCCAACGTGCGCGTGAATAGTGTATCAGCATTGACACAGACCTCAGTTCACGGGTAATGGCTTCAACATTATCAGGCCATCTTGGCACGCTGCATGATGCGTTCAATGCCACAGACATCACATGAAGGCCAACGGTGGTGGCAGCACAGTCCCTATCTAACTTGACTTGTGCAGCTTGTTGTGCCTGCGTGACAGGTCAGGTAGGTACTGATTGAGCAGCCATCCACAGGAATCTTTGGCTCAACGGCTGTTTCAGATATCTGGTGCTTTATTACCCAGCCCAGCCCAGCCCAGCCCAGCCCAGTGATACAATGGACGGTTCCAAAACGCATTACATTCCGGCACAGAGTTGGTGACGACACCAGACGAGACACTAGCGAGGAACCCACGGCCAACAATGGCAAATGCATGTTCGGATAAATGCATCATCTTCGTGGGCTCGTTACAAATCGTCTCATCTCTTGTAAAATACGCCGCCGATGGTTTGATTATGGCATCACCAGGCAATGAAAGCATCTGACGAATTGAGTCGTCAATTGAGAGCATTGTATTGAGCCATGTCGATGTTGATGCCGTTCATGGGACTTAGTCATATGAGTGGTATTTCTTGCTGTGTGGGAATAGCTTCCAATTCCCTGGAGAGAAACGTCGAGAACATGACCTCGGTTGTCTCTTTCGGGAGGGAGGACGATGAAACCACCACAACGCCGATGATGGCAGATCACATCTCAATTATAAGCTTGATGGTGCGAAAGTCCACAAATGAGGCTGACCTTGGCTGTCCTGTGAACCGAGGTGGCCAGTCCGGTCAGAACCATCCCAGGTTGTTAATAGCATCATCGCTGCTTCGTTACCGGACAGCGGCTCTGAAGGGACATGGAACAAGGAATCATAAAGTGACATGGTTTTTTCCATGGTTTGTTTGATGAGGCCGGAGGCTGAGGCACTGTCGAAGCGTGGCACTGGCCCAGCCAAGCCAGCCTGAACTGAAAGCCATCCATGGCCGCAATTTCGGTCGCATCCGCTGTTGAGGCTTCGCAACTCCAGAACTTGAGTGAGATCGGATAGGATCAAGGACAGCCACAGCACAGCCTCCGAGTTAATTACCATCAAGCAGCCCTGGAACTGCATGTCACTCTGGCGACCAAAAGTGACGAAATGATGGCAAGCTCAACGAATTTATCGCAGTGGGGATATTTGCCGACACTGGTCCTCGAGGCGGTCGGAGAATGAAAGGTCTTGATGAGCCAACAGACATTTGCTGCACAGAGTACGAAGAAGCAGCTGAGAGACAAAACCGGTCTGAACCTCCCTCGAGAGAATCTGCTTCGAAGGCTCTGGTCCATTCATTGTTCAACATGTCTCACAGCACGGATGACTGGAGACCCTGGGCGTATTCTTGGAAGACAGTGAGTGCATGAGCTGTTGGCTGGAGGAGGCCGCTGGAGAAGGCGGCCAACACCAAACATTGACGTTGAACCAAGTTGTCTGCGAGTGGTCAAGCACAGTTCATTGTTCAAAGCTGTGGGGCATTTGAACCAGATCGTGGACTCAATCATGTCAGTGCCAGTCTGAGCGAACGAAAAGACTGTGTGTGAGGACAGTGAGGACAGTGAGGAGGATGTGACACCCACAGGCCAGGCCACCCGGCCGGAGGCCACCCAGCCAAACAATGGAACGAATCAGCGGGCTTGTTCAGCGGCGAGGCATGTGCCGGGTCGTATTTGGATTTTGAATCTTCTCAAATCTTCATCATGGCTGGTACGTGTCAGCCCAACACAGGATTGTACATGTAATGGCTGGGAGGGTGGCTGTTGTGTCGCATCAACGGATACGCAACTGGACAATCCATTTTTGGTCAGTGGGCTCAACACGGCCAATCTGTTCAAACACACTGAACTTGACCGACTTCCATTTTTAACACCGTCCACTGTGAACGACTCGTCGAAAGTGAGCACTTGAGGAGAATTCCGAATTGCACATGAAGCTTCCAGTCTGCACCGAGGACATGGACGCAGCGAGTCGGCCTCCCTTGCGCCAGACGGGGCCGCATCGTGTTCATCGTGTCCACTGTGCCCACTGTGCCCACTGTGGCCGGGCCCATTGCCCACTTTAGCACTGCGCATCAAGCCTCTGGACGCCGATGGAACTTCCATTGAGCCAGGAACGTCCAGCCAGGCGTCACAACATTAAACATTGGCACTTTGGAAAAGTGGGGCCAACGGACCCTACCGTTTCAGCATCCAACACTGAGCACCACTTTGACTGACTCCTGCATGGATTGGCCTCATGCTTGCGCCTGGCTGTCTCCGTCGATCAACTTTATCATGACTTGGCTACTCGTGCTGGTTTGCTTTTGTTGTTTTGCCGCCGGGAGGCTGCGTGATGTGACGATTGAACTTGTAATTGAGACGTCTGGAACCAACATTGATGAATTGAAGACAGGACCTGACATTTGTGGATCACCAGACGCCACCAGCTCACCAGCTCACCAGACACCAGAACGCTCACAAAAGACACGACAAACCACGAACGCCTGACCATCCTGTCGTCTGCAGCCTGCCGTCTGCAGCCTGCCGTCTGCCGGTGCCACCTAAAAACTGTCTCCAAAATTAATACCAAGAAGGTTTCTCGTCCCTGACTTGCTGACGCCTCTGCTCGCACTGTTGGTCCTCTCTTGGCCCTCCTGCCTCCCCAGTCCTGCCCCCAGTCCCCGTAGCACAGCCCACTCAACATTCAATGTTCACATTGACATTGAGCCTCCATGTCGTCTCTCTGGCTTCTGGGCTGCCCACCGTCCCCCTCCAAGATAGGACTAGCATCCTTCCATCCAAAACCTCAAACTGCTTGTCCTACAACCCCTACCTAAAAACCCTCCTGTTGTCCATCCTCTCAACTCTAGCCACTCGTTAAAACACCATCCTACATCAACAATCAGTCCGAGTCCTCGCCCTACTCGCCTAGAACCTCGAATCTTATCACTCACTCGAACCCCGAACCTCGAGACCGCCCTACCCTCATACCACGGTACACACTTCGTCACGAACTCTGGCGGGCCTCTGTGCTGAGCTCGAGCCTCAATCACGCGCCAAATTTTCATGCTCACCCGTACATTCGTCCTTCCGCCTTGCAATCGACAGAAGCGAGAGTGATAGCCTCGCTTGACAGCGGTTTTCATTCTTGCTGATATACCGCTCCACCTGCTTCATTGCCATCCGTGTGGCTCCCGGTTGGAGTCGACTATTCGCCTACCGTGGCTAGACTCGACTCTGGCAAGTCTCTGCTCGGCGGCCAAGACTTTCAACACAACCCACACTCCAGCATGTCATCTTCACACGGCGGCCCTGGGAGCGAATACCCCCAGGACTACGGGCAAGCCTATCCTCAACCAGCCTATCCCCAGGCGGAATACACTCAACCTACATACACCCAGCCGACCTATGCTGAGAATGCAAACCTCAACAACTACGACCAAGGCTACGCCGCCCGACAAGGCCTCGCCCCTTCTGCCCCAGCCATGAGTATACGCAACGATAGATGGGAGTTTGTCAAGTCGAAATGGTCTGCGGCCTTCATGGGCGTCACGACTTTGCAGGCTATTATTTGCCTTGTTTTTGAAGCCTACGTGTTTGCCAAGTTTCAAACCAGTCTGGGCAAGCAGATCAATGTTGACAAGGTTCAATCTCAGTACAAGACCATCCCGACCTTCTTGACTCTCTTCATCTTTGGTTTCTTGTACGAACTGGTCATCGTTTGGGACGCCCTTCGCATGAAAAACACAATTCAGATCATTGGTGTCTGCATTGCCAACCTGGCTATGCTGGTCTACACTGCCCTTCAGGTGGATCAAATTCAAATGGCCATCAACATCTTGGCGAGTCACGGGGCTCTTGATACCGATGTCACCGCGAAGGAACTCTGGTCCGAACTGAAGGCGTTTCTCATCGCGATTCCCGCCGTCATCGGTCTCGTGACCATGTGTATGGCCTTTATTGCATGGAAACTGTACCAAGAATTTGCGTGGGATATTTTGAAGAACATTGGAGCAGATTATCGCATGAAGAAGCGATTCCTTCACTATCAGGTATGTCTTTATCTTCGGTGCTGCAAAGTCATTAAAAGTATAATAGCTGACGTGAGACCTTCCAGATCTACATCGCTCTGCTCAAGTTTGATTTCTTCTTCTTCCTAGGTTTCATCATCCAGTTTGTCGTCGTCGTCGCGCAAAAGTCGGACCCCGAGTTTGCTCTCACCATCGCAACCATCCCGATTACGATTGTAATTCTCCTTGCCGCAGCCTACTTCACCCGCAGAGAGAACAAGGCTGGCACAATTTGTGTCATGCTTCTTTTCTTGGGCGGCTTGTCCTATTTTGTCTTCAAACTGGTTCGCATCTACCAACCCGACCACAAAAACTCTTATGAGGCCGTCCGCAAGTCCCTCACAGCCTTCGCCGTCATTACCATCTTGTTGATCATCCTTACCTTGATCAACGCCATCATTTGCATGCGCAACTTCAACCAGGGACTCAAGGCCCACCTGTTGTCCTCACGAAAGGTGGATGAAAAGCCCGACGCAACATCCATCAGCCTCCATGATGTGAAACCACAGATGCCAAGTCGCATGACCATTGACTGAGCGCCGTTATCAATACCCCAACAGAAACCGGACACAAACCAACACTCAACCCAAAATTAAAAAAAAAAAAAAAAAAAGTGATACCCTCGCGAAATACATTTTGCGGGTCTGTACAAAGATACGACTTACGAATACCCCCGAAAGATATCGTCCATCTTACCACCCGGTTATCGTGCAGCTGGCTTCACGATGACAGGAACCAAGATGGCTCTTGTGCGCTTATCTCACGAAGCGTTAGGAATGGCTCAATTCAAGAGCAACACAGCCAAAAGACACTTTATTTCCTTTTTGTTCACTCAGCCTTGCTCATCGACTCTGAATCCAAAAACATGGCGACACGTTCGACAGGATTTGTCGACGCAGAGTTATGGAGACTGAGGAGAAAATCATTATTCAGTATCAGCTACCTCGGAACTAGTGCAATCAACAATATATCTAATTACGGGTTTGCACTTGGAGGATGGATACTCAAGCATCATTAGCGATCTTTTTTACTACGCGTTGGATTTGGCTGGGGATGGAATGTGACGAGGACGATACGGGATGGTTGGATAGACGATTTTCCTTGGGACGCTCCTTTCAGCTTTAGCTGTGCTTGAATACAATCAAGTGTTGAATCAAAAACTCGGCATTCATATGACGTAACCTGTGTGCGCTGTGGGCAAAATACGACCCGGAATTGTGAATACCATGGCATTGTACTTGTAGTTTGGAATCCTTCTGTATTCTGAAGAGTGGTTGAAACAGGTCTGTAACGCTAGGGTTATGTGGCAAAAGACGCAAAATCAACACCACCACGCCAACCAAGACAACATGAAACAGCACTAAAATCAACAACATCCATCCAGCAAGGTCGTTAGTGAAGAGATAAACCAAAAGACACGACCCATCGCTACCATTCCATTCCCAAACGCCGAAATCCACATGACGCCAGAGCGGTGGCAGACCCAATCAGCAGCAAAATGATTGATCACAGAGTGATCTTGATGGCATCACGTAGATGCCCCTCTGTAGGACAATAGGGACACTTGTACCGTGATCCCTTTGCCGCGATATTCTGCAGGCTTTCTTTGCAAATGACATGTCCGCAGGGGAGCATCATTGGCGGATTCTGCTCCGTAGTTTGCTCCTTGCTTACGGGGCACACGAAAATGGGATGGTAGATCATGGAGGGAGGGAGGGGCGTTTCAAAGGCGAGTTCGTTTTCTGTCGTCCACTCCGTCTTCTTTTCCTTCATGTAGGTTGTGTATTTAATGAGGCGGGGGAGGGCGATGGATCCTGCCGTGACGGCCATGTAGAGCGGTGATTCGGCGGAGAGGCCTAGCAGGGAGCAGAATTCGCGGGTGAAGGAGGTGGAAACGTCGTCAAATGCGGAGTCTATTTCGAAGATTTGGCGGTACGGCGACTCCTCGAGGTTGGGGGCGTATACCATTGCACAGCAAAGTTGCTGGATCTCCTTGATGTGACGGGATTGGAAGCGGGCGAAGTGTTGGCGTGCGTAGGACAGGGCTCCCATTTGACCATTGTTAATGTCATCTGGGAGGCCGTTGACGGAGGGGCCTTTGAAGAGCCATACGAACTGGAGTTTGCTGAGTTCGAATTCGAGGTTGCTGCCTTTGGCTTCCAGTTTGGGGTTGTTCATGCGGGCCCATTCTATAGCTGGGACGAGATTACGCTCCTTGAGCTGTGAAAGGATGCTGTACATCTCGGAGAATTTGTCCTGTAGGTCTTCAGAGTGTAGCCCTTGCATATCTTCATCTCCATCCTCGTCTCTATTCATCTCATCGTCACCGTCCTCATCGATTCCTGGCCTCCTGCGATGTGTTGAGACTGACGCATGGTGTTGTTCTCGATGGTCCTGTTCTTCGCGGAGGAATGTTGATGCTACAGAAAATTGGCCCTCTCGTAAAAGGTGCATCGCTATGGCCCGGTTGATCAGATCGGGATGGTCGGCCATGGCATCTGCTTCCATGGGAAGCTCTCGATGGGGAAGAGCCTGCCAATATAATTAGTTTCGGCGTCATTAAATTGCAGGGCGAGCACGTTTTGGTGCAAAGTAGCCAGGTCAACTCACCCGATCCAGTGCTTTGCCAAAGCTCCTCTGAGCTTTCGTCACATCTTTCAAATCGTCCGTTATCGCTTCAAACTTGGCCTTGACGGGGTTTTGTAGTGTTGTCATAGCCATGCTTATCTTGTGGGCGTCGTCGTCTGGTCGATAGTGTTAGCCAACTTTGTGTATCACCATGTGCCGGGCGAAATGAAATGCCAAGTCATGTCTCGTACCACCAGCCACCTGCTCCCGTGCAGCCGTTAGCAAATCAATTATCGAGTCGACATCGTCTATAGCTGCATTCAAGTTGGACTTGCGCATGCGAGCCAGCTCTGCCAGCAACGGCCCAAAGGGCGACGTTGGCATTTCTTCCTCCGCTCCAGCCATGGCTGCTGGCTGGGGAGCTCAAGTGCAACTCAGGCGATGGTGAGAAGGAAGAGGTGGCCTTGCAATCGGGAAGATGTGTGTCGGCGACTCTTTGACTCTTTGTGCCGGGACAAACGGCCAGTTACACAGCCAGAGGGGGGATTTGCCTCTTGTGATTTGTCGAAATGGCTATTGAGAATGAAATGATGGGCAAGTTTCCGTCTCAGCGGGTTGACGTCGGTGATGGTCACGCCAGTTGTGGACGGCTTCGGGGCGGGCTTATCGATAGGCGTCTGGTGTGGTGAAGTTGGGTGGGGTCTGGTTGGCCACTGTGGATGAGCATGATTGGATGGGACGGCTTGGTTGGAGAGGATGGCATCGGCACTGGGTCTTGGTGACATCGAGCCTCCAGCTTCAGTGCGTCTGTGTCCAGATGTCTGACACTGGACGCCTTCAATGTTCCAGCACCTGAGCGAGTTTACTCAGCACTTGCACCAGACGGTTCAACGTTGGCGGCAGAGTCTAAGACAAAGGATTCAGAATGTGACGAAAGCAAAGCAGGCGGGGAAATGCGTGGTATCAGTCCTCCGTACGAGGCGGTATTGTATCAACATATTGGGGTCAATTCTGCGGTCATGAAGCAATAGAACAGAACGGTTGAATGTAAGTTCATGTTCTGATTTGATGCACGTTGAAGTCAAGTTTGATCATTGACATCTGGATGTCTGGACTGTGTGTGATCTGGTCCCTGCCGCATCCTTCTAAGCCCCACCAGACAGCAAACATGCAGCACTTGAGCGCCCCAATAGCCACTTGCCGCTGGCATGTGTCTGGTCAGGTTCAATGAATGCACCAATCGACTTGACCGCTGCACAGCCCCGCTGCACGCCATACACCAATCCAAAGCTCATTGCTCTCACTCACACTCATCACATTTACTACCACTCACTTTCCGACTTGCATCACATGCCATTTGACATCCATCGTGTCTGTCTTTGACTCCAGCATACCCCCGTCGACCCTACTCATGCAACACAACTACCGGGCTCGTCAAATGTCGAGAGCCTGAGTGCCGCATGTCGGCCTCTCCCCAGTGGCTTACCTCGGGAAGCCCTCGTGCTCCAACTAGCTTTGACCAGACAGACTGCTGCCGTCCCAGATGACATCACCAATAGGCTTCCTGTTGCCCTTGCCCCAGGAGGGCGGTCGCTTTCAACGAGACGATGACTTCCTCTCTTCTCCCTCCAGGGGCGCATCGCCACGCTATCCTCGAGATAATCCCATGGAAAGTGCATATACACAAGACCAAGTTCGAGCCCGAGATGGCCTGTCCTCTACGTTACAAGGGACGTCAGTCCCGCAACGACGTCTAGTGCTGCCTGACCCTTTGGCATTCAGGTAATGGATATCTCCAGCACACCGCCTGCTTTCCCATCTGGTCCTCCCATCAAAAGGCAGATGCTAATAGTCTTGCGCTTCTTAGGTTCCTGGAGGAAGACCCCTCCGTAACCGTTATCGAACGACGATGTATCCTTGGTGGCTATGAGTTGTATTTGGTTGAACAATGGGCTTGCTCTCGCCAATCTCCCACCATAGTTGTGACAACCTATACTGGAGACGAGAGGCACTGCATAGTGGTTGGCATTGTCTCTATTCCAGAAGATCAAAATCTATGGTCCACGAGACTACGACTATTCTTCAAATCTGCTAGCCAACACAACTCACGTCCCAAAGACACAGACCTTGGCGAGTTGATGATTACCAACCTGAGCAACTTTCCCTCAGCTCTCACCGTGATCCCGGTACCAGATGGAGATGTACGGAAGCACCGTCAGGCATTCATCGTCAACGAAAACCTCAAACGACTAGGTTGCTCAGGTCGGTCCGGCTTGGCGCTAACGGATCCGACCGAAGCAACACAGGCCAAGTTTCACCAGCTTTACAAGACAAGCGATCGTGTTCCCATCCTTCAGTCCGTTGTCGAGCTCACTAAATTATGTCAGATTGCACTCTACATGTTTGAGAAGTTGGATCATCAATACATAGACGGATTACTATGCGACGTCACAGAAAAGGCAATCAGCAACTGGTGGACAGAAGTCGGTACTGAGCACTATAACTTTGAGCCGAACGATGGCATGCTAGGCCCTTCCACTGTATCAGCTCTGCTGGGTATGTTCATGGGAGCGAGGAATCGCTTGCATTGGTACGGTGCGCCAGTCTCCAAGGATGTCTTCGAGATCGAATGCACAAAGAGAGGCGTCGCTTACTTTCAAAAGCAACAAAAATTGGAAAAGACGCGGCGCCTTGACCGGCAGACGGTGTTTCGGCTGCATACTGCCACGGCGAAAGGTGCAGCTGGTGAGGGATGGGGAGTGCAGAAAGCCGTCAAGTCTACGGTGACTGAGATCGGAGGCAAAAGAGGTGAAATCGTCATGGACATGGTCTCGGGCAAAGACAAGGGCGGTCTAGCGGACATCGAAACTGTGGACATTGACAGATTCGTCAACCTAGCTTACGGTGACCGACCAAGGTGGCTTTGGCATGGCAAGGCTCGAAGATCTGTCGCCGATGCCTTTGGTAGTAATGATCAAGACCTTGGCAGCATGTTTGCTGGGAAAAGCGACGTTACGACTAACAATTCAAAACGGACACACTCTTTGCCGCTAGATGAGGAGCTGGAGGCTCGTCGTAAGGACGACATTGGCGCCGGGCCATATTCTATCTCTACGTCTGCCACCGTTGGTAACAATGTAGATACGTCAGGTGATAGAGATGCCCTTCGCCGAGGAGTATTTAAGAGTGTGGCGGGCAAGATGAACGACGCCCGTAGCGGTCTTGGTCGAATAAAGGATGCAGTCGGCGGCAACCGAAGAGGCCATGCAGGCAAGTTGTCAATCTCTGCCAAAGAGGATTTCTCGGAAGGGGGTAATGGCAGCGCGCCATTGTCGTCGGCTTCACAAAACTCTGCAATGGCATCAAGCCCCGCTATTGTGACAAGAGCATTTACGTGGAAGAACAAACCAGAAGAGTACCTCGCAGCAATCAAACGAGGCGACGACGTGCTCCCTAGTCAAGGTGACGAGACTCAGATCTCTGCAGCATCGGCAAGGGATATGAAATATGATGAGAAATCGGGGGATGAGCTTCTGACTGCCGGAGAGTCGGACAACAACCTAAGTCGTATCGGCACCGAGATTCGCAAGGGTATCAGTCATAAGGGGTCTTCGGTTGGTCAATCCACCGAAGACGACAGCGACCTCCGAGGGCCCCTGTTAGTCAAGGAACAGAAGTTGGGCAGCAAGGCAGTCATCGTTGCCCGACGACGCAGTTGCGGTATAGCTGACCTGAGCTTCAAGCATTTCACAAACGAGAGTCGATGGCCACGCCGAATGTCTTTTGGCGACGCGGAAGAGGCTATTTTGACATGGGAGGACGTTATTGACCTTACCGAGACCGCAGACTATCTTTCTTGCATGGAGGCTCATGCAGAAGCCGCCAGCCATCTGAACCATCTCATTGAGGAGATTATACGCGATGTCGGGCCTTGGGTCGAGGACAAGATCCGGGCCGTAGAGTTTCTCAACGAACGATACGGACAGGATAAAGCAGAGTTGCAAGGGATATATCATAAGCTGAATGAAGCTTGTCAGCGTGTTCGCTACAGCTCGGACGAGCTCCTCAGCGAACAGCGCGAGAACCTCACAGAGAGTGTAAAGGAGATTGAAGTCCTCCTGGCACGCCTCGAATACGAAATCAACGGCCTGGTCCAAAAGGTGCAAGATGTTGAGGACAGCATCCAGAACTTTGAGCGGCAGGTAGACGATGTGGAGAGCCGAGCTGCGGAGTTGAAGGTCACGCTCGAAACAGAAAGCTGGCTTCACTGGTTCGTCCGGACTCTTACGGGCATCGGGACTGGACCAAACATTACACGTGAGACGTGATGACGTTTTGCATTTACCTACAGCATGTTTAACACATAATTTTCAACGTTTCTTTATTTTGTCTAGCATGGCGGAGACGGGCACCATTTTTGTTTCTCCCAAGACAGCATATCAAGGATACAGGGCGTTTGTCACTTTCGCAATAAGATAGATACCACTTGTCGTTGGTGGGGAGATGTAGTCCCAAATCATGATAGTTTAAATATATCAAATATCAATTGTTTTACAATTCGGTGTATCCTGATGCCAATGCACCTACGCCCGCTCCGTCTATACTCGTACACCACACCACCCCCAGCCCAAAGCACCTCCTCTCCCCAACTTGAGCAGTCCCTTTCAGCAATCCGCCTAGAACATGCCGCCGCCGGCCTGGGGCCCCCCACCCATAGCCTGGCCCTGCTGCTGCATAATCTCACTGACTTTCATCGACGTATCCAGAAACTTGGCGGTGCAGCGATCCAAGCACACCGACTCGCCCTTGTTCAGCTCGCCCTCGCGGTAGTCGGTAGGGATACATTTCTTTTGGCAGGTTTTTTGGAGACTATTTCTGTTAGTGCCGTATTGACCAGGTGCGCACTCGAGAAGCGAAGCGTATTGAACAGATGCGACGGATGTTGGAGCGGATGCCAAGGGTAACGTACCGGTTATATGTGTCTGCCATCATGCGCATCTCGCCTTCTACAGCGGCAATCTTTTGCTCCGACGTGGGCTGTTGGCGACCGATTCCGAGGAAAGACATTTTGATGGTTTGGGTTGGACGTTGGGAGGTTTGTTGTTGATGTATGCGGTGATGGGAAGGAGTTTGACGTAGCTGGAGTCGAAAATTTGGGTATGGGGTTCTGGGTAGGGAGTGCTTACGTTATGCGTGTGCTTATCGATAAGATAGATGTCTGCCCGCTACCCTGTATCTTGAGATGTCAAAAATGGCAGCATGGATGAGACGGCGATTTGGAATATTTTGTGATGAGTTGGTGGTTTTTTTGTCTTTTGTTTTTAATATAGGATGTGGTTTTAATCTGCAGTGATGTTGGCTCAGTTTTCTGTTGGGAGTATACTAGTGCTCAAACTGAGCTTCTTGTGACTTGTACCTCATGATTGATTTGCGTACCTAGGTACTTAAATATACTCTGCTATCGGTCAAAAGTAACATTCTTTGTCCTTGTCCATTCATCCAGGCCGATGGAACTATTAAATCGCCCATAGCCACTACTCTTGGTACCCCCATGAGGCAATGAGCTCTCATCATGAACACTCATGCTATTGATGTGGACGGCACCAGTCTCCAGTTCCTCGGCGAAACGCAAACCTCTTCTCAAATCTTGTGTGAAGACTGCCGACGATAGCCCATACTCGGTATCGTTGGCAATACGAATAGCTTCTTCTTCGGATTCAATTTCGATAACCGAAACGGTGGGCCCAAACGACTCCGTCTTATAAATGTCCATTTCTGGAGTGACACCGTTGACAATAATAGGTCGTAGTCTTGTCTCGCTGAGTTCATGAGTGGTGAAACTGCCGTGAAGGATGCTCGCTCCCCGTTCTGTGGCATTGGAAACGAGTTGCTTGTTCTTTTGAGCCGCCGCGCTGTTGATGAGGATGGGTGCATCGCCATTGGCTGGGAAGATTTTCTCAACTGCGCTGGCGAACTTTTGGTGAAAGGCATCCTTGACAGACTTGTGAACGAGAATTCTCTCGGTGCACATACACACCTGGCCACTGTGTATAAATGAGCCGAGCGCGCAATGCTCCGCAGCCAGGTCTAAGTTTGCGTCTTCCCATACAATGGCAGGGGCTTTGCCGCCCAATTCCAAAACCACCGGTTTGAGATGCTCTCCTGCCTGCTTCGCAATAATTCGGCCCACGTTAGTACTGCCTGTGAAATTGATTTTCTTGATCTGTGGATTCGCTATCAAAGAGGACGTAATGGCTGGAGCATCGGCTGGGTCGTGAGCAATCATGTTCAATACACCATTCGGGAGTCCAGCTTTGTGAAGTATATCCACAATCGCCCACATGGTTCTTGGGCAAAGCTCGGATGCCTTGAATACTACAGTGTTTCCGGTAGCAATTGGGAACGCGACTGATCTGGCGCCGAGTATGTATGGAGCATCCTGCTTGTTTGTTAGCAACATACCCCCTTCAACGTGCAGTAAGACTTGGATTGGCAGCCCCCATACCATGGCGCAATGGATAAGACGACACCATAGGGCTCACGCATCACAATCGCACTCCTGCTGGGATTCATCGTGGCGGGGAATGAGCCTTCCAACGTGGCGATGCGGCCAGCGACATCCTTGAATATGCCAATTGTGGTGTTGATGTTGAATTCGCTCCATCCTTGTGCGGCTCCTGTCTCATCAGACATATACGTCACAAGTTCTTCGCGACGGCTCTGCATAATTTCTGCAACTTTGAGAAAGATGTTTTGCCGCTCCTGCGGAGTGGTCTTACGCCATGTCTTGAGAGCCTCGGCGGCAACGTCAACAGCTCTCCTGGCATCTGCTACAGAGGCGGCGCCGCATTTGTGAGTAATCTTGCCGGTAGACGGAGACTTGACGTCAAATGTTTTGTCGGGATAGTAGTCTTGGCCGTTGATGACCAGTGGCACAATACCATCCGTGGCCATGATGCCAGTGCCTAGTTAATGCTGAGTAGAAAGGAGAAGAGTTGTTCGAAGCTTGAATACACCACAAATGCAATGTCGTCTTTTGCCAGCTGCAACTAGAGAATACGACCAGAGGTTTATAAAGAATTGATCGTCAGGAGAGGATTTGCCCTTTTTTCAGTAGGTTGTCGTCAACGATTCCCCATGCCCCAGTCGTTGGACAATCCATCTCTTGGAGCATTGGAGCTGGCGTATCGGGATGAGTTTAGCCCCCAAAAGGCGGGACTTTGCTTGGATCATGTCTGGTTTGGTCTGGTTTGCCCCGCATTCTCCCAAGCTTGTCTATTCGCCGAGGGTCTGGTTGGCTCAATGGATTGGATTGGATTGGCAACAATCACCACCACTACTGACCCTGAGCATCAAATGACAAAGCCGCTCGGCATCTTTGCTAGTTGGCTCAGCTTTTGGCAACCGTTCCGAGCCCTCGGATGCCCACTATGCCGACTTCGAGGCGTTCCGAAGTGATTTTGCTGACTCCGCAAGTGTTTGCGAGAACCTCTTCTCCCCAGTTGATTGATAAACAACGAATACTGGACTGCAATCTTACTGGATCGAGGACTGGCAGTGATCGGCGACGGGCCTGCAGCATGACCAGGCAGTCAAAGCAACTGGCCTGATTTGCGTGACTTTTCATCGGAAGCTCTGCAGAGTGTCTGGCTCTAGGAGTGGCTGAGCTACGGCACAGGTGTTGATACGAATTGCCTCTGCATTCGTGGTCAGTACAAGGCAATTGACTCCGGCAAAGAGCAGATAGATGGTGGTTAGGCTTACCAACCTGAGGCTGATGTGCTGGAAGAGCATATTGTACCTCGGATGAGCTTCTTGATGGCTGAACATATGTCGAAGACGCTGGTGCTGGCGCTGGTTTTAAAGCCCGTTTTTGCGGGAGACGTGATTGTTTCGATTCGGCCATTGTTGATGCGTCTGTGTTCAAATAAAGCATCTGCCTTGGGCAAGATGGTTACACTTCTAATAAGTGCACGAAGCTGCGCGGAAAACCTTCTTCACGTCCGCTTCGATGACCCGTGCGTGGCTCAACAGACACAGAGTAAATAAACCGGTAAAGTGCTGGTGCAGTGTTCCAAATTGAGTGGACAGCTGTCTGCCCTGCAACCCATCAACAATCCAATCGAACGCGCCACATCAGATCAGGCAGAGCCTCAAATTGATCAAACAGTCAAGAATATCTGGTGAGGCCTGGATGGGATGAGCCACTACTGCACCTCTGCAGCCAGCGACTGCAAATGGCGTGGAGAAGAAGAGCCCAAGACAGTCATCGAAACGAGAGAATGGGAACCGGTGACTGACTCGAGATGTCGTGATTGGCCGGTGCTCAAAGTTCAAGACGCAGCGGCGCGGCAGGCAGCTTGGATAGAGGGGAAGGGACTAACAAGACGGAGAAGTGGACACGGAAAGATGGGGCAGCGCACGGAGGAGATGCGGTCTGATTTGCAAGAACTTGAGTAAAGTACTCAAGTATCTGTGTCAGAGGGCGCTGATGACAACCTTGGAATTTGGATGGTGAGGCGACAGCGCGGGTATTTCAATGCCTGGCTCACACCGGATGCTCACACCGGATGCTGTGTTCCCGTAAGGTGTTCCAGTCGCAATGCTGCCGGATGTTGAGAGGTCTCGACCAATAGTGAAGATTCAATTATTGGCAGTCATCTGTCATCTGTTGCAGTTCGTGCTGTCGATACAAAAAGGGACTCGCTTGAGTCTGGTACCCCAAGTGAACATCAAACTACAGTCGGGGCCGGGCCATCAGGGGTTCGTCCAATCTGGAGCCAGTCAGAGGCGCGGCAATATTGATTGCAGATGTTTCAACATGGCTCTTTGGTCCGGCTGTAGGAAACGTGGAGCGCAACTGGAGAACGGCTGCACTGTCGCATTTGATCCATCAGACCAGACCAGACTTTGACAACTTGGCTGCAGACAAACTGGGGTTCCGGCGCCGTCGATGGCTGAACGGGGAAAGTCCGTCCATAAAGACTTGACTTGTTGTACGGAGTAACGATACGGGCAAGACGGGCACGGCCTCCTTGTGCTTAGAGTCAGGATATCGAGACAATATTCAACCAGATGACGAGCTTCGCCCCGATCGCTGTCTCAAAAAAATGATTTCCATTTCTATTCACATTCAAGCAGCCAATGGCTTTGAGCCTCACTCTGCCACACTTGCCAGACTCTCTTTCCTGTTTCTTGCCCAATTCGCCTCCACACTTTCGTCTTTCAATGCTCCTGCCTGCATTTTCGCTGTCGCCTCAGCTCGCGGCGGCGAAAGTCCGGTGACCGTCCCACCTTCCCCCAAGAAGGACAGAAGGCGGCGAAATCGACCAACCAGGCAAGCGACACGTGATTCAATGGACAAAAGCTGACCAATCAAAGCATTGGTTGACACTTCCCCCACCACGGCGTACCCACCTTCTCACCTTTCGTCCCCGCTCCCGGTCGCAACGGCCGGCGTCAGCCAGCCATTGTGAAGAAAAGTTAAGTTGCCAGTTGAGTCTGGCTTGGTGTGGTGTGGTCGGGGTCAGTGACTGCACTTGACTTAACTTGACTTTGACTCTGCTGCTGGTGACTGGACACTGAAGACTTGCTGGACCATTTTTCCTCCACCTTCAGTCGAATCCAACTTTCTACTCCATACATCTTCAACATTGGCTCCGCGTTCGGCCCTCCCTCGACTGTGTTATCTGCAACTTCGACCAATTCTTTAATTTGGTCTTGTATATTCTTCTGTACTCTATATATATTACATCCGCTGCCTGCGCAACGCGATACCGGCCAGTGAAACTACCCCGCCGCTCGGCGCGCACACTTGACATTCTTTGGGCTCCGGCTCTGTCTTCCGCCTTTGGCCTTTTTTAGGTTGCTGGTGAGCTGCGACGGCTGTGACGCTGTCGCGCCCTTCGCAGGTGCATGGACGGCTCTCCAATTGTTGCCCGCGGAGGGGCATCTCTGAGTCCAACGAGCCCAGCTAGTTCTCGCCATGGCAATGGCGGTCCTAAGAGGAAACGAAGCGGTCCTGTCGCCCATGAAAGCAGCCCCGGTAGCCCTTTGGACGACGATCATGGCGATCATGATCATGATAAGAAACGCCAGCCCGGCGTTAAGAGAGCTTGCAACGAATGCAGACAACAAAAGGTGAGCAAGAAATTTGTGTTTTTGTTCGGGGAAGCATCGCCTGCTCTGGCTCCCGCGGCCGGCAGGCAATGAATGGGGTGCACGGGGAATGCCCTCACTTACCATCATGTCCATTCTTGTAGACTAACAATGACGGATTATTATAGCTGCGGTGCGACGTTGTACAAGAACCTTTCCAGAGCTGCTCGCGGTGCAACCGTTTGAAGCTTGAGTGCAAGATAGAGTCCAACTTTAAACGAATTGGCAAGCGTTCAAAGCATGCCGAGATGGAGAAGGAGATTGAACGTCTGCGGCGCAACATTACTCGAGCAAAGGCTCAAGGCTTCGTACCAGAAGCCGGCGACGACGACGACATGAATTCACCCGTGGCCCCGAGCACCGCACCATACACACATACCCGCAACCCTTCTCTCATGGGCTCAGACGAGGCCGTGTCCTCTCTCCTTCATCTCAAGAGAGGCGGCGCATACGCCGTGCCGCATTATTCGTACGAACTGGAAGGTGTCCGATTGACTGATGATAATGTCACCCATCTGTTCAACGAGTTTTTCGCCTACTACCACCCATTTCTACCATTTCTCAGCCCGCAAATACCCCCCGAACAATATAACCAACAACACCCGCTGTTGTTTTGGTCCATTGTTGCCGTTGCAGCTCGTCGTTTCAGCCCCCTTGACTGTCCAAACCTTCTTACCAACCTGTCGGGCCCAATGACCCGATTCCTTTGGACCACGATTGGTGAGGTACCTAGCAACTACCATGTCGTCAAGGCCATGTGCTTGCTTTGCACCTGGCCACTACCGACAAGCACTACAACGTCGGACCCGACGCATATTCTGTGTGGTGTCATGATGAAAACGGCTACTGGTATTGGACTGCATCGGCCGAATCATATTAGGGATTTTTCGAGGGTGTCAGTCGAACTCAACAAGGAGCAGTTGGCAGATCGTGTCACGACTTGGGCGGTCTGCAATATTGTAGCACAAAACGTGGGAACAGGATATGGACAGCCGGCATCAACCTTGTATGACTGGACTCTTGCACTTCGCCCTGGAGATGACCCGGCGCTGCACTTGTCTACTGAACTTGAAGCACGACTCCAAATCGAGCGGTTCTGCGACAAGGTTTCCAAGGAGATGTATAGCAATGCGAGTGATCCCAGAGGAGTTGCCGGTGATGAACACCGTGCGATGTTGATGCGAGTCTACCGCCGAGATTATGGTGAGCTTCAAGCGTCGGTCATGTCCCAGCAGCTTGGACCCATTGTGAATCTACACCTCCGTGCGGCGGCGCTTCACATGAGACTTGCCGGCTTTTTCGATTCCAGCAAGACCCCAGGCTATATGGACGATCTTATGGGCCTTTGGAGAGCAGCAACTAGCTTTCTCGATGAACTCCTCGAGGTGGACAAAGTTACCTCACCGCGTGACAGCATTCGAGGAACCATCTTATTGTATGCGACCAACTATCTGCAGCAGATGCTCGTTGCAGCCGGCTTCACCTTGTTGAAGTTGATGAGATCATTCTTCTGCAAAACCATCGATTTTGATCGTGGCCGAAGCCTTTTCCACCACTCTGTTAAGGCTATCAGGGCAACCAGTGTAGTTCATAACGATCTGCAATGGCGTTTGGCTGAATTGATGGTGCAGATGTGGAACGGCGCTCGTTTGGACAGCCGAAACAATGCGTACAATCCAGACGACGATACGGCTGTGCAGATGGATGACAGCTTGCAGCTAAAAGTGCGTTGCCGGCACAGCATGAGTCTGGTGTTTGATTCGGTTTGGCGATGGAGGGAAGAGTACCAATCTCAAGGACGTGGAAGCCTCGAGAGTAAGTACTACCCAGGCAAGTTTCACAGGTGTCCAAGTCGTTCTTTCAAAGTTGCTAACACTTCCGTCTCAGATACAAAGCATCCCACGAATCCAGATTCTGCCAACGAGTCATCGGCCTCATCCTCGCAACTCGACAGCACTCTGATGCCGTCTCATCCTCTTCCCACGTCAAACATGCTGAATACAAATGGAGCCCTGACGCCTGGTGCTACTGGGCTATCGGCGGCAGCAACTGCTCCAAACACGATGATTGCTGGCATGCCTTATGGTGAGACGAATTACGACTTTTTTGATCCTCAGCATTGGATGCTAGACGGGCTGGTCGATTTCAACTATGGCGCGTTTGTGCCTCCTCTGGAAGGCGCATAGTGGTCGGACCCTAAACAAGGGAACATGCAATCTTAACACGAGCATAAAGTTGTTATTATTTTTCTGTTGCTGCGAGCCGTGCCACGTCACTTACTCATTTGCCATTTCCGCTATTTTGGCATGCTCCAACAGTATCAACTTTCAGTAACCATATCTATTGCGTCTGCCATAGCCACGATCGTCATTTCACGGCAATGACTAGCCGTGTTTCTTTTCTTTGTGCTTTCGATATGACTTGTCACACGTCGAGATGGGGGTTGCTAAAAGAGTCATTATGGCTCACTGGCCAAGAAAGCACGGTACATACAGTAACAAGGGTTTGTTTGTTTTCTTTATACGGTATTGAATTTTTTTGGTAATCCACCTTGATTACCCCCCACGACACTCGGGTCACCAGCGGAGGGAAGTACTGTATTTCACGTTCTGCAATATTGCGCTTACGAACATCCTTGTTTCATGTTGCACGGGGCGGCACTATTTGCATCTTTTTTAAAACCAGCGGACAGGGAGCCAGCGTAGAATACTTGGTCCGATACCCCCTATGAGGAGGAATGGTCTAGTGTCTGGGGGGATAGTTCCGTCCTTGAGATTGATTGTTCATAACTAGTTGGTTGGTTGGTTTGTTGGTTGTCTGGATGGTTGGGTTGGGTTGGGTTGGGTTGGTCGTTTCGTTACATGTCGCCCTTCCGGCTTTGTAGAAGGAGCTAAGGAGAATATACCACCTTGTGTGTATGTACTATGGGTCTTTTTGACGTGTTTTGGTATAATAAAAGGAGGAAGGATGGGTGGTATTAGTCATTTAATACGTAGTTATGATAGGAAGAATTATGACACTTCAATATACATTATTTTGTAGTGAGATGCGCTTCATCGGGCGATAACTATCTATGCTACGTTACTGCCGGACCTGGCAACACAGTTAAAAAAAAAAAGATTCATAGCGATTCCATGAGAAACATTTTCTGCACGTTGTCGGTCGACGCCTGCATTGCATGGAATGTCTATTCCATACATCGTTTTCTTGCATGGAGAGAACGTGGCGCCCGCGCCCCGATGACTGCCTCCAATACGACTAGACTAGACATTTTCGTTTGACAGCATATGCAATCTTACATTTACATTTGACACCGGGCCGTTTCGCAAAAACGAACAAGAAACAAAAAGAGACCACGACCAAATGCATCGCATTCGCAGTGGGCGTCAACATGTTTCAGTTCACGGCCCATTCTGACCGTTTCACAACGGCGCCTACGTGCCTTATCGGGATGCAACGGGGCGTGGAATTTGTCCTCCCGGAACAAAGGAGAAAGGCTATAGCCGGATTGAAACATACAGGACACGAGATATAAGCACTCGTGTCGAGCTTACGGTGGGATGCTATTCGCCGCAGCCTATCGAATAGGGAACTTCGTTTTGGGCGAGGCTTGGAACTGCGGACGGGAAAACAAGAAGAGTCGAATTGCCTATCACGTATGACGGCATACCCGGTGCAGTGACACCGAAGAATGTTATACCGAGGAATAACGAGTACAGACAGCCCGTTCTGCCCGCCATCGGGAAAGCCAGAGAGGGTATCGGAATGGGAGATTGACGAAGGCGGCAGTCGGACTGGATGGGAACGAACTAACTGACCAGGTTTATTACTGGGCTGTGTTTTTTTTTTCTTGGTTCTTGCGCAGAAAGAAGGGCGATGGTGGTTGAAGCTTCGGCCTGGTGACGAGATGGGGGTTGCACAACGCTATTGGGAGGGGAAGGAGGTCTGAGCTGGGTTGAGATTATCTACCGGGGGAAGGTGAAAGTGCATGGGATGAAACGAAAGATTGAGAAATACAGGCGGTTGTTTTCAGTGTGAAATGATGGGGGATGAACGGGATGGAGGCCCGCAGATACCGTTACCATCTGTCGCCTTACATGGAGGAGGAGGAGGGATGGATGGGATTGGGGGAGAGGATTAGGGCCGTGATGTCTTCTTTTTTTGTTGTTTCGAGCACGCCAAGTTGTCTGTGTTCATGGACCATGGTGCTCAAAGCTTTTCACATAGATGCCAGGTACTGACTGGGTGATGATGGGGGGAAATTTGCTCAGGCCATCCGCACCAGACATGGGATGGAAAGAAGGAAAAAGAAAGCACCATACACCATTGGGAGGGATACCTGGCATTGACGCTTTCTGAGGAAGCGCAAAGAAGGCAAATAGAGGGAATGGGAGGAAAAGCTTTGTGCAAAGACAAAAAAGAAGGCCAGGTTGCACGACAGCATCAGCTTAACGTGACAATTAGCCTCGGCCAAGATTTCTGTTTTGGCTGTGATGGGCGTCAGCCACAACAGATATTTAGTCTCGGCCGAGAGAAGAAAAAAACAAGGGGAGGGAATGGGAGTGAGGAGGAACAGCTTGAGAAGGCAAACGGTACAAGAGTCTTGGAGACTGTGTACATGCTTGGTACTCGGTTAGTTATCCTTGCCCTTTGTTTTTGCCATATACACGCCCCCCCAAAGAGATCACGAGGAGGTGAAGGTGACAATGGGTTTCGAGACTGCACGCCACGCCCACTTGTGTTTTGGAAAATTAGAGATGGAACGGTCCGTGAGACAAAAAAGAGCCATAGTAGCGAGAGGCGAGAAACACCGAGGTTCAGGTCTGGCAACTGATTTGACCAGGTATTTGGGCGCAGCAGACACCCTGGTTTGGACCTTTTGGATGCTCGTCGTTTCTGGAAAGAAATAAGAGTAGGCCCATGGAGAAGAAGGGGGTAGGGGGGAGGGGAGTGTAACTAACTCGATGCTGAGTGTAATTGGTATTTTGACGAGAGAGAGCTTGGACTCACTCTTGTTGGAGTGGCAGTTTGACAAGGATGGGGAGAGGCATCATTTGCACCCAACAGCCGTTTGTGTCTCGAAGGCCGGTTTGCTCTTTTTTTGCTTTTGCATTTCAAATACCGTTACTTACAAGAAACGTCGTGAATCATGTCCCGGCAGGACCAGACCAGACCCAGTCGCAAATAGGTCAAAGGGTTCCCTTGTAAGAGTGACAGGGCGAGACACCGACACACCACTTCGTACAAAACGTGTCTGGCGTATGCTTTTCAACGCTTATTGTGACATCGGTGGCGACTCGTATGTAAATACCGGTAAGAAACGCAAGTTGGACGGAAAGAAAACGACGATACATGCCCCAAAAAGGCCATTCTACCTTTCCGGTCTCGTTGCCCTTGGTGGACCTTTCCTTGCACTCTTCAGAAAGATTAGGTATGCTGCCAACACTGAGTACTCGGACCTCGTCTTTAAATTATTGTTTGTTACCCCCCCGCAGTGAGTTGTCACATTTCGTGCTTGACAACCCAAAGAAAAGGTCTGGATATTCGTCTAGTACCCGTTCAAAGATACGCGGTAAGGCTGGGTAACACATCAAACCCACAAGTGACACAGCCCGTTTGCAAAGAGCAGAACAAACAAACAACAACCGCGCTGAGAGCCTCGTGTTGGGTAGGAGATGGGCGGCTAAATCGTTGTCTTGGTGTTGGTTCTCCATCATGTTCCTGCATCTCCTGGACGGCCCGGGACGTCGACTCGCATCAGTTTCGCAACGCCTTGCCTTGTATTGTGCCAACTCTCGTATCATGTACGTCTGGGAAAACTGTAATACATCCTCTGCGCTCTGGTGGTTCCTAAGGTTTGGGGGCCAGAGTTGTTAGGCGTTTTGTTAGCCGTTGCTTGCATCTGACATCCATGGAAGTGTGTGGCAGCCGAGACGTGACAACTTGTGCAATAGGCATTATCACACCCCAGCCTGAATGCTTCTTTGGTGCAATAGCAAATAGACTCCCCGAGAATCCAGGCGGGGCGAACCGTTCGGCATTGCCTTGTTTTTGTTGACAATCATTCTACCCCTTGGGTCTGCTGCTGGAACCGGCAAGTTGGTAACCCGTGTAAGTTGGTTGTCAAAAGTTGTCCAAGATGTCGTCCCTAAGATACTCTTTCAGAGAGCCTAGACGCCCCGCTCAACATTGAATGCCTCTGCCATACATCACAGTCTCTGTCTCTTTCTTCTTTTCTCCAGTGACAAAAGAGTGAAATCTGTGTGTGTATGTGTGCGGATGGAAACAAACGAGTCGCCTCGCGACCCATAACCGCTTTCCTGGCCTTCTCAATTTTGGCCTGCCAGGCCGCATAGCCCGAGACCCAAAACAATCCAGGCGCGTTTTGCAAGTATACTTTCGAAATATAAGTACACTCACGAGACCTCTATTTGCCAGTCTGCCTCGTCGATGCACTAACTCTGTGAACCTTACACAGCAGCCCGGCATATCCGCCCAGACCAGCCGTCCTAAAAGCCGGCTCCTTTTTCGCCCCCCCCCCCCCCCCCTCGCCCCCCCAGACGGCGGCAAAGAATTGGATATGAACACAAAGTTTGCCTACAAGGCAAGGCATTTCTGGTTGGTGACATTACCACTCTACAAATTGTAGACCTTGCGTCCTGCTGTATTAGCCAACTGTCAGAACAAGCAGCCCTTCAGCCAACACACTTCGGCTCTTCTCAGTAAGCACACTCCCACACCCTATTTCCCATCAAGCATGGTGACAGGAGTAGAGCCACTGACGATGATGTACTAACGCATTTAGGTTCTTACTTCTGCCCACCCGAATAGCTCAGGCCGCATCGAGGCATTGACTATGGATGGAGGGTCCATGACCACGACGGGGGTGTGCGTGAGAGCCAACAAGCACCCACAGCTTTTAGTTCCAAGTTTTGAGCACCTACAACCAACAGAAAACCGTCATTTACCGCACAGTATGGTCACGATTTGCTCTGCCAGGTTGCTATCGTCACCTCACCACAGACAGTCGCCGGTTTGAAGGAAGTGCCTCGCGCCATGTAACAGGCGTCACATGGCGGAGGCATGACGTTTCCCCCTCGCGGCCAAGAGTCGTCTAGACCAAGTCCGGGTAACAAAAGCTCTGTGTCGAAGACAAGGGCCAGCTAATATCCAAAAATATGGAACTCAGAGCTGGAAGCTGTCCACTCCTGAGTACCCCTGGTGGACAACCCATGGTTGTTTGCTGGCCCCTCGGAACCCGTGGGAAAGACGGCTAGCCGGCTGTGGCTCTTGGTTTGAATATGAGTACTGTAATCTCAAGACCCTTTCTGTTTCAACATACAGACCAGATTGTTCAAGATAAATTGAAAATTGGGTGGGTTCTGACCGGTCCAGGTCAAGGTTGATGAGGATGCCTGGTTGCGCATACGAATCGAGCTAATGAGACACGGAGCTTCTTTGGCAGTTGCATGACTTCTCTTTGCCGCCATTCCACAGTTCACTCTAATCACCGCCACTCTTACAGTTCGACTGTGTATGGCCCTCAGACATGATTGGAGAAAGACACTTTGCCTGTTGCAATCCAGGTTGTATCGGCTTAGCCACCGCCCTCGATCCTTGATCCCATCCCTGAAAAAAGAGGCAGGAACTTCTCTGGCACAGAGCTCTGACATTCGAATGTAGGTTCAACGGGTGTGTCAAGCAAGAGTCGTACGTAGGCGACACCTCCACCCCTACGTGGCGAAATGGGTTGGCAAGAAATCAAACTTCAACAGGGAGGGGTTGGCAGACTCCCATATCCGATTCAGCAGGCTTTGTCAGCCGTCGTATCTCTCTTGGCGTGATATGCGTGGTTGACTATCCCACAGGTAGAGATCAAGACGCGGCTAGATTCCCCGTGTTGGCGGTTCGCAACCTCCACGTACAAGCCTGTCCACCGGCGTACATCTGCTAGAGCATGGCCAGTGCCAGGCCGAGATCGTGCCAATGTAGTGAACGGGTGAATGCCTGAACCAAGCGCTGGTTGGTGAAGGGCGGGAGATACCCACGGCTGGCTGTTCGGGAAAGCTGGCGCCAACCCCATTTCCCGGATTTGTTTGGCCCAACACCTGTTGTAGACAATAACTGTGGTCATAGGCCAACATGCGGGAGGCGAGTCGGCTATGTGCCTCATCACAGAAATTCAAGGCCGATCTCCTCATCAAGGAAAATAGATGTGCGTTTAGGTTAAAGAAACAGCGAACAATACGTCTCCATCGCGAATTGTTGGATCCAGGGAGTTGGGGATACCTTAGCGCTTGACGCCGCACCACGCTGTCTGTGACATGATTCCACTTCCCAGGGGATTCGACGTCGTCATGTATACATAGACATATTGAGGTACTGGTACATTGAACATTTGCGCCGTTTCAGGGGATATGATGATATGGACCTGTCTCCATAGAATGCCAAACTTTTAGACACACTTTGGCATTGTTGAACCTCTCAACGGTCTTCCCAAGTGCTCGGTAGCGCTGATACTCCCTAACTGAGTATGATGCATGCAGAATGGACCAACAATATGACCAAATCCGTTGGAAGGGGAGAACGAGAAGTGTTAGCTTATCGCTGTAACAGCTGCGATTCGCAGGTGTCATGCACAATCGTGACGTTGCTTTGTGATGATGAGTGAAGTGCTTGAGAAGGTTCTGTGGGCTCGGCGCTTAACAGTGAAAGCCGTTTGGCGTCCATGTCGACAACCACGTCGAACCATGCAGGTCCGTATAGTTCCGCACCCGGCCAAAGTGTAGATAGCACAGGAACGATCTCCGTTGTCAGAAACCACCAAGACTGGTAGACGCAGGGCCAGCACGGCCAGCTTTTGGTACAACTGATGCACAATAGCCGCGCTGCATAGCTCTGAACTGCGAAAAGCCGC
This sequence comes from Pochonia chlamydosporia 170, assembly GCF_001653235.2. Lineage (NCBI taxonomy): Eukaryota > Fungi > Ascomycota > Sordariomycetes > Hypocreales > Clavicipitaceae > Pochonia > Pochonia chlamydosporia. Next base: position 2,599,359 of record NC_035792.1, on the reverse strand, counting down.
AGATCATTGAATCAGTTGGGCCATCTCGAGAGTGACCGCGGCTGAGCAGCGACACACGGCAAAAAGGGCCGCATATGGCAAGGCCGGCCGCAAAATCGAACCAGGCGGATTTGTCTCTCCCCCGTGCCCGGCCACAAGCATCAGAGGCGAATAGTATATGCATGGAAGGGCATTTCATTTGGAGGCGTGGCAGCGCAGCTTGAAGCCGGGTCCTGTGCAAGTCGTTGTTGGTATGGGCCTTTGGCATGGGCGGCTGTGGGATATGCTCCATTGAATGCGACACACAAAACGTAAGCCTTGCTCCGATCGCAGAAAGGCATGATACGCTCCAATTTCCCCTCCATGAGTCAAATTCATCAAAACTTGAGCACTGACATCGGCCAGGGCGGGAGTGGCTCTGGTCTGGCACGATCGCAGGACAAGCGCTGTCACGGTTCGGGTCCGATATCAAGAATGGGGGTACCAAGCGGGGGCGGCGGTGGTGCTGGGTACCCAGTGCTCGGTGGATGGAGCCTTGTGGGAGAGGGATTCGTCGATGGCAAGTGAGGTGACGGACCCCCAACAGCGTCGGACGCATTCTTCATGAGTTGCGACATGTTGGCCCGACTGTTTACGTGAAGAAATGTGTTTGCTGCATTGTGTGTGAGTGCGTGTTGCGTGTGGTGCGGCATAGGGAAAGAGCGAGTGTGTTGGCAGTGCATCTCGCTTAGAGTCTGTCGGTATCCAATAACCTTCCCTTTCACATGGGCCAGACGCGCGCGTAGGGGTTCTTGTGCTTGCTGGAGCGTCTCCCGGAGTTGACACCTATTGGCTGAGACAGAACAGGGAGGGGGTGGCCCAAATAAAATGCAGAACGAACTTGCAGGGAAGACTGTCCAATACGGACAGTTGTGACCCTTGCTAGCGTGTCCCGACAGCTCGGTTCGTCCCGGTCGGGTCTTACATTGCCATCACCTGTCATTGGTCAAAGACCGGGCCACTAGTCCGTTTCCCTGATGGCTCGCCTGACCCTGCCCCCCATTTCTGGCTTTGCCCTCCACATTTATCCTTGCCGAACTAGGGTAGCAGTCCTCGCCGTTTCAATCGCAAATTGCAGGCACTGTACGCCATCGACCCTTCTTCTGCGCTCTGCCTGGTCTTGCATGCGTGTGTGCGTGCTCTTTTTCACTTAGCTTTGTGAAACCTGACTGTGCGTTTTTCCCTCTCCACATGGACATTGGACGGCCGTTTGCTTTGTGGACAATGAGTTTTGAATAGTCGTGAAGGGCTTCCTGATTGCTTCGCATCCCATCCTATCAGATGCCCTCAAATCATTCTCCGTCTTCTCCTCCTCTTCACCGTCGGGCTGGCATTCCGTTGTCTCCTTGCCAAGATGCATGTGGAGGACAATCGCATGCATGGGTCAAGGGGGTGCCAAATTAGGAAGTGGCCGGGAGCTTTTGCTTCAAAATTGTGTTGACGCATCGTGGTGGTAGGTAGACCTAGGACCGGGACTGGAGGAGTTGTGACACCGTCTGGCTTGGTATCAGTTCCAGTCCAGTTCTCTCTGCTTCAATCCGGGCCGTCTGTCCCTGTAGCAAGGTACTCGTACGAGTATACGTTGCAGTGACACTTTTTTGCCAGTCTTGAGGTTCCTCATTCTGCTGTTGCCACGGTCTGATGCGAAACTTTGGGCAGGAGACCAGACTGCAATAGTTCCATAAACAACCCACCAACGACCGGAAACCGGTTGACTGAATCACGGGATGAGCGAGAGTCGTTGCCTACCAAGGCACGCGAGGAATTAGGGCAGTGATGACTGAGTGATGACTGACAGCAACCAGATTCATCAACGTTGGACGAGGATCGACTTATTCCCACCCAGAAATCACTAGTTTGGGTCTCGATGGATATTTGATGTGTTGTCCAGGCGGTAGATTGACGTTTTGAGCGCACAGGCATAGATTAAAACGCGTCTTAGCACATTAGACGGCCCTTACTCGCCATGATGTATCAAAGGTGCATCTCGATTTTGTCAGTTGTCGATGCAACGGGTGCGGGACGGCTGTGAGCGGTGCTACCCAACTAACATGAGGCTACTCCGTAGTCCGTACACTACCACGAGTAGCTTTCATCCTTCCCTGGCCATATTGCATGTTGTTCTTAGTGCAATGTTTTGTCTGCTGGTGGTCCATCCACCTTTTCGGTTAGCACAAATAGCCACAGCTGCGTTTTGACGCTCGAAGTCTAATGGCATCATGGCCAAACGGTCGGGTGATTCGTGCCATTGACAACGGCTCACATTTGAATTTACATGCACGATCCGCAAACTGAATTAGGGCCGAGCTGACAAACCTTTGACTGCGATGGTGGCGTTTTGAACATTTAATGCTTCTCCATGTTTTTCTGGTCGCCATCATTGACATCGCCACCATCAAATCCACCACGGCAAAGTGCCAGTGCCAGTGGCAAACACCAAATCGACACTAACACTGGTTCATGAAGCCTGCTACGTAACGACAGGGCAAGCGCCTCATACGAGATTGTGTCCTTCTTGTAGCACACCAGACATTTTCACCTCTGTTTTGTCGATTCAGGCAGAGCATCGAGTTGTTTGTATTTGGTCTCAGGTGTTTGGGACAATCTCATGCAGCTACCAATTGGACACAATTCGGCAATTAAAGCTGCCATAAAAAAAGGTCAAATTGAAAACATGCCAAGACCTCGAGACGGAGAATCCTGGCAGGGCCTAGTAGAGTTCAAGTTGATACAGTCGCGACAGCTCAGTGGCGCTCAGGCTTTGAGATGCTGTCACAATTGAGTAGTCAAGCGCCATCGATCAGAACCAAAGCTAGAGGAGGAGCAACTTTTGCGTGGCTTGAGTTGAGGACCTGGGTAGGCTCGTCAAGAGAGACACGTCAATGTCCTTGTTCTCTGATTAAGCTTCCCGTGACAGGAGGCAGCTGCTGGTAATAATTTGTAACTACGCTCAGAAGCTGGGGTCAACGTCCCTGGCCTAATCTAATGCACGTGTTGCACTCCAGAGGAAGGTACCAGACTTGCTTGAGTCAGTCAGTAAAACTGTCTGGTAGTATTGAACAACGGTCTTTCAGCATGGGCAGCCAAATTACCTAGGTACTTGGAAACTGGCTGCCTAGTATGAGGTAACTCGGCACGGAGCATTGAGGAGTCTGGCCAGAATGTCAGAAGCCCCTGCGCATCCTTGAGCCATGGGGAAGAGTCTCATTTGGCCTGTGGCCGGCAAGGGTGGCGATTAAATAAGCGTAGAGTCGAGGTCCTCAGAGGTTTGTGCCATCGGCTTTAGTCCTCGGCGTTGACAATCTGTTCTCGTGCTTTCCCCAGAGGCATTTTGCGTGGAGGTTGGTCCGTGTGTAGAAAGACGCTGAGACCAGGAGTGAACATTGAATGCATGTACAAGGGCATGACGCCTTTGAAAGCAATCAACAGGATCAGATGGAAGACCTACCTGCACATTTGCTTGCCAGTGTTGATGCCGTGAAATTTGTTTTACTCGTCAGTTGCAATGTGACGCCAAGGACGACGACGAGAACTACACAGACGACGTCGAACAGCGGCCACAGCCTAGTTCTCATCATACTGTACTGAATGAATGGTGTATGTGACTCTGGTGAAGGATATGATGAGTACGACGATACATGCTAAGCTCCAGGCCGACAGAATGCATGCACATCAGACATCAGGCAGACCCTTGACTGGCCGCCTCATCATGCTTGCTTGTCTTCCTGGCCCGGTTCGCGCAACTTCGCAGATTCGAGCAAGCGGCATGCACTCGAATTTGGCCGATTGACGAAGTGACGCAGCAGGATACGTCTATCATGGTACGGGGCGGAACGGATTTGGGGGCTTCAGCAGGGCTGGCGCCTCCCGCTTCAGCTTAGAGGTTGCGATCTGTGTAATGGTACCTGAACATGCCGTAGATACCTGGTGTGGAACCATACCTGACATCGAATGAGAGAAAATTCTGGTCTGGTCTGGTTGGAGAGTTGAGAGGACGAAAAAAGTCGCCGACAAGCCAGCGAGACCTGTTTCCACTTCTAATACCAGACAGCCCTCTTGACCTGTTGACCCCAGCCGGCCCGGTTGATCTTTCCAGTTGAGCAACCAGACCAGACAGCTTGGGCAAGCACTCCGTGCGATCGCACACTGTGAAGCACCACAATCTGACCTCGATTAAAGTGGAGAAAATTGGCGGGTTCTCAACCCGGATGTCTTTAGTCAAGCCCCATCATCTGCTTCTCCACCCACATCATCTTGGGACGTTGACCTTCACCCCGTCTTGCCAGTCTCGTCTCGCCAGTCTTGTCCATCCTGCAAGTGTTGGGGCTGAATGGCCGTCCGGCCGTACGATTCTAATTTTCACTACCAGATGGTGATGCATACTTGACTACTGCCGCTACTACTGCATCGTCATTCTTCATTTTCTATGGTAGTTTGGAGTGCTCGTGGTCTCTTGCTTGCCCTTTTTTGGGCAAGTGAAGCAGGAGAACACACCCCCTCTTCAATTACTGCCTTGGTCGTCTTTTTTAATTCCTTCTTCCTCTTGGTCAACTCCTACCAGGATCACACTCCAAAGTTCTCGAAATGGACTCCGGGACCAGCCGGACTGAAGCGCTTGACAAGTGGTCATCGACTTCGACACCAGTATATGACTCTAAGCCATCTCTCACTCTCCGAGGGTCCGTGTTCGATTTAGCGGCCAGAATTCCGAACGCCGTTTCTGTTGACCATTCAGCTGGTGTAGTTTCTATTGTCTTTGGCATTGTCTCCGCTATTGTTGCGGAATAAGCCTCTACCATCCATCGCCATACGCTTGCGAAGCGAAATAATTGGCCACAAGCATCATCCTTCCTGCGAGTAATTTCGACACATTCGACCTCTATTCGCTTGTTGTCGAAACAGTAAGGAACGTTAAGTACAGCACCCAATCGTTCAATGTTGCTCTTGACCAGAGTCACGACAATGTTCTTCCTTCATCAGAGTTTAGCCTCAAGTGCTAACGCCAATATCTTGGCTACATGATCTATTACGAGTAAGGAAACTGTTTCCTTCTTTCCCTCTTTGTCTCGTCAAGGTAACATGATTCTGAGGCTGGAAACTGGACAACGCCGGACAGCATTTGCGACTACGGAATATAACTTGAACCTCTCATTTAGCATTCTGAGGCGTTCTCTACCACGCCCATGGTTTCCAGTCCTGCAGGAGCATTTACTCCCTCCTTGTAAGAAAACCCGGCCAAATACGTGCAAACCATGAATAATGCTCTTTTCTTGCCCAAACTCAGCAGCATTGAGTGATGCGAGACCGCCTCCAGCTATCCCTTCACTCTACTACACAGCCCAAGAGTGGGTATTAGCATAGCCAGCAGAGGAGGTTGACGGCACTAGAGATCGCACGTGCGGAAGGTTAATACGGCAACGGGTATTAGTCAAACAGATATGTAGCCTTCACCTTCACATCTACAGTAAAGCCCCTTCACGGGAGCTGAAGTGTTTGCCTGCCCCGAGTTTGGGGGTCGGGCCAGCCGCTCTTGTGGTTGGCACCGCTTCTCAAGGTCAAGAGGCTCTTGAGATGATCAAAGATGAGCTTTATCAAAAGCCAGTGCCACATTCATTCCTCTCCATCTCCACTCAGGGCTCATTGCGGCATGTGCAGGTAGTCTGAGGCCCGTAGTTGATGCCCCGCCATGCCAAAACGGGACGGGTCAAAAAGCAGTCCAATCTTGGCCGTTGACAGTGATGGAGCCGTGATCGGTCATGGCCCAAGGATGATACGACTTTCAGTCTGGTTTGTCCTTTGCAGCATCGGTAGAGACCCCAGATCCAGCCGGTTTGTCAATTTTGCTTCTGAATTCAACACATCGGCGTGACAGCGCAGCCCTGGTTTGTGTTCAGTAACCAACGGCTAGCCATGGTGTCATGATGATGATGAATGGCAAGGTAACTAAAGTAGGTTTATGCGTACATGGCAACATCTGCCATTCAGCGCAATCGACTCTCACTGTACCGGCGGGGGGGGGGTTCGCTTTGGCCGCTCTCTTTCTTCTCCTTGTTTTAGTTCCTGTTCCTCTGCATTGTTGAAGTCAGCGTCAACCTGGTCAAGTAACAATGTCGGTAAGATAGCTTCGTACCTACAGCCAGGCGAAGAGACGCATGGCAACCAAAGTGGACTTGACTTGGCCTTTGGAAGGGATTGATCTGGGGCGTCACACATGCACACCTCTGCTGCCTTCAATGTTCCTACCCCCCAGAACATGGAAGGCCATCATCGCCCCCATACCCACCTCATCTGGCACCCTAAGCTAGGCTGTCTTAGGACAGTCCAAGGTGCGCAGCAACAGGTCGGCGGCTATCAGCATGCACGACAGGACAAGAGTGTACAAGGCCGAGCCTCGAGAGCCCAAGGGGCCGTGGTCCAAGGAAACGAGCGAGTCTGTCTGGTCTGGTCTGGTCAGGTCTGGTCTGGTCAACGTGCCATCGGCCAACTCTGCCGCGATGTGCTCTGTGGGCGTTGTGTACTTTGACAGTACAGCACAGGGCCTGCCTGTTTCCTGTGGTGTTTGGTGTCTTGAGTCTTGAGTCTTGAGTCTTGCGTCTGGTCCCTGCCCATGGCAAGCCAGACAGACGTAGACTGGGGTCTGGTCTGGTCTGGTCTGTCTGTCTGTCTGTCTGTCTGTCTGTCTGTCTGTCTGTCTGTCTGTCTGTCTGTCTGGCTGTCTGGTCTGGTTGAGAGAGAATGAGTGATGACTGGAGACAGACAGAGAGAGAGAGGCAAGCCTGAGTGAGTCCCATCTTGCACACCCCTCACTTTGACAAAGTCCCACTCTTGCTCTTGCCCACATCCACATCCACCACATCCACATCCATCTCCATTTCCATGTCGCACCCCTCCCCCCTTTGACCCCATGTCCAACTTTTTTCGCTCTCTCTCTCTTTTCGAAGCAATCAAGTCACACTCCCCCTGTACCCTGCCTGAGCCTTGTTCCACACACACCCGAAGTCCCCTGTTGTTCTCAAGTTCATGTACCAGTCAATGTCAAGGTACTCCGTAAAGTCCACAAGTCGTCGTGCTCCTTCTCCGTCCAGAAGATCTGCTGCACATCTCTCAACCTCGCGGTGCTTAATACAAAGAGGCCGGACCTTCTGCTTCTCTCGCCTCTGTTTTGTTCTACTCTATTCTGCTCTGCTTTTCCATCTCATCACCTTTTTTCTTATTTGAACTCCCCACCTGGCCCACGGCGACCGTCTTGAGCCATTGTACTACTTATACTTGCTTCTGGGCTTAGACAAGGTCGCGACCTCTTAAGGCTGACTCTTCGCAACCTGGACTTTTTGCTGTCAGGTCCAGAGCCTCGTCCAATTCCTCCATTTTTATCTTTCATCCCACCGTCTACCTTCCCTGGCAGAGCTTCTTGCTTCACAAGTACATATATAGACTCTCGCAAGCCCCGTACAGACTTGTGATGGTCATATACTTGCTAGTGAGGATACCATTGCACTTGGAATAGCAACATCGACGACAAGGGCCAAAACTTTCGCCGCAGACGGCCTCTGCGTACCCCAAAAAAAGCTCCAGTAACTCGTCCAACTTTTCGATCTTGACCAAACTTCTACTCCCAGGCGCATGACATAGCAGTCGCGAAGACGTTGATCCATCATTTTGGGCTGCCTCGCAATTCCTTTCGTCAGGGTTCACCTAATCATGGTTGAGCAGCACCATTACATTACGTCTGTCCTCTCTCCAGCCGACGCTCTCTCCGAAGATACACCCAGCCTCTCCGACGGCACAAGGTCTTCTACTTCGAGCTATCCAGACTTGACCCCGTACTCTGCCGTGAGTTCAAAGCTCCAACATTCTGCTCAATTCACATGGCCAATTCCAGGTTAAACTGACTTTGTGTGTTGCACCTAGGTCTCCTCTTTCACACTCCCCGCTCAGTGCGAGTCTGACCTCTTGACTCCAATTTCTACTGCAGACTCGCCTCCTGTACATCAAGCCCGCAAATTCATGGGCCAATACCCTCCTCCTCCCGGCAGCCCTCACGGTCAGGAGCCAACTCCGCCGGGCAGTTCAAAGATGTATCACCAGTGGCACAATCCACAATTCGAAATGAATAGTCACCCCAGTGAGACTAGCTCTCCCATGCACACCCCGGGTCATGTTGCGCCGGAGTTTTACATGGCAGACAGAAGGACTCCAGGACCGCCCGAGCCCTATATGGGCCATTTCAGTGTTTCGGATGCCACATCAAATTCAATCTCGCAGTCAGGTTCCCCTTACTACCTGGATATGACACAGATGCCCAGTCAAAATACCATGCTTCTGCGAGGAAATCCTCCCATGCCCATAGAACCGCACTCACGAGAACTGGACCGCAACATCTCACTTACTGCGCCGCTGCTGCACGAACCTCCCAGAGGCTTACATGTTCGCCGTCCCCGTCGTCCCAGCTCCAACGGCGTAGGTGTCAAGCTGGATCACCATGCTCCTGAGGTGGTGCGATCCCCCAGCGACTCCCCACGCAGGCGTCCAGGAATCCTTGGAGGAGCTAGCCGAGTGAAGAAAACGAGCCGCAGAAAATCAACAAAGAATTCCCCGTCAGATGCGACAGAAGAGCATCAGAATTGCCTGGGACAAGAAGTCCCACCTAGTCTCAAGGATACATGTCCCGCGGAGGAGCGATGCATCTTTGAGTCCCGCTGGCGTCATCGAAACAAAAGAGGCCAAGATATGTGGGACAGTATCCAGAGCGATTTCCTGAAAGAGTTCAATAAGAGCCACGGCAAAGAAATGCTCCAAATGAAGTTCAAGCGTGCACGTTCCAAGTACATTCAGTGGCTCCCCAAAGATGTAAGTTCACCACCGGTTTCCTACTTGAAGCAACCGGCCAGCCAATGGGTCTCGCAATATGCTTTTTCGGCGAAGCACGTGGCTAACGAGTGTACAATTTACAGGAAGAGCTTCTGCGTGAGGCTTGGAGAAAAGTCGAGCAGGATCGTTATCAAACGGTGCTCGATGTTTTCCACGACATGGGTGGATCCCGTAACATGCGTCTCAACTCCAGTGACATTGAGGTCAAGCTGGTCAATGATTTGAAACTCGAAGAGCATCTATACATGGACTGCTTTCGTGAAATTGACGTCAGACGTCGCCGGAAACTGTCTGCAAAGAAGCGCCCTGGTGGCAGCCGTAGGGGCGAGGATGACATGCCCATGGGTAGTGGTGATGACATGATGGGGGTCGACCCGCACCATCCGCAGCACACACACAACGAAGACGATGTGATCAACCAGGTCCACAATCCCAGGTCTCGGTGGGAAAGTTCTTCTACAAACCAAAACGAAATGATGGACATGCACATGTGGGATAGCAGAGCTCCCATGAAGCTGGAGTCATCAACGGCACCACACAGACTACTGAACAGCGTTCCGCGAGGCTGCTACCAGGGGACAGTTCCCACTGGTGCGTGTATTTGAGTCATGATATCCCCTTGTGCTGTTCTATTTTCTCGAGTTTAATGAAAAACGTATGCTGAATAAAATGTGCTGGGTTGGCGGTGTGGAATTATGCATGACGGCCCTTCAACATGAGCAAGGGATGCCAGCCGCAAACTTCACGATGTACCCGAATGGCATTTTTGACTTGGCCAACTATTGGGCATTTTAAAGGATCTTCACATGGTGTCAAAGGTGGATTTTCACTTGGATGTTTGTTTTCTTATGCTTTTTCTCCCCCAACTTTTCATTCTTTTTTCGTGCGATTTTACCTCTCACCGTTACCTTTTCGTTATGATGATGTTTGGGTGTTGTTTTGATGTATCGTTGATAGCTACAAACTATATGGCGCGGATAGATTGCTTTCATCTTCTCGAGAAGAGCTATCACTCTTTACTTAGCAAATTAAACTCATTCAGGATACTTCACTATCATGCTATGGCTATGGCGGGACGATTCACCTTTTTCGCCAACAAAAACGTATATCAAACAACAGTGTGTGGGCTGAGCAAGTTTGTTTTTGATTCTGCATCGATCCAACTTCACTCAACAGCGTTTTTCTTTGGACCCCATCTGGGGCTCCCCTTCTCTCGAATGCCGGTCGGCATTGGGTCGGGATGGGGGCGCTCGAAGCTGAAGATGTTCCCTTGCGGAGGGCATCGATCGTCTTGACGACCAACAGCAAGATGTGAAAGTTGTGTCATTTCAATGTTGCCTTTGTGGCATGTGGCTGTGGAATCAGGCCGAGTGGATGGCACATGTGCGGTGCCAAAATGATGCCCCGCTCTGGGCCTCGTTCATGGTTGATAACGAACAGGAATGTGGGGGGACAGCTCATCCCGATGTGGACAACGAAGAAATCCAGAGGCTCCTTCCTCAGGAGCACAGGCCAATGGTTCCAAGCAGTTAAGTGATAAAGAGCGAAGGCAAGATGCTACTCTGAATCTCTCTTGAGAGGGAGTGGTTTTTTTTTATTTTGTTCCTTCTTCTTTCTCTTCCCTCGCTTTCCCATCGTCATTTTTATGCACCCCCTCTAAACTCGATGGGGGATATCCTGGCGACTCGAGGCGGGCAATTCTCTCTCGACACCACTTTCTTATCCACATCAATCAGCAACCACCGGAATTAGTGACTCGGCCCGCTTCAGCCCCAAGGCATCTTCATATCTGCTGGAAAATGGTATCGGGATTGCCTGTTGGTACTTTAGCAACAAGCCAATGTTTCAAACGGAGCCGACCCCGGAGAGTTCATACTCCACACGGAGTGCTGCTAGCTTTTGCTGCTCAACGGCAGACCAGAGGAATTCGACGGAATCGAGCTTTCGCTGTCATGGTCATTCAGTCCCCTAGCAGATGGCGCTGGGGAATGGAGAATAGCGAATGCACAGCCGTTCATTGGAAAGTCAAACAAGAACAGATGATCTGGAAAGTAGTGGCGTCGCCTCTGTCAGTTGGGGAGTCTAGAGATGACATGGTTCCATCCATTGCGACACTACCGCAGTACATTTCAAGTCAGATTCAAGTTAAAAACGGACTGTGGGGTCTGCAGGTGCGCATCATGAGGCTCTTTCAGGTTTAGCTTGAAGACGGGAAATGTTCGAGGTGAGAAACTGGTGGATTCTGCACTTGCAGAACGGAATCCAAAATTACTTCTTCGTTGGCAAAACACACCCCGGCTCGCACGAGGCTTTTGCTGACCATTTTGATGCAACTTCGCGGCCAGGGTACAGAGCTAGTCATGGAGACGGGTCGTTGTCAAAGACATCAAGCTGAATTACCGGAGGCAGAGGCATCTCTGGTTCTGAACACTCGCCATGCAAACACAAAGCGAACCGCCTCCTCGGCAGCCAGACTGGCTCAAGGATGATGCCGTCCCAGGCAGTGAGTCACGATTATTGAGGCTTTTCGCCAATGCATAATGCATAGCACACGGGGCCCTATTTGAAGTTAGTTCCGGAGATACAATTGTCGGCCCTGATGTCTCAAGCCGTCTTCGTGGCGCGAACCTCCTTTCCCGTGTGTCAGCAATGGCCTGGAGCTATAGTGTTCTTATGACGACATGTGTGCAAAGCTGTCGGCCAACTTTACTAATGAACTGGGGGCTCAGTTGTCTAGGCCCAACGCACGCAGTTATCAGACTGAAACACTTTGTTCAGCTTCAGAAAGAGCGAGAGCCGATCATGGCACTCGGGGAATGAAACGTACCCACGCGATGAGCTGGACTTTGATGTGGCTCGCTAAGTCATCGAGAACAACCCCATGCGGAGCGCCAAATACTACGTACTTCAAATTTCGGTGCCATGGTGCCACGCCTTGCCATGTTCTTCGGTGCGAGATCGTGGTTGAATCTGTCCTCTGTGTCGGCTGTGAGGACGCTAATGCACTGTCAGCATAAACGAAGTCTACACGCATCCATCAGTCCCGCACAATTTCCGCCTGACTGGCTGAAATGGATATGCTCTTCGATCAAATCGACCACAGACAATTAAATGTTCAACGGCGACAATGACGACAGTAGTTGTAAGTGAAAATACATCTCAGGCTAAGGCTTGTCTGTTGTCCCTCATGGAGCGTCGTGATTGAAAAGAGAAGAGGGTGCAGACGGGTCTACCAAGACTGTCAAAGATTAGTGCCTTTCGAAGTGCTTGGTGGAAGGACGTTACCTTTTTCTCGGCAGAGTCTATGATGCCAAATACGATACGCCGAAAGCAGGCGAGCTCCTTGCGTCTCCGGCCAAGCTGCTCTTTGAATAGCAAGCAATTCGCTTTCGCTTCGTTGTCGGGATTCCGTGGGAACCTCTCCACGGCATCCTTGCCTGAGAATGCATCCGAAAATTACCACTCAACTACCCAGTTAGTCCTGGAGTCAACAATCCGCGAATTTGATACCCATGTCTTCACTTTGGCAGCATTGTTTATCGAAATCCGGGGTGAATGTGACCAACGCCTCTCGTTTCGAAGGCGGTAATTTCACAGCAAGCAAGTAATAGATTTCTAGCATCATCTCAACGTGGGTAGAGCACAGCAGACTCCGCCTGACTTCTCACAGAAGAAGCGAAAGTTCAACAGACTGCCTCAGCGATACCCGGTCGCTTCTCGGCGTGGAAATAGACCCACCGCCTCGCTGGAAGCCAGCAACTCAAGTTCAACGCCAAATCTTTTTTTGGGCTAGCCCCGTTAGAAAGGTTCAAGGGTGGACGGCTGTCGTGAGGGCTGACAGCGACCGCACATAACGCCGATCGGCCGCACAGAATGCTCACTGGCAGATATCATATCCACCAGCCAGTGAGAACTGTTGCCGTCACCCTCCTAAAACAGACTGCATATTTCAGCTGTCCTGGGAACATCATTAGGGAGCAAGAGAAGAGTTCGAGGGAGGCGGCTCCTCGCCAGCCTTCCAGTCGGTGATAAGCGAAGTTGGAGCCGATCATAGGCATTCTGCTCAATAGTGATATGCGGCCGACAGGTGAAGACAGAAAAAGACCACGGCCTTACGACATCGGACATAGGAGCGGCCGAATTTCATTGTCGGAGAAGGACGCGAGAGCCGCCAACAGTCGGCTGAAGCAGCCAGAGGCACATGCACCGTGGTTCGATACGTCAGAGACTGTTCCTTCAATGTTCTGACTTAATCTCTCGCGTCTCGATTTGTTAAGCAGCGTCAGTCCCACCATTAGTTGCCTGTTGCAAAGATTCAACCTCCCGTCATGGAGAAAACGTCTTGAAATGGGTCACGTACAGCTTCGGAAAACAAACACCTGCGACAATGGTTGTAATAATGCCTGCGGGTAATATCAAAAGTCGCATTGCATGCCTGTATGAGGTCGGACTTCTTGTCCCGGTAAGTTGACATGACTCTTTTGCAATTCACAAAGTACTGAGCGTCGTCTTGTTGAGCATTGGGCTGTCGTCATCTTTTGGGCTATCATTGGCTAGACAGGAGGTCTGTCAGTCAATTTTGCAGGCAGATGGTCTCATTTGGTTACATTCACAGTTCCGACAGAGTGGAAAATAGCGCGGACAATGTCCGGATGCAATGTTGTGGCGTCGTCCCAGCCTCAGAGACCAGCCAAAGTGCCCAGGGTTCCCTTGGTTTCCCTCTGAACCTGGCCCTCCGGGGGAAAGCATGCCCGATGAAAAAAAGAATCATTGATCGGCTGCCATGGATGCAGAACCGCAAGGAACGTACTGTGTGGCAGACGTTTGTCTGGTTCATGGTTGGCAATTGATGACCACCCACAGCAGGTAGTTTCAGACGCGGGATGAGACTCTGCCGCCTTTGCATACAACCGGTGTGTTCTCAGACAAGACCGTTTTGTAAAATGTCGCATTCAGAAAGGCCCCGTACTCCGTACTTCGTGCCAAGTTGTGGATGAGGCTCTACCCTCCTCGCCTACCTTCTGTTGCAAACCCTCTTCCCTGTGGTCTTCGGAGAAACAAGCTAGGTTAACGCCTTCCTTCAGGTACCACACAAGAACAGCAAAAGCCACCCTGTCTGGCACCTCGCATCACGTCGCCTGGCTGTGGCTGCAGTCGCATTTGGGGGCCATCGCCAAAATCGTCTTGCTAGCGCAACTAGCATTTGATACGCATACGCCCACCACGACATGTGGCGCCATACGAGTTACGTATCAAGCCATCAAGTCTCTTGACGGTGGAAATTTGGGCCAAGACAAAGGGTCCGAAGAAAGACCTGGGGTCGCTTACTTGGACCGTCAAATCGTGAGGCTCTGTTCCCTAAGAACAGCAGGTGTATGTACGGAGTACCATGCCTCTGTCTCACTACTTTTTCTCCAGGCAGGTTATTCTGCTACGGGTGAGGGGATTTTTTTTTGTTGACGTGGCCAAGTACGATAAAATTGTTCACTCTAGAGCGGCAGCCACATGTTCGCATCGACTAGAATTCTTCAATATCTATCTGTTGAGAGGATTCCATCATGACCCTTTCCGTTGACGATGCAGGACAATCGTTTACTTGACACTCTTCTATGCAAGATCAATCAGGCTGTCAACACATGTTTCAAAGTTATCCTTGACTCTGCCTACTGTTTCCTTTAATTTTTTTACTTAAATCTCTTTTTTTGTTCTTCTTTTTTTGTCACTCCTGAGAAGTCAGGGCGAGATGGATTGTCACTCCGAATAAATGAACAAAAGATGTGGCTTCCCAATCTGGGAGACTGGGGTTTATTTTCGGCGGTTACAATTTATATCACAACCTCGAGAAGTACTGCCACTCCATGTTACAAGCATTGTATGCTCAGCACCACCGTACAAAGAAGGTTGAGATGTCATCTCTTGAGCTCCAGCTCGACCAACATCATATTCTTGGCTCTTGCACAGGGATAATGGCAGTATTTATAAAGTGCTTGGGCCATCACCTCATGGATGGAAGATGGTTCGGACCTATTTATGACGTGCCTTCTTTCCTGTAAAATGCCTGTATCGCGTATCATTGCGGTATACACCTTACATACTGCATGTTGCTGTTGCTACAAGAACACCATGACCCTGGGGATAAAGTGCGTGGGACAGAAGCTGTGGCCACCATCCCGTCTTCGAAGAGCGCTATTGTTGACATCTGAATCAAAGTCGCCTGTTCAACGACAGCAAAGATAGTTGCAGAGGCTTTTATTTAAAGCAAAGAAGTATCGTCTGCTGCATCGTGAGCCATACTGAGTCGCCATACAAGTCGTCGGGTATAGAGTGATATCTTTCACTTGCCATGGTATGAAGTGCCCGGACGACAGAGAGGCGTCCATCAATCAAGTGGTTGCCCATGCTTTCCATGCAATGCACGTCCTGGGCTATATGGCTATTAGATCATGGTCGTCGCCAGATTTACTCGGTTGTGGACGGGGCCATTCTCTCCACCAGCCTCAGCGAACTTTGAACAGATCGGGCTTTTCCACACCATTCGACAACGATGTAGGCTAGTCTGGGGACATACAGAAGCTGTGGCACAATAGCGGCTATGCCCCTGCTCGAGATCTGGATCAAGGGTGGTTTCATGACCTCCTGGCACTTGTGGCGACCAATCGCTGAGTCTAGCGAGCGAGAGACAGGACAGGCTGGAGAAGTTTATGGTGTTGTCCGTCTTCATGCCATCTGTGGCAAGTCTCTTCGTCAACTCAGCCACTGCAGATCCAGGTACTTCACGTCTTACACTCTACCGTAATCTTCGATTCAAAAGTCAGCCACGAGGGCAAATTGAAATGTCAGAAGAAAAAAAGCCGCGACGCCCAGGATTGATCTGCAGCCGCCCTGAGCTCAGACACGAAAAATACTCACAGTGTCGTCTGACGAGCACTTTCCGATGCCTGGCAAGAGAACCAAGTCAGTCATTAGAAAAGGCATCCACAGCCATTTGGCTTCGTTTAGGCACATTCAACATTATAGACTAACTATCCTTAGTCCAATCCGAATCCCAGAGCCTTTACGGGGTTCCGGATGGTCTTAAGCTTCCCCGTAATGGTGCTAAACACCAACCTTGACGCTAGCAAGTGCTAATACTAGTTGCAGTAGTTCTACAATTGAATCTGAAGCAGCTCCACACTCACGACTCACGAGCCAGCAATCATAACATGGCTGTTCGTTGTTATTGCTCTTCTTTTCAATATACGGTAGTACGTTGAGGACGGACTGGGAGTGCAATATTACGATTTACGTTTACGGATTAAAGTAATGGGATCTTCGCACGGTACGGGAGATTCTGCTAGTTGTACCGGAATTGATCGAAAGTGGCTTTGAATGGTTCTACCGGTGCCACAGCTGGCTGTGGTTCCATTGAGGTCATTATCAATTCATTCACCACTGCCTTCGGCACTCTATCAACCTCATCGGCCCATATTCATGTGAGAAATGGAATATCTTAAGGCCTTTCATAATCTGCATCTCCAACCAGGGCTTAGGTAGTGAGTCAGCCCGTTCATCCGACAACCCTTGTGTGAAACCAGAGGGTCATTGCGGTGATTATGGATGCTCTGACAAATCCATTGGCAGCTGTGTTCCGGGCATCCAAGAACACCAGTCAGCGCTTTCGTCCACATTCAATCCCGGAGGAGTCACAGATTGGATAGCCAAATTCGTCATCGGGTTTGAGAGGCTGAATTGAACATCCCGTGCTCTATAAGCCTTCTCCAGGAACAGCATGCAGGCCAATCCAGGCAACAGGAGAGTGCATACATGAACACCCAACGCAGGGTTGCTCTTCTGAAGTGTATCTTTGGTCCCGGCTGTTCATACCGAAGCATGGAGCCTGGCATATGCAAAGTTACCAGGCAGAGAGGAAAGTACCAAGGGTCGAAACGGTACACGAACAGGAAGCAGGGTCGAAACAGAAGCGCGCTAATGCGGGAGGGTGCTTGAACGAAGAGTGCATAAACAGGGACAGGGGGTATGCCACAACTGAGTTGTAATTGGAGGGGATGCATAGGAACTTGGGCTGCAACGGTGACGACTTTCGAGATAAAGATGAACAGGGAGACGAGACTCGGCGACATGACAGGAAGCCGCCGGTCCATCCGACGAATCGAATTCGGCCATTTCCTCTCTTGGAACGATGCACACGTTGGCTTGGGCGAAACGGGGCGAGGCGAAACGGGCCAACAAACCACGGCACTAATAAGCGCAACCGCCCCTCAAGGCTGGACTGGACCAAACCTGGTCACTGTCAAGATGCTGATGATTGTCAGGTCAGGGTTCATATGGAACGGAGCAGCCTTGGTAGGCAGAAAACCCCAGCCTGTACTCCTTCAATGTTCTGCTCGGGGTTCGGGGCTCGCTACGTGCAATCAGCCCCAGACCCCCGAGAAATGTTGACTCGTGACCGACTTCCCCGAGCCGTCCTATCCTGACGTTGAACGGAGTTCAATTCTGCAATTGCAACGCTGATCGTACCGGGCAACTGGAGCATCACCAGAGTTTCTTCTGCAAATTGGACTGCAGAACACTGCCATTCGGTGCGTGCCCAGTGGGGATATCTCCGGTCATCATGGGTTCCTTGTGGAATACCACGTATCAAGTCTCTAGCTACCTTGCCAACTTCTTCAGCGAGCTTGTCGACATCACTGGTCAGTAAAACTGGTGTCTCAGTTGACGGCCATTTGTTCGGCTTATGCGTAGCACTCGTACGCTGTTGTTCTCCCCCTTGTGTAACACGCTCAGTTGACTATGAGCTATACACACGGCCATACCCTGACTGCAATACCGAAGCATGAAAGCCGTGGAACTTTATTTCCGTGGACTATGCTCCAGCAATCCCCTTTTCCGTGTCTTATGTTCGGGTATTTCCATGCTAGTACACGTGGTGGAGAGATTCGACGCATGCAACACTGCACGTCATGGACATTCCACCCACAAATCGTCCAAAAATATATTCAGGATGTTGAACCCAGTTATTTATACGGAGTACTCTCTCCTGTAGACATATTCCCTTACCAGAGCTTCCCAACCAAAGCAAGCTCCGATGGCCCTGAACAACCCCCTCGAGCATAGATCTACATCGAGCTTCCTCATGCGGCAAAGTTGGGCGACGACAGCACTTGCGTAAACTTGGCTGAGATCCAACAAAGTAACGTCAGTGGCCGGGAAGGAAAACCAGGGTGTAGCATGCCAACTGCCTCATAGCCTTACAGGATCAGCCGGACGAGTTTGTATTTCGTTGTTGGTTTGCGACACTTGGGGGCCATTTACTTGCTGCCCATTTTACACCCCTCCTCCACTAAGAAGCGGCAAAGATTATCTGTACAGTTATAAAATCATCAATGGCGTGGGTCTATGAGAATTGGGTGCGGTTACTTGCGCCCGGGGATCGTGTTCAAGATTACAGAACACTACGAGACTCTGGGGTAATACGGACGCTTAGAAGAGCCATCACCTATTTTGTTCGCCAACTAGATTGCTCAGATGGCACGCCCAGGAAATGTCATGTTGTATCGTCGGCTCTATACCGGACCTGTTGATCTGATGCTGACCATGTCTTGACGCCTCACCCCGAGAGGCGGATGAGATATGATCGAGGGTAGCGAAGAGGCACATACATACACCAGTAAATACGGAATGTACTTGGCATGTCTATTGGTCGACATGCAAGGAAACATGATGCTGTGGTTCAGCATTGCCCTACGTGGGTGGCAAATAGGAGAAATGTATGATGGGCGTTACTTGGATGACTTCGCGAAAGGCCACTGCATACTACCAGGAGACGCGGTCAAATAATCTTGTAAACACAGTGTGCTTGTCACCAATACGAGACTGGGCTGGTATTTTGTGATGAATGGCGATTGAATTGTAAGCCGTAACGTTGAAAAGGTTGGTATCCTATTCGGTATGGCAGGTGTCGACATATCATTGTCGAATGGTGTTGTTTATTAGTACCAGTAACTAACGATTCGTGATTACACTGCAACTAATTTCCCTGTATAGTACATGGTTAGAAAAGAGAATCTACAGTATACCTAGACTCAAAGCATAGCCTATAGTTGATAGAATTTGATGGTATTTAACTCATCTTGGGGTATTTGTGCTACACAGCATGCTCAAGTGCGCGAGACCATCGTACGAGCGTGTACATCACTGTAATATATTATAAAATACTTACCTATGGTGAAATGCCAGCCATTTAGAGGTCTTGTATACCCTCCGATGGAAGATTTACGTTTCGTCAAACTTGCTGGAGACACAGTCTTGCAAGTATGCCTCAATAGAGCCAGAGGGTATGCATTGCGACAACATAAACAATCGCACTATATGTAAGGTGTCTGTTGAAGCAAAGGAAGGGCATTGCCTATACTGTCTTTACTTACTGGTTCATCCATTTGCCAGACTTCGTGAATAGCCTATTCCAGTTTGTGAAGCCATATACAGAAAAGGTATAACTGCTTCACAACTTATCGTCGCATTCCAGAAACGCCTTATCAGCGGGTACAATGTATCAACGCTCGATCAAGATACGAACCGGCTGTGATAAAACCACCATAGCAGGTCACGCTATGTTGCGCGGCCAACCGTTTATAAAGCTGTAAACTTGTTGTATAGCTCATAATGTACAGCAACAGGGACAAGCGGGAATCGTACTCGGTATCCGTTGCCATTGCTGAGGTTGAGTTGAAGGGCATACGGTCAATATCTTCACCGTGAGTCTGGAAAGTCGATGAAGAACTTGTTCAACTCTAATCACTTGCCATAATTTGGAATTCAACGGGCTTTCGGGTTATCTTTTTAGATAATAGTCGCGTAAATATGGTCTCAAATACGAGTGTTCCGGCTATTGCTGCTGTGGAACTCAAGTATTCTGCGGAACCAGGACAGCAAATACATACAACTGCACTTTTCTGCCTTGGTTGGCCGTAGGACAGCCATAATGAAGCTACTGTCACGCGAAATGGATTATTGTCGTCAACAAACGGCAGTGTACGTAGTAAGAGGTAGACAAAACATACGATGAAAGTGCACTCAATTGCTAGTGATTGGGGTATGCTGGCACATAAAAGTAGATATGGCAGAATTATAGCTTGTGTTATCTTTGGGAGCTAACTAAAGGCATTTCTCTTGAAGCTGTTGTTCGGTCCTGTTCAATCTTGCGTATAATGTCGGTGCAATGACTAATTGTAACCGTGATGCGGACTTGGTAATGCATGGCAACATGAACACAGGGACGCTTAATCTTTTGATAAGGAGAGTTTAGGCAGCTTATCGACGAATTATGGAATAACCATAAGGTTTGGACTGACACTTGCGCGTGGCCAGCGAAAGTTTTATGCTGGAACTTACTCTAAGGACGAAAACTAGTCCAACACCGGGTAGTTAATACAATTGACGTACACTGTCAATGGAAAGGAAAACACAAAGCCATGCTTTGATCACAATACGTTTGTTCAAGCCTTTCGTTTTAAGTGACCCAGTTGACAAGCCAGAGCAAACATTTTGTTCCATGTTTGTAGAATCGGCAAAAACTTGTGGAAACACTACCGGGTAGTTGAAACTTGACACAGAAAGTTCAGCAGCCACATACCCGCCGCGCCACATTCGGACCAACTACGACTATTCTGTGGCGTTTCAGATGATGACAACAGTCAAGTTGGAACTTACAACTACACCTGCTTGGATACCAACGGTTCCAGCGACAACAACTGTTGACGCACGATATCGTGCAGATGGGGGAGAATACATCTTCACCCCCATAGGTCTGCTTAGCTTTGGCAGCAGTTGCCGTTGCTAGCGACAAATATACGTCGTCTTCGGTCGAGGACTGCACTTTCGCCACCGGAGCACACGACAATCGCCGATTACCTCATGACGATCTAGGACAGGATGTTTGCCGTTGCGCTCTGGTTGGTATGCGCCTTGCTACCATGGGAAGCGACGTCAATGCGGGCGGACCACCTGGCGCAACTGCGCCAGGAAACGGTTGACATGTTCTATCACGGATACAGCAATTACATGAAGCATGCTTTCCCAGAAGATGAGGTATGAGCTCGATAGAGGTCGCATTGCCAAAGCATCGGCTAATACTATTGTTTTTGAACAGTTGAGGCCACTTACATGTGGTGCCTTGACTCGAGATCGCAATGACCCAACCCGAATAGAGTTAAACGACGCCCTCGGCAACTATTCCCTGACCCTGATCGATAGCTTATCAACGCTCGCGATATTGGCAGGTGGCCCGCAGGATGGCTCCTATACTGGTCCTCAAGCTCTCAGCGATTTTCAAGACGGGGTTGCCCAGTTTGTTCATTACTATGGCGATGGCAGAGCTGGTCCATCTGGGATCGGGGCACGTGCCAGGGGATTCGACCTCGATAGCAAAGTCCAGGTGTTCGAGACGGTGATTAGAGGGCTGGGTGGTCTTCTGAGTGCGCATTTGTTTGCCATTGGAGAGCTTCCTATCCTAGGATACGATCCGAAACCTTCAACGGCCCCCGAAAACGAGGACCCGCTGGAGCTCGCTCCAATTCCATGGCCAAATGGACTTAAATACGACGGCCAGTTGCTGAGACTTGCTCTCGATCTCGCAGAAAGGCTGTTGCCAGCGTTCTACACCCAGACTGGAATCCCATACCCTAGGGTGAATCTTCGTTATGGTATTCCTTTTTATGTCAACTCGCCGCTCAACAGGGGACCGGAGGAGTTGAAAGATGAAGAAGGGCGGGTAGAAATCACGGAAACTTGCAGTGCAGGCGCCGGCAGCTTGACACTGGAGTTTACGGTTCTCAGCCGCTTATCCGGTGATCCAAGATTCGAGCATGCGGCCAAGAGAGCTTTTTGGGAAGTTTGGCGACGAAGGAGTGAAATTGGCTTAATTGGTAACGGCATCGACGCAGAGCAAGGATTTTGGATTGGCCCTCACTCGGGTATTGGCGCGGGCATGGACAGTTTCTTCGAATATGCATTCAAGAGCCATGTTCTGCTCTCTGGCCAAGACATGCCCAATGCGACCATGTCTCGAAAGCAAAGCACGACAAATTGGTTGGATCCGAATTCTCTTCATGACCCTTTACCGCGTGAAATGCACTCGTCTGATGCTTTTCTGCAGGCGTGGCACCAGGCACATGCGTCTGTGAAGCGACACATTTACACAGACAGAAGCCACTTTCCTTATTATTCCAATTCTCACAGGGCCACGGGTCAGCCGTACACCATGTGGATTGACAGCCTCGGCGCGTTTTATCCTGGTCTTTTGGCTCTGGCTGGTGAAGTTGATGAAGCTATTGAGGCAAATCTTGTGTACACGGCGCTGTGGACAAGATATTCGGCTTTGCCTGAGCGCTGGTCTATTCGGGAGAACAATGTCGAGCCAGGGATTGGTTGGTGGCCCGGGCGACCAGAATTCATAGAGTCAACGTACCACATCTATCGTGCGACCAAAGACCCCTGGTATCTCCACGTTGGTGAAATGGTGCTGAAGGACATACGCCGTCGGTGTTACGCACCTTGTGGTTGGGCGGGGTTGCAAGATGTTCGCACTGGAGAGAAGCAAAACCGCATGGAGAGTTTCTTCCTCGGCGAGACTACCAAGTACATGTATCTCTTGTTTGACCCAGACCATCCTCTGAACAACCTCGATGCAGCGTACGTCTTTACCACTGAAGGGCATCCTCTCGTCATACCGAAGCAGAAGAATAGCAACCTCGGCCGCTCAAGGACGCCAGCTAGCAACTCGAAAGAGGTATCAGTCTCCAGCTACCACAAGGAGAACTTTACCAATACCTGCCCGGCTCCTCCGCCGGTAGCTGATCCCCTGACGGGATCTTCCACCGCCTCCAGACCAGATTTGTTCAGCGTATCCCGGTTCACAAATCTCTACAACACGCCAAACCTTCAAGGACCTGTTGAGGAAGTTCTGGTACACGACGAGAAGAAGGGTTTAGTCACCAAATACCGTGCCACATCCAACCACACCATCTTTCCATGGACGCTTCCTCCCACCATGCTCCCAGCAAACGGGACCTGCGCTGCTCCGCCTCAACGCGTCATATCAGCAATCGAGTTCCCAGCCACCGATGCTACAAGCTCGCTGATTTCGAGATTCGGCGCCTCTCTTGCATGGCATAGCTACCTTGGCCCTACAGTCAAGAATCTCGAGGGTCTTCGGCTACAGCTCGAGCGAGAATTCAGCGATTCCCGTGGCGAATATATCTGGAAGATAACCCATGTGGGCAACACCCAGCTTGGCCGTCACGAAACAGTCTTTTTCCACGGAGAGCATGTCCGCCACCTCAAGGACGATGCATTTACCTGTTTGCGACGCAAAGACGTGGTTGATGTTGAACTCCTCGTTGAGGTGCCGCGCCCGCCAAATTCCACCTCGTCCGCCACCCCTGAAAATACCAGCTCACCATCGCCATCATCATCATCACCATCCGCCTTTCTCTCCAGCAACAGCAGCCCTGACCTCGACGACGCCGATCTGGGCGTCTTCCCGTCCGAGTCTCTATTCAAGAACCTCCTACGGGCAGTGACCTCCGTTTTCGATCCCGCAGAAACAGATACCCCCGAGTCAGAACCGCACGACTCCATGTCCGCAGCATTTTACACCTGGCAGGCATATACTTCCGTCGGTGCCGGATCCTACCCCGTCCCCTCAATCCTCGATACCCCTATCCCCGGTGGACCGACATACAACTCGGCCGACCCCCTGGCGAACTTCCCCTGGAAAGCAATCTACATAGCTGACCAGGCCTGCTCCAGCCCTCTCCCGGAATCCGCATCCAGAGACCACCAAATCATCATCGTAAGGCGAGGCGGTTGCTCCTTCAGCGAAAAGGTAGCAAACATACCGGCCTTTGTGCCGCGCCGAGACGCTCTACAGCTGGTAATCGTTGTAGATGAAGCCGATGAGCGTGGTCGGCACAAGGACGAGCTACCTCGGCCGTTGCTGGAAGCGGAACAACTCACGCCAAAGGGGATGAAGAGACTACATGGTGTGCCGTTGGTGCTGATGCGCGTTGGACGAGGAGAATACGACTTGTTTGGAAATGCGCTGGCTGTCGGCATGAGGAGGAAGTACACCATTGTGAGTCAGGGACTTATTATTGACAATGCGGTGGTGTTATAGGCGGATGTAAAACATCACTACATGCATGACATGACGGTTTTGGAAATGAAACATGACATATGAGGCACGTACATAGTTGAATCAGCAAAGGGGTTTGTTTGCAAGATTATTGAACATACATACAAGAGAACATGACTACGAGAGTAGATATCTCTCTCTGAGTAGCATTTGGCAGAGAAGCGTTTGAATTATTCTTGCTAGAAATCACAATGTTTTTATGAGGTTAGATACAAGCGTTTGGTTGTTATTTAGGTTCCACCACCAAAGAAATCTATCAATCAAGAATCAAGTCGAAAGAAGCCATAATTTCTCATTCATGTGTTGAACCGCCACTTCAGATTGTCGGATGCACTAGTCGTTGTATTAATGACAAACTTTCATCTGTTCGTCTAATCTTGCTGCCTGTCAGCCTTTGAGTCGTCGTATCCGAAGCCGGATCAAAGGCGTGCTCGGACGTTTCCAACCAGGTTTGCAGCCTCTTGAACTAATTTCGTCTATACCAAATCGAGAAAAAAAATTATAGAAAACAAAAAACATGAAGCCACCCAGCGTGAAGTAAAGAAGAAGAAGAAGAAAAGTGGAAAAGTGGAAAAACTTTTTTTTATGTAAAACATATTCCCAAACGCCATTGGTTTAGGTTTAAGAAGTATCGAGGTCGCATTCATGAATAGGTTGAAATTTCGCAACTCGTTCCACATTTCGATAGAGAGATGTCGCCATTATTCGTGCCTGTATTCAATTCTTCGCCAGCTCCGCCTTTAAAGACGGAGAAATTAATGTGTTGATATCTGGGGGGGAAGAGCCGTGGAAGAGCGCTCTTCTAAGCCTCTTCGAGAAGGATGGTTGTAGGAGCCGCGCCGAGCTTGTCACGGCCGTTGAGACCGGGAATTTCGAGAATGAACAGGTACCCAAGGACTTGGCCCTTGAGTTGGGTTACAAGATCAGCTGCCGCCTTAGCCGAGCCACCTAGAAGGAATATTTGTTAGTCTCTTTGGTTCGGTTTTGACAATTCATGGTCCTGGTTGGAGATCGTACCAGTTGCAATGATATCGTCCACAATAAGGACCTTCTGTCCCTCCTTGATGGCATCCTCCTGCATTTGGAACAAATCCTTGCCGTACTCCTTCACATATTCGGCAGTGACGCAAGGGCCGGGAAGCTTGCCCTTCTTGCGGACGGCGGCAAAGCCGACACCGAGGCGCAAAGCAAGGCCAGGACCAAAAAGGAAGCCACGGGCATCAAGGCCAACAATGATATCGGGCTTTACGTTGTTAAAGGTCTGAGAAATCTGCAGCTCGAGGGCGGAAACGAGGGTAGCGTGGGCTTCGGGATTGGCGAACAAGGGCATGATATCAACGAAGTCAATGCCAGGAATAGGGAAGTCGGGGAACTGGCGAAGGGTCTTGCGCAGGCTTATCTTTGCACTGGCGAGTTGGGAGGCGGCGGAGGAGGCGGCGGCGGGCTGTCGTCCCGAGGCATCTTGGGCAGCTGAAGAAGCGGTTGTCTGGATATTGGACGACAGGTCTGATGTGTGGTCTGGGGGAGGGGGCCCGGTCATTGTGAGGCGGGGGAAAGAATAAAAGGAAAGGAAAGGAGAGGAGAGGAGAGGAGGAGAGGAGGAAAAGGGAAGCAGAGCAGGCAGGTGTCAGAATCACGCAGTCGGAGGGTGAAAGGGTAAAGTAAGAAAAAAGACAGCTCAGCAAGGCAGAGGAGCGGACGAACGAAGGATGGTCTGGGAGGTGTGTGAATTTTCAGCGGGCTGGCAAAAAGCACACCGGAGCAGACCACAACTGCAAGCTGGGCTGGGCTGGGTTGCGCTTGGCTGGGCTCATCAACGAGCCTGCCTGGACTTGACTGGATTGATTAACATGGCTGCCAGGCTGGGATCAATTTGGTCCATGTCCGTCTACCTACTTGTAGTACTTGACCAGATCAGACTCTACAGGTCAAAGGTACCACTCGTGCTAGTACTGCTGGTAACTGCCCAGGACCTGGCTGCAACATGTCTGGTCTGGTCTGGTCAAGTCAAGTTTGGTTCCCCGGTGCAAGGCGGGCAGCACCAGACAGGAAAGCCGCAGCAGAGCACGCATTAGGGAAGGAGTGGCCCAGTGCACAGCAGGAGCCAGCCAGCTGTCAGCCAGCCGCGAGCCTAGCTTAACTGTGATGGGCTCTGGCTCTGGCTCTGATTGACTGAGTGTCTGTCTGATTGATTTTCAGTGTTGACTGCGACTGCGACTGCGACGGGGCCTGCTGCGTGGTGCCTTCCCAAACGTCAATATCAGGGTGCCATGCCACCCGCCGCCGGCCAGGCGCAACCTAGAGCAGAGCAGGGCTCTGGGAGGGGTGGTGGGGGCACAACATTGGAAGGGAAGGAGGGGGAGGGGAACCAGCGGCTGCTCATCCCAACTCGGGCAGGAACCACCTAGGACAACACGGAAGAAAAAAAAATATTTGCACTGCTCCTGCCCCAAGCACACAACGCAATCAGCAACACCAGACACATTTGGCATGACAAGGCAGAAGCAACCAGAGAAGACCCCATCCCCTTCAAACGGCAACGTGGGCCACACCAGGCCGCAACAGGCCACACCGGGCCAGGCCACCCGCAGCAGCTGTTGAAAGTCGGTGTGCATTTTTCGGACCTTTTTTCCTTTTGACTTTTTGGCATTTGGTACAGTATTGGCATTGGCACAACGTATCACATCATTCCTTCAGTCGTCTTCCCTTCACAGTATGGATCATTATGCCTTGATGATACACACTATCAATTATATACTGTGCCAAAAATAGCCCGTCACAACAATTGTCAATGTTGCCATGGCACACGGCTCAATTATGAGCAATCAAAGGGCCCGCCCCAGTTGCAACCAAAGGGCCAGAAGAGTAACCTGAATCTGTGCCCAAATGGCTCAAATGCCCGTCGACCAGGACCCTGTTCAGAACTGGTACATCAAGGTCAGGTACTCAAGTACTGTTACAACTCTCAACTATTACGAACTCAGGCGTGGCCTGGTCCAGGTTTAAATTAAGTACTGTGTACTGCGTACCTGATTCCGGCAATCACACCAGACCAGACTTTTGCTTCTCGCCGCCGAGTCTCAACTTTTGCCATGGCATCCGGTCTGGCAGTAACATGCTGCTTGTTCTGTGCAACACTTCAAGTCTCGGCCTGCAAGCGCGCGCATTCGACGCCCCATGCACCCATATAGCTCAATTGTCCATTGACTGTACAGTATCAAATGTCTGGTCTTTCGGCTGGTTCTATCTACCTAGGTACCTATATGGCCCCTCGAGTACTTGTTTGCTGCTTGGACAGTCTAGCCTCTCGGTCTTCCGCGGTAGCACGTGTGTAAGCTTGTGAACCAGACTTCATCTTGGCATACGATCAAGGTCTTGTAAGTTTCCTGGGAACATGTCTTGGTCGTCATCCATCCTCGTTTTTGCCGACAAGCAACAGGTCATACAATACTTCACGACCACAGCTGTGACTCAACATGGCAGCTCTCCCCGCTGCATCATTACATCTATCCCCGGACGCGAAACATACTCCGTACAATGCACCTACATAAGAGTGGACTGCAACCTTGTGGGCTGAGACACAAAGAAAGAGCCAATGGTTCAATCCAGGCCTCAGTCGGGCAAAGTCCACTTATTGCTACTCGCTCAGTGCCTCGACCCAGCAATGTAAGGATGTGGAGATGGACAGGGAACCACCAGCCCGGACAAGATGGCCGACGCAACTGCAACCATTGAAAAACTGACTGAAGCAAGTGCCTGGCTCCATTGGCAGCCATCATGGCCTAGCACGGACGCAAGCCACGGTCGAAATTTCCTGAACAAATGGCATGCTTTCCACTACCCAGGTGGGAGTCATTCCGGCCCGGATTCTGGCTGTCCACATCCTCTCTCTTTACGTTGTGCAATAGACCCGAAACGAGGGCCAAAAGTGCTTTGTCCGGCTTTGATGCTCCCACGTAAGACCGGAAGAAAGCAATGTAATACCGCCCAGCAAACAATCAAAGAAATAAAAAAAAAGACGGCCCGCGGACCCGGTTAGTATTGTATGTATGGTGGTCTCCCTCTTCCGATCGGTCCGGAGCGAATTGCGAAACGCATTGTCCCTCTTAACCGCATGTTTAGGGAAATGTCGCACAACCAGTCGATTCCTTTCCACCAGACACCCTCCAAAGAGCTTGCGGCATTCCACATTGTCCCGCCTTGAGGCAGGCACTTCGCGTTGCATATCTTTTGCGGTGGAGTGCGCTCCAATTAAAACAGGGACTTGATAGCTTGACTGGGTGTACACCGAGTGGTGCGTTATTGTTCGTATATTATGACAACAATGGCGTGAGCCTCGAGCAGTTCATTGACTGGCCCAGCAAGGTATGAAATCGGGTGCGATAAGTTGAGGTGCGCCAGTCCAGCACATCCAGGAGAAAAGAGCTTTCCGAGATCCCCAGACATGATATGGATGGAAAACCAGAAGCGGCGGTGACGATGAATATCATACCGCTTCCTCAAAAGACCACCCACTAACTAAAGTACGAGTAATGCACCAGGAAACACGTAGGTGCTGATCCTCTGATTCACTAGACGAGGCATTTACCATGTCCCATGGCAAACATGGGTGCTTGCACTAAATAGATGCCGGAAGCACCAAGGTGCCGCAGGCGGGCCTTGCCGACTAAGCTAGCAACCATGTTACGGAGTAGATGTTAGGGATTCGTCCTGTCTGGTCTGTCTGGTTCCATTTGAACCCATATTGATCTGGCTTCTCAACTTTGATGTATTCGAGTCGCAGGCACAACTGCTTCAGCCCCACGGGCTGGAAGCGTAAGTGGCATGTTCACGGATCTGCCTTTTAGCCATGGCTGGCACCCTGCTGAGCGTTACTCGTGTCGATGCATATTTTCAAACATGAATGGGCCCGTGTTGACAAAAGTCAAAGGCTCTAGATTCGGCATTGCATCGTGTCAACGAGAGCCACAAGCCTAAATCAGGCAGCTCTGGTCAGTTATCGCCGTTATCAAGATAAGAGCCTGCTCCAGCTCTCCAGCCAAGACAAGATAACATACATACTTAGACCAGACGCTAGCAGTTTATCAGCGTTCATACGAGGTACTGTACTTACAATTGATGATCTACCGATGGTATCTCATATCGACCATACAGCATTCTCCATCTCCAGCACTGAGCAACAACACGCTACCACTTCAACCTCACAGAAACATGAGAATCCAACAAATGCCACACAATACCAACCAAACACAACAGCACAAAGGCAGCACGGAATCACAAAGATTCTTTCGTCTCAAATCACTCCACCCTGCCCACCCATGATCCAAGCCCATCCTTCAGCCCTCCACTCCCAGCACAACTCTCACCGAAACCACCACGACCAAAAGCTCCCCCTCCCTCCAAGTGCCTCGATGCTTCCTTCTTCTCTGCAATGCCACGCTGCGGGGAACAGGGAGACAACAGCTCAAGCCTCGTTGATGTGCAACGTGCAGCGCATATGGTGTGGCACGGCGTCATGCAAGCCCCATGCCCGTAGGCAGACACTCTGTCAAGTGTGTGCCTGGCAGTTGGAAAAGTGCTCCTTTGTGTCAAGTATTGTCTCCTTTTTATGAAGGTGCAGTAAATGTAGAATGAACGCCAAGTAATTATTGCACATTGGCTCTCAAGGTATACACACGCTCACTTGCTTACTTGCACAACTGCTGGGAAACATTACATCTATTAAGTAGAGGTATCTATCTATGCTTGCTAAAATGCTCCATGGACAAAACCAACCGCCAAGTAAACAAATAAATGGGCTCAGAAACCAGGGGTATCAGTCCGTCATACAGACAGAACAAACAAAACCCACCAACACATCAAGTGCCGATGGCGATCTAAACGAAACCAAAAAAAGAGGTATAAGCCCAACCATTTTGCCATATTCAAAATCAAGACCACAGCGGAAACCAACCCCCCACCCTTCTCTTTTCGAAGTCAAGACCAGTGCCACTAGTTGTAACACGTCAAAAATGGATCAAAAACCCGGGGATATCTGCATCTCCCCCGGACGCGGTACCAGGGAAACACGCCTAACCAACGCCGCATTATGCAAAGCCCAAAAAGAAATAGTGCCACACTCAGCTGTGCCTCCTTCAATGCAGGTAACCCGATTGTCATCGCTGTACTGTACTTCAATGGAATTGTAGACGTATAATAGAAAACAGCATGTTTTGCAAAACATGCAGCATAACCGCCACACAGGTCGGCAGGAGTTCCGGCCACACCGTAAAATCCAACTTGCCCTCTAGCCCAACGTCCACTTGAAAGCAGAGCCTGATGAGCAGCCGTACGGCTAGACTGGCAACCAGCTCGCACGCCCAGGTGATTGATGACGCAGTAAAAGTCAGTTTGAAGTCGTACGGCTCGCCGATTTTTTTGTCGAACGCAAAATACGGATACACGGCTTTGTTGGCGCCGTAGTGCAAAACGGCAACGCTACCTAAGAAGGTAGCCATGGATGAGTTTTCCGCGAGGAATCGGATGAAAACGTTACGCGTTTGAAGTTTCTGGTATGACCCGTAGCTGAGACCGTTCAGACCGAGGACAGTCAGGATGCGGTGAAAGGAGCGCGTCATCATGATGGGCGTGATGACGACGAGGGACGTGGACGAGAGTATTTGGAGGATGAGAAATTGTTGCGGGGAGCGAAGTCGGGCATACAAGGCGCGCACGTAGGTCTGGTAGGTCAGCATAAAGTATCTGTTGCACATTGTGTTAGTTAGACTCAACACGTTTTAAGTGCATATAAAAGCCAAGCCTCTGTCTGCCTAAGCCCAACCAAAACAGCATAAAGGGGGATGGCAGCCAGTGTTTGTAGTTTTATACAGCTCAGGGACCTTGAGAATGACGCACAGCTTAAAGACCCAACTCAGAGGGTAACTTCCGACTCGCTCGCCCTCACGGATACCCAGTACCCAACCCGTCAAAGCATCCAAAAGATGCACCGTGGCAACCCATCCGTAGACATAGACAACCGTCTCTAGATTGTTATGTGGCAGGGTTTGCATATACAGCTCAGCATATGCCTCTCCAATGACATAGACCATGAGTCCGACGAATAATGCAACACAAAACCAGAGAAATCTCACAAAACTTGCCGGTAGCCACCGTCGTCTCACGGCTACTCCTTGTGCACGTAAGGGAGGGTTCACGTGCAGCATATCTGGTTCTAGAATGTCCGAGGAAAAGTTGTTTCGTCGCCGTCGATCCCGTCGTGAAGGCAACGTATCTGGTTCACCAGTCCACCAGGACGTCGTGAAAATACGTTGGGTTTCAGACAATGAGTGCCGCAGGCCAATGTGTCTCTCATTAGTCATGAGGATGAGGAAGGCGATGGCGACAGGCGTGGCCATGATGATGAAAGTCCATGAAATCCAAGACGTGTTGTGCATGGTGAGCCAACGCGTCTCGGGTATGTAGTAAATGGGAATAGGCACGGCGATGGACAAGATGGCGATGAGTGAGACGGTCAGTGGGAACCCCAGCGACTTGGGCCACCAGTTGAGGCTATACAAGTTGAAGACCTTGGTGATCCATATCAAGGCCGTGATATTATAAAATCCATAGTAGACGAAGAGAAAGAACCAAAAGTTGACTTCAACTTCGGCAGAGCCGTAGCCCGGGTGCTTTTCTTTCCCGTCCTTTGGGTCGTGGCCAGAACCATTGTCATTGTCTGGTAGGGGGTACTGTGGAAAAGGTACAGCGCACCAGGCAACCGCCTTCACACCTCGTCAGTATAAGTCGAGATATGTAAAATCTGAGACTATTGCAAGCAAAAGAGAGAGAAGAGAGAACTCACCAAAGCAGCCGGCAAAAACACCAGCAATCCATATCTACTCCACCACCGATCAACCGTCCTCTTGACCGCAAGCTGCTTCGGATCCACCCACAAGTCCATGACCCATCCATGCCAAACCTTTTCCCACATGGACACGTCGTCGTCGTAGTCGTCGTCTATCGCATCGTCGTCATCCCCACCAGATAGTTGTGCAGCCACCATGGCGCCGTATCCAACGTGCACGCTGCCCCTGCCATCGCTCAATCCCGATATCCGGTCCGACAGCAACCCAAGCTGGCTGGATCGACGTTGTGTAAGACCGGGTCGCGGAGGTACAGCGCGGAATCGTCCCAGTAAGGGCGATGAGTCGTTTGGTCGGACGCGAGACTCTGTGCCTTGTGTGAACTGGAAAAAGCTGGACATTGGGGCGGTATGAGAAGCCGAGGAGGCGAGACAACCACAACACGCGCGTCAGATGGGCCTGTTGACGCGGGAGCGCAAGGCTCCGTGTGTTTGGTGAAGAAAGGGGTCAAGGACCAGACGGCAGAATGTCTGGGGGGGGCGGTCGTACTGCTGACTTTTTGTGAGGCATATATCTGGCAGGCATGCGTAGAGAATCTGCTTTGACAGAGAGGTGGATTGTGAAGAAGTTGGGTTGATATGGCCCAAAGGGAGAAATCGGGCGTTTGAGGTGGATGGACGGGTGCTCATGCATGTGGCAGGTGCCATGGAGTTGGAGTCGGAGTTGGAGTCCATGTCCAGTCATGTCCAGTCCGGGCCGGCTGGAGATTGGAGACTGGAGGTCCCTGAGATTGATGGACATCGATGGCGCACGGGTGTTGTCCGTTACAGCCCGTCCACTGGCAGCGGTTGATCCAGTGCCTAGTGGGGCCGTTACAGGGCCATGGGCAGGCACCGTGACGCCTGAATCGACCAAACGGGGCTCCACTTGAGCAGTCAACTGCAGATGGTACGAGACGGGGCGAACCGTCACCGCGCAAAGAGCTAACCATGGCTGATTTGGGCACACATGGAGGCGCAGGCAAAGATGGAAGCGTGACTTGACAGTCTGGTGGGATCATCTGATCACGCGATGTGAATACGAATGCAACTCCGACATCTGCACAGAGTAAACCCAAGTTTGAATACCTTTGAGCTTCACACCCATCAGGGTATCTCGTAGTTGTAAAATCTAATGTACATGCAAACCCTTACACTACACTAGCCACCTTTTTCCTTTGCCATTCATTTCGTCATTGGAAATGTCAAACACGTCGCGCTCAACTGCTGCACCGCTCCTCTAGCATCCTCGCCATTGATCTGGGCGCTTGCACACGAGCTTCATGTTGGCTAGCATTACATCACAGCCTCGCACAGTAAGTATGCTTCAATCGCCGGCATCCGAGCCAATATCCGAGCCAATATCAGAACCCTCATCCACAATATCAGACCCCTCGTCGAACCCTTCGTCGAAATCCTCTGCCGAGTTCTCCGCCGACGTCTCCTCCGGTTCCAAATGTTCTCGCACAGGTACTTCCTCCTCCAAAATGCCACCCGTCACATCGTCTGTAAAGGCAACCGTCTTGGTCGACGTCGATCTGAAGGTTGGCACCGCCGGCTCCAGCACGTCTCCGCTCCACGGCTTACACTCCTTGACATGTTCACCACACCGCAAGCATGTCCAGCCCTCGCCCTCCTCTCTCTCCAGTCTCGTGGCTAAGCAGACGAAGCAGTAAATGCATCCGCAGGGAATCGTTTCATAAGGATTGGTGACATCAGTTTGCGCTGAGCCAATGACACCGCTGGAAGCCGCAGCCGCCATGATCTCTGTTTCCGTCGTCGCAGAATCATTTTGATCCTGGTAGCAGATGGCGCAGGTCCGCTCTGGCAAAAAGCTATATTCGCCGTTGGCAGACTTGTCGCCCTCGGTGGCGCCTGTGTTGATAATCTCTTTGGTTTTTCTCCACGTCTTGCTCAGCCATCGTCGCCATTTGTTAATGCCGATTAGGGGCAGGACAAAGAGCAAGAACTCGGTAAAAGCATGCCAAACGAGCTGGCGATTAAGATACTCGAATGAGACTTCTCGGCTGACTTGGCTCGTCGGCGGCGCCAGTCGCATCCTTAATATTCTATCCAGTAGGGTCCTGTAGCGGCCGTGGAGCAGAAACACCAGGAAGGATGCCAATGCGGCAGTGGAATGCATCGTGGTCAATCGCGAAGTCCAACGTGACAAGCGACGGACCTGGGGGCTCGGCTGGTCGTAGCCATCGTCTTGTTCTAGCAGCCAGTCCTCCCATTTTGTCCAGGCATATTTGCCAAACACGGTGACTAGGCCATAAAGGGATTTCTGTAGTGTGGAAGGGGGGGAAAGGACGGGGCCTTGTTTCCTGGCGTCGGTGTATTTTAGATTTTGAAGCGCTGCTCCGTATGTAGCGTCGTGATCCCAAACAGTGAGCTTGAAGAGGGTAGCTCGCAGGGCAAGCAAAATCTCAGCAGACCAGTCGTCGTGCAAATGGCCGCCGCCAAAGTATTTCAGCGCATCGCAAACTTGGTCCTTGAGAAGGTCGACAAGCTCCTCATCGAGCAACTCGGCGTCAACTTGGGCGACTCGGAATGCAGGGCGAGTGCCTTCGCGTGACGAGATGGCATCCCATGCCGGAGAGAGTCTGTTGAAGGGGAAGGGCAGTCGTTGAAGCTGGGCGCTGGCTCGAGAAGCTTCCCGCTGGGCGGCGATTCGAGCTACGGCTTCGGCTTCACGAGCCTGTCGGCGAGCAGCGACTCGCTGTTGGGCTTGAATGAAGCTCGAGTCGGTCATGGGTGCGGCATTGGATGGTCGGCGAGAGGTTGAGAATTGTCGACGGCGTCGATGGTGGCCGACGATGGAAGCTGCGCTGGGCAGCAATGATGTGGGAATGGGTACAGAAAGACTAGAGCGTCAGCCGTGGTCGCATTGGCGATTGATATATCGTTTAAGAAATGCAGAGGCGTGTAGTTCAGGTACGTGGAGAGCCGGTTTGGAGAAGGGCAGGATGGACAGGAAGCTGGAATTGGAGGACGGCAGAGGTTGTGGTTGTGGTTGTGGTTGTGGTTCATAATCACGAGCCGAGGCTTTTGCTTGTGGCTCCGACTGGCGTCAACCGTGACAGCCAGGCAGCTTTCAGTTTGGCTGCAGATTATTTCCCCACCATTCGTGATTGACCTATTGACCTGATCCGGGGCTCCGCGGCTTCGGCAGCAAAAAGTGGTCAACATTGAAATTATAGTGCCGCTTGGTTTGCTATTCAATGTTACTGTTCCCCAACATTTGTGCCAGGCGGGATCTGATGGTGGTACGACTGTAATTTCAACCGTGCTCGGGGATTTAAACGAGAGAGATGCTAGCATCGTCAAGCGAGATCCAGCACAGCGACATCATTACAACAATGTTCCTTCTGGAATTAGGCTTCCCGATTCGTCAGTCTCCGTCCTAAGCTATGGTGCAGCCGTTCATCGTCAAATGCGCACATCACGCGCCAGCATCGTCACCAGGCTGGTTTGGGGAAAGGCGGCGCTTGACCATTCAAGCCATATGCAGATACATGTTTAGCTCCGAAAGAATTCAAGAACAAACTACAGTCTGAATCCACACGGTCATCTAATGCACAAGACACATGGCAATGCACCTGGTTCCTCTCTCTGCCTTGTCCCTTGCAACAAACTCCCGCTGCCAACAATGCAAGAGGCGACATCTGGACATCCAAACCAGGAAAAGGGACCAATGAGCGGCCGCTGCATCACCATCCATCAATAATCCCAGTCATTTCACTTCGATGTCACTCTTTGCCGCCAGGTAGCCAGGCCACCAGATGGCCTTGCAACATACAAGCATCATCATTCATCAAACGACTCGACACTTTGTTCACTCAAACTCCAGTTTCTGCCTGCGCATGCTCTTATTTCCGCCTCATTTTTTATATACCCCTGCGACCTGTGACTCATATATTTTCACCGAAAAAGGCGACAACTATCCAAATCTGGCATTTCCAACTCAAGAATCGGCCAGCCACCTAAATATATATCCAGTAACCCCATCAGCCTCCAGAACCTCTTTCTTCTCTTTGTTGCCACCGCAAACCCCGGACGCGACACGCGCCGGTCCGCATTCAAACTACCTCTCCCAGCGTTTGCATCACATAGCCAAGGACTCGGCACAATATAGCTGTTGCCTAGTCATCGGAATAGCTTCTTGTCGTATTTGCCTAGTTCGACTTCAGGGTTTCATTCACTTGACACACCCTTCACAAGTCACCCAACTCACAGCCTCTCGTCGCATATCTCACAACCAGTGCCGAAAAGACGAAATCAACATCATGTCTTCATCGCGCCGGCGCGGCCGCCGAGGCAAGCCCGCCGACAACACACCACTCGAACCCGAAGGCTCTCTCCCCGTTGACGGGTCATGGCGCATGGTGGAAGGCGAACACGACAGCTTCGACACCACGATACTTCCTTCCATGCAAGATGAAGGCGACGACATACTCGTCCCTCTTTCCAGCGGCCAGCCTTCTTCCGGATTCCCCTCTCAGCTGTCATCACAGGGAAATATGAGCATGGCGTCCGGTTCCGGATCCCAGGACAGCATCCGCGACTTTGTGAAGCACCAGGACGACGACCAAGTCATACTCCGGGAACCATTTCGGCCAAGCATGATCTCACCCACGAACTCAAGACTACACCAGGGCTATCGCACGCCCGATCCGCAGTTTAAAATGCCGCTGGTCGATATTGATGGTTCAAGACGAAGCAGCGGTAACAGCTCTCGCACCATCAGGCCCTTTGGAATGGGAACAAGCTACGAGAATGACGACGAGATCTACCTCCGACGGCGAGGCATCACATCCACAGGTAGCCCTGCAAAAAGAAGAACCCGACGACAAAGGTCATCATACCAAGACGAGCCCCATCAGAAGAGCCCGTCCGGTGGCGTCCGCACAATTGGTAACACTATTGCCGCGTTACTACCCTCCGCCCTCTTGAAAATCCTAGTCTGGGCCGGTGAAATCGTCCTCATCGCCCTCAACTTCGCCAAATACCCCCTAGGACTACTCCTCGCCGCCTACCTCGTCTTCGGCGGCGCCATCATCGTCCAAAACATGGCCACGCGGTCCATCTACTCTGCCATATCCCCGATATGCCGCCTCCCAGGAACGTCCTATCTCAACCTTCCGTTTTGCCCGCCCCCTGGCGCCACCGACTTTGGCAGTTTTAACGCAACGCCCGGTCAGACCGTCGAGTTCGACGACCTCATGGGCGTGCAATCCAAGTTCGAGCAGGTTCTCGAACGAAGCGCGGACGGCGTCTCCCTCCCCTTTGAAATGAAGCGCTCAGAAGCCGCCGTCCGAGATCTGCGAAGTCTCGTCCGCCACAGCGACATCCAAGCCCGCCACGAGCTGGTCCTCGAGTTTGACGGATACATCGAGACAGCACGCTCCGCAGCATCAGACCTGCAAAAGTTCAACACGCACGTCGGCTCGGCGGTCGACGCCGTCATAAGCATCAACCGCTGGACGTCACGCTACATTGACTCCCTGTCCCCAGAAACCGAATCGCCGCCCTCCATGCTCGCCGAGTGGACAAGCTGGATCTTCTACCCCTTCCAACCCGCTGACCAACCGTTCAGCGAGCGCATCATCCTAGACAAGTACATCGAGCACACGGGCCTCGTGTCCGAACGCATTGCCGCTCTCATCCTCGAAGCCCAAGCCGTGCTGCGCCTGCTCACCAAGGCGGAGGACCACCTCAGCATCATCTACGACATCACCTCCCGCACCTCCGCGAGCGTCTCGTCGCGCCGCGAAGAAATCCTCTGGAACATATGGACCCTCGTGGGCGCCAACTCCCGCCGGCTGCAGAACCTGTCGCAGCAGCTCTCCCTCCTGAAGCAAGTGGACTCGCAGCGCTCAACGGCCGTCGACCAGGTCAGCGCTCTTATTCTCGAGCTGGAAGCGATTCAAGCGAATTTGGGGGACTTGCGAGATCGCGTTGCGGAACCTCGGCTTGTGAATGACGCGGGAACGGTACACATACCCCTTAGCGTGCACATTGAGACGATTGACCGCGGTGTCGAGAGACTGCAGGCCGCGAGACGCAGGATTCGCTCTGCTGAGGATGATCGTGTGAGAGATGTCATGGCCAGAGGGGGCCTGAGGAGCGACGAGGATCGTCTGATTGAAAATGGAAAAGGGAAATGATGCCTTGTAATGGATTAATGAATACATGAATTGTTTTGGGTATTAGCCGTTGCGTAGTCCCGGTTGGAAGTATCTGTCATTAGGATAATGTGTATTTAGATTTTCACAGATCACGCGGCATGAGCAATGGAGTTATAGCCGCTAGGCGTATTTTAGAATCAATGGCCTTTACATGTGTGATAAGACCTAGTTACCATGATTCGGAACAGGAATGAATATTCAAGATGTCTGCCTCTATTCACCCCTGGCACTTTGCATTTGGACTGTCTGCGGTGTTACTGGCCGTCACTCCCTGGGCCTGAATGAGGGTACACGAAAATAACATTGAAGCATTACCGCAATGCCCAAGTCATACATCATGCCTCTACTCTGTCCTACAACTTCGGAATGAGGTTAAGCAATAGACTCGGTGAAAGGATGCCACTTCGGCATTAAATATCCCTCATTAATCAGCAGATACTTGCCAGTGAAACAAGGCCACTCCAAAAAAAACATCATACATTTCACTCCAGCGGTAGGCAAAAGGGAGTAAGTCTTCACTCAACGTCAAGTGTCATAAAACACCACTGGTGGCAACTATACCATTTGACTTCATCTATAGCCAATCCGTTCCAGAGATCCAAATCGGTATTGATCAAAATCAGGGTGCATAGTCGTATATACCACACGCATTCCATGTACATCCACTTCTTCGAAACGTCTACCGTCGAGGGAATAAATAGAACAAAGATGCCTCCCCAGAAACGCCTTAATCCGTCCCACCCATGATATCTAACCAAAATATGACCTTGACCTCCATGTTCGACTAGCCCGAAATAAATCCAAAAATTAAACGCCGGTATGATGCATGCCTTTATGCCCAAGTCTTAGTAGTTGATAGCCGTATCATTCGTCATGTATGCTGCTAATGCTACACGTCACATATTAATTGAACCCAGGGAACGCCTTCGATATGACTCGCCTCCCTATTATCATCAGATTAGTACACAAGCTGTCAAAACAATCTACCGGGCCGCTCAGTGCGCTTAAAGGCAGGCTTACATCTTGGACGAGCCTTATCAGGGTCATCGAAGGGTGCATTGTTGTCAGCGATCTCTCGCATCCGTTCTCGAGCAAATGATGAGGGGCTGCCTCGCCTATTCGGTGCTCTGTCGTTCATGTTCAATTCGGCGTTCTCGGGTTGTGTGGGAAGTAGTTTAAGCGCTCGCGGTTTGGATTTCTTCGGCCGGGTTATTGCTATCGTAGGGGTCACTTGAGGCGGTTCCGTTGAATCCGTAGTCCTATTTGGTGATGATGACGAACTGTTGCTGTCGTCGCCTTCAGTAGAGTTTTGGTTCTCAGCCGTATTTGCGCTTCGTTTGGACGACTTTAGTGATTTCATAGGCACATCTGTCTTGGTAGAGGATGCATGGCCCAAATGTGACGCGCCAAATATCTTTCTTCCCCAGGCAATGAGCTTTTTGTCGCCAGATTCAAGTGAAATCTCTTCCAGGTCGACTCTTTCCCTCAGTCGCCTCAAAGCCCTTTCTCGGCGAACCATTCCGTTGGTGATTTTGGGGCTGTAGCCACGGGGAAGCATACAGTGCTTGCAGGTCGGACATAACGAGCTATTTTGTATGAGGAATTCGTCAATACATTCGGTGTGGAAGATGTGGCCGCAAGGCAATTCGCGGATTATTGTTACTCGATGTTCGAAGCTGGCTAAGCAAATGTGGCAAGTTGGTTGATAATTGGTGGCCGTGGTCTCGCCCGCGCCGGCAAGGTTCGATCGTTTGCTTCGTATGCTACGAACGCTTGGCGCGCCTGGAGCTGCTGCGTCCATTGCAGCACCAGATTCGCGGCGTCTCTTTTTCCGTGTCTTTCGCGTGCCGCCGGACGGCGTGGTTTGTGAGTGAGGAGTCGATGGCAAATCAAGTAAGTCAGGCTCTGCATTATAGGTGAATAGAGGGAACTGTACTACGTGCGTGGCAGGCACCGTCACACGCTTGATACCCATCGCCTCGAGATCGACCTCTCCGGATTGGACTCGACGCTTCAGGGAGTTGCGGTTGCGTCGTTGGATGAAATGCATGGCTATAGAAACGGTGAGGATTACAAAGAGGAGGGCACCGATGACGATGAGGATGAACGCCCAGGTCGCTGGCGGGTTCGATGGTTTATCCAACGTAAGCTTGGTCCATATGCGCAAATATGTCGTTCCATGAAGATTGTACAATCGCTGGACCTCCTCTCCGTGTGGAACTTGGGTTATGGAGCCAGAGTATAGGCTTAACTGCGTGATGATTTTCTGTCCTTGCAGCCCTGGAATCGCGAAAATGGGGAAGTGGTGGTTGGCTCGCCAAGCGCCGCCATCGCCCAGGTTCCAAACTGGAGAGTCGCCATCCTGGGGTTTATTGGTTGAGTTGTTGGGTTTGTAGAAGATGAAGGCCTTGACGGGGCCTTGCAAGGCTGAATTGAGATAGGCTTGCGTGCAATCGCTGCTGAACCATGGAGCAATGGCAATTAGGTTGAAGTTTGCGGGAGGGAGGTCTTTTCTTCGTGTAACATTTCGCGGAATGGAATCGTACTGTTGCACATCGCAAGTGGGAACGGACGAAATATCGGGAACGTACAGGAGGCCCTGTATGGAGCTATCAAACGGCGCGGCATTTGCTACGGATAAAGTCGTCAAATTTGTGTCGATTTGCTGCTCATAAGCTAGCTGGCTCTAGTTCACGCAACATCAAGTCAGTCAGTCTCTGCGGACGATTTCGCGTTGGTCCAAACTGCGTCAGGGCCCGGGGGACGGTGAAACGAACCGTTTGCTGCGAGAGGTTCTTGGATATTGTTGACGCGATTGTTCCCTCGCCGTTCCATCCTGGATTGCTGAACAAGTAGCTACAGTCATGTCAGTATTGGTGGGAAAGCGTCGGTAGCAGTTCGGGGCATTTGCGCAGGTATCAATGCGTGCCGCAGACGGTGAGGACATTGGCGTTGTCGGCGAGTGTTCGAAGACGAAATGGAATCAGGTGCAGACCAAAACGTACATGTTATTTTGAAGATCCGTGAGCGCTATAAACGTCAGCATCCAACAATTGTCAAGCAGCTAGGTATGAGCAAGGCCATTGAGATGGGAAGGTATTGCGCCGACATACACATTATTTCAACTCATGTCTCGCTATTGGGGGACAATGAAGGTCATTGCGGGCAGCCGGGCGCGACGGCGAGTACGACGGCTTTCGAATGACGACACTTTGAATACGAAGGGCCAAGAAAGAGACGAGAGACGGAAGGGTGACGGAAGGGTGACGGCCAGCGACGAAGAAGCAGAGAGGAGATATGGATTGTGTGGATAAAGAGAGAGATGTGAGTCGGAGGAATCGTTTGTCCAAGTCGTGGTTGGGCCGTTGGTCGAGTGGAATAAAATGGACGTTTGGACGTTAGTTGACGCTCTGAGCAAGGGGACATGGAATGAGCGAGAGAGTCTGGTCTGGCTGGCTCTGGTCTGGTCTGGTGCAAGTGAGCAACTTTGGCCCGTCTGGTCAGATCCAACGGCTGGTTGGTTGACTTATTAGAATGGAGTGAGGGACGTGAGTGAGAGTAGAAGTGGGCACTTGTCGAATGGGTAAATTCTGGATTCTGGATTCTGTCTGGTCTGGTCTGTTCTCGTTTGGTGGATGATGTGGATGAAGGAGCACTTGAGCTGAGCTGCGCTTTGGCTGGGCCCAACTCAACTCGACCCGATTCAACTGAAAGTGGACTGCACTGGCTGGGCTGGGCTGTGATGAAATCAAAACGGTCAATGGTGGTCCATGCCTCCCTGTGACTTTGGCCTGACTGGTAAAGTATTATGGCAGCCGGCATCACGAGTTGCCTGCAAGTACTGAAGTACCAGACTTGAAGCGGGCAGGCGCCCTGGTCAAACTCTACGGGGAAAGTATCCTGCGCGACTCAAGTTGGCGCTGCTGGTTGCTTTGCGCAAGAAACACGGCGCTGGGTACGAAATACTTGGTGGCTTCAATGGAACCAGGAGCACTTGAGGGGGGCAGGCAGGCAGGCAGGCAGTGGACGACGGATATCACGGTGGCAAGTGGGTTCTGGTACTCAAGTACCCAGGAGCCGGTGGGTACCCCATC
Organism: Pochonia chlamydosporia 170; assembly: GCF_001653235.2. Lineage (NCBI taxonomy): Eukaryota > Fungi > Ascomycota > Sordariomycetes > Hypocreales > Clavicipitaceae > Pochonia > Pochonia chlamydosporia. The sequence continues at coordinate 2,557,113 of NC_035792.1, read as the reverse complement.
TGGCTGAGGAAGGGACCAGTTGATATGGAAGGGAAGGTACGGCTGGTCTGGTACCTCCAACACACCAGTTGACCAGACTTGAGCAGTCCTAGCCCGGCTGTTGCAGGAAGGCGGGGCCACGAGTGGCTGCGTGTCCCTCCTTCCAGTCCATCTCCATCCATTCCATGTCTCGTCCATGTCTCTGTCTCCTCCCACCGTGGAAGCTTGTCCGTGCAACACTCTCCAGTATGTCACTCGGCGTTTCGTCTGCCGTATGCGCATTGCCCAATATTTGCAAATGAACTCGGACGAAGCCGAATCGGTGACAAAAAAAGAACCTCTTCCAAAAATGGCAAGCCCCAAATCACCAGATGGTTGGTTTCCCAGAGACCCCCTTGGAGCATGCGTCGGGATCCCTGTCTACGATTGAACTCGGTGCAAATGTGGCCGGCTAATGGGTCAAATATCCTCCAAAATTAGCCAGACCAGATTAAAAGCAAAGACCAGCCAGTTTCTGGACCGACTTAGACACGAACACTGCCCAGTGCGAAAACATGGAGTGCGGAACGGGCCAGCGCTCATCAAGCTTTGGCAAACCTGATCGACTCGCTTGCTCAATTTCAAAGAGACCAGACATTACCTGTAACCATACACTGTAAAGTCAGTGTGTCGTCCATACTTGGCTATCTCGGCTAGCCTCAACTGGCCTAATCGCCATAATATTCCAATTGATTTGACGGGTCCAGAGTGTATTGACACCGCTTGTACTCCTAGAGTCGTATCCAACGGCTGTGCGGTCTTCAACGGGTGTTTGTGGTCCTTCTCACAGCAGACGCCGCCACAATCTTCGATGAGACCTGGAGAACCTGGTGATGATTGTGTTTCAAGAACTGCTTTTGAAACTGTCACACCTGTTGATTCAATAACGCAAACGCAATCACTATGCCAGGGAAACACAATCCTTCGGTAACCAGTCACATGCGTGGCATTCTGACTTTACCATTTTATGTAGGAAATCCATTGAAAAAAAAAAAAAAATTGCTTCCTCTTGTCTTGTCAATCGCGGTAATACTTTGGTGGGATGCGCCAAAACCCTTGCCATCATCAGTTGCTGTTCGAATAGTAAACAGATATGGCCTTGTTCAAACCATCGGATTACACGCTCATCTTGAACAGGTAAAGACGAAGCCACTCATGCGAGATTGGCCGCTCGTATCTGGAGTACACAGCTGCAGACTAGACTAGCCGCTTACTGGCAATGAGACGCAAGTGGTGCTGGTGCTATTGCATGTCTGTGGCTCATGAAGCCAACAAGCAACGTCCATCCCCTCACCGTCACCTAGCTTCAGAAATAGCAAAAGGATAGTGTCCGGTGACAGCAATCGCACATGTATAGCGCCAACGGATCAAGGCGAGATGAAAGAAAACGGAAACAAAGATTTGCGGAAACCCTGCTCTCAGCCGATGTATGGCTACAGAAAGGCCAACTGGCTCTACCTCAGGCGATTCTTGTGCTCTGTTGAAGACGTTGGGGATGCGCCTCAGCTCGTTGAATCAAAGCAGTAATCCGCAGGGCAAGAAAGCTTTTCTCCAAGCATGCATAGAAGTTCAGGGACGCACGCACGCCGCCCAACCTTGATAGCTTGGAAAGCTCTCCTGTGGGACAAACCCCTCATGTTGATCATGACTTCAACGGGCGCGCAATGCTCTCAACAGTGGGCTCCGTTCCGCACGCAGGGTCATCAATGGATCAACGGGGATTTTCTTATCTCATCAGAGCAATTTCTGGAACGGGTATAATCATTTCTTCGCAATGTAATGAACGGCAAGTACAGTGTCATGCCAGTCAACACGTCTGTTGCTTGATAGCACAGTCGCCTTTCCAGAGACCGTGCTGATGATTAGCTCCTCTACAACACACGGCTTTCCCATGAGGAAGTTGTGGTCCACGTTGACCTCAACTTGTAGTGAGCAGCCACAAATGGTGCTGAGTAGCGGAAATAACTAGAACCCAAAAATAAACACGAGGGTTCTAACATGCGGATGATCTCAACTGATGTGCAAGTAAGAGCCAGGACTTTGAATTTGCGCACCAAACAAACCTTTATAATTCTCTCGGTTGCAGGGATCGTCGTGAAGCAGCGTCAGCCACAGGCGACCCCCGTCTTGGTTGTGAAGGCTTTATCGAATGGACATTGATGCTGACATGCAACCTGGCATTGATCTGCAGAAATTCACTGAAGCTTTTCAACGAAAAAATGGCTCCGTCCTCGAGGTTTGAGGCTAAAAAAGAAAACTGGTCGAAAGTCAGGCCATATTTTACCGGTCTAGCCCCAGGTTCATTCAAGATGATTGTCGAATCTTCTCTCAAGGACTCCATTCGCAAAGGACTTTTCCTGTCAGACAGCGGCAAGGCGGCTATCGGATGGAGACGTCAACTCCGGTCCGGTGTGGTCAATCATCATGGCTCTGGGTGATTCCTGATTTCAGCGACACGTAATGCCTGAAATGGTCATGTTGCAGATAATGGCAGGTAGCGGGGTGCTACAATTGCACAGCCAATTTGGAGGATCATCCCCAAGACGTGTCCGCGGTTGAGGTTTCACTCTCGGCACCGTGGTGAATAATTCTATTTGACACTACCTGTGAGTCCCGGACATGAGTCTCCCTACCCAGGCAACTAGGTACTAGGTAAGTAGCCTGGTTCAACTTTGGTATTACACGAATTTTGACCTGAAGCGACATGAGGCGGCACGCTAACGCGAACATAACTTTTCTTTAGACGCCGATCGTATTTCTGATTGAGGTAATGATCTTTTCGCAGATGAGGATCAATGGCTATTGCTGCGCTGAACATTGGTCAAGTGTAGTACCCAAGTTGCCAAGTGACGTCGCAGCGGATGCGCCGTGGATGTCGAATGGCAGTAGAGTCCAGTCTGGTTGTGTCTGGTGCCATTTGAACCGCCCCGGGAAGTTAAGTCTGATGGCCTCATCCAGCTAGGTTTGCCTAGGCTCTGGACATTTGATCGTGGACTTTGGTGTTGCCTGAGGCCGTAACGCGTCAGGTGTATCTGCCGAGCAAGTCAATCAGGTCTGTGTAGGTACATCTTCATGCTGCTCTGAAATTGAGCATTGATTGCTATTCCCAGGTCCTGGCAACACGAACGTCAATTCATCCATCCATCGCCGTCTCAATCAAGCCTTTGGGCGCATCGGGCATCGCTGGAAGTGGCCGACAATCATCTAATCCCCGCCAGCAGATCAGGTCAACGCTGTGGCTGAGCTGATGCGATGCTAGTATTACAAGACAGCTCCAGACCAACTTGGGTTGTCCCAAGAACATTTGAACCCATGGGATCCAGGAAAATGGGACGACAAAGGCGACTTCTCTCAACTTGAGAGATCCTATGCTGGTCAGCTGCTCTACTACCTCCACCGTGCACTTGACTCGTTACTCCCGGGAATTCAATCCTCGTCCTCATGCCTCAAGGGTGCCTTTCAGGCAATATTGTGTTCTCGCCCTTCGATTTTCAAGATGTACCATCGTTGATGGCCGCAACAGACACTCACACCAGACGGCTCTTGACAGAGTAAATGCCTGCTCTTGGCCTCCCACTCTTGGCGCTTGCAACATCACCGGCCCATTCCATCCGTCACAAGGCCAACGGATATCTCCCGATCATTGATGACCTGGGAGAGCCGCGCTACGGAAGGGCGTTGCCGACCCTTCCCCCCAGTTTAAAACCTTCTTTTTTTCCATTTCGTCACACCATGACTTATTAGCAAGGTTCACCAGATCATACTATCTATGCCTCGTGCTCCGTAGTCATGCTCAAGTCCACCTTGCCATTCTGGAAATTCAATCGCCGCGGGATATCAAAATCAAAATGGCCCCCTACCGCAAACACCGTGGTGGTCTGGAACACCTCGATTCGGCAGCTCCTAATCCTGATGGCTTATGCACAGTCAAGCATCCATGGATGATGCCCTGAGTGACAGGTTATCACATTGCCATGAATATTGGCCCGCGCCTTGTGCTGTGTCCTCCTCGTTATCCTCTCATTTGTACTCACCAAAACAACTAGTCGTACCAGTCGCGTTGGATTGTAAGTGCTTTGCAGTCGAAATAAACTTAGTTCCAGCATTCCCCCCTTGTCGCACGCATATCTTAGAACAATCAAGGCAGCTTTACGTCATGGAACGCGTCTGTTGTATCTGTATGGCTTGCAGATATTGTAATTGAGACATTGTCTATCATGGCTAGTCTGTGGCCAGGGTTTGTGGCCAGGTGCAACACGGGCCGTGAGTGACGCGGCGCGGGGTTTGACGCGACTACGTTTTCCTATAGGGTAGCTGCACTGATGTTTGAAGATTCTTCCCCGTTTGCCATATATCTTGACATTTCAGTTTCGTATTTTGGTGTTTACTGGTTTTTCTATATTCGAATATTGATTTTATTGGGCTTCTATGGGGATTTACTGCTCTGGCGTTGCACGGTTTGGCGTTGAAGTTTGGTCTACGACAATAATTTATCATGAGAACCCCTCCACCAAACCTGTGAGGGGTCTAAATTTGGTCCAAAACCACGGCACACTTCAATAGTGGACAGCACCCCAATTCTGCACAATCTCATCAATTTATGTGATCACTACAGGTACCTAGGTAGCCAATGAAAATCCAAACACACCATCGCGACGCGTCTTCCTGCGAACACAATTTTTTTTTTTCGTCCGACAACCGCTCCACGCCTCACTCCTCGCTCCTTCACAATGCATCATTCATTTCTCATCCAACGCGCCTGGCGCACAAGGACCATTGCTTCACAGAAGCACAGCCTGGAACATCTTCGCGTCTAGTAACCGTAGCCGCTACCACCGCCGCCGTATTCATTGTCACGACGACGTCCATGGTGTTCGCGACGGCCATAGCCCTCGTTGTCATCGTCATCATCACGGCGGTTATATGAATCCTCGCCGCGACGGCCATATGAATCGTCATCGCGACGACCCTGGTTGTTTCCACCATAGCCATCCTCACGGCCACCATAGCTGCTCTCTTCGCGGCCGTAGCCACTGTTACCGCCGTAACCGCTCTCCTGACGTCCGTAGCTGCTTCCCTGGCGACCATAGCTTTCGTTACCGCCGTAGCTACTCTCCTGACGGCTGTAACTATCATCTCGTCCGCCATAGCTGCTCTCCTGACGGCCATAACTGCTCTCTTCACGACCACCGTAGCTGCTTTCCTGTCGGCTGTAGTTGTTGCCACCGTAGCTATCCTCCTGTCCGCCGTAGCTGCTTTCCTGGCGGCCATAGTTAGTCTCCTCACGACGTCCGTGGTGTGTATTGCCACCATGGCTGGATTCTTGACGACCATATCCACTGCTGCCGCCATAGTTGGACTCCTGGCGTCCACTGTATCCCGTGTTCTCGTCATCATCGCGTCGTCGGCGGTTGTCATCGTCATATCGGCTACTACTCTGCTGGCTCTGGCCATAACCACTAGACTGCTGACTGTAGCCATAACCACTGCTCTGCTGACTCTGGCTGTAGCTGCTGTCCTGGCGTCCGTAGCTCGACTGGGTCTGCGAGTAGGAAGATTCATTATCGTTCCGGCGACTATCTCTCCCAGTATTCTCGTCACCGCCAAAAGCACCGCCGAGAATGGAGCCCGCCTTGCTCAAAAAGCCTTCGAGGCCGCCCTTCTCTTCCTCCTGCTGGTGCTGCTGGGAGCCTTGTCCCGTAGGCAGCTTGTAACCAGTATTCTCCTCGACAATACCCGAGATCATCCCCGTAGCCCCAGAGACAATGGCATCTGCCGCTGCCCCTGCAATCTTGTTCTCAAGAGTATCTGGCTCACCATAAAGTTTTCGCATTTTGAGCTTGCCAGCGCAACCATGGCCGTGGCCGGTGTCATCAACACCTTCCTTGTGATTTTCGCCCCTCTTGACACCTTCACGAGATAGCTTCTGGCGGTATGAGTTCTGCTCGTTACCGAGCTCACCCCACCAGGACCGCACCTCATTGAACATGGTATTACGAGCTTCGGTGACCCCGTCTCTACCCATGTCTCTCTGAGCTGGATGATGCAAGATACCGTTGATGACGCGATCACAAAGGCGATTAACGTCGGTGTTATCGTCGTCAATTGCATCCATGATTTGGGGGACGACCCAGCTGATCATCTTGGCCGCGGTTCGGCCGGCAATCTCGTTCAGGATCTAAGTGGAAATTGTCAGATGGCGGTGGCCCTAAGAAATATGATGGTGGCGGACCATCAATGGCAGAAAGACTCACATTCGAAAAGTGATCCTTGGACAACATGGAGTGAGTAGGATCTGTCGATCGATCGTCACTGAAAACGACATGCTGCTCTTGTTCACTGCTATGAATAACTTCGCCAGAGCCGGCTGCCAGCTCATTCTTGACCTGTCGAATAAGAGGTACAACGAATGGCGCCATAATGGAAAAGACAAACCGAGACAGCTGTTCTTCCAATTGCTCGATAATCTTCGGCAAGACGGGAATCTTCTCAACCGCTGAGGTGATGCTCTTCATAATATCGTCGTGGAACTCGATGGCAGGCATAATCTGCTTATAGACCTGCTGGACATAGACGGTGAATTCCTCTGGATCTCGTGGGGAGACAGACATATTCTGAACTTGGGCTGAGGCAGCATTGTCTTGAATCTCGTCAATTCGGTTCTTTTGGTTCTTCCCGCCGAAAAGGCCGTCTGGGATCTTGTCTAGGAGGTCTCGAAGCAAACTCGTATCTGAGTTCTTGCTGTCCTGAAGGGTACCTTCAAGCTCTTCAATCTCATTCTGGGTCATCTTGTCGGATACTGTTGGGGAACATGATTAGCCACAAGCTACACGCATGGGGCAAATCAGAGTCTCAATACAGACCTTCACCAACAACGGAGTGGAGGAAGTCAACTCCGCCAAAAGTACCGGTGACAATGGGGTAAACATCACCACGGGCACCTTGAAGACGGATACGGGTGTCTTGACCAACGTGAGGAAAGACGTCACGCTCGCCCATTTCGATCAGAGCCAGCTCGCAGTAGTTGCTATGGGCGAGAAAATCTGTATCAGATGCTTAGCACATATCTGACAGAAGCCTGCCGTTTGGCTGTGCCTAATGGTTATGAAAGAGACAATGGCCTTCAAACCGTAGGAGTGTATTCAAAACGAACCTTCCAAGCAGTGAAGACCTGTTCCCATGAGACGAAGGGATTCGTATAAATCCTCCTTTCTTCCACCATTCTTGTAGTTACGGCCAAGCTCGATGCATCGACTGAACAGATTTCTGACATGCTGAGCGGAAGTCATGATTCCGGCACGCTCGTTGGCGATATAGTTCTTCATACCGGACTCGGGGTCAATGGACAGTTCTCTACGCTCATCGATGGGTCCTCGCAGCCGGCGGTCATATTGTCTGGCATCTTGATTATCGGCGTAGTTCTTGGGGTTGTCGATGTGATCCTCAGGGCGATAGCATCCGAGACGATCAGCGGTAACCTCGAATTCGCCAGAGCCATAGCCAAAGGTCAAGAACCCAAGCACACAAAGGAGGAGTCGGATAGCCTCGGCGGAAACAGTCTTGACAGTACCAACGTCAATGGCCTGGGAATAATCCCGGAGCCAGTTGCCAAAGTACACTCTGGATACCATGATCTTGTTGAACTTGCTATGCTTCATGGCTCGAGCCATGGCCAGGGTGAGGAGGGCATCTTCGATATCACCGTGTCGCCCTGTGTGGAGGGAGTTGAGTTAGCTCACCATTGCTGGTGCTGCTTGTAGTTTGGGGTTTACCAACAGTTTTGGCCTTCCACTTTGGAAATGGAGGCGATGTTGCCGGCTCCGAAAGCTGCTACTGGCGTAGCCAGAGCTACAAGGACAATCAGCCCCAAGATGAGACCATGACTGCGAAGGTCGATCATTGTCCTAAAAGCTGAGGCGTTGTAGGGTGCTTTTGCTAGAATTGTACGTCTTTCTGTGATAGAATAGCAAGCTGTTGTAGCTGTGGTCGTCAGATTTCCGATAGTTGCCCGTCTCCGAATCTTTGATTGCTAGTTAGGTATAAGTTAACAGGCGATGAGCAATGAGAAGAACGGAGAACGGAACGTATTTAAGTAGTTGAAGTAGGCCAGAATCAAGAAAGCTGGGAAGTGATGTGGACAAGAGGGAGCCAGGAGGGGTGAAGGAGGGGCAGCAAGAGGTCAAATATTATTTGGGGCAAGGTACTCCGTACATGCACAGCACCCCAAGCGTGGACCGTCGTCACTCAACTTCACGGGTGGCAACGATGATGGCCAATGTTTCAAGCCGTTTATGGTGTCCAGGGTTCATAGCACTCAATCTGGGTATCTGGACAATCAATCCAACCAGACAAAATCCCACTTAGTACGAAGTAGCTGGGGTCCAATCTGGAGCCCGGCGCCAGACCACTCCAAACACTAGCTTCGACACTGAGAGTACAATTATTTTCGTTCAGCAACATCCTGAAGTCCACAAGCAGGTTGCAGTGAAAAGGACATTGTGCTAGATAAATTAGGCACCCTGATTCTCCAGAGAATCCAGTTATCCAACATGAGATGGTATCCAGAAGACAATTGAGCCAACCGCCCCGTACCTACTCCTAACTTTGCAAGTCGTTTGGGATGATGTCAAAGCCCCTCTTCGACATCTGGAGCTGCCGAGGCGGGACACTCTCCTAGTTCTTCCATACAAGCTATTCCTACCTGAGGTCACTGGTAGACAATCGATTAGTCCGCCAGGTCTCTTGGCGGCACGATGCAACAGGGGTTGAAGCAACAGCTATTGCCTACAGCATCTGACGCCTCCCTACCGAGTGTATAGACACTGATCTTTGCCAAATTGCTTGGCATAGAGGTCAATCTATTGACAGTTCTCTTCTCCTTTGGCTCCTTGCTAGAATAGCATACGCCATGTTCCTGATGAAAGCATCATGTTAACCATGACATTGCCCCTCTTCATTCCCGACACAGCCTCTCTGGCGCTTTAAGGGTGCCCAGCAAGCTTAAATCAAAGCCAGTCAACCGTGAATGTTGACTCGCTCCCTGACAACGGCTTTCCCAGTGTACCAATGAGCTCCTGGAGCGGGTGGCCAAAAGCCGTTTCCTGTGGCCTGGAGAGGCAGGCTGAGTAACAAGGATGCATTGGCACATGCTGTCAAGGTACGAGGACGAGAGTTTCGAGCCGCCCCGCTCGTTGGCCCCTCCCTTTGTCCTCGTTTGTCGTTGGAGCTTCAGGCTCGGCCAGGGTCCAAGCTAGAGTTCCACCAAGCCAATCCTGAAACAGTCGATGGTCCAGGTGCTCTCAAGCTGTGAAGTCCTTCTGCCAACCCCGCACGATGCTCACCAACACTCCGGAGGCGAGATCCCATTGCTGAGATGGGCGTTTGCCAGCCGGCCTCGTAACTAGGTTCCGTCGATATTGCTGGAGGCGGCTGTTTCAGTGGTCAGTTTTGAATGGCGTGGTTGTATGAGCTGAACAGCCAATAACTTTCACGTCATAGACGACGTTTAGCTGGGAAAATAATGAGCTTGCTGCAGCAAGCGACATTCGGTGCAGCTTTACTCACATCTTGAGCCGCAGTATATAACAATGGTTGATGCCATCGTACCACTTCCGGATACATAGGTGCTCAGGTAGTTGGGCCGCTGAGTACAAACGAAATCTGGAACCGAAAACCATGGTTTAGATTTCTGATTCAACTTCGAATCAAAGTTGCATTAGTGACGATCCAGTGCCGGTGAGAAAATGACATCCAGCTGAACACCTTCTGATGCAGGTGGGTATAAGCATCACAGTCTCCGACATTTCGGCTGTAGGAAAACAACCCAGCCAGTGCATATCCTGAGTGAGGTTCACTGGAGAAGTACGTGGGCATGTCCCATTGAAGGTTTTTGGGGTTCTGGGCAAATGTTGAATTTGATATAGGGCGGTGCACAGGGCGACTGTGGTTGAAGACTTGGTAAAATAGTGACGCGTTGAGATGCCAAAAGGAGATTCTTGGCCTTGGTATTTGACATTGTGGAGGAAAGGATGAAGACACAGATCGAGGTGGGCGGACGTTGTTCTTTGTTGGGAACAGTTTCGAAAATTGATTTGGAGGCAGGTGCTTCTCTGCAACTCTTGCCGAAACACGGGAATAAGAAGTCAGAATGCCAGTATAGGCGGGCAGGAGCGAAGGACAGGCCAGTTTGGTGACAAAGTGACCAGGTTTTGAATGGTCACTTATTCGCTGGTGATGATGGCAATGTGAACGGCCGTGTCATGTGGACAGCACTGGAATGGGCTTCACTTGGTGTGCTGGAGAGGCAATTGACAACTTCATGGACGTGGCTGTCTGGATGCCAGGTGCTATTACTGGGTGCTTCTGAAATCAGCGAAGTCAAGGTAAGAGCAGTTACATGGAGAGACCGAAACGAATCACTATGGACGGCCACGGGTGGGATGAGGAAGGGACAGTTCTCAAGACTTGTCTGGTCAGCCATGAGCTAGGAACCTCCGTGTCGCTGTCTGTCTGGTCTGGTCTGTCCTGACAACAGGCACGGCTCAGGAGACACTTCGCTGAGAGGTTGGCACCAGGAAGAAAAAGAACAGTGCAGCAGCAATGGGTTGACCAAAACGTCAACTGGCGCAGAGCAGTGGTTGGGCAGGGCAGCCTTAATTGACCACATTGGCGATTTCGCAGAAACCAGACAGACCGATGAGGACATGTGAAACAGCAAGCAACGTCAGGGGCAGTCAGTAGCGGCCATGTGGGCAACTGCTGAGAGTCGAGCGGTCGTTGAAGCCAGCAAAGTATGACTCGAGTTTGGAGTGGTGGAAGAACAAGGTGAAATGACAGCAGCATGCTCTAAGCATGCTTGGGCGAGTTGACATTGTTCACGAAAAGCCAAGACTTGAGCGCAAGGAGGCCGGCGGCCACTAGCCTGGGTCAAATGCCTCATCGAATCGTGCAGACATCGAGCCTGCCAGACGTGCCTCTTCTCTTCATCTGCCTGCCTGTGGCTGGCCGTGCTGAAATGTACACCCTCGAGCCCGAAGACGCTGGAACGATAGCGGGGTTCAAGGTTTAATGTTGCGTCGAAGAGTCAATGGTGCCATCTGGCAGACGAGAAGAAGCATTGCAGCACTGTCATTGGCGGGGACAGTGCTGTGCCACCATACCATGTCCGGCGCCTACGTGTCAACCAGACTGGTCCGGCCACCTCCACCAGCTCGATGGTTCAAATGCCATGTTCCAATTACTCTGCCAAGGTATGGTGTTCGCACCGAAGTTGAGCCTGTGGGTTGAGTGATCGAGATTTGGCTGGGCGTGGTCCTCCCAGACCGCCATCGAGAAAGGCGATAGCGACTTCAGTGAGCCGCCAAAAATGTCTCGCAGAGGTCATCCCCCAGCATAACGGGGGCTAATCATGAGGAACAAAGGCATCGTCAAGACAACACCGTCCACTTAGGAGATTTCAACTCAACGCATATGAAAAAAGAGCTTACAATTGCATAGGCATTTGCTAATATGCGCATATAACCGCCGAGTTGGTACGCATCACTGGATAATTCAAAATATGACGATGATAGTGCTGTACTGCAGTGGTACAATGGAATTTCAACAGCAATGTCTACGTCCAGTCTGAGTGAGGGAGAGTGATGGTGGTGACGGTTTGATACGCAACAAGTGGTGTGTTGCCATGGGTGGAGGGAATTCGAAATCGCAAAAGCATTATCCAAAATACAGTGTATATTGAACCGAATCAATGTCTGGTCTGCTTGCTCCAGCTCTGGCGTCTAGTCAGACTGTGACTT